>NC_072429.2:35881666-36577083 GCF_028878055.3 Symphalangus syndactylus | reverse complement strand
CCTGACTTGACACTGTCTGAATCCCACTGCTTATGATGTTAAGAATCCCCGATTCTGATATTTTGAGACTTCCTCTGTGACACAGCTTCCACTGCAGGATGGGGATTGGACTCAGTTCTCCTGGCATCATGGTGGCCACCACCCCTTGGTCTGTGTCCCCATCCTGAGCCTCCACTCCAGGCCTGGGAGCAGCAGATAAGGAGGATCCACAGAGCTGGGGCCTCCGCCTCTTCCCTCATCATCCCCAGCGTGCTGACAACTCCTCTGTTCCACTGGCCAGGGGCCCCTCAGTGCCTGGCAAATGCCAGGCCAGGAGCTGTCACCACCCTGAGAGCACACAGAACCTGCAAGAGTGTGAAGCTGTGGGCCCACCTGGGTCCCACTGAGCTTCCTCGGGGCCACGATCACTGTCTGAGTGCCTCAGCCATTCCTCCACAGTACTTGGCAGCTGGGGCCCCTCCCTGACCAGGGTCTCATGTTCAGTCACGTCTCACCCCCAAAAGCGCTCCCCAGCCACTCTGAACCACTTGTGGTGCCCCTAAGGGGTCAGGCGCACTTCCAAACTTCTGCACAGGCTGTTTCCTCTGTCTGGAACACGTTCCCATTCTGTTTGTTTGTTTGTTTGTTTGTTTGTTTTTTGAGAGAGTCTCTCTGTGTTACTCAGGCTGGAGTGCAATGGCATGATCTCGCTCACTGAAACCTCCGCCTCCCAGGTTCAAGCAATTCTCCTGCCTCAGCCTCCTGAGTAGCTGGGATTACAGGCATGTGCCACCATGCCTGGCTAATTTTTGTATTTTTAGTAGAGACAGGGTTTCACCCCATTGGCCAGGCTGGTCTCGAACTCCTGACCTCAGGTGATCTGCCCACCTCAGCCTCCCAAAGTGTTGGGATTACAGGCATGAGTCACTGTGCCCGGCCACACTTTCCCATTCTGACTCTAACTTGGCTAATACCTGCTTATCCTCCAAGGTCTCAGCTTAAATGCCCCTGGCTCCAGACCCAGAATACCATTGTCTTGCTGCATTCTCCCACCATCTTGAGGCTTCCCCAGGCATGGCACTCACCACTGCCCCGTAACGCCCCAGGAACTTGTCTGTCCTCTCCACTAGAGCAAGGGCTCGGTCATTCACCGCTCACTCCCCAAGCCCAGACTGCAGTCCAGTATGCAGTAGGTGTTCAATAAATGCTTATTGAATCAATGAAGGAAAGAACTAGTGAGCGAGTCTCCTGGCCTCTGTGGAGACCCAGGCAGAGCTAGTCCCATGGCCAGGACTGTGGAGGGTGAGGACCTGTTACCTTCAGTTTCCTCCTGGCGTTGAACTTCTTCAGGCAGTCCACGGTCTCCTGTCTGTGCATGCAGGACGCCACGGTGGAGCGGTGCTGGAGGAAGTAGGGGAGAGGGCTGTGAGTGGAAGGCAGGCTGGAAGACAGGCCCACCCAAGGGTACCCTTCAGCAGGGCATCTTAATGGAGGTGTGGTTGACATCTTGGGGAGAACGATTCATTGCTCTAGGGGATGTTTCAGGGTGTTTAGCATCCTGGCACCAGGCATTCAATGCCAGTAGCACCGTCAGTTGTATGCCAACCCGGAACACTCACTCCTCGTTTCCACATTACCCCTGAGAACCACAGCAGGGGCAGCCTCTTGGATTAATCCCTCTTGGCCCCATGGGCCAGGGGAAGGGCCAGAACTCTGTGGGGGCCTGGATCATGAGGTCTGGAGGGGCTCCTGGGAGAGGTCCTGCTGAGGGAGGCTCACCGAGATCCAGGGGTGCTTAAGGGCTTCGGCAGCTGTGATGCGTTTGGATGGGTTAATGGTCAGCATCTTATTGATCAGATCCTTGGCTTCTGGGGTGACGGTGTCCCATTCTGGCGATGGGAACTGGAAGGGGCAGAGAGGCCAGGTTTGCCCAGCCTGCCCCAGGCCACCCCTGCGATCCCCCAGCCCCTGACTGGCAGGGGAGCAGGCAGGGGTCCTACTGCCCATCCACTCGGACATCCACACAAGGAGGAGTTGGGGCTCCTCACTGCAGGGGAGGGGCAGGGCCCTCTGGCCCCATACAAATCAGAACACAGCAGAGGGAAAGGAGGCCTCCCTCCAACCATCATTCTGAGACTGTGCCTTATTTGGAGAGCAGCTGGCCAGTGGCTTTAGCCCAGACTTCAGAATCAAAAGGCCTGGGTTCAAGTCCTGGCTCTGCCTCCTGGGCTGTGTAACCTGGGTAAGTCACATGACCCCTTAAGCTATCTCTAGAGATGTTGTGAGAATTAAATACAATATAAAACATACAGCACAGAGCTTAATAGCTATCTGCATAAAAGCAATGTAGCTTGGTAGTTAGAAGCATGGATGGTAGAGCCAGACTGCCTGGTTCAAATACCAACTCTACCATTTCTTAGCTGGGTGATTTGGGCAGTTACTTGACCTCTCTGTATCTCAGCTTCTCTATATGTAAAATGGGAATAATAACAGCACCTATGTCATAGATTGGTGTGATTAAATGTAATAATATGTGTAAAACATTCAAAAGAGTGCTATAGAATTGTTAGCTATTATTATTATTATTATTATTATTTGTATATATGAGAGGGAAAGAGAGAAACCTTGGCTTGGGAGGCGCCTCTCCCCTACTCCTCACTCCAGGTGCTGCTTCTTGCCTTCTGGGGCCTCACAGGATAAATCTCCAATCATTAGGCACAGCATGGTAACCACCTGGCCCTGGTCAGGCTTCATGCTCCCCTGGGGTTCACCCCTGTGCCAGAACTAGAGAGTGGCTTGGCGCTGGCTTTCATTGGAAGGGCACCAGAGGAAGATGGGGGCCAAAGAGAGGAGCAACACTCACATCATAGGCACCAGCTTTGATCTGCTGGTACAGGCGGTGCTGGTCCTCATCCCAGAACGGGGGGTACCCAACCAGCAGGATGTACAGGATGACCCCTGGAGAGAGGACCAGAGAACCTTCAACCCCCTGTGGGGAGGATACATGGCGGGAGGGGAGTGATGGGAAAGGAGAAAAGGGAGCCCAGAGGCCGGGGTGCAGCCAGGGGCACAAAAGGGCCTTAGGATGAACTCACCACAAGCCCACAGGTCCACAGGCTTCCCGTATGGGTCCTTCCGCAGCACTTCTGGGGAGAGGTATCCAGGAGTCCCTGCAAACCCTGCTCCCAGACACACAGACAGGCAGACACATACACAGAGGTTGTCTCGTAAGTAACCTGGAGCAAGATCCTGCTGGAAGAGGGGATGAGGATTGCTCTGGAGCTGAGGAAAACAGCCCCTGCCCCTCAGGTGCACTTGGGCTTGTATTATGCAACCCCAGCTGGCTCAAGACATAAGCCTGATGAGCCAGCAAAGCCTCTAGATCAGATCGACAACTACCTAGCACACCTGTCACCACTTCCCACTTCAGAGCCAGTAGTAATCAGTCACAGAGCTCCTTCCTACTGGGTCCTGACTCAGGATCATAAGCTTCTCAGCACCACTCTTCCAGGAGCCACTAGTGATCCATTGTTGGTGGCTTCAAGATGAAATGCACCTGCCATGTCAGCTCCAGGCTGAGAGCTAAGCCCACTCTGCACCCCCTTGTTGGAGTTGGTCATGGGATGTCGGGAGGCCTGTCCTAACTGACTTTGTCCCTTGGGTAAATCTCTTTATCATCTAGTCCTTGTTTCCTCATCTGTCAAATGAAGGATTAGGGATTCCTATCTTAAGTGCCTCCCAGGGTTGTTGAGAGGGTCAATTCAAATAATGGACACCCGAGGTATTCTAACAAGTAATTTTAAGAATAGTTACAAGTTACTGAGTGTATATGCTAAGCACTGGGCTGAGCACTTCATATGCCTGGTCACATTTAATCCTGGCACCACTCCTGAGGAACACACAATTATTATTCCCATTTTACAGATGAGGAACGAAGGCACAGAGAGGTGAAGTGACTTAGCCAAAGTCACATACCTCATAAGTAGCAGAGTCGGGATTTGAACCCAGAACTCTGGTTCTTAACCATGGTTCAATATTGCCCACTAAAAAGTACTCCCAGGTAGCTGAAAGAGACTCAGTTACACCAAAATCACAAAGCAGGCTGGATCATCTGAGTTAAGTCCTCCTCTACCCCTTTCAAACTTTCTTGACTTTTTGCAAGTTTTCTGCCAGTTTTTTCCTCATCTATAAAATCAGGATAATAATCTCAAGCACCTGAACTATTAGGGCAGCTCTGTGGAAACTTCCCTAAGGCCTTCAACCACAGGGAGCCCTTTGGGGAGGAGAGATGGCGGAGGGGAGTGACAGGAAAGGAGAGAGGGGGGCCCCAGGGAGCCCTGTGGAAGCCCGTAGAGTCCCATGCCTGAACCCTGGGGACACAGATAGATGCTGCCCACTGGCTCAGAGGCTGGGTGGGACAGGGCCTCTGCTCTACCAGCCCCAGCTGGCCCAACAGCATCTCCAGCCATACCCACACAGGCAGGGTGTTCCCAGAGGCTTATGCGTCAACACAAATGGGTGCTGACCCCCAACACTTCTGCCAGCCCACCCCACTTACCAAACCACGCCTGCTGCTCCCCCTCCACCTCTATGGCCAGGCCAAAGTCTGCCAGCTTCACTGCGGCACCCTTGAGCTTGGAGGCCAGCAACAGATTCTCAGGCTTGTCAGGACCAGAGAAGAGGGAGGAAGGGGAGGAAAGCGCCAAGAGACAGTCAGCAGATTCAGAGCCTCACCTCTGGGGGCCTGGGCTCACAGGAAGAACAGCCCGGCCCTCCGGGGCCCCTGCTTTCATCTCCAGCCCCTCCTCAGGCTCCTGAGTCTCAGTCCCCAGAGAGGGGACTATCCAATGGCAAGACCTCCATCTGCTACAACAGAAAGGCCCTTTGTCCAACAGCCACTCCTCCCTCCCCACTTCAAGGTCTGGGGCTGGGCTGAGGTGAGAGCGGGGTAGTACATTCACCACCACAATAAAGCAGCAGCAGTAGCAGCAGCAGCAGCATTGATTGTGCCCCTACTATATGCCAGCTGCTGGGTTAAGTGTTCTGCGTGCATCATCTCATGTATCAACGACCCTTTCGGGTAGGTATTATTACCTACATCTTCCACAGTGGCCTTCTTACACCCCTTGAAACAGTCCATCTTGTTTCCACCTCAGGGCCTTTGCACTTCCTGTTTTCCTCCTCTAATTTTTTCTCCCCCAAGCTTCACAAGGCTGGCCCCTTTACTTTGTCCAGCTCTCAGTCTCATGTCACCCTATGGAGGAGGCCATCCAAGGTTACTCTATCTAGAGGGGAAGCCCTCAGGCATCCTGTGTCTTTGCTCCTGTTGTTACGTTCATAGATCTCATCACAATTTGCAGTGTTTTCTCCCATCTGTCTATGTGCTTATTTATCATCTGTCAGCCCTGGGGAATGTGAGTTCCTTATCTGTCCTGTTCACCACTGTATCACCAGCACCTAGGTTGGGGGGCCACATAGCAGGCACTTAATAACTATTTGTCATGTATATAAAGATGAGAAAACTGAAGCTCAGAGAGGTTAAGTGACTTGGCCAAGATCACGCAGCTGGTAAGGGATAGAGCCAGAATCGAGGCAAAGTCTAACTATAACTTAACTGCTCTAGGCTGAAAGATGATGAGGCTTATACATGGGGCCAGCAGCTGACTTGGGAAGGTCCCACACCTGGCCTCTGGGCACCAAGGCTGCTGCTTTGCACTGGCTCAGCCTCCAGAATTCCTCCACTTCCTGCTGGTCCCTTCACCCTGAGACTCAGGATGGAGGGGCGCTAAGACTGTGGGCTCGCTTAGATAGTCCCAGTTTCTGATCCCAGTGCTGCCCACCTCTATGCCATGACATGTGGGCAAATTATTTCACTTCTCTGAGCTTTAGTTTCCTCTGAGAAAAATGCTTACCTTATGGGGCGGTGCATGGATTAACTGAGATAATCTGTGTAAGCACTTCACTGTGGCCTACAGTAAGTGCTTGGTAAATGTTAGTACTTCTATTTTCTGCTTGGGGAGGGGCTCAGAGTCTCTGAAGACTGTTGGTTTTGAGTCCTCCTCTGATCCCCTTCCCAGTGGGACTTCCGAAGGGTCCCACCTGTGACCTTTCACTGTCTAAAGCTAGGCTGGACCCAAACAAATATAGCTCCCTCCACCTGGCTCAAAGGCCTCCTTTGTCCTCTGGGGACAATGTTCCTAACATGTCCTGGGTCTCGGTAGCCGTCCTGCCCTGATTTGATGAATGTGCCACTAATTATTGTATCCAGAGTGGCCTAAATTTGGGCTGCCTCTCCTCCTTCCTCCTCCAGTGCAGGGGCTGCAGCTATAATGGGAACAGGCCCTCTGGGAGAGCTGGCCTGCAGTCTGGCTGGAGACCCTCTTGGAGTGCACACTCATCTCATCTAGACTGAGCCACAGGGAGCTTGCCTAGGGCTCAGGAGAGAAGCCATGGCCTGCCCAGGACAGTCAGGGAGGGGCAGGGGCTCTCTTCAGAGCATTGTGCCCCAAAGAGGGACCCAGACCAGTGGAAGCATGCCCAGGGAGGGTGCCAAGGATGAGGCTGGCCTGGAAATCACATTCCGGGAGGACTGTGGCAGGGGTGGGTACACCCTGCAGGGGACTTAGCAGCTACAACAAAGCTGCTGGAGTCCCTCTGGGGCTCTTCCAAGCTGGAGGTTTGGTCTCTGTGTGGTTCCAAATGGCAGAACTGAGGTTCAGGGCAAAGCCCCTCCAGCAGGGAAGAGCGTTCCCCAGTGGTGCAAGGGGCTACCCCATGGGAAGTGAGTTTGCCATCACTGAAGAATAAAAAGCAGAGGTTTGATGGACATCTGGCAGGGTCACCCTAGAAGGGGCTGCTGAGGAAGCAGGAGCTGGATAGAGTGACCTTTTGGCACCAGACTCCCAAGGTCACAGGATCTGGGGTTAGAAGGCCAGAGTTCCCCCACCCTATCTAAGGACAATTGAACTGCATGTTCTTGGGCAAATTGCTTGAACTCTTAAGCCCTAGTTCCCTGCTCTGCAAAATGGAGACAATATGAACTACCAGCCACTGATACTATGAGGATCAGCAGCGGAGATCCATGAAGTCCCTGCTGAAGGAGCAAGGCCGTGCAGCTGGTACCAGTCCTAGACTCTGCAATCTCCTTCAGGTAAAAGGAAGGAGAACTGCACGGGCCTAGAGTCTGGTTTTTCTTCTCCCCTGGCCTGCCAGAGATGCAGGAACAAGACTAAGAATGCATCTGTGTACCAGGCCCTGTGCTATCTCATTTCATATCCTCACCAACCCTTTGCAGAGGTTGCTATGGCAACCCCTATTGTAAAGAATCTGAGGCTCAGGAAGGTCATGCTACTAAAGGCTGCATGGCTAGAAAGTGGCCTGGTTGAGATTCGGACCCAGCCTGCCTTCTTCCCCACCCACCATAGCCAGTCATGACAGTATAACTGCAGCTCACCTGTCCTGGCACAAAGCACGTGGACTGGGAGTTGGAAGAGCAGGGGCCCAAACACAGATGCTCTACCTTCCTGAGCTCAGTTTCCTCATCTGAAGAGTGGGGAAAATAATCTCACCCACCCCACCTTCCAGCCTAACACAGAGAAATTAAAGGGATTCTGATAATGTCCGGCTCTGCAGGAGTAGGGACGTGCAGAGGAGAGAGGGGCTTCCGGGGTGAGCCACACCCACGGTGGGTTGCTCACCTTCAGGTCCCGGTGCACCACCCCCATCTGGTGGCAGTGCAGCACAGCCTCCAGGATCTGCTGGATACAGTGACTAGGGAGAGAGAGAGGAAGGGGTCATGGTGGTGTGAGCACAGGCCTCCCTGAGAAGCTGACAGCAGGCAAGAGTGCCCTGTCCCCGGGTGCCATTAACAGGCAGCACCTGACACTCACCTGGCATCCGCCTCACTGTAATACTCCCGGGCCACGATATCTTCAAACAGTTCCCCACCAGTGACCCTGGGGAGACAGGCATGGAATGACCCTCCGATAGAGGCGACAGGTGCTGCCTCATCTGGAGGAGTCTCCAGGAAGCTAAGGATGGGGCCCAGGGACCTCAGGACCTCAGCCACAAAAGGAGGGGCCCCAGGGTCACGGGGGTGTCCCCTGCTGCAATGCCCTTCCTGTCTTCCAGAGCACCCCTCCATTGACTCCAGTCCCCTCTCCTCCTTCATCCCCGGCCCTTCTTCCCCACCTAACCCAGGCTGGAGTCGGGAGGTTAGGGACACTCAGAGCACATCACTAGGCTCATCAGGAAGCCTATGGCCTCCCGCATGATCAGTATCTCAAGGGCTATTTTTTACCGATGAGACTGGCCCCATCACTGATTTTCATTGGCATACCAGGAACTACTGTGGCCTATCATTTCATTATTGCTTCTCTTTGAATCAACACTCTTCAAAAAAAAATTAAACATATTCCAGAAGGAAACTTTATATTGCCACTGAAAATGGAAAACCAGCATCACTGGCCACAAATAGAAGAGAAGCAAAAATAAATATAGGATGAAAGCTAAAAGTGTTTGTTGGTGTTTTAGGAAAGTCAGCTTGCACTGCTTGGGTGGCAGGCCCACCACATTTGGGGAAACTCTGGACCACAAGAGGGAATTCAGCCCAAGAGGTCCAGTGAGGCCATCACTGATTAGGCTGCCCCAACACCCTTGGTGCATCCCAGGGCGGGGCCAAACTCACAGGTCGAAGATCAGGTAGTGGTGTCCCTCCTCTGAGATGCTGTCATGTAGTCGGACTGTGGGCGGGGCAAGGCAGTTGGTTACAGCGGGACACACTGCTGCACAGGCCCGCCCTCCCTTTCTCCCCTCCCGTGTATATCCAACACCCCACGCTCCCAGACAGTCACTGAGTACACACCAGGTGCCAGGTGCTTTGACAAGCGCCGGTGAAAAAGGGCTCACTGCATTGAGTCCGAATAGGCCTCAGGCATTACTGAAAGAGGGCTGGGCTTCAACATGAAAGACGCCTGTTTAGGTCAGAGTTTAGCGTCCTCCCCTCTCCGAAACCCTGTTTGGTTGCTGGACAGGCCCAAGTCATGGAAAAGCCTGTGGCTCCAATCTCTGCCACTTACTAGCCGCGTGACTTCTGGCAAGTTGCTAGGCCTTTCTGAGCCTCTCTTTCCTTGCCCGGACAATGAAAATGAAACTCCTGGACTTGCAGGCTTGTTATGAGAGTTCCAGGAGGCATGCAGTTGGTGCTCACTCAGTGCTGCCTGAGCTAATATCCTGCTCTGCTCCCAAGTCTGAGGAGATAAAGGAGCATGGAGGCCAGAGGCAGGAGTGATAGGGTCCCTGCGTTCTGGCATGCTGAGGAGCTGCCATCTCTTCACACTCCATTTACCCAGAACAGAGGCAAAGCTCCCAGGAGCCCAGGGCTCCCAGCATGCACCCCTGAGCTATTAGAAGGAAGGGCCTGAGTCCTGGGGCTGACTCTGGGGCCGAATCCTGTCAGTCAAGAGCAAGTTCTCACAGGACAGGGCTCACATCCTTCCCTGCACCACAGCCTAAAAATGTCCATGCAGGGGCGTGCTGGCTCAGTGAATGACGATTCATCCGCACAATGGAAAATGGCACAGCTGCTAAAATAATGCGGCAGTTATGTATCTACTGGTTCAGAGTCATCTCCAAATTATGTTGCTTGGTGAAAAAGCCAAGTGCAAAACAGTATGCGTAGTACTTTTTTAAAGGATGTATTTAAGTTTATATATGGCATAAGTCTCTCTGGAAGAATACAGAGAAGCAGGCACTGGGGGTGCCTCTGGGGAGGGGAATTGGGGGAGTTGGGTCATGAGAGGAGACTCACTTTTCACAATGAATCCTAGTGCCATCTGAATATTTGCCATGTGCATATATTTCTGACTCAATATTGCATCCCCTGAATTGTTTATGGCTCTCATATTTGCACATAAAGTTTGGAGAGAGGCAGGCATCAGATACCCCAGAGCTGGTGCCAGTAGGGAGAGGTGGATGGGCACCAGGGATGGAGAGGGAAGGGGCACAGATTAAAATGAAAATTTAGGCTGGGAGTGGTGGCTCACGCCTGTAATCCCAGCACTTTGGGAGGCCGAAGCAGGTGGATCGCCTGAGGTCAGGAGTTTGAGACCAGCCTGGCCAAAATGGCGAAACCCCATCTCTACTAAAAATACAAAAATTAGCTGGGCGTGGTGGCACATGCTTATAATCCCAGCTACTCCAGAGGCTGAGGCAGGATAATTGCTTGAGCCCAGGAGGTGGAGGTTGCAGTGAGCCAAGATCGTGCCACTGCACTCCAGCCTGAGCGACAAAGCAAGACTCCTTCTCAAAAAAATAAAAACTAAAATAAAATAAGATAAAATAAAATGAAATAAAAATTTAGGCTAGGTACAGTGGCTCACCCTGTAATCCCAGCACTATGGGAGGCTGAGGCGGGTGGATCACTTGAGCTTAGCAGTTCAAGACCAACCTGGGCAACATGACGAAACCCCGTCTCTACAAACAATACAAAAATTAGTTGACCGTGGTGGCACAGGCACTTGTCGTCCCAGCTACTTGGGAAGCTAAGGTGGGAGGGTTGTTTGAGCCCAGGAGGCGGAGGTTGCAGTGAGCCAAGATTGCCCCACTGCATTCCAGCCTGGATAATAGAGTGAGAATGTCTCAAAATAATCATAATAATAATAAAATGAAATTTTAAAACACTCTTTAATGATGACATATATTTATAAATAATGACTAAAAGATGTTTTAAATATATTCTAAAGCAAAATCTTAAAGACACAAGTAATTCTGCTTTAATTCCTCTCAACATTTTATTATAAAAAATTCAGGCAGGGCACGGTGGCTCATGCCTGTAATCCCAGCACTTTGGGAGGCCGAGGTGGGCAGATCACCTGAGGTCAGGAGTTTGAGACCAGCCTGGCCAACATGGCAAAACACTGTCTCTATTAAAAATACAAAAATTAGCTGGGTGTGGTGGCAGACGCCTGGAGTCCCAGCTACTCGGGAGGCTGAGGCAGGAGAATTGCTTAAACCCGGGAGACGGAGGTTGCAGTAAGCCGAGATCACACCACTGCACTCCAGCCTGGGCGACAGAGCAAGGCACCATCTCAAAAAATAATAAAATAAAAAATAAAAAAAATTCAAACATACGGTTAACACCCAGATGTCCACTACCTAGGTTCTATCATTAATGTTTTCCTATACTTGCATTATTATGTTTCTATCCATTCCTCTGTCCATTGGTTTATTTAATTTTTAGTACATTTCAAAGTAAATGCAGGCTTAATTTTTAAAGTGTAAATGTGTATTGGCCAGGCGCAGTGGCTCACGACTGTAATCCCAGCACTTTGGGAGGCCGAGGCGGGTGGAACACGAGATCAGGAGATCGAGACCATCCTGGCTAACACAGTGAAACTCCATCTCTACTAAAAATACAAAACAAAATTAGCCAGGTGTGGTGGTGGGCACCTGTAGTCCCAGCTACTCGGGAGGCTGAGGCAGGAGAATGGCGTGAACCCGGGAGGCAGAGCTTGCAGTGAGTCGAGATCGCACCACTGCACTCCAGCCTGGGTGACACGGTGGGACTCTGTCTCCAAAAAAAAAAAAAAAAAGTGTCAATGTGTATTTAACTGTACTTTTGGTGTGTAGAATCTGGCAGTTCTATACCTGGGCCCTGCCCAGAAGCCCTTTGGTAAGTTGGTGCATCCAAACCCCACGTGCTGGAGTGCGCGATGCTAACAGCACCTGAATCCCCGACTCAGGCTCTGTTTCCAGGGAACCTGAACTGAGATGATATATGTAAGTACACAGTCCTTGAGAAGGCACATATATCATATATCATATGGTAGCATATACCACTAAATGTTTATTCTAGATGTGAGGTTATAGGAGATACTTTAAAAAGTATTTGTCTTCTCATTTGTCTGCAATAAACTTGTATTGTTAGTGTATCAAGGTAAAGTTTTGCAAAAGACTCTTCCCTCTCCCTGCCTTCCTCCACGTGATCTCTGGGGAGTGAACCCTCTCCTATTCTTTCTGGTGGGCCGTGGTCTCTAACTTCCTTTTCCTGAGTGTAAGGAGCTCTGGGAAGCCAAGCTGCAGCTAGAATCATCTCAGAAAGGGCTTTTAGAAGCACAGCAACAGGCTTTGGAAGGAGCCCCAAGAAGACCAGGGTCTCAGATCTACCCTCTGACTCGGGGCCTCAGCCTCTTTAGAGAATGTCCTCAGGTCTCAGGGAAATGGACAGAATTGAGGCAGGTTTTCTCCAGAGCTGACTCTCACTCAGATGGTGACTTTGTGTTGACGGTAAGAGGCTACCACTCTGAGCAGCTGGGCAAGGGGCACATGGGTTGGAATTCAGCCCCTACTTTTGCAGTGCACCACACACATGATGGTAGTAGAGTTGGCTTCAGTCCCTGAGGTCAAGTCATACCTCAGAGCCCAGGAGACAGGATTTCTTGTTTCAGGGCTGTTTTCATACACAAAGCCTCCCTTCCATCAGTGGAGGCTGCCTGAGGAACGACTCAGCCGGAGCCCAAGATTCAAGGGCCATAGGCTATCATCATGGTCCTGTCTCCTGGTGGAGTGACTGACGTGTCTGTGCCCATTGAGTCATTCTGTCACTTTTGACTGTTTAAAATATTGTCATAGAACAAACAAATCTGTAACCTACCTTTTTATTTATGTAGCTTGATTCATGCACTTCTGGCATGCCTGTGATTTTCCAACAGTGTATTTTTTTCTTGGAGGTTGAAGGACAGTACTTGTTCCCTTATTTGCATGTCCCCCTGACACCACATTTGTGATATCCACTTGGGAAGCTAAATAGAAGGACTGGGAACAAGGGCTCTGGAGTCAGACTTGCTGAGTTCATCTCCCAGATCCACTTCTTACAAGCTATGTAGCTATGGGCAAATGACTTAACCTCTCTGAGCCTCCCTTCCAAACAGTAATGCTAATACCGTTGGACTGCTGTGGTCATTAATGTGATGATTCCCATAAACCACTTAGCACAGCACCTGGCACTAGGAAGAGTTCGATAAATGGAGATATTGTCATCTTCATCACTGACCTACCATACTTCCCTTCCCCACCACAAATCACCTACTAAACTTTCAGGTTGTCCCTAGCACAGTCCAAGTCCCCTGTGCCTTGGGGTGGCCTTCTGGCGTCTCCCTCATTTGCAGGTGGTGATGGTACAGACAGCAGGTTACCGACCTCTCCCAAGAAGGATCTGGGAGGTAAATGCTTTGTGCGCAACACAGTTGGACTGACCTGTGCTGAGCCTCACTGACCTGGTCCCCTGGGGACTGGGCTGACCTGGGACCTCACTGACCTGGTCCCCTGGAGACTGGGCAGTCGCCACACAGAAGCAGCGACCAGTAGTAACCTTGTCTAGATTGGCCAAGCAGGCTGAACAGGACTCAGTCCAGTTTCTTTAGGCACAAGCTCACCTTTCGGGTTTTGAGCCCACATCTGTACCTCTTTGCACGTCTTTGGGAAGATTACAATTTTGAAGGAAGATGCTTGGAGGATCAGGAAAGTGCACCCTCCAAGGAAACTTCCAGCCCTGACAGCAGCTCAAAGCTCCTCTGAGGTCTTCCCATGCTGGATGCTCAGCTCTGCTTTCCAGTCCCGCCTGCGCATCGCCACCATCCCCACTCCCATCCCCCATCCTCACTTCTCCTGCACATTCTCAGTGCCTAGCAGAGACCTTGGCAGGGGGTGGGTCTACGATGCACCTGACATCAGGTGAATGAAGGAAGGAGTAAATGACTCAATAATGATGATGATGATGATAGCTACCATTTCTGAGCTTTTACCACACGCTAGGCTTTGTGCCAAGTGCTTTACTTACACTATCTCATTTTACCCTCCCAACAGTCCTAGAAGGTGGGTGCTGTGATTATCCCCACTTCATAGAGGAGGATACTGAGGCTAAGAGGTTCACAGTCTGCCCAAGCTCAAACACTTAGTTAACGGCAGAGCTGAGATTGAAACCGGGTGTCTGACTGCAAACCCCATTCTCCTAACCACCATGTTATGTATAATATAGTGCCTCCAGTGACGACTAAAAATCCTGATGGCCCAGAGGAATGACAGTCGTATGGAGTTTTAGGCAAGAGGATGTCTTCAGGCAAGGTTGTTCTGAGGGAAGGTGTTGATTGGGGAAAAGGGAGGCAGCTTAATGATAATGACTGTCATTGTGCTATGGTCTATTTAATCATCACAATCCTATGAGATGGGTATCATTTCCATTTTCCAGATAAAACTGAGCTTCAAAGTGGTGGAGCAGCATGTCCAGGGTCACACAGCAATGAAGCAGCAAACTCAGGATTTGAGCTGTAGTCTGTCAGCTCCAAAGCCATAACCTACTGCTCCCCATTTTAGAGCTGGGAATGAGAGGGAGAGGGAGGTGCCAACATGAGGAGGCAGTGTTGACTTGAGATAGCTGCAGTTGTGCAGCAACACACACGCACATTCACACATTCACACACACTCACATACATGCGTTCACACACACATTCACACACACACACTTACACAGACTCACATACACACATTCACACACACATATTCACACACTCACACACGTGCATTCACACACTCCACACACTCTCACATACACTCACACACTCACATACACACACTCACACACTTACACAGACACACACATTCACACACATACATTCACACACTCACATACACGGCATTCACACACAATCCAACACTCACATACACACACACTCACACGCATTCACACACACTCCAACACTGTCACATACACACACACACATGCATACACATACACTCACATGTACACATTCGCACTCACACTCACATTCACACACATATTCACTCACACACTCCACACACTCTCACACACTTACACACACTCCCCTCCCTCCACTGGAGCTGGTAGCCTCTGTAAGGACCATAAGATCTTACAGTCAGAGATCACTCTCAACCCCCTCCATCACACAGCTGGGAGGTTGGGGGCCCGGAATGGGCAGGGGCTGCTGAAGGCCACACGGCGAGGACATTAGTAGGTCAGGGACCAGGGTTCAACCAGGGCTGCTCCCTGCCAGCCCAGGGATGTCTCTCTGATGCTGGTCCCGGAGCCTCTGGCTGCTGTTTGTGCAGGGAAGGGGAGGTGCCTTCTGGGTATAAATAGCAGATGGAGATGCTTCTCTCTGGCAGGAGAGTTAACCCTTGGGGCCCTGGGCACGGAGAGAGGCTTCCCTGCCTTGTGAGAAGGCGTGGTGGCTGTCAGAGTTGGAAGAGTCCTTAGCGATCACCTAGGCCCTTCTCCTCAGTTCGGTCTATGAGTCAGCAGGCTTGGCATCTCCTCAGAGCGTGTTAGAACTTCAAAATCCTGGCCCCATCCCAGGCCCAGTGAATTCGAGTCTACCTTTTCACAAGGTGCCCAAGACGCTGGTCCAGACAGCCCTTCCCTCATGAGGATGGGGGGAAGTGATTCAGAGAGGGCAGTGCTCCTGCCCAAGGTCCCACAGCAATTCTCTGACAGAATTAGCTCTCAAAGCCACACTTCCTGCCCTCATGACTCAGGACCCTGATAGGCAGGGATCAGCCCCCCAGTTGCACAAGGGCTGAAGAAGGGGGGCCAGGCAGTGAGGTGTTGTTTCAGAGCCCATCCCCATAGGTTCTGCTGCCCTGGCTCTGTCCCAGCCCGCCATGGCCCAGCCTCTCTGTGCAGCCTGTGCCCAGCCTGCAGGCCAGGGCCTGAGTTGGAGCTTGCCCCTGTAGGCAGGCGGGTGCCAGGTCGAGGGAGGAGGGCAGGGCCACGGTGCCAGGCTGAATCAGTATGGGGGTGGGTTTGGGGAATGGGCCACAGCGGTCAAGGCCAAGCGTATCCCCTGGCCTATTTTCATCTCTCCCAGAGCTTTAGAAGTTTTCCTGAAACAGCTTTTCTGAAGGAGGCTGCCGGCAGTGTGGGATGGGAGGAAGGGCCTTTCTTCACCTTCCCCCGAAACAAGCTGGCTCTGAGGAATGTGGAAACCATTAAAGACGCCCCCTTTCCCATCTTTGCTGCCTCCATCCCCAGAGAAGAGAGCAGCTGCTCTCCACCCAACCCGCAAACGCCCACATGCCAGGGTGGGCAGGGGAGAAGGGCCTGGCCCCCCTGCACCCCTCTCATCCCACAAGGCTCACCGATGTTGGGGTGCTTCAGCAGGCGGCAGATGCGGGCTTCACGCTCCAGCTTCTGATGGTCTGAAACACAGAGGCTCAGGTGAGTCCCCAGTGAGGGAGGACCCGCCACCTTCCATCTCCCCCTTCTCAAAGCCTCGTATTATCTCCACCTCCCAGGGCAGCCCCTGGGGGCTGGGAAAGCTCACCTTCTGGCCAGGGCCTCCGAGTTCTCCAGGAAGACCATGGGGTGCAGTGGATAGAGGAACAGGCCGGGGTTGCGGTGACTCAAGCACATCCCTCGCCCTCCTTGGCCTCCGTTTCCACGGCTCTTAAATGTGAGGCTTCTCCAAGACCCCTCCAGGCCTGTTCCTCAGGCCCTATACTCTAGCCAGACTAAATGGCCGACTTCACCTCTACAAGCAGACCCCGCTGGGCCCTCTTACTTTGGGAGAGAATTGCACATGCAGTTCTCTCAGCTTGAAACACTTCCTCTACCTCCCACCTGCCGTTCACTGGCCATCACTCACTCCTACCAATCCTTAGTCTCAGGCCCCTGGCAGCAGGCAGGGGCCCATCCTCTGTGCTTTCAGAGCCCCCGAACAGCATGACCCACTCAGTCTCATGGATATCTAGTTCTTTGAGGGCAGGGACTTGGTCTCTGTTGTACCCCTGACATCTACCCAAACACCTGGCACATACTAGGTGCTCAAGAAATAACTGAATGAAGCTGGGCGCAGTGGCTCATGCCTATAATCCAACACATTGAGAGGCCGAGGCAGGTGGATCACTTGAGCTCAGGAGTTCGAGATCAGCCTGGGCAACATGGTGAAACCCCATCTCTACTAAAAATACAAAAATTAGCCGGGCGTGGTGGCAGGCGCCTGTAATCTCAGCTGCTCAGGAGGCTGAGGCAGGAGAATTGCTTGAAGGTGGAGGTTGGAATGAGTGGAGATCACGCCACTGCACTCCAGCCTAGGTGACAGAGCGAGACTTCATCTCAAAAAAAAAAAGAAAAGAAAAGAAAAAAGAAATAACCAAATGAAAGAATAAATGATTAAATGAATGTGCCTTTCTAAGGGAGTGGCCACTCTTCCAGAGGGCTGTGTTGATTCCCAGAAGCCACCTCCCTTTCAGGAGACTCTAGGACCAGGGACACAGAGAGCCTCAAAGAATCTGCAGGGGCCCACCTAGAGCTCTCCCACCTGCCTTCTGGACTGCTGTGCAAGTCTCCTGGGGCTCCCCACACACCTGGGAGAGAGGCCTTGCTCGGGATCTGCCACTGTGGCTTCTGATTCTGCAGCTGCTGGGAACAGTGGGACACATGATCCTACTCCGTGCCCCCAAACAATCCTGGGCTGGGACCACCACTCTCCCCATTTTATAGATAAGGAAACTGTAGCCTGAACAAGCTGAAGCCTCTGTGGTGGCAGAGCTGGAACTGAAAATGCCTTTCCCATTTTTGTTTTTAGTGCTTTTTTCACAATTTGGTAGTTAACGCCTTAATTTAACAAACAAAACCATAAAAGGAAATCTCTTTTTAAAAACTCTGTGCCAAGCACTGTGCAGAGGGCTTTATATGCCTTTCAAGCCCTCACTACAATCCTTTGAGGGGGTTACTATCATTTTTCCGGCTTTCCAGAAGAGGAGACAGAGCTTCAGAGAGGTTAAGTACCTGCCCAAAGTCAATCCCGCAGTGAGCAGTGGAGCCATGATTTGTACCCAGACAGTTAGACTCCAGAGCGGGGCTTTCAATCCTGGGCTATACTGTTCTCTGTGCCCCCAGCTCATAACCACTACCTCCACTTGCCCCCAATTCCCAAATAGAAAAATTAAGACCCACAGAAGGAAACTCATGCCAACACTCAGACGTCAAGCCAACACTAGAACCCTGGCCCTGAAAGGCCCTCTCAGAGCAGGCAGGTATGCAGGTGGGGGGTGGTGAGAATGGAGAAAGTTCCAGCCCTTGTTCCCAGGAATCCAGCTCCCCTTTCCCCTGCCCCCTTCACTAGAGCAATCACTGGATGTCCTCCAAGGGCTGCAGAAGCCAAAATCAATAATGAAAGGTGGCTTTTCCACCAGCAAAGCAATTAAGTCCAATTCAGTTTCCATGGCTCAACTCCCCAGCTGAAAACTGGCTGCAAGCTAGGGATGAGGAGGTGGGGCCAGGTTGGGGGGCATCCCTTGATTCCCCCTCCTTCTGTGGGCTCCTTTCATATCCTCCAGGGTAGGGGAGGCTGACTCCTGGGCAGAGGAGGGGATGCCCATCCAGAGCTGACCAGGCGGGGCCCTCCCCCTGCTCCACGTCCCATGCCCTACCCCCCCATCCCACCTCCAGCAGAACCAGAATTCAGGCAGGTCAAGGTCAGGCCTGTCAGAGTGGGAAGGAGGCTTCTGGCTTAGGCTATACATTCAGGAAGTGGAAGCCCCAAATCCAGAATGTTGCTGTTTTCTCCCTGTGAGGTTACCCAGGAGCAAAGAATACTGACAGGATTGAAAGAAGAAAACGCTGGCCATGCAACTATAAACTTGTATCTGGTTACCAGACCTTATTGCTGGAAATGCTAGGAACTAATTGTATAAATCTTATCATCATCTTATGCATAGTACAATCAACCTGCATTGTCACTGTTGAAAGCATTCATCCTACTGAGTGTAAACATATACATTATACAATATTTCTGGTAACTCTGTTTGCAGTGTTTTCATTTTCCAATATACAGAGAACCTTAAGACATGTAGGCACCATGTTTCTTTTGACCTCTGAGGCCATGCTCTGTTATATAGATGGAGAAACTGAGGCCCGTTGACAAAGGAAGAGTCCCTTTATCAAAATCACTCACCAAAATCACTCTGAAAACTCAGAGCTCTGAGGCCTCTACCCCTGCACCTTCCCCCCACTCCTCCCCTCAGCCAAGGAGCTTTTTTTTTTTTTTTGAGACAGAGTCTTGCTCTGTCAGCCAGACTGGAGTGCAGTGGCTCGATCTTGGCTCACTGCAACCTCTGCCTGCCAAGTTCAAGCAATTCTCCTGCCTCAGCCTCCCGAGTAGCTGGGACTACAGGCACATGCCACCATGCCAGGCTAATATATTGTATTTTTAGTAGAGACGGGGTTTCACCATGCTGGCCTGGCCAGGCTGGTCTCGAACTCCTGACCTTGTGATCCGCCCGCCTTGCCCTCCCAAAGTGTTGGGATTACCGCACCCGGCCCCACCAAGGAGCTCTTTTTTAAAACATCAATTAAATCCTGTCCCTCCTTGGCTTCCAACTCTCCAATAGCTTCCCAATATATTTAGAGCACAATCCAAACTCCTCGCTGGGTCCGGCCTCACCTTCCGGCCAGGAAGCTCCAGCCACACTGGCCTCCTCTCTGCCCTGACACACCAAGCTCCTTCCCACCTCAGGGCTTCTGTGCCTGCTGTGCCTTCTGCCTGGAAAGCTCTTCCCTGGGTCTTCTCATCAGGCAGGCCCCGGCACAATGTCACCTCCTTAGAGAGATTCACTGGCTGCCTTTTCTAAGCATGTCCCTCCTGCCACATCACATCCCCATACTGTGTCTTATTTTCTTGGTTAACACTTGTCACTACCTGAAGCTACCCAGTTGACATATGTGTTTAATGTTCTTTTCAGTCTCACTCCCTAGAAAACGGGCACAATGAGAGTAAGACCTTTTCTGTTGGTCACTGCCACGTTCCCAGGGCGTGGCATAGAGCTGCTAAGGAGCTTGTCCAAGATCCCATAGCAAACAAGTGGCAGAGCTGAGATTTCAATCCATGTACATAGCTACTATACTATATTGCTTCTCATTCTAATCATTTTTTTTGAGACAAGGTCTCACTCTCATTGTCCAGGTTGGAGCACAGTGGCAGCATCATGGCTCACTGCTGCCTCTACTTCCTGGGCTCAGGTGATTTTCCCTCCTCTGCCTTCCTCTGGAGTAGCTGGGACTACAGGCGCCCGCCACCATGCCTGGCTAATTTTTTATATTTTTAATAGAGATGGGGGTCTCACCATGTTGCTCAGGCTAGTCTTGAACTCCTGGCCTCAAGTGATCCTCCCACCTCGGCCTCCCAAAGTGCTGGGATTAAAGACGTGAGCCACCAAACCCAGCCCCATTCTAATAATTAGTGGACTCCAGCAGGCAGGAGGCCCGAGATTCCAGCAGGAGGCACACAAGCCAGGAGAGAAAAGAGACCTGAAGTCTGGGAACAGGAAGTACCTGTTCCCTGCATAGGACAGCCTGATCCTGGGAGCAAGAGTGCCAGGCAAGGGGTGGGGAGGAGAGACAGGAAGCACATGCCTTGCCGTCCCCTCAGAGTCTTCCTTGCAGGGAACTGAATGACACTCTAGTGCAGGCTGGATGAGCTCATCATGCTCCCCACCTGGTGCCCCGAGACTGGTCACTGGGGAGCCAGGGAAGTGACCCCCTCATGCTCGAGCTGGAGAGTGAGGCCTGTGAAGGTCACAGTGCCCAGGCCAGTCGCCTTCGGCTGCACCAGCCTCATGCATGTGCCCAATGTGCCCTTAAAATTCTACCTCTGTGTATGCTGTGGGGAGGATGAGCTAGGAGGCTATACAGCACCTGATAGGGGTTAGCACTGAGCCTGTATTATTGTATTAGGTTGATGTTAATAGCTACTGTTACTGATGATAGGATTTTTTTAATGCAGGGGCTTGGGCCCCACCTACTGAATCCAACCCTCATGAGTGGAACTCAGGCAGCTGCATTTTTTATAAAGCTCCCAAAGGTATTTGGCAGGGATTGGAACAGGCAAAATTTTCACTTTTCACTTCATTTCTTCATGGTTTCTTTGAATTGTTTATACTATGAACATTTTTTAAAAGACTAGATTAAAAATACATACACAAATATATCGTGGGTTTGGGAACCGCTTGCTAGAAGAGGCTGGGCAGGGCGGGCAAAAGAAAGCCACAGCTCCCGGGAGGGTGGGCACAGCCCCTGCTGGGCGCTGCCAGAAGTCACCCAGGAGCACCAGCAGGAGATGTTTAGAGTGTGTTGCCAAATATTCAGCATTAAACCCCCCTCCCCGCCCCCGAGGCACCATGAGTGGCAAACAAAGAATCCTGCTAAAAGAAGCTTTTGCTCCTCCTCTCCCGCTGGGAAGAAAAGCGCTGGCAGTTGGCAGACTTTTCCGGAAGGTTCCCTGATAACCTCCCCACCCCCGCCCTCCACACTCACCTAGTCCAGGCCACCTTCCTTCCAAGAGGTCAAGGACTCAACAAGTTGCCAAAGAGAGGCGGCTTGGGCAGTGACTGTCTGGCATAGCCCAGGGTCTGCACTGTCCCAGGAGTGCTTAGTCACCTTCCAAAACAGGAGCCGTGGCCCTTCCACTCCCCCATACACATCTGTCTCTTTTGGTCAACGTGCAAGTGTGTGTGTCTTGGTGTCTGACCCTCTCTCCCACTGGGGCAAACTTAACCCATCACCCCCTCTCCCTGCAGTATCTCAGGGATTGGGACATCTCCCTTGGTTACTCAACACCCAATACACAGAGAGGGCACCAGACTGCTGCTAGTCACACAGCAATGACAAGGCCAATCCAGGCATCTGGCCATGAGGCAACACCTCTGCTGGCATTCCTGCCCATCCTGTCTCTAGCTCCCAGCCTTCCACAAGCTTGGACTTTTCAAACTGACTGTATACCACATGGGGCTCCTGGTCCTTCAGAGACCCTCACCCTAACCCCAGCCACCCCCCTCTGCTGATCCTCTTTGACCTGCAAGGCATGGCGGGGAGGTCGGTAACTAGAAGAAAGTGCTGAGCTCCCAGCAACACTGAGCCAGAGAAGAAAGGCAACAACACACAGTCCAACATGAGGCCTGCTGGGAGGCCTGCGGGGAGCAGCATGAGCCTCCTGTACCAGCCACTGTGAGGACCGCCACAAACCTGCACCTGCTGGGCCCTGGCCCCACACAGCTGCGCCTGTCAAACACCTGGACACTCTGCCAGCCTCTCACACAACATCTCCCGCACAGCACAAACCATGGATTGTACAGCCCATACCTGCACCCACCTCACCCAACAGAATTCCCTCCACCACCAGGTGGTCCCAAGGAAAGCTTATACACCATTTCCTTCAGGGTGGGGACTGGCCTTTCTGAAGATAACCCTTTCCAACACACTGACCATGGTTACCACCATCACTGTCTCAAACACACAGTAATGGCAAGAAGCACGTCTCCTGGGCAGGCTTCCCAAATTTTAATGTCCACAATCACCCCGGTGTCTTGTTAAAATGCAGAGTCAGATTCTTCAAGTCTGGAGTGGGGCTCTAGGCTTTGCCTTTCTAACAAGCTGCTAGGGATGCTGATGTCGCTGGCCCAGGACCACTTCTAAGGTCTTAGGGCAGTGGTTCTCAAACTCATCTGCAAATTAGAGTTATCTGGGCATCTTTTCCAAAACTCAGATCACACCCCAGACCAACTGTCTGGAGGACCCAAGAGTGGCGTGGCTGAAGCCAAGCACACTTGGAGTTCACTGGCCCCTCTCTGAGTGCCAGGTGCTTTTCTAGGTGCTGGGTGCAGAGTAGCCCATACTCTTGAAGTTTACAGCCCAAAAAGGGAGGTGGGTATTAAACAAGGGGCCTAATCAGTAAACAGGATGAGTCTAGGTCAGGGAAAGCCATAAAGGAAATGAGCAGTAATAAGAGACAGAAAATAGGTTGAGCGTGATGGCTCACGCATGTAATCCCAGCACTTTGGGAGGCTGAGGCAGACAGATCATCTGAGGTCAAGAGTTCGAGACCAGCCTGGCCAGCATGGTGAAATCCCATCGCTACTAAAAGTACAAAGAGAAAAAATTAGCCGGGCGTGGTGGTGGGCGCTTGTAATCCCAGCTACTCGGGAGGCTGAGGCGGGAGAATCGCTTGAACCTGGGAGGTGGAGGTTGCAGTGAGTTGAGATCGCACCATTGCACTCCAGCCTGGGTGACAAGAGTGAAACTCCATCTCAAAAAAAAAAAAAAAAAAAAAGAGAGAGACAGAGACAGAAAATGGAGGAGGCCTCGTCAGATTGAGGGGTCAGGAAAACCTCTCAAAGGGTGTGACCTTGAGCTGAGACCTGAAGGCTGAGAAACAGCCATTCATGAAAGGAGCCAGGAGATGGTGTTCAGGCAGAGGGAATGGCAAGGGTAGAGGTCTGGAGGGGAGAAGTGATGGCAAGTGGCAAGACAGTAGGGAAAGGAGGGCCCATCTGGTGTCTCAGCCCTCACCCGTGAGGCACAGAGCTTGGCCTGTCTGGGTGAGTCTGTGCTCTCCAGCCTTGAAAAAAAGGAAAAGAAGGAAAAAGGGAAGGTCTATTCTCATGACACCCCAGGAAGAGCAGCCCCTACCCCTGCCATAAGTATCACCCAGGGGCTCAGCCCTGGGTCCTGGTCTAAGCCAAGCAGTACAAGTAAGGGGAGAGAGGAGAGCCCTGGAGGGTGGGCAGGGTAGAGATCAGGCACCTACCTCTGGCTGACAGCTTCTTCGTGTTGATGATCTTGGCAGCATACTCCTGGCCGGCCAGCACCTTCACACACCTTCGCACCACCGAGAAGGCTCCCCTAGGAGGACAGAGAAGGTGGACAGGGTGAGGGAATGCCCGAGGGCTGTGTCCCTAGGAGATGTTGGAGTTCACGTCACTGCCCCACGCTAGAAGGAAGCCCTTCATCAGAGCTGCTCAAGCTCACAGGGGCTTCTGTGACCCAACTCAGGGACAGAGCGTGGCCAGAGAGACCCAGAAGATGGATCCGGAAGCAGAAGATTAGAAGCTTGGCCTCAAGTGGGCGGAGCGTGCCAACATCATCAAAGTTGGGCTCACCATACTGTAAAACATTAGAATCATGTAGTGTTAGAACCGCAGAATCCAGGTCTCTGAAAGTTTTTAGTTTTTTATTCTTTGAGTAGGTAAACACGGACATGGTTCAAAGTTCAAAAGATATAAAGGTATAGGTAGTAAAATGACTCCCTCCCGCCCCCGTACTGCAGCCTCTGAGGTCCCCTTCCCAGAGATTACCACTGTTACCAGGTCCTTGAGTCTCTTTCCACAGATGGTGTCCCACACACTAATGGACTGGACTTTTATAGTGTTCTCCACCTTCCTTTTTTCAGTGAATAATATATTTTTAGAGATCCTCCTTCCATATCATAACATAAGAGTTCCTTGTTACTTAGTATGTAATTGTATGGCTGTCCGATCCTTTATTCAGCCTGTCCCCTACTGATGGGCACTCAGATTAGTTTCAATCGATATAGCCATTACAAACAATGCTACAATGACTAGCCGTGTATGTGTGCATTAGAATTATATCTCCTATGTATGCATGTGTCTGTGTGGGATACATTTCCAGAACTTATGTTTTCTGGTCAAGGGGTAGGTGTTGTTTGCTGATTTCAATGGATAATGAGAGATTGTCCATATTAAAGATTGTACCAACTCACTTTCCCACCAGAATGCAAGGGTGCCTGTTTCCTTTGCCCTTGTCAACACAGTGTATTATCAAACTTTTTTATATCTGCTAAAGAGACAGGTGGAAAATGGCAATTTGCTGTAATTTAATTTGTAATTGTCACATTAAGAGTGGAGCTGAGCATCTTTTCATGTGTTAAGTGGCTCTTGGGATTTTATCCTCAAACTATTAGTAATTATAAGAGAACTAGGGGCAAGGTCTGTGAGTTTTCCAGCTCACAGGGGAAAACATTGTCACCACGTAGAATGTGGCCCATTTCCTACCTCATTTGATTTTTCAGGAAAAGCTACAAATCTAGATATTGATGAGAAATTTCCCAATTTTTAAATATTGGCACCTATTCCAAAAGAATTTGAGGATGGTATTAGGCCAAACAAAACTTGTCTAAGGGCTAGATCTGGAGTCTAGATGCCATTTTGCACTCTTTGCCACAAAGGCCATGCGCTCCAACCCCTTCGTCTACAGAGGGGACTCCTAAAGGGCCCGATACTGACTGTGGTCACCACTATAGCACCCTAACCCCATGCTAATAGCAAGAAGAGAGTCCCCTGGGCAGGCTTCCCAAATCTAAATGTCCATGGAAATCACCCAGGCACCTCGTTAAAATGCAGATTTTGATTCCTCAAGACTTTGAGCTCCAGTGTAGTTCAGTGTAGATTGCTCAAGGTCACATGGTTCATAACAGGCAGAGCTGTGTCTAGAACTCAGAAGTTAACACTCTTGGGTGTGTGACTTCCACACCAAGTAAGCCTTCCACTTCCTGGCATGTTGGGCCATGCCCAGCTTTTTGACATGGCTGCACCCATCACATCCTTCAAACTTGGATGCCCCATCCCAAGCTTATGGGCAGCTCCGAGCCCACAAAAAGATGAAGCTGACAAGGTAGAGGAGGATGCTGGCAGGCACCAAACAAGCCTGCAGGCTAGCACAGATGCCTACTCTGTACACAGCCCTGAGCATGGTATCACTGGCTTCATGTCTGGGCAGCAGGAAATGAGCGGCTGGGAAACTGTGAAGAAGGATGAGGAGGAAGGAGCCAGGATACGGACTAGAGACCAGGAAATATAACCTTGTAGGAAAGCTAGAGAGGGCCAGAATTCATGGGCACACAGAGGGCCTCGCTCAGCTGTGGCTCCTCCTTGGGGCGTGCAGCCTGTCCATATGCTACCAGGAAGAAAGCAGCAAGACCCCAGTCCCCTCCCTGAGATTCTCCCCTGCTATGCGGCCCCTCTTCCGTGCTTCCAGAGCACCCCTGCTTAGAAAAAACTTGCTTTTCTTCTATCATTCCCACGCTTCTGGCCACCAGCTATGAAGGGGTTTTTTTTCAGACCAACTGATTCTCTGACACCAGTTGGGCATCCTATAATTCAGTTATGAAACTAACTACCTAGAGTTAGTGCAGAACCCACAGGTTAAGGGCTAAGTCCTACAAGACTGTCCCCTTGCTTCAGATACCAATCACAAATAGTGGGTCCTCAGGTTACCCACAATTCTGTCCAACCCAGCTAGTGACTGGGGGATCCCACAACTCCCTCCTTTTATAATTTTCTATGATGGCTCACAAAACTAGGAAAATGCTTACTTACATTTACCAGTTGTGTGTGTCTGTATGTTTCCAATAAAGGTTATGATAAAGGGTACGGATGAACAGCTAGATGAAGAGGGGCACAGAGCAAGGTCTGGAAGGATCTTGAACACAGGAACTTTTGTCCCCATGGAGTTGGGGTGTGTCACCTTTGGGGTATGTGGATGTGTTCACCAAACCAGAAAGTCTCCGAGCTCCGTACTTAAGAGATCTTTATGGAGGCCTCATCAGTAGGCATGACTGATTATTAACTCAATCCCCAGCCCCTCTCCCCTCCCTGAGAATGGGGGGAGGGGCTGAAAGTTCCAAGCTTCTGGCCACAGTTTGGTCTTTCTGTGACCAGCTCCCATACAGGCACCCACCCAAAGCTGCCTCATTAGAACAAAAGATGTTCTCATCACCCAGGAAATTCCAAGCTACTTGGGAGCTTTGAGTCAGGAACTGGGTTCTAAGACCAAATATTAGAACAAAAGATGCTGTTAGTACCCCCAAGCGTTTGGGGAGCTCTGTGCCAAGAACCAGGGACAATGACCAACTATATATTTCTAGATTTCTTGTTACATCATAATATCACAATCCTACGTCCCCATCTAACTCAGATTCGTGGCGGCTCCTCCACCTGCTTATTTCTCCCACCCTGACAGTGAGTTCCTGAGGGCCAGGACTCTCACTTTCTTCTCTCTGCCCCCAGTGCTTTAATACCCAGTGTCTAGTGCCAATAGAGCCTCCATGAGTGTTACTTGCAGGAGAAGGAGGTAGATTTCAGCAAGAGTGAGAGAAACTGAAGTGAGACAGGAGAGATTTTCAGATGGGGTGTTAGGAATAGAAACAGTCATCTAAGGAATGTGGGGGACAACTGGTCTCTCAAGGGTGCCCACCCTGCCCAGGCACAGGGATGGACCCAAAAGACCTTTAGGTCCCCCTCTAGCTGGGGGCCATGATTCTCAAAAGCCCTATGAGAGAAAAGCTTAAAGCGGCCACATCTGGGCAAGGTTCTGAGAACTCCAGGAAGAGAAGAGCAGGAAGCAGGGAAGGTTGTGAGCTCCAGGGTGCAGGAGCTGGGTCTCGTCCTGCTCACCAGCACCTGACAAAGCTTGGTCCAGAGCTATCGCTCAATTAATATGTGTGGGTGGATGGAGGGATAGAGGAAGGGATGGTTGGACAGGGGGAGGGAGGGATGAGTATAATTTCTCCATTAGAGAGGCAAAACTCCATTCTAGGTAAAGACCTTAAATCAGTGATTATCAAACTGGCTGCCTCAGAATCCCCTGGAGGATCTTTAAAAAAACAGATTCTGGCCAGGCGTGGTGGCTCACACCTGCAATCTCAGCACTTTGGGAGGCCAAGGTGGGAGAATCGCGTGAGCCCAGGAGTTTGAGACCAGCTGGGCAACATGGTGAAACCCCGTCTCTACTGCTGGGCATGGTGGTACACGTCTGTGGTCCCAGCTACTCAAGAGGCTGACGTATGAGGATCACTTAAGTGCCGGAGTTGGAGAGTGCAGTGATGCTATCTCAGCTCACTGCACTCCAGCCTGGGTGACAGAGCAAGACTCTGTCTCAAAAGAAAAAATAAGCAGATTCCAAGGTCCCACCCAGACCTCCTAAATCAGCACCTCTGGGTGTAGGCCCAGGGAATTTGTAATTTCATTTTAACTCTGTCTGTGGGTGATTCTTTCCCAGGCAGCCCAGCACTGCCCAACACCTTCCGGGGAAGTCCTGCTGTGTATCCTGCCTCCGTTGGAAATCAGCACTGATGGGGGCCAGCGAGGGGGCTCTGTGCAGGGAGGCCTGACAGGCCCCGTGAGCCTGGGCCCTGGCTCAGTGAGCCAAGGCCATAAGAGCTACGTCTATAAAACAAGAGAAGCTATACTTGCTGAAGTTCCTCTTCAGAACAGCACCAAGCTTTTGTGTAAATTAGAGGCTCCTCACCGAAGGTCCATGCCGTAGGTGGGGTAGTGTGGGGACCCTAAACCCCTTGAAGGACACCCTGTACCTCCAAATGGAAGCAAGTGCATTTTTTGGAGGGAGGTAAGGGTGCATAGCTTTTATCAGACGCTCATAGGGAGGAGTTTCTCAAAATAAGTTTAGAGCTGCTGATCCAGAGGGTACCACCCCTCACAAGCCCACAAGTCTTCTTCCCTTCAAATGTACATTCACCACTAAGCACTCTTTTAACCCTCACAGCAATCCTGTGAAGTTGGAATTTTGATCTCCCATTTAATAGATCAAGAAACTGAGGCCTCAAGTGAGCAAGCGTATTCTTAATTGAGGCTGTGAAGAGAATCCAGGTCACTTGCACTTTTTCTTCTGACTCAGCCAACAACAGGAGAATGTGGTCCTCAAGAGCAGAGGCTCTGGGGTCACAAAGACCTGTAGTCCAATCCTAGCTCACCCCCAACTGTGTGACGCTGAGCTTGACACATCACCTTTCTGCGTCTTCCTGTTAGAGGGCAATAATAGCCTCTACCTCCTGGATTTGTTGGGGAGATTAAGTGAGGTAACTGGTGCAAAACACTTGGCACAGTACCAAGCACATGGGACATGGTTGGGGAAGAAGGGGGTCCGAATGAGGTGAGGAAAGGGGCTGGGCTGCTACCTAGGCAGCCCCAGGCTCCATCCCTGCCTGCCATGGCAGTGGGGATCCGAGGAAATTCATAGCCAAAATGAGAGTGAAGGCAGTGAGTCGGCAGCCCTAACCTCCTCCCTTTTTTATCTTCTGTTTAAAAAAAAAAAAAAAAACAAAACATGTTTCTGTATTCTTGTCCTGCATGAACAAGTGGCCATAGCCCAGAAAACTTGGCAAACAGAAGAGCCAGCCCACTCCTCTTGTGGCCCTGAGCTGAGCAGGCAGCCAGCAGATGGGTGGGTGGGCCAGAGCTTGGGAACAGGACAGGGCAGGAGAGGCAAGGAGGCCAAGGTGGAGAGGACAAGGGTGGGAGGCGATGGCCAAGAGTCCCAAGAGGAAGAGATGAGGCCTGGGTGTGAGGGCTGTGGCGGATGGCCATGCGCAGTCCTGGAAGTGCCTGTGAAAGTGTTTCTGAATTCCTCGAGGGGTGTAGCGGAATGCCCCTGGGTGCAAAGGAGGAGGGGTGGGGGAAGTGTTCCTGGGTGCAAGGGGCGGGTGTCTGGCCATAGGCGTGTATTGGCAACCTGGTCTAGCCCCTAAGAGTGTGATGCTGTGAGGCTGTAGGTGTGACAAAGCACACGTATATCACCCTAGGTATGAAGCGTGCATCCATGTGAGCCAGAGGGTCACAGAATGTAGGCAGGGAGGGGTGTGTGGGGGAGAGACAGACCGGCAGACACTGGAGGAATCAAGTCTCAGCCCTCAGCCCTGCTGGGAGGACTTGGGCAAGAACCAGCCCCAGTGAGGGCTGCAGTCTCTTCATCTGCAATATGGAGGCTGGGGTAAGGATGAGGCTCAGGAACGCAGTGGCTTTTCAGCTCTAGTGTTTCATACCAGTGCCATTCAACAGAACTTCCTGTGATGATGCACACACTCTGAGCTGCCCACTGCGGCAGCCACTAGCCGCAGATGCTACAGAGTACTTGAAATGGGACCAGTGGAACTGGGCACCAAATTTCTTTTTTTTTTTTTTTTTTTTTTTTTTTTGAGACGGAGTCTCGCTCTGTCGCCCAGGCTGGAGTGCAGTGGCGCAATCTCGGCCCACTGCAAGCTCCCCCTCCCGGGTTCACGCCATTCTCCTGACTCAGCCTCTCCGAGTAGCTGGGACTACAGGCGCCCGCCACCACGCCCGGCTAATTTTTTCTATTTTTTAGTAGAGACGGGGTTTCACCATGGTCTCGATCTCCTGACCTCATGATCCGCCCACCTCGGCCTCCCAAAGTGCTGGGATTACAAGCGTGAGCCACCGCGCCCGGCCAAATTTCTTATTTTATTTAATCTAAATAACTATATGTGGCTAATGACTGCCACATTGGAGAGTGTGGTTCTACATAGAGAAGAGCAGGCACTCCTGAATCCGACCAAGCAGAGTTCACATCATGGGTCAGCTACTTCCTAGCAAACTACTTCACCTCAGTAAGCCTGTTTCCTCCCCACTGCAAAATATGGACAATAATAGTACCAACCCTATGAAGTCGTTTCAAGGATTCAATGAGATAATAAGGTAGGCAATGAGTTTGGCAGAGTCCCTGGGGTATAGTAAATGCTCAAGGAACAATGCCTTGTGTAGGCATCATTATCCACGAAGAGAGGAGGACAGCTGGCATCATCAGAAACAAAATGGACATTGTTTGCCAAGCTCGGGGAAGAAGCAAGCCAAGGTGGAGGTGTGTGAGAGCCACAGCAAGGTGGAGAAGGGGCTGCTCACCAGGGCTGAGTAGCCTGCCCCCGAGGGTGGACGAGCAGGAGTGTGGGCAGGCAGGGAGGCCCCCCTCTGGCACTCCGGCAGACAGACAGAGAGGGCACAGTGACAGTGGGTCCGGCGCATAGCTGAGGATGTGGGAACGTGCTAATGGGCTGTGAAAAGCAAGATTCACGCTGGGAAATTGCTTTCTAGCTGCCTGGCAGGCAAGGTGGCCTGGGCGTAGCTGGCTGCCAGCCCACAGGGGCCCACCGCCCTCTCTGGCCTGAAACAACAGGAAGAGTTAACATGGCAGCCAAGTGCAGCTCCAGCAGCACTAGATGGGGAGTCAGAAGTCCTGAGCCCTCACTCAGCTTGGCTACCAGCTTGCTTACTCTTCTGGGCCTCAGTTTCCTCATTTGAAAGATGCGACCAGCCCCGCTCCCTTCTGGGGCTATTTGTGAGGGGTCTCTGCTACCCAAAACTGGTTGCTGCCACTTTCTCTAAAGGAAGCCTCTTCACCTTCACCCCAAGCCACTCAGAGCCACGTTACACCTATGAGTCTCAGCAAACAGGAACACTTTTTATCTATCGCGGCCTTCTGGGGACAGCACTCACCCAACACTTCCCTCCACTCTGGGCTCCGTGGGGGTCTGATTGTCTGGGCCCCTTACGGTAGTCTTTAGTGTCTGCTCTTCGTTGACTGTTTCCTCAAACACGCTCAGGTCTCCTTCCTTCCAGACAAATAAAACTCCCTCCTCAAATAAAACAAAACAACCCAGAACCTTTCTCTCGACCCAGCAGCCTGGGCTGTTTCCTTCCTCCCTTCTTCTTTGCTGCCAAACTTCCAGAACAAATGTCCGACATCCGCCGCCTCCTCTTCCCACCTCCCACACTCCATGAACCCACCACAATCTGGCTGCCGCCCCCAGGGCTCCATGGAAGAAATGCCTGCGCCAGGTTCGCCCACCCATGCCTCCTCCCACCCTCACCACTACCCCTTGCAGTGCCCGCTGGAGCCTAATGCACCTTGCCTGCCCTACCCCAGGTAGCATTTGGCCCCACTGAACACAGCTTTGAGCTCGCCCTTCCTTTCGTTTCTGGGTCGCTGTGCTCTCCCCGGCCTCCTCCATCACTGACAGTGCCTTCGCTGCCCCACCTTCCCTCAGTATTGCTGCTCCCGGCCTCTTTCCACCCACCCTCTTACCACTCCCGCCCATCATGTCTACCAGGGGCCATTAGCTGTGATCTCTGGGGAGGCTCTGGGCATTTCTGAACCCACTTAAAACTGTATTAAAATGATTCTGTGTCTGTGCATTGTTCTGGGCAAAGGATGTGTAGTCATCAGCTCTGCAAAGGAGTCCATGACTCTGCAAATAGTTAAAGCCATTGACCATCACCCAAAACTGAAATCCACATCCAGAGTCCCCTCCTGTCTTAGGAACTCTAGCCCCGTATTTTTAGCAACTCATTATCTTGCCTAGATGCTATATGGCAGGCACCTCACAATCAAAGCCCAGTCTCTTCCCCAAAATTTCCCCACTCTTGGTTAAGATACTTAAGCATTTCACTTCTCTGAGATGAGCTGGGGGTGATTTCAGAAAGTTCTTGGTCAAATGCAGATAGATCTGCTCTCTGTAAGAGAATCTGCATCCAAAACCCTTTGGTGGTCAGTAACACATAGCCCAAGCTGGCTGATTTGATCACCCAGGACGTGGAACCCAGAATAGACAGGTTAGAATGCCTGGGGGAAGGGAAAGAGCTGGGGTTGGCCACAGAGACAGCATCACGCACTGGGCTAGAGTTTGGGCCACGTGTGGCTGCATCAGAACCTTGTATAGCCCATAATGTCTTACTTTTGAAGTCCACCCCCTCCTATTCCAAAGCTGAAGAAACTGGGGCCAAGACTTTGAACCAGGACTGCTGATTCATAGTCATTGCTTTTTCCAATACCCAGTACTCTCAGATTAGAGAGGGTCCAACCTTGAGGTCCATAGTTGGGCTCCGGAGTAGGAGGACCTGTGGAAAATAACAGCATTCTGCGTGTTGCAGTGAGTGTGCATTTTGGAAGGTGGAGAGTACCCACAGCTTACTTGAGATTCTCTGAGGGCTCCTAATTCCCAAAACCGTTAAAAAGCTGGGGTCAGTTTCATTCAGAAACAATGAGAAGCTTTTAGGCCTCAGCTGACCCATCTGTGAAATCAACTGTTGATAAGTAATTTTTAAGCCTTCTCTTTCTTTCTTTCCCATTTAGGCATTAGTACCTTTTCTTTTTTTTTGAGACGGAGTCTCGCTCTGTCACCCAGGCTGGAGTGCAGTGGCGCAATCTCGGCTCACTGCAAGCTCCGCCTCCCGGGTTCACGCCATTCTCCTGCCTCAGCCTCTCCGAGTAGCTGGGACTACAGGCACCCGCCACCATGCCCGGCTAATTTTTTGTATTTTTATTAGAGACGGGGTTTCACCGTGGTCTTGATCTCCTGACCTCGTGATCCACACGCCTCGGCCTCCCAAAGTGCTGGGATTACAAGCGTGAGCCACCGCGCCTGGCCAGTACCTTTTCTTAATAATAAATAAACAAAACACAGCTATGCAGCTTCTCAAATGGCAAATAGATCAGAGGAGATGGGGCTGGGTGCTCACTATCCCCTTTGCTTGACTCTCTCCACTTCTTCCCAGCTCTGTAAGCAGAACTCCACAGAACAAAGCATTATACAGCCAGAAAATCCTAGAACCTGTTACTGAAACCACACCCCTCCCGTCCTCTCGACCGCCTGAGGCTGCAGCCACCCACTCCCAGACTCTAAAAGATGCTGCAGGGACGCAGTGTGCTCGAGCTGTCCCGCGCTGCCCCCCGCCCCCAAACACCAATCCAGCAGAAGTCTCATGGAGGACACAGAAGGGCTGGGAACTGGAAGAATCTGTTTGCTGCAGGGAACATTGAACCAACAGAAGTTCCAACATATTCCTTGTTTTGGCTGTGCAAGGGTTTTTTTGAATGGGTCACAAAAAGAAAAACAGAAAAGTATTCTATTTTCTCTTTACAGTGCTTAAAGGCAGGGCCAGAGCCCAGTAAGGCAAGGGACATGCCAAGGGGTGACTTTCTCCTCGGTCTTTGATGGCCTGGCCCTGTCCAGAGCATACAACACAAAGGCTTTCAGGGGTCCAAGTGTCAGAGAGAGAGAGGCCTCCAGGGGTAGGACAGCCAAACACTGGAGTGGACAGACACTGGAGTGTCCAGTTCTCATGTGTCACTGGCTTGTGTGACCATGGGCAAGGCCCTCGCCCTCTCTGGGCCTTAGCTCACCATCTGTAAGACAACAGAGCCCTCTTCCCTCCAATATACTGAATCGAACTGAGGGTACCATGGCTCTAAACCATCTCCCACTTCATTCTTTCAGCAAAGCATCTCCCCAGATGAGGGTAGGGACCTAGGGCAGGAGGGCTGCAAGGAAGGTAAGGCCGTGGATGAGAGTAGGAATTTGCACATCTCTGCTGCCAGAGCACTAGCTCCTGAGGCCGCAGCCAGCTGTGGGATGCAGGAGCAGTTCTGACCATTGGAATGTCTTCCTTCTGTGGAGCTGAAAGCTACCTCCGTTACTCTACATAGTCGGCAGCTCTGCCTCTAGGGCCTCTCAGGCCCCAGAACATCTCTGCAGACACGACGGGTTGGGGAAGGGGGATACATAGTCCCCGAGGGGTCTCTTCTGTCTGCTTAAGCCCCCCAATTCCTTGGTGTTCTCTCACTTGATTCAGCTTCCAGATCTTCACCATCCTGCCTGGCCCCCTCTTCCAGACAATCCACAGGTTTTTAATAGTCCTGCTAGGACCCAGCATCTGGAAATTGGGGTCAGGCTGAACAGGACAGAGAATGGGACCCCAGATCCCCCTAGGGTTGACATGCTCCACTGAAATACATACCTCAGAGCTTTTGTCTGAGTTGTTCCCACTCTCAGGAACACTCTTCCACCCTCTTCCCTCTGGTTAACTCTTCCTCCTCTCTCTTACTTTCTCTCTTTTTTTAAGATAGAGACAAGGTCTTGCTCTGTCACCCAGGCTGGAGTGCAGTGGCATGATCATAGCTCATTGCATCCTCAGACTCCGGGGCTCAAGCAGTCCTCCCACCTCAGCCTCCCGAGCAGCTGGAACTACAGGACGTGCACCACTGCGCCCAGCTAACCTCTGGGTAACTCTTATTCAGCCTCCAGCTCCCTAATGTCACCGCCTAAGGGAACTTTCCCTGATACCTCCCTCACCCCAACTAATTGTGGTCTCTTTGCAGCTCACAATTCCCTGTGTGTGGCCAAAGCCCTTATCCAGTTGCATTTAAATAATTATTTCTGAAGTGGTTTAATTAATGTTGGCTTTGCACTGGATTGTGAGCCCTGTGAGGGCAGAGACTACTTAAGTCTTGCATGTGGTGCATGCTGGGCTCAACCTAGGCCTGGGAACAGAGTACATGCTCAGGAAATACCTGTTGAAAGGATGCAAGGATTCCAGATGTGTTCCTCTTCTTATATGACCCTAAGACACCAAGGCCCTCAACCTTCTCCAGCACAGAAAGTCTCATTGGCCTTAGAGTCCCACCTGACACCATGGTAGACAGCCATGCCACACGAGGACCTAGAGGACCTGGGCTGGGTCTCAGCAGGTTGGGCTGCACCTGCACTCAGCAGGTTGCCTGGGGTAGGAGGCTTCCTACAGTGCCACAGAGAAGCTCCAAGAGAATGCCACAGGTGGTTCACATGCAGAAGGGGACTGCAGCAAAGAGGGACAGAGACAGAGGCAGAGTGAGACCAGAGAGACGGAGAGAAGAGCACAGAGAAAGACAAGCCCTGCTAGCACCATCTTGCTATCCCTGCACTGGGAGATGGACTCGTGCTCTATGCCCTGTCACAGCCAGTGTGTGTGTGTGTGTGTGTGTGTCCATGTACATGTGTATGCTCCCGTGAGCTGTGTGAAGACGCATGTGTGTGTGTGAGCACGCATGCGTCAACAACAGGATGCGTGTTGCACTCCGAGGCTCTGCCCTCACCCCACAGAGAGGCCATGGCCCAGACTGCAGGGCATGCTGGCAGCAGTGTCACTGTGTGCTTGTGGAGGGAGGTGGGGAGGAAGGGAGGGAGGGAGGGAGGCTCAGCAGAGTGTCACTGTGTCTCAGCCTGTGTGGGGGCGGCTGCGCGGGGGCGGAGGGCTGCAGCGTGCACCAGAACATGTGCGTGCCTGCCGCTTTGATGGCTTGGAGGAGAGGGAGGAAAGCTCGTCCCTTCCCTGTTCCTGCCACCCTTTCCTTGAGGGCTTGCCCCTCGATTTCCCATCCTTTGGCCTCTGGTCCCTGCACATCATTTAGTCCCCTAGCCTGGGCCCTGTCTCTCCTGTGGCCTTGGACAAACAACTTCTGAGTGTTGGCTCCCAGAGACCAAGGCAAGGACCATCTATGCAATGAGCAGAGCATCTCCACGGTCCTTACAATTCTGATGTTCTGGAGGTCTGCAATTTCCCATGTGTGCCCTCCACAGAGGGAGGTCCCAGAGGGTGGCATCTCTAATGGGGCATTGCAGGCATCTCCAGACATATTATGATCCCCATTTTACAGATGGTAAAGCAGAGGCACACAAAAGGCAAGTGATTCACCCAGGATGGCTCAGTAAATTAGAGGCAGAATCATGATTGGAAAATCAGCAACATCAGGGTTCCCCTGCCCACATGGCCACTGCTCCTCTTCCCTTGTTAGTGGGCAAGAGGGAGGATGTTCCCCAGATATGGCACCAGTCATGATCCCTCTCAGCAGTCTTCCCCCCATATGCTGGGTGCTGGAGACCTGGACATAATCCCCTGAGCCAGTCTCTCCACCTCCTCAAGCTGCGGTCTCCTCATCTGTAAGATGGATGAGTAAGCCCTGCCCACCTCCTTCAGAGATGAGCTCATGGATGAAAAGCCTCGCCGGCCCCAAAGTGCTGTGGATAGGAGAGGGTATAAGAGGTGGAAGAAAAGCACGGCCCCCAGTCTTTGGATACATGGATGCCCAGTGTCCTGTCTCCAACGTGACATTGTCCACCCAACAGCTCTGCCTGGGAAAGGCAGGATTGCTAAGCACATTCTACAGATGTTAGAGCTTGGGTCCCATGAGAGGACTTGAGCACCCAGGCCCCAGGACCTCAGTACAGGGAGTTGCCTCTGGGCCACACTGCCACCCGTGGATCAACCCAGGTGAGAAGGAGCTTAGGTCAAGGAAGCTGCCCTCTCCTCCCCGTCAACCATGCTGGCCAACTGCAGCCTTGGCAACCCCTTCTCCAACCCCAGCTCTGCCTTGAGTCAATTTCAGATCTGTTTCTAGAGAGAAAAGAGTGGGCTGAGCTCTCTCTCTAGTCTCTCTTCCTCCCTCTCTCTCCCTCTCTCAAGTAAAATCTCCTTCGGAGACCCTTCCTGTACAGCCCAGTGATGACACAGGCTGCAGGGCAACTTTTTGCCTTTCTAACCTCTCCTGGGGGTAGGATCAGAAGCTGGGAGAATGCCAATGGCTGAAAAAGGCTTGTTTTCCACTTCCTTGAACGTGACCCCTTCCCTGGGCCCTCTGGTGCATCCATGGCAATCCCTTTGCCCAATAACCAGCATTCTTCCCTTTCTCAGAGAGGTCTTTGGAGAAGGCTGAGTATGCTGGGAGCTCTGGCCTGGCCACTTCAGTCCACACTGAACCCTGGAGCTGGTGCAGCATGCCTCCTGCAAGCTTCGGTGCCGCTAGGGTCTGGGCTTTTATTTCTCTCATTCTCAGGGAGAATAGGATTGGGTCAAAGGAAGAGGGATGAGCTCATCTCTGTATCCCAAGAGACAGCCCCACCCCAACCTTCTAGGAGACCGGAATCAAGTTCTTGACTCATCTGAATTCATATGCTTCAGTGGAACCTGCAGTCGAGTGGCATCAACAGGCTCCAGTAGCCCTGCCCGGGGCCCTGGCCACAGTCACAGGTTCCCAGAGGGCTGCCCACCAGGGCTGGAGAAGAGCAGCTACTCTCACATCCATAGCCAGCCCTACCCGAGGCTCCTCAAAGGCCTGCAGTCCTGAGCCAGACCTCACTGGGCAGGATGCCAGAAGCCCTCCAGAGGGATTTGCCCTCCTCTCCTGCTGGGCAGCCCAACGCCTTGAAGGAGACCCAAAGGCTCCCATGTGCCCTTTTAGGGCCAACCTGGCTGCCTTTTCCAGTCACCCTGCTAGTGATCTGAAGTGGGTTCTGGAATGGGGGCTCAGCTTTTGGGTGGTGACTGCAGTGTCCCAGCTGGCAGGGACAGTGGATCATCAACTGAAGGATGGGCCCTGCAGGTACCCTCATAGCTTCCTCCCACAGAAGAGGCCAGCCAGGGGGGAAGCACGGTTTGGTCAACCTCCTCCCAGCCCCGGATGGGCCGACTCCAGACAAAAGGTACAAGCCGATCCCATTCCTCACTTTCAGCCTTGCCCAGCCTTTGAGAACCACAACAGTCACCCCGGTAGCAATCGGCACTGGGGGCCTGTCGTGTGCCAGGCTCGAGGATGCATCTCTACATGCACCATCTCACTGAATGCTCACAGCCCTTTTTATCTCCAGACTACAGGTGGGGGTAAAGAGGTAGCATAGCCTGCCTGGTGTCACAGAGCTATGGGTGGTGAGGGACAGAGCCTGTGTCCCTAATGGCCATGCAGGGCACTGCCCCTCCCTGCACCACTGGATGTTCAGACTGAAGCTGCTGTGCAGAGCAGGAGCCCCAGGCTCCTCAGTGATGTGGTCTGGCCTTTTTAACACAGATATCAGGGGTACGGAATCAGTCCACTTTATCCCCTTGTCTCCAACACAAGCTTCTACAAACTTAGGCTCATACACAGTCTTCCCAATGTCCTGCAAGCTCCTGACATTGCATGCAACATTTCGTAGGTTTGTGCGTTTTTCTGGGGAATGTAGATTTAGACTTTCATCAGATTCCTGAAGGAATATGTGACCTAAAAAAGGTTAAGAGCAGTCTCATGGTTCTGGAAGGAAGAAGTCTGAAATTGATTAAACAAGGCCTAGCTATGCCTGCTACCCTCAGTTTTCCTGCCATGGCCACACCAGGGCTCCCTTGCCCCTGAAATTCTCTGTGAAGGCTCACGAAGGGTCTCTCTGCCAAGTCGCCCCCACAAAACCCAGTCTTAATGATATCCATCTCCTCTTGGGGCAAAACATCACTTTTATTTTCACTTTGAACACTTGAGTCACATCTCAACTCCATCTCACTGTACTCATGACGCAGTCCTGCCAGAACCCAGTCTTGGTCACTCCCTGAAAGGCAGCCCAGCAATTCTGGGGTTCTAGGTGAGCACTGGAAAACACCTGGAGAGGGGTCCCTGCACAAGTTTGTAGACAGCCTCAGTCCTCCAGAGCAGCCCCAAACATTTTGTCCCTGCCCCTACCCGCAAAAAAAGCACATTCAGAAAAGCTGAAAGTCTGCACATAAGAGTGAACACACGTACACATGGGGGTATATGTGCTCAAGGGAGGTGCTGCGTGCCTGTAGGATAGCGTGTGTATGTGTGTGTGTGCAAGCAGCCTTCCTGTATACAGTCACAGGGCCACCTCCCACACATATGCAGACACCAGCATGATCTCACACATGCCTATAACACCCATACTCCCACATAAGCCTGTGAGCCCAGGCCTCACACATGCACACACATGCATGTGCACACACACGTACATCATCCTGTGTGCATGACCCCAGTCTTCACGTAGATGTGCATATCAAGACCTCACAGGAACACCATTGTGTCCGCATCTCATATGAGCATCCTCACACACCCCTAGACCTCACACACATGTGCCTTCCTATGTGCACACGGCTCTAACCTGCCATACATGTGCACATTTAATGAGTCATGTTTACACCCTTGTTCTCATTCAACCCAGCCAATAGCACTCTTATGATACTCACACACATGCACCCTTGCCAGGCACACTTGCATTTTCAGGCCTTACACACGAAGCACCTCTTCCTGGTGCACATGCATGAATGCTTGCACACCCTTGCAGGGCACACCAGCGTACCCCAGTGTCACAAGCAATTTCCCTCAAAAGCCCTTTTACAGCCACACACATCACTCCTCCTCAAAATGCACACTAGTACACACACATTCAGAATTCACACCAGTACACACCTGCCTCCAGGGCCCCTCCCCACATGCTCCTGCTGCCACAACAGAAACCAACCAGGGCATCGGTGCTCCTTTGCCCACAAGGCAAACTCTGCCTCCAAAATGCACCCAACCCTTGACCCATCCCAGGATCCTCCAGAAACCCAGCTGGGGACATCCAGGAATCCCTCCCTGACACTCCACACCCTACTAGGCCACCCACAAGGGCCTCCCCTCTTTCCTCATCCTCCCATCCTTCTCTACACAACAGTCATCAGGGCAGAAAATGAGCTCTGGGCTGGGCAACTTTGCTTGTCCAGAGCTGCTGCACCCTTCATGCCCTAGCCCCTGAAACAGCAGTGTTCCCCGCTACAGCTTGCCTGATTGCCCCTCCCCACCTCCCAACACCCGGGAAGCCTGTCATGCTCAGATATTAACCCCTACTGTACTGATGCCCTCACTCCTGGCAGGAGCTGAGAAGGGGGAAGTGGGGAGGGAGAAGTTGGCCACTCTGTACAGTTGCTGTAGGTGTCTAAAGTCAAGAAGAACTACCAGGAGCTGGTGAATTCTCTGTCACTGGAGGTATCTAAGTGGAGGGCAGATGGCCACCTCAAGCAAAACTAGAGAAGGAATTCCAGCTTTGGACCCAGCTGACTAGGAAAATCCCTTTTTAACCCTAAGTCTCTAAGAATATGTGTGTATCCAGGTTGTGTGTACTTGTGTGCACTGTGTGTGTATGTGTGTGCACTGGCATACACTGTCAACCCTTCATCCCTACATACACACTCGCCTGGCTAGCTTGGCACATCTGTGCACCCACAAACATGCCCACGCCCGACTCTGGATGCTCTGTACACAGGCAGGTGTCCCCAAACCCATGCAGCCTGCCTTCATCTGTGTACACAGGAATGCTCCCCAAGCACTACAGGCACACACACCCCGCTAGAGACCCTGACCTCCCCGCCCCCCATGCCCTCCAGGACTCCCTGAGTCACAACTCACTTGCCCAATTCCTCGAAGAGCTGGTACTCTTCTGTGAAGCGGGTGCAGGTGATGGTGGCCATCCTGGCGCTGGGCAGGCAGGTGAGGCTTGGGACTGGGGGACCAGGACTGAGGCGCTGCTGCTCTGCACCCGAACCTAGGAACCACTTGCCTGCCCGTGCTGCCGAGTGCAAACAGAGAACCGGTTTGACTGACGAGCCCGGGGCTTCTGAGCAGGGCACTGTGGCTGCTCACAGCCTCGCGAGCCTTCGTCAGCATCCAGGTCCCCATGGCAACCACCTCCGAAACGCCCTGTTCCCGTTGCCCCGGTAACTGCCTCCCCAACACCTGCCTGCCTTCCACGGCGAAACCTGCTCTCGGACGCCCTGACCATACCACACACAATACTGCAAGCTTGTGTGGGCCTGGGGGTGGGATGGACCCAGCACCCCTGGGGTGATGGACCCAAAGAGGGGCTGGAGGAGGTGGAATAGAACAAACTTTGTCCACAAGTGATCTTTTCTCTTCCCACCTCCCCCACCTCCAACTGTGGGGCCCTTATAGCAGACGGGATGGGATTAAGTGGGGCAAAAAGGCAGTTGCCATGGTAACAGCCAGTGGGTGCCGCATTCCGGATGGTCCCCAGGAAAGAATGACAGGATGCAGTTACCCTAGCAACTTCATCTCTAGAGAGACAGGTATTGCCCCGTTGCCCTGGCAACAGCTGGGTTCTAAGGTTTACAGGGAAATGATGGCTAATTCACAGGGATGCCTCTCTCTCTGTGGATCACTGTAGTCTCTGTAACTGTCTCTCTGTTGCCCTCTGTATTTTTTTTTTTTTTTTTTTTTTTTTGCTTCTGCCTCTGTCTTTCTTGTTACGCTCGTGCTCTTTCAGCTCTCTTACCACCTTGTCCATCACACTAGCACTCTAGCTTGGCGCAGAAGTGCAGAGCACACCCCAGGATTCTGGAGGGAATAGCCCTGACTGCCTGCTCACCCCCACCTCTCACAGCTGTGACAGTTGCTCCCCTCAAGAGCCCTCCTCTGCAACCTCTCCCCAACCCCATGCCCCCAAGGGGACCACGGAAATCTGGTCTCCTGGTGCTCATGTCCCAGTTTCTGCTTGTGCTTCCAGTCAAGGTAAAAAAAAAAAAAAAAAAAAAAAAAAAAAAGGCGAGAGGGGGCTGTGGGGAGGTGATCATGGCATGGCTTACCAGGGCTAGGCCACTGGCCAGAGACCTGCCGTGAAATCTTCAATCCACAATTTTGTGGGCACCTTCCCTGCCAACTTCAACTCTTCAGGGCATCAGCCATACCTACAGCCACAAGATCTTACTCCAAGGTCTTGGAGTTAAGAAGAAAAGGGACTGGAGTTTAAGACTAAGGATCTGAGTTTGAGCTCTGATTCTTGGACATTTATTATTTACTTATTTATTTATTTATTTTGGAGACAAAGTCTTGCTCTGTCACCCAGGCTGGAGTGCAGTGGTGCAATCTCAGCTCACTGAAACCTCCGTCTCCTGGGTTCAAGTGATTCTCCTGCCTCAGCCTCTCGAGTAGCTGGGACTACAGGCGCCCACCATCACGCCCGGCTAATTTTTTGTGTTTTAGTACAGACGAGGTTTCACCATGTTTCACAGGCTGGTCTCAAACTCCTGAGCTCAGGCAATCCACCCGCCTCAGCCTCCCAAAGTGCTAGGATTACAGGTGTGAGGCACCGTGCCCGGCCTTTGGACATTTACTAGCTAAGTGATCACGGGCAAGTCACTCACCCTCTCTGAGCCTGCAGCTCCTTTTCTACACAACAGGGGAATGAAGATGCCCTGCAGGGGAAGGCTGTGGAGATGGAGTGGGCTAAGGGCTGTGAAGGCCTTTGGGAACTATGTAAACAGAAGGCCTCTTTCTAGGCTCTAGAGGAGGAAAATGAAGGTTTAAAGTGGGCCCATGACCACCCCATCACTCTAGCTTGAACTTGGCATCTCAGACCCTGCATACCCCTTCCCCTCTCCACTGAGGAAAAAGGGTGCCTTGGCCCATTTCGCAGCTTGATGGGCAGAGGCTTCATGCCAGCACCTGCCCCCAGTGAGCATGGGTTGGATAAAAGGATCCAGGCATCCAGACCCTCAGGGATTCTAGCCCACCCCCTCTGAACCTCCACATTGCCTTGCTAGTCCTCTCACTTGCAGGACATGTTATCTGCTTGTTGGTATTCTCCAACCCCACGAAGTCCCTGACTCACTACCCTACTTGCAGGGGCCCCCTGGAGACATCCGGATAACCCTCCCATTCGGCCCTTCTTCCTGGGAGTGGGGTATAGGGGAGAATAAAGGGTGATCTCTCCCATTCAGTCACTGTTCCCAGGAGAAGAAAGGGAGGGCGGCAGAGGGGAAGAGGGGAAGCGAGCAAGGGAGGAGGGGGGTAATGGCTTAGCCACTAATTGCACCATTACCACCTTCGGAAATAGGGAAAACCACTCAGTTTTGTTTCTGCGCACAATATGCTTCCCGCTTCTGCCGCCAACGTTGCAATTCAGAGGCAGAGAGGAGAGGCCTATGCCTGGGGGCCGCACAGCTGGTGGGCAGCAGACAGGGCACAGAACACGGTGGCCAAGCTACAAGCCTATGTGGGGAGGTGGGGGAGGGCTGCACTGCCACCCTCCTGCCTCAGACCCTCTAGCCTGTCCCCCAGGAGGGGATGGCTTCCACACAAGAAAGTGCCGGAAGAGCCCTTAGTGACCACTAAGGCCACCTGTCATTGCACAGGGACAGGAGAGGCAGTGTCGCTTAGTAGTTACGGTGACTCCACAACTTACAGGCTATGTGATATTGCATGAATATCCTAACTTCTCTGTGCCTCTGTGTCTTCATCTGCATAATTGGGTCAATAATATTCCCTACCTCCAGGCTGTTCTGTAGATTAAATGAGACAAGCACAGTGGCTGACACTATAAATGCTCAATAAATGGGAAATTATAATTGAGAAACTCAAAAGTCCTCTCCCCTCACACACATCTCCCTGAATCACAGAAGCACACACCATCATCTTGAGTCCCGGCACTTCAGGGCACTGTTCCCTTAGTCTGCACTGGAGTTTAGCTCATGGTTTGGAAATCACCTTGTCTAAGCCTAGTTTGCAGCAATTTCTGTAGAACAAAGAACTAGAGCTAGAAGGAGAGGAACCACAAGGCTCTCCAGCTCATCAGGTGCCAAAGGAATGATGATGCTGTTTTAAAAATTCACAGTAAAACAAAAAAGCAACTATGCTGTGAGATTATGAGGCTGTTATTAATGGAATTCTAATGTTCTGAACTGGGACAGTCCTGAGTGGCTGGGTGCTGGCCTGACCCTTGTTTCCCCTCCCCGTTCCCACTGATGAAATGGAGCATGCTCAGAAGTGAGCGGAGCATGTGGGGAAGGCCCTGGCATCAGGTCCCTCAGAGGAAGGTGTGAAGGAATGGAGGCAGGAAGATGGCCACCTCTCTCCCTGTATGTGATGTGGACCACGGGAGCAGCCTCTGTGGCTGCTGGGAGCAGGGCCAGCACAGCCCCGCTCCTGTCACCTCTTTCTTCCCTACTTCCATCTCTCCTCTCAACTCTCCTTTCTTCTCTCCTCTTGCCTTCCCCTCTCCCTTATTTTTCCTCTTGCCTCCTTTGCATCCTTCCTTCTCGGTTCTCCATCTTTCTCATCCTTTTTACTTCCTTTCTGGTTTCCAGCTCCCTCTCTTTCTGTCACCCTTCTCTCCCTCCCCTGCTGGCCTGCACTGTGCATGCGGTCCTGGGGGATGGGCAAGTTGAGGGCTGCAGGATCCAGATAGCACAGAGATGGCTGGAGAGGCGGAAGAGAGAGGAAGAGGAGGGAGAAGAGGAAGAAGTCCCGTCTGAAAGTCTTACACACGAGCACACACACATACTCCTCTGAGCCTTCCAGATCCTTGCTCAGCAGTGTGGCCACTGCCTCAGACAGGCACCCCCCACCTTCCTAAGGGTAATAGCCACTCTGCTGAGAAGGCATGACTGCTAATTCACCACCTCCCCTGAGCCCGCGAGGCTAGCAGCTGTGCCCGGTGGTGGCGGGCACTGAGGAGCCAGCCGTGCCTCTGTGGCGCTGAGAGAATGAGCCGATGATTGCAGGAGGGGGACTGTTCCTGCCAAACTCCCCACTCCCCAGGGCCAAAGCAGACACGAGAGGCAGCACGTGTGCCCCCATCTGCAACACGCGTGTGGCATTCGAGAGCAGGCAGGCCTGCATGCTATGGGCTGGTCGCCAGGGGTGGGAGCCCTGGAGGTTGCTGAACACAGCCCTGACACGCCAGAATAGGGATTGGCACGTGAACACAGGCAGTGCCCCACAGAGACAGCAGGGATGAAAAGCGACCAGGGCTGGGTTCCTGCATGGGTGATTGTAGCCCCAGTGATAATTGTGACAGCTGACTCAAATCCCACCTTCCACAGCCCACACACTTGCTCACACACATATGCCCAAGTGCCTCAAGGTCCTGCAGGGCCTGGGCAGGCACCACAGAAAGCGTGCCATCCAAAGGGTCCCCACAGGGCCTGTCCCACTAAGGGCAGTGAGCGTAGGGGGCAGAATTGGTGGAAAGTGGGCCAAGAGAGAAATGGTCCTGCTGAGGGTCTGGGTGGAGGGAGACTGGGTTCGTTCATTGCAGTAAGGCTAGGCCTACATGAAGTGGGGGAAGTCAGGGATCAGGGAGCAGCACTGTCCCTGAGGTCTCCCCCACAGGAGGCACTCTTGCAGGGGAGAGTGAAGCAGAGAGCCATGGGACAGAGGACAATGGCTACTGGGCCAAGGGCTGCATAGCACTCCCTGCAGTTAGAGGACCCGAGTTCGAGTCCTGGAAGAGCTTGCAGGAGGTCTCCCCAGGGGAACCTCCACTTCTTCCTGAGAAAGATGGAGCCCAGGGCACTGGCCCTCCATCCAGGTGTGGGGCTATCACTTGGCCCTTGGGGAATGGGTTACCAGAGCCCAGGACTCCACTGGCAGGGCCCAGCTTGGACAGGCTGCCCCCTGGCTCTGGCTCCTACAGCTGGCAGATCAGCTGCCATCTGGTGCAGCCAAGGAAGAAACAGGGGGTCTCACCAGGCATCTCTGGGCTCCACTTCCCCAGATCTGTGGCCCGAGGGACCAGAGCTGCCTCTGATCTGCCCTCCATTCCCTCCCCACCAGCACAGGTGCTCAAATGGTACGAGCACCTGCCTGGCAGTGCCAGTTGGCAGCCTGGCACAGAGTCCAGACCCAGGTGCCCCGGCTGGAGGAAACTTGGGCCACAGGAGATGGGAGGGGGCTGGCAGGAACCATGCTGATTGCTGGGAAGAGCAGAAGTCACCACAGGCTGAGCCTGTTATCGTAGTGCTTGAGTGCTCTGGGGCACCCAAGACCCTCCAGCAATCTCAGGCCTAGGCCAGCCGCCAGCTCCTCTAGACCAGGTTGCAGGCTCAAGCTTGCGTGGGGCCACCGGGCTGTTTGCTGGGTGCTGGGTTGGGTAGGACTCAGCTAGGCAAGCTCTGGGCTGGATTTGAGACTGGACCAAGACCTGGGGTCAAGTCTTCTTCTCAGGGCACCAGGAACAGGTGCCAGCCCCCTCCCCAGCAGGTCTTTCTTGGTTTAGGTTGGTCACAGGCAGTAAGCCTCGGTGATTAGGGGACAGCAGAAAGGGCCATTCATGGTTCTGCACTTGTGGTGCCAAAGGGCATGGGTGCCGGGAGAGAAGTGGGGGCTGGAGCTGGAGGGTAGGCCTCGGGCAGGGCTGACTCAGCAGGCACGGGAGAGGCCTCCATACAACTCGTGCAAGCCTGGAGCGGCAGGGAAGCCTTGGCTCCATGCCACCCTGGAAAGGCCCTGCCCACACAGCTGGGACAAGCACCCAGCAGAGCTAGAGTACCCTGAGGAGTGGGCGAACTATGGACAGCTCATCTCCCAGGGTGTGTCAGGCCTGGGCCACCGCCCTAACAGGTGACTTACTTCTTCAGAGCCTCCCTCCTGAGCAGACTGAAATGCTGGAGGTCACTGGAATCCAGAGGCCTCTGCCTGTCCTGGCTCCTGCCCCACCACACAGCTGGGCATCAACATCATAGAGGCAGGGAAAGATGCTAGTTGGGGGAGGTGATAAGGGGTAAAAAGAATAAGGCCAGAAGGAAGGGGTCTAGAGCATGAATGGTCACCTCCACCCAGCAGCCTCAGGCCAGACCCTCACTCCTGGACTCAGCCACATCTGCAGTGGGGATGGAGCTCTGTAACCAATACCTGAACCCCCACACACACCGCACCCACCCCACCCCACCCATCCTGCTCATCCACAAGCTGATGAGTCCTAACAGGCCTCCTTTGCCAGTGACAAAAATAACTATTTTCAAAATTCACAGCAGGGCTTTCGCCTACACACACTGCGCCGACTGGAACCTGAAGGGAGATATGCAGAACGCAGTGTGCGGATGGAGGCGCGCTAGGCGGCAGGCGGGCTCTGCAACACCCGTGGCCTCCTTGCTACCACTCAGCCTGCCCTCCACCCCAACACACACACATGCACACTAGCCCAGGATGGCCAAATGGGAAGTGTTCTTAGATCATCACTGAACATAGTGGGATGTTGAGGCCCAGAGAGGGTCAGGGATGTGCCTGAGGTCACATAGTGGGTCTGTGGCAGGACTCCCATTCCCCCACCTCCTAGCCAGGCTGTCTACCTCTTCTCCTGTTCACTCAGCCGACCGTGAGCTCATACCTGCCCCCAGGACACACATGCACACACCCACACATGCTCATAGTCAGACAGCACTGCATCCCTCACTTCCATGTTATGACACTTTAATCAAGTGCACAAGCTCCTCCACAACCTTGGCCAGTCTTCCAGAGCCTCATGAAGGAGGCAGAGCCAGGGCTAGCATCCCCACTTGCAGGTGGGGAAATCAGGGCCTAGAGGGGAAGAACAGTGCCCCAGGTCACAGGAGAACCCAGGTGTCTTGGTACTGGTTTGGGGCTCTTCACAGCTCTTTCTACCACCCTTGGTGCTGCAGCAGTTAATGGCCCAGCCAGTTTCTCTGGGTACTGGAGGGGCCAGAAGAGGAACTTTGCATCACAGTGCCTGACACCAGTCTGACCCGAGGACTGGCCTAGGCCATGTGAAGACCCAGGAAGGTCAACCCCCCGACCCCTGCGCCTCCACCCACAGCACTCGGGGGTCCCGGTAGAGAGCAGCCAGACTGCCATGCTTCAGCTGGGGGCCAGGCTCGGAGTTGCCTCCAGGCAACTCCCAAACACCACCATAGGGATCCCGTGTCAAGGGGGAAGCTTTAAAGGAGTTGTCAAGTGGCAAGCCCGGCCAGGAACTCCACCATGGCCCCAGGCTCCAGGGCCACACCAAAGAGTCACAAAGTCATTACAGCTCATTTTCCAGATGAGGAAACCGAGGCCAAAAGCTCACGTGGGTCACCTGAGGTCACAGAGCAAATCAGTGAGGAGTCAGGACTGAGACACAGGCATCCCCGTCTGGTTTATTCCCACCCACTCCTAACCAGGTTCCTCACCCTGTTCAACCAAGGGACTCTACACCCTCCAACTCCCTGTAGATGGAGACGTGACAGGCTTCTCCCTGAGAAAGAGCAGGGCCAAGCCGCAGTGGGGAAGAACCTCTAAAGGACAGTTGTCTCCCTCCCCACCATCAGATCCGTTGGGACATCAGCCTGGTGTTGAGTTTACGGAAAAAGGATCGAAGCTTGCAAATCTTGCATTTTTTCTTGCGACGACCCCGGGAGAAGCTTCGAGCCCTCCCCTCCTCTTCCTCCTCTTCCTCATCACTGGCCCAGGGCCCCCAGGCACCCCCATTAAAATCAGGATGAGCCCGGGGGTTCTCAGCTGGGTAGCGTACCGGGATGGCTGTGCGGTTATATTCGGCCAGGCGAGCCAGCAGGGTGCGGACCACATCAGGCCGCTGGCCAGCCAGGTCCTCCCGTTCATAAGGGTCAGCACTGATGTTGAAGAGCCACACAGCCTGGCGGACACTGGCCATTCGTTCCAGGTTCCACCAGCTACCCGGGAAGGTGGCCAGTGTCTGCGGTGGGATCCAATCGCCATAGCCGGGGTCTCCTGTCAGCAGCTTCCACTCACCCACGCGGATGGCAGCCTGCACCGCGGTGTTCCAGATGCCAAAGCCGCCCTCCAGGGAGCCATGCTGGGCATGGTTGTAGAGTGGGTCAATGTTGTGCAGGATCTCCGTGCGTGGTGAGGCCCGGCCCTCACTGATGGCCGGCCACACATCGTAGCCATCTAGCCCATCGGCTGCTGAGGTGGTACCACCTGCCAGACCCACCAGGGTCGGGTACCAGTCAGTGATGTGCATCAGTGCCCGGCTTGTCCGTTGCTTTCGCTTGAGCAGGGGACTATGGACAAAGCCTAGGCCCCGCACGCCACCTTCCCAATAAGTGCCCTTGCGTCCTCGGAGCGGCCAGTTGCTGCCCCCTGAGAAAGTCTGGCCACCATTGTCACTGGAGAAGATGATGACACTGTTGTTGTAGAAACCATAGCGCTTGAGGGCCCAGGTGATGTTGCGCACAGCCTCATCCATGCAGGTCACCATGGCCGCGTACTTCCGCCGGGCCACATTGCCCATGGTGCGGTAGCGGTACAGGTACTCACGAGGGGACTGCAGGGGTGTGTGTACTGCCTGGAAGGCCACATAGAGGAAGAGGGGCCGCTGAGGGCTGTGGCTGGCCAGGATATGGCTGGCGCGCTGGGCATAAAGCATAGTGGAGTACTGGCCGCTGAGCCCCCAGGCCACATTCTCACCCTCGTGCAGGTCGAAGCCGCACACGCCTGGGCCATCGCAATTGTCATAGGTGTAATAGTCCACATTGCCCGTGAGCGAGCCCAGGAAGGTGTCGAAGCCCCGACGGGTGGGCAGACACTCCTTCCGGTAGAAGCCCAGGTGCCACTTGCCCACCATATGGGTGGAATAACCTGCCTCCTGCAGCTTCTGGGGCAGTGTCACCTGGTCCAGGGGCAGGCAGTTGGGCTGCTGTGGGCGGATGATGGAATGCTGGAGTCCTGTGTGGATCTGGTACCTGGTGGGGAGGAGGGGAAGGCACAGAAGGCACAGGTAAGCTACAGACCATTGCTCTGGCCATCCAGTCTCCAGTACCACTGTGAGGTGGGCTGTGGTCCCAGCACTACCAGCAAAAATAATAACAGTAACCACCAGGTATTATCTAATGTGCTAAGCACCTAAATGCATTATCTCATCGAATCTTCAAAATCACTGGAAGTAGATCATATTGTCATTTTACAGATGAGGAGATTGCAGCTCAGAATGGCTAAGCCACTCACCCAAGATCACACAGCTAGGAAGTTGGAGAATTAAAAGTTGAACCCAGGGTAATAATGACAATAATAATAGCTAATACCGAGCACTCACTGTGAGCTTGGCATTACACTAAGTCTCTTATGTGACTTATCTTACTAAATCCTCACCACAAATTCAGAGGTACATATTATTGTTCCCATTTTCCAAATAAGGGAACTGAGGCTTGGCAAATTAAATTAGTTGCCCGGTGACACATGGCTGGTAGTTGGAGCGGGATTTATAACCCAAGCAGTCTGGCTCCAGACTTCAGAGTCCCTAAGCTCTAAGCTATCAACTTGCACTGGGGCCTAGAGCAAGCCCTGTTCTCCCAGGCAAACTCTTACTCACTCTTCAAAGCTCAGTCCAAATGTTATCCATGCTATAAAGTCTTTCATAACTCTCCCAAAGAATTAGTCACTTTTCCTTCTGGGTTCCGCTAGCATTTAGTACACACCATCGTTTTCTTACTTGGCCGTGGGATTATACTCGTTTGCACATGCTCTTGCGCCCAGTGACATGTGATGGGACTGTCCTTTATTCAACCTTCTATTCCTAGCACCCACGTGATGTTCAAAGAGCACTCAATTATTTATGAAATGAATGAATTAATGAATGACACTCAAGAGGGTTTTAGAGCCAGAAGGGACCCAATTCATTCTCTAGTTTACTCACCTCATCTTAAAAAGGACCTAAGGTCTTTTTAAGGGAAGGGGAAGGGCCTTGCCCAAGGTCACTCAGTGGTCAGGAACAGAGCCAGGACTTGAACATAAATCCAAGCACAGTCTAAGCAGGGACTCTTTTTCAGCAAACTGGGCTGCCGTATCTCTTCCCACATGGGGGCCTCAGTTTGCTCCTGCATAGAAGTTGGTTGAAATGGGAAATCTCCAAGACTCGTCTAGTTTCCCAGGTTTTTAAGACCAGCTCCCAAGTGCCTGCCTGTGAGCTCATATGACCCCTTGATCCAGGCTATCACCCTGAGGCAGGAGTAAATGGTTAGGCAAATCCTGAATTCCTCATTTATCCATTCATATCCCATCTTCCCCCTTCTGTGGTCAAGGCTCCCATGTGATCTGCTTATGGTGTCTTACCTTTACTCAAGTCTTGAAAGTCCCAGAGTAAATAAGAAGCCTGGAACTTCACAAGTATGTTAAAATCCCACACCTTTTTCTCACCCCCAGGCATCCAAATTAAGCCAAGCCCTGAATACCTGACATCTCTAACCAGAGCACAGGAATGAGTTTCTCTGTTTTGGTTTCCTTATCTTAAAGCTGTTATTGTTGTTAGCTATAATTAGCTACTACTGCCATTTTTAACACTATGTTCCATACACATACATTATCTCATTTAAATCTCATTTTAAAAACCTACAGGGAAGTCTACTACCACCCCCATTCTACAGATGATAAAACCAAGGCCCCCAAAAATGCAGCAATGACCCAAGTTCAGACAGCTGACAAGCAGTGGAGCTAAGCTTTGAACCCGGGTCTACTCAAGTCATGCTCAAAATCTTTTGGTGATAACGGCCTCTCCAGGCCTCAATCAAGCTAATAAATTATTGGACTTGATATGAGAAGCGCCCTAGGGCCCTGAGTCCCAACTGGGCCTGTCTTCATAGAGGTGGGGTGCTATGGAGCGATGGCTTGTAAAGCGGATGGGCCAGCTAAGAGTCACCAAAGCCCACCTGCAAGTGAGTCACATAAGAAACTTTGCCTCTCTCCAGTGTCACAAAACACAACTGGATGTGTTAACAAACATTAACGAGGGCTGTAAGCATCAATGAGATGGAGCCAGCTGCAGGGGGTGGAGGGCAGGCACCGGCCAGCCACGTTCAGTTAGCTTCACAGATCAGGGGACTGGAGCACTGCCCTGCTGCTGTCTGCTCATTCTGCTACTTAAACCAAAAGTCACCTCTTACGACAGAAATGCTAAGTTGTGTTTAACTCTTGGGAATGCAGAATCCTCCTCCCTCTTCTGCAGGTCAACATTGGTCTTCACCACCACACCACCATCCTGCACCACCACCCCAACCCATACAAACCCCATGCCCCTCCTTCTTTCTTCTGTTCTCCTTCTGGTTCCTGGATCTAAACGCTGGGTGCCAGATCGAAGGAAGAAAGGACACCACTTGATGCCCAGCTCCAGGACCCCTGCCAAACACCTGGCCTCTCAATCCTATCTCCCACAGACCCTGAAGTTGGGCACGGGCACCAAACTAGGCCCTCCCTGAGTCCTTGCCCCAATTTCTCCCATCCAAGAAATAGTGAGACTAAGAAACACGGAGACTAAGGCTTCTGGTTCCTGAGATCACACTAGTGGCTCTTGGGTGGAACTTGGGAGAAAGCATGCCTTGGACCCCATCCAAGGAGAATTAGCTTCAGCACTGCCAAAGGATTTTCTCCTAAGTGGACAGAGTTTGCCTTCCATACCCCCACCTCCTGTTTCCCTGCTCTTTTAATCCTGTAATCCTGCTGCCTTGCCTGTGGACATTTCCTTGTGGAGGAAGCAGCATGTCTACTTGGGGCTGCCAGCCAACTTGGGAGGATTTTGCAGATGAAAAAACAGGCTCAGAGAAATGAAGTAACCACCCTAAGGCTACACAGGTCATGGTATCCTATGTGTCTTTCTCTTCCACCTATTAATTCCTTGGTCTTCTCCCAAAGTATTCATCAAGCAGTATGGGGACCTGAATACCTCAGGAGGCATAGAGGCTGCCATATATTGACAGCCAAGCAGGTTACACACAACTCATTCCAACTTTGCCACTCCTTTTCAGATGAAAACTGTTCTTTGCTCCATTTTATGGACAAGAAAACTGAGGCTTAGAGAAATTAAATGACTTGCTCAGGGTCTCAGGGTCCATAAATAGAAGCAGCAATAAAAGTCAGAGGCTGCCATCTAACAAAGGGATGACCAGATGTCTCCATGTTGTGTGGAATGTGAGTGTCCTGGAACATCAAAGCAAGGAGACCTCAAAGATGATGAAGCCCATTCAGTGTAAAGGAAGGGTAATTGAGGTCCAGAGAGAGCAAGGGACTTACTAATGATTACACAGCCAATAGGAGATTTCCCAGATCCCAGCATGGGGTGGTACTGGCAGGAGAAGTCTACAAACTGGGTTGATTTGGGGTTTAGATGCCCAGCCCTGGGGCCTTGAGCCACGCCTACCTGCCAGTGAGGAGCTGGCTCCGCGAAGGCGTGCAGATGGGCTGGATGTAATAATTCTCCAACTTGACCCCCTTGGCCGCCAGCCTGTCCAGCGTAGGGGTCTCGATATCTGAACCATGGTAGCCCACGTCGTGGTAGCCTTGGTCGTCCGTGAGGATGAAGATGATGTGGGGAGGCTGGGGCGGAGCGGCCGAGGGCTGCTCGCCAGCCTCCCCGGGCCCGTCGGCCACGAGGCTCGGCTTGGCCCAGTCCCAGGAGAGGTAGCCGAAGCTGAGCAGGCTGACCAGGGAGAAGCCAGTGAGGGTGTGCATCGCCAAGCCGGCCCGCGCGTCACGGCGCGCCGGGCTCCTGGGGCCTCACCACCTCGCGCGCCCAGGGCGCACCACCGGCCCGCCGGCTCGGATGCTGCGAGGGAGTTCAGCGCCCCTGATGACGGCCCAGTGTCTGGTCCCGGGACTGGCTGCCGGACGGCTGGGCCGGATCTGCTCGGCCGCAGCGGGGCGCTCTGGGGAGGTCAGGCCGGCACCGAGCTGCCTCCCGCTGCCTAAGCGCCGGCCCTGCGCCGCCTTTGCTCCTTCTTCCCCAGCTCAGCCTGGCCAGCCTGAGACGCGGCGTGGCAGCTTCCAAAAAGTGCTCTCTACCATCCTCTGACTCCCCTCTTCCTTCTTGCCCTGGATTTCTCCCGCCTCCTAATTTCTCTCTCCTCTGCTTTCCCGGCCTCTCGCCCCACCCGGAGTCCTTAGAACAGCCCAGCTCCCTGCAGGGAGGTGGGCAGGACCCCAGAGGGGAAGGGGAGGGAGCCACGAGTTGGGCGGGTCAAGAGGACACGGCGGGAGAGAATTCGAAAAAGTTGTAACATCTGCCTGGCCGGGCCGAGCCCCAGGTGGAGGGGCGGGACGCCGAGCAGCGGCTCCACCTCCCGGGCGGGAAGCCCGGGCCCTCTCGGCCTGCTGGCTCCAGCGCCCGCCCCTGACGGGGATGGGGAAAGGAGGGAGTGGGGCTGCTTGGAATTCGATGGAACAGCTCCGGAATGGCCGGGTCAGACATTCCTCGATCATGGAGTCTTAGCCTCTCTGAGTGGCCCTGGAAGGAAAGCCCATCATTTCCTAGTCCAACCGGGTCATTCTACAGATGGAGAAACTGAGGCCCGGAAATGAGCCTCAACGCGTCTAAGTCACAGAGCAAGTCAGTGGCTATGTCTCTAAGGCTCACCGTGGCTGTTGGAGTGGCGGCTCCCTTCGGTGAGCCGGTAGAGAAAGCAATGGAGAATGGCAAGCACTTTGGCAAGCCCCCGCGTCTGGAAGTCAGGAAGCTTGGTGGTAGCCTTGCCAGCTCCCCTCTCCTCAACCCCTCCCTCCTCCTTGTTCTGCAATTCCCAACTAGAATCTTAGAATGCCAGCGCTGGAATCCAGAGGGCAGGGGCTGTTTTATCCATCTTGTATCCACAGGGTGCAGCACACAGTATAAGCTCAATCAGTATATGTTGCATGAATGAACGGATGAATGGGCCCCAATGGTCACCTAGGCCAACGCCTACCCAAGGAAACCTCCACACCAGAGAAGGCAAGCTTGGGGGACCCTGGAACCCGGTGAGCATCATAAATGAGTAGAGCAGGAGATAGTTGTCTTCCCCTAAGGAGACACAGGGGCTGCAGCAAGTTAAAAACCACAGGCTGGCTTCCAGCTGACCACAGTCAGTCAAGAATACGGACCAGTGTTTCCAGATCTTCTGATTTTTCAAGAGGAATATCCTCTTTATCTATTAGGAGAACTATTCTAATTGTGAAATGTTAGTGACTAACTGAAAGCAAAATTGAAGCACTTTGTAGGCCAAATCAAACCTCTCGCAGGAATATATCAGACCATCGGTGTGGTTTGCAAGCTCTGCTCTGCATCATTGTTTTGCAAAATTTTACTAGGCTACATTTTTAAATGGAAAAACTGGGCTAAACAAAACCAGTTAGGCTTCTTTACTGCTAGGACTTCAAACGTTTAACATGCACACTGCTGATCTGCAGGAGGGGCTGGTTAAGCTGTATTTCCCACTGTTATGTTACCATGGACCCTCTTTCCCGCTCCCCCCACCCCTCAACCAGCTTCTTGAAGGGCCAGTGTTTGGGGACTTTGGGAAGCAAAGACTGCCCAGGTGCATCTTCTCTCCCAGCATCTTTCCCCTGCCAAGATTCTGTCATGATCCCTTCCCTGTTACTTAAAACCACTGCGTGTGGGGAGAGAAACCAGACCTCCAAAATAGCAGCCCGTGTGAATCTGCATTTTGAAATGAGGGCTGCGTGGGGCCAGCCGCTCCCATTTGCTCAAAGCCCCATATTTAGGGTGACCAGATTTATCAGAAGGGAAAACTGAGCTTGTTGTTCTGGCAGAAGACATGTTGAGGACAGACAGGAAAAATACAGCCTCCTGAGGGGAAGGCTGCTAAAATGGTGCTGCCAGAGGCTTCCACAAGGCTGTCTGTCCTGGGGGGTCGAAGTGGGACAAGTCACCAGAGGTCAGGTGGACTAGGGTTTTGCATTCTTTCTATTGCCCCAGGGCAAATGGTACTGGGCAGGGCTGCCTCCCTTCTACTCCAAGCACAAAGAGAAGCAGCAAGGGGATGGGGTGGGGATTCCACCTGGATCAAAAAAGGCCCAGGGAGGCGAGATCACAGGTGGCAGACCTCTGCGGGGCTGTCACTGAGACAAGTAGTATTTCAGAATTCAAGACAGTGGGCTCTGCTATCAGACTATTTGAGTTCAAATCCTGCCACTCATTTGGGGTCTGGCCTTGCACAAGTTATTTGACCTCCCTTAGCCTCAATTTCTTCATCTGTAAAATGGGATAATAGTATATATAAGATCTAGTACAATGCTCAGTAAAGTGCCCAGCACACAGTAAGCACTTGGTGAATGTGAATGGTTATGATTGTTCTCTGTGCTTTTGAGAGGAAGGACTAAGTCCTGTGGGTGAAAGTTACAGGAAGACAGATTTCAGACCAATTTAAGGGATTGCTTTTGTAGGAAATCTGGCCACCTGCTTAATAAAAGGTTGGCAGTGACTGGTGAATCACCATGTGGAGGGGAGTGGGTGGACCTCGGGCCCAACTCTTGTTCCCCAATACTCACTTTTTTCTTAAGAGTCTCCATAATCACCAAAACCCACAGAGGCCTCAGAGAGCACTATCCTTCCTCTAACATTCTAGGGAAATAAATACTGACCCTCAGCAATTCCAATGATGCCATTACACAGCTAGGCCAGGCTGGAACATTTAAACCAGACATTTCCAAAGGCTCAAGGACGACAAGGAGGGAATAAACACAAAGTATAATGTGAATCGTGGTCATATAGCTTTCAAGATTGGCTCACTTATCTTCCCTTTGTGTTCTCTACAAGACAAGGTGCTTACCTGCCTTCTTCGCTGGGACAATGTCCATCAGCCCTACCCCAACCCACACAGACTCTCAAAACTCCAACATGTCTGAAGTTCAGCCCCAAGAATTAAGGCTTAGAGACACAGACGTTCCCTCTCCAGCAAGCTAAACTAGGCTTTTCAGTTTCTGTCTCAGAACACAGCTGTTTCCAAGACAATTGACAAGAGGAATGTCACACACAGGAAAGATCTGTCCCCCCATTCTCACAGATGTGTTCTCGTCCCTTAACTCCCAAACGACATCCCCATTAAAACACTACAAAATGCATTTCAGATGTGGCGGGGTGTAGTTTTGTTACTTCCTGTCACAGATTTCCATTGATGAAATCAGACTTTAGAAAGTACTGAGCTTCCCATTACTGGATCCATGCAAGAAGGGGGTTAAAGTGCCTGTCTATCCAGGAGATAATAGAAGAGATTCCTGAACTAAAAAGAGGGGAGCAAAATGAAAGGACTTTGAAAGCTCTTTCCCGTTTGAAAATGTTACAATTTTAAATTATTTGTTCCCAGACAACTTTTTAGGGAGCGGAGATATAAAAGTGAAAAACTGGGTTAGTTGGTTTTGTGGCTTTGTCTCTCATTGCTATTCGTGTGTATGTGTGTGTGCGTGTGCGTGTGTGTGTGTGCAGGTTAGTGGGTAGGTATATGTGTATGTTTGGCCATCTTTGAACTAAAATTATCTAAGTACCAATATTATTTCCTTCTGATTTATTGCCCTTGGCATAGACGTTATGCATAAATTATGCATGCTGTCGTCCTCTCTCTAGGGGTCAATTTGTCTAGGCTGGATCAAATCAAAGACCAAAAGAAAACATAGAAGGCCTCTGAACACTCAAAATATCACAGAGTTCAATCACTGAACTCAGAGGAGAGCTCCTCAGGCCTTCCTCGCTCTTCAGTCTACTGACTCTTACTTCATTCACAATTCTTATAAGGCCAATCATTTCCTTTCCCAGTCCAAGAATATTAGAAGCAGCTCAGATGGAATATATAAGAAAGTGAGACACTTGCCTATTTTATAGCAAAATATGCTTATATGTTTCACAGTGAAAAATTAAGGAGAAACAAAAGAATAAACGAAAATGTCAAACTGATGAATTCCAAAAGCCTGGGAGTTTGGGGTTTATCGGTGCAGGAGCCAAGACCTATATTCACCTGAACAGACCCAGAAACATTGCCAAATCACCGTCCGGCACAGAAGTGAGAGTTTAGATCTCTTTTTAAGAAAGCCAGAAAGGCATCATCTGTTTTTTACACCGTCCGGCACAGAAGTGAGAGTTTAGATCTCTTTTTAAGAAAGCCAGAAAGGCATCATCTGTTTTTTAAGGTTTCCATCCAAAATGGTTAATATGAATGGTTCATAGTGCAAGGTCAGCTTCAGTTGCAGAACATCCTCTCTGCAGACACAGGCTCAGTGAGGCAGCAACATCTTCAGCAGGTTCCATGGTGATGCTGGAGGTCATTCTCAGCTGCCCAACAAGAGTGCTCTCCCTCCCCAATGGCAGGCCCCTCTCATCCACCTTCTGCCTCCTCTGTGCAGCCCACTGAGGCCAGCATGGTGTTACCTGCACTTCAAGCCCCACAAGCTTCAGTAGCTGGCAAAGACGTGTGGCACTCAGTGTGGAAGCAGAGAATCCCGCTCTGGTGCCCTCTCTGACAGCCAGGCCATATCCCCCTAATGAGCAGGTCTTTCTATTTGGAAGAGAAAACTCTACATGTTCCCTTGGTCACCTAGTTTAGTGACCACGGGCTCTTACCGTAACTCCCACACTCTCTGCTACAGCATCATTCATTATAATTAATTACTGATTAATGGAAAGGCCAGAGGTGTTTAAGGAAGCCATACTGGCTGCATTGTGGAGAATGGATTGCAGGACCCATGGTATGGGTCCACGCAGGAAGTCCACGCAGAGATACGTCTGCCCGATGGGTCGCTCTCCACAGAAGGCAGGCTGAGGGGGTATCTGAGGAGGTATCTAACATCTTCTTGGATATTACTTGGGCAAAATGGTGCTGGGAAGAAAGGGGTTTTCCTCCTTGATACTGGGGCACCTACTTTAGCCTTTCTGGGGCAGACATACATCCCCACTCTGACCCTCGTTTCCAGACCTCTGGGTGGTCTCACTGAGTGCCCTTGTCTTAGTGATCAGGATCCCTATGTCAGGTCTTTGAACCAGGAGTGGCAAGAGCCCACGTACCCATGGCCTCCTTGTCTTTAACCCTTCATAGGGCCCAGCCCTGGCATTTCAATGGCTCTTTTCTCTGGTGCTCAATGAAACATTCTTCGGAGAAGATTATTGAAAGCAGAGCTCTGGGTACACAATGGGCGCTCTGTGCTCACAGCCACTGCCCAATCTGTTTGCCCAGCCTGACTGCAGCCTCACCTCTCCACACACTCCCCACCTTCCACCCACCCGACCCCGGTCCCACCCTAAGGCCTGCTCAAAGGGAGGTCGTATGAAAGGACTTGTTCTCCATGTTCTCAGAAGTTCCCGCCCTGGCATCTTCCAACCTTGAGAGGAATTAGCCTAATGGGACCCAGGCCTGCCTCCAGCCCATCCATCCAGGGCTCTGCCCACTTTGATGTCCAGAGGCTTCTGTCATCACTGGTCAGCTGCAGTTTCTCTCTTACACAAGCACCCCCCCACACACACACATACACACAAACGCACACATACTTTCAAAGAAAGAGGTGAAGTCCCAGAGAATCAAATAGAGAGTAGCAGTGCTCATGTGCAGACAAACAGAGGGGATCCCAAAAGTGAGGGTGGCAGGCTGCCCCCCAACCCCACCACGAGGGCCTTCCAAGGTTCAGGGAAGGAAAAGGCGTGTCCAGGTTAAATGTGAGACCCCTAGAACTAGATTGCCTGTGTTCTAGCCCAGCTCTGCCATTTGCTAGCTGCGTGACTTAACCTCTCTGTGCCCAGTTTTCTTATTTGTAAAATGGGGCGGAGAGGAAGAAGAAGAAGAGGAGGAGGAGGAGGAGGAGGAGGAGAAGGAGAAGGAGAAATATATAACCTCACAAGATTGTTGTGAGATCACAACAGGCAAGGCTTCTGAAGCTGTTAGCACAGTGCCTGGGATACAATTAGCTCTCTGAAAATGGTAGCTATTATTGTTTTTGTTACTAAGCTTTGTTGTTGTTATACTTAGATTCTATTTCTACAAGTATATAGCCTCGGGGCAAAAATCTACATTCCCCTGATCAAGTTATCCTCCTCCAAAATTTCAATAGCCACTAGCTGCCTGAAATAAAAAGCTCAAGCGTTTAGCCTGGCATTTGGCACTAGAACTTTGCCTTCCTTCTTCATGATAATGTCACTGGATATATGGAAGGTAAATGGGTCCTGTCACTACTATTACTGTTGTCATTGTCATCATCTACTATACTTGGAGAAACTGGCTTTTAGCGCAAATGATAAGAGACTCTGCCTGAAATTTAAAAAAAAAAAAAAAAACCTGACTCAATACCAAACTGAAATAGGGAAGTGATAATAATAATATAATAGCTTACATTTATTGAAGATCTGCTGTGCCAGGTACCATGCATAACTCTTTTTATCCATTATCTCACTAAATTCTTACCTACCTATAAGGAAGGTAAAATTATTATCATTATCTGCATCTTGCCCATGGAGAAACCGAGAAACACAGAAAGGGTAAGTAACTTGCCCAAAGTCACACAGCTAGAAAGGGTCAATGCCATGATTTGAATATAGGTGTCAAACCTATTGCCTGCTGCATTAAAGTCCCCACCATATGCTCTCCTGTCACCAAGCCTGTGAATGGGGTCTCCTCTGCACTTGAGTGGTTAGATGCCAACACTCCCAATGCACTGGAATGCCCTAGCAGCCCCCAGAGGCCTGAGAGGTCCGAATGGGCCTAGGAGTGACATGAATGCATGCTCTGGGAGACGCCCTCCACCCCCTGCCACGCTGGGATCCTGGGTGGAGCTGCCTTCAGCACTGCTTCACTCCTCCCAGACTGAATGGAAATTGATCCATCTTGGAAGCTGCTCTCAGGCTTGTCCCCTGCCCTTCCCATTCCCTCCTTGAGGCTCCCTTGCCTGCTCCAATAGCTTCAGGATGTCCCAAAGCCCCTCAAGGCAGAGGCTTCCTCTGGCTTTCTATGTTCTCAGACCCAGGTGTCACCTGTCAGCTCTGCCTCCCTGTGAAATGAGAGTCAGTCTCTCAGGCAGCAATCTTGCTGGGTTTTTCTTCTAAGGGATAGCGCAACACAGCCCCCGCTGCCTCCTGGCCTTGGCTAGACTGCTCAAAGCCAGAGATGCTCACTAATGACAGGGATGAGGCTTGCCTCTGTTCCCATGGCAACTACTGTGCTCTGCTAAGTCAATCACTTTTGAAGTTCCTGCTGGTGCAAAAATTATTTTGCATAGAAGTGCTGAACCCTTATCCAAGAACTCTGCTCTGAGTCTTTAGATCCTTCCAGGTCTCTTAAAAGTTGATTTTCCCTTTCCCTTCCTTTGTTGAAGTCCTTTAATCTTTAAAGCCCAGCTCAAATCCTACCGCTTCTAAGAGACTTTTCCAGACCTCCTCCTCCCTTCCTTCCCTATTCAGAGTCAATCTCTTGCTCTCCACAGTCCCCTGGGGCATGTTTATGGTTCTATTAGATCGCAGTCTGCCTGTTTCACACGTTATTTATGTGTCTCTTTCTGAGCCCCTGGTGAGTGATCAGCCCATAGTAGGTGCTAAACAAACATTTGTTTGAATTTATTTGAATTTCCTTTCAGGGTTCTAAATATTTTCTACTATTAATAGTACAGGCCATTACTAATAATCCCTTACACTTGTAAAATTATTTACAGTTTATATATAGCTTCATGCTTGAGGGTACTGCTTTAAACCCCAGCTCCACCCTTCCTAGCTGTGTGACCAGTATACAAGCCTTGTAGCCTCTCTCAACCTGCTTCTCATCAGTAACGTGGATTGTGGTAAAGGTAAAACTAAAAGTGTAAAGGGTTTACTTAGCACAGGGCCAGACGTCCAGTGATCCCTTGATAAATGTTAATTATTATCATAACTCATGATCTTGTTTGGACCTCACGAAAGCTCTAGGATGTAAAAGGGCCAGGAATTTTGTTAGTGTTGTCATTGTTATCAATGACGTATGAAGAGACTGAGGCTTAGAGAAGGTAAGAGTTGCCTAAATGTTCAGACTTCAGTCAAATACTGTGATGGGCACCTATTGTCTGCCTTGCAGCTGCTCGCCTTTCTTGGAAACAGAACCTAGATTTTCTTTGATAGGTTTCCACTGACGGGTTGACTCCAGGAGCAGGCTTGGACAATTACAGCATCAAATGTCCCTGGTCAAGCGATTAGTTCAGGAATGCACAAGTGACCTAAGACTGTCTAGTGAGACTCAATTCTGAGAATTTTGTTTGGGTTTTTTAGAACAAGATCGTTCATTGTCTCTTTGCTGCTAGACTTGGAGCAAGAAGATTAGAAGCCTGGACCTGCCTGGAGCTGACTGTAATGAAGAGAAAAAAGCAAAGTGAGAGGTAAAGACAGATTCCCAATAACACCATTTGAGTACATGGATCTTTTCCAGTCCTACCTGAAGCTAGAACTACTCCCCTGGACTTCAGTTATGGAAACAATACGTTCCTTCTTTCTTACACCAATTTGTGTTGACGTCTGTCACTTGCTACTGGATGAGTACCAACTACTGCGAGAATGCTGTCTTATCCACACAGAAATCAAGGATCTCTTTATCCAATTCATTCACTCGACAAGCACTTACTGAGCAACTATTATGTGCCTTTCACTCACTGGGACTAAGACTACAGATATGGACAAGACAAACCACCTGGCCCTCTTGGAGTTGATGGTCCATTGTCATTCCCTTAGACTTGTGAAGACACTGAGGCTCAGAGAGGAGAACACCCCAAAATATGTGTCCGTCACATGATTAAGAGTGCCTCGGTCCTCAGTGAAGCTGGGCTGGAGCTGAGGCAGGCAGTGGGGATTGGCTGGTCACTGGCAGGAAGAGCTTGTTTAGGGATTAGTGAGTTTCTGCTCAGCAGGAAGCTTCCAGACCAAGGCTGGCAGTCGGACCTGGAGGCTGAGCCCTCGTCTCCTGGATCCAGGACTCCAGGCAGGGGATAGTTTCCTGCGAGCAGCATGGCTCCAAGGTCTCATTTGAGGGTGTCAATTCCCATGCTCCTGGCTTTATGGGTGGACTCACTTTGGTCTGGAATTCTGATTATGAAGGGGCCTTTCAGCATCAAGATTACCCTGGAGGGAGGCTTCTTCTCACAGGAGTTTTCAATATGCTTATCAAAAGGAAAAGCCCCATCTTATAGCTTAACCTGAGCCTAGTTTTTTCCTTTATCCTATGACCCACCCTTGGGAGAATCTAGTCTCTTGGGCAAACCCAGTCTTTCAAGGCCAGGTCTCTCACAGAGGTTGTGATACCTAGAAATTGGATTTGCACTCAGCTGGCTTAGTTTGTCTCTGCCTCCTCAGTTCCTAGCACAGACCCTGGCTTATAGTAGATGAGTAAGTCTGTATCTCATGAATGTTCGTAGGATTTTTTTTTTTTTTTTTTTTGAGATGGAGTCTTGCTCTGTCACCCAGATTGGAGTGTAATTGCGCGATCTCAGCTCACAGCAACCTCCGCCTCCCGGGTTCAAGCGATTCTCCTGCCTCAGCCTCCCAAATAGCTGGGATTACAGGTGCCTGCCAACATGCCAGGCTAATTTTTTTTTTTTTTTGTATTTTTAGTAGAGATGGGGTTTCACCATGTTGGTCAGGGTGGTCTCCACCTCCTGACAATCAGGTAATCCATCTGCCTCAGCCTCTCAAAGTGCTGGAATTACAGGTGTGAGCCACCATGCCTAGCCCGTTCATAGGATTTTTTTAAGATAGGGAGAGGCACCCATTCTGAGACAGATTGACCATGAAATTAGTACAGCTTAAGCTTCCAGACCCCTCCCTAGCACAGGGTCCTCTCTAATCCCTGAAGGGGCCTCCGACACTGTGTTCACGTGATCATGTATCTGTGAAAGTTGAGCCCGTCATTTTAACTGCTATCAGTTGTGATCAATGACTCTTTCCTCTGACCTCCTCACTGTCATTTTTCCTCAGGACAGATGGCTTTAGAAGGACCGTGGCATTTTGGGGGTCCGGCTCACGGGAAGTTGAACGGGGGATACATACACAGTTAAGTCGGCTGTCTCGATATAGAAATGTCTTCCAGGGCTCTTGCTGTCTGCTGAGCTGACTCACTTGACGTATTATGACACAAAGGTGCAGGCCCCAAGCTTGGATGGCAGTGCGAAGGTGTCTTTCAGTCCCTGGCAATAGAAGTATATGTGTCAGAGAAGAGGGACAATTTTGAAATCTAAGGAGCCAAGAGCTAAGCTGTGGAAAATTCTTCCAATTATCAGACCTATAAAATTCTAAGCAAAAGACTCAGTGCTCAAAGATGCTTAAACAAAATGGAAATTATTTCCTGTCGAATATTCTACAATACAGTACATATCATTATAAATACACCCACCAAAACCTTTTTTTTTCTTTCTTTTTTTTTTTCCTAGCCCTGGCTAGGACTTTTCTTTTTCTTTTTTTTTTTTTTTGAGACAAAGTCTTGCTGCGTCTCCCAGGCTGGAGTGCAATGGCATGATCTCTGCTCACTGCAACCTCTACCTCCCAGGTTCAAGCGATTCTCCTGCCTCAGCCTCCCGAGTAGCTGGGACTAGAGGTGCACACCACCATGCCTGGCTAATTTTTGTATTTTTTGTAGAGACAGTGTTTAACCATGTTAGCCAGGCTGGTCTCAAACTCCTGGCCTCAAGTGATTGCCTGCCTCTCAGCCTCCCAAAGTGCTGGGATTACAGGCATGAGCCACCATGCCTGGACTTCTTTTGTTTTCTTTTTCTTTTTTTGATGGATATCATGTTATGGGTTGAATTATGTCCCCACTCCTCAAAAAAAAAAAAAAAAAAAAAAAAAAACAAGAAATATTGAAGCTCTAACCCCACCTACCTCAGAATGTGTCAGAATGTAGACCTTATCTGGAAATAGGATTTTTATGGAGATAATCAATTTAAAATGAGGTCATTAGGGTAGGCCCTTAATCCAATATGACTGGTATCCTTATAAAAAGGGGAAATTTGGACACAGGCAGACGTGCAAAAGGAGAACACCAAGCTATGATGAAGGCAAGATTAGTGTGACACGTCTCCAAGCCAGGGAGCACCAGAGATTGCCAACAAACCACCAGAGGCTGGGGGAGAGGCCGGGAACAGATTCCCTCAAGGCCTTAGAAGGAATCAACCCTGCCAACACCTTGATCTCCAACTTTTAGCCTCCAGGACTGAGAAGTGAAATCTCTTGCTAAGTTTGTGGTATTTTGTTATGGCACCCCTAGCAAGCCAATAGCATGTGAAGGAGAATTTATCAGAAAATGTCTGTGGCCCACCAACCAGCAGCAGCATTACACACAGTGACTACATCTCATGTTTTATGCATTCCAACCATCAAAAATTAAGAAGAAAAATTCAATTAACCATGCAAGAGGGAAGAGTGGATTATCTTTCCATTCTATGTTTAGAAAATGATTACAAAACCATTTTCCTGTCAAGACTATGGTGACACCTGTGGCTGGTGCTCATCCTCCCAACACTGCACTGCTCCTGAGTCTGGGCCTTTTTTCTGTTGTCTGCATCTAGGACTTCCCTGGTGCCTGAGTGTGCTCTTCAGGTCCTACTTAGAGAAACAACTGGCTGGGCTCTGCTCCCATGAGCCCGGATCTCAGGTTTGAGGTTCTAGAGAATTAAGGGGTCAGAGTGGCCTGGACTCTGTCTCCAAAACTGCCCCTCTTCATCATTTTTCATTCTTTTCCTCCAGCCAGAAAATGAAACTGGAGTTATTTCCTCTCAGAACCTGAAAAAACATTGCCTTCATGTTTGGCCACGGACAAGCTGTCTCAATTACCCTGGGAAAGGCCATCTAAACACTGGCGATTCCCCTGGGTTTTTCTTTCCACCTTTTCCTCCTCCTCCTCCTCCTCCCCCCAGCCAGGCCTCCAGGCTCCCATCCCTGCTCCACAGTGTCTTCAGGGGAACCCCAGCCCTCTTCTCCTCCTCCAACCCACCTCCTGCCTGCCTTTGCCACCAGCCTCTCTGGCTTGCTATCGTCTTCAGGTGACCTGCCAGAGGTCAAGTTTTCCTTAGGGTTCTGTCTGAAGCTCTTGGCTCAGGACCTGGGGAAGAACACAGGGAACCAAAAAGTGATTCAGTTGCAGGGTCCAGGCTGGCATTTGGTGGCTGACATTGTAGATGGTTCTACCTAGAGCACCCTCAAATACAAGACTCTGAACCCAGCACCGAGCGGGCATCAGTGAGAACTCTTTGGGTGACAGAAACCCAACTTGCCAGCTTAGGCAAGAAGGAGGAATTTCCTGACTCGTGTAACCACAAGAAAGGAGACAGGATAGAATCAAGCTTCGGAGGTGACTTGAACTCTTTCCACCTTTCACCTTTACATTTCTTTGGGCGTCATTGTAATCCTTCCAGACAAGTAGCCCTCACCATGACCAGGAAGGAACTAAGAGCCACTCTCTAGGTCCAAGTTAAAATGTATCAGAGAATTTAGACATGGCTGGTGGGAAAGTAAAATGCCCCTGTGGAAAATATTTTGATGGTCCTTCACAAAGTTAGACACAGAATTGCCATATGACCCAGCAATTCCACTCCTAGGTATATACCCGAAAAATTTGAAAACAGGGATTCAAATATATGTTCCTAATAGCATTATTTACAATAGCCAAAAGGCGGAAACAGCCCAAATGTCCTTTCGATGGATGAATGAATAAATTGTAGTAAATACACACAATGAAATATTATTCAGCCATAACAAAGAAATGAAGTCCTGATATATACTACAACCCAGATGAACTTCAGAAACATTACGCTAAATAAAAGAAGCCACATGCAAGAGTTTGTTTATTGTGCAATTCCATTTGTATGAAATATCTGGAATAGGAAAATTCATAGAGACAGAACGTGGATTGGTGGTTGCCAGGGTCTATGGGAAAGGGAGAATGGAGAGGGTTTCCTTTTGAAATGATGATCAATCAACAGGGTGTAGGGTGGCACTTGCAAAAGAAAGGGCAGCTCCCACTGGAGTCAGGTGGCTACAGTTGAGGGTAGTCACATTCTTGCAGGGTGGAAGACAGAGTACTCTTTTGGAAAAGAGTATTTATTTATTAAACTATAGTTTAATAAACAAGATGTGACAAAATCAAACATTGGAGATAGGAGAAAATTTAGAACTATTCCATCAATATGGTGGCCACTAGCTGCCTGTGGCTAGTTAGATTTAAATTAATTCAATTCCTAAATAACAATAGCCACCTTTCAAAAGCTAGTGGTACCAAACTGGGTAGCAAAGATGTAGACATTTTCTATCATTACAGAAAGTTATATTGAAGAACATTAATTTAGAGACTGCAGAGTATGACTTTTTTTTTTTTTTTTTTTTGAGACGGAGTCTCGCTCTGTCGCCCAGGCTGGAGTGCAGTGGCGCGATCTCGGCTCACTGCAAGCTTCGCCTCCCGGGTTCACGCCATTCTCCTGCCTCAGCCTCTCCGAGTAGCTGGGACTACAGGCGCCCGCCACCACGCCCGGCTAATTTTTTTTTTTTTTTTTTTTTGAGACTGGAGCGCAGTGGCACGATCTCGGCTCACTGAAACCTCCATCTCTCAGGTTCAAGCGATTCTCCTGCCTCAGCCACCCAAGTAGCTGGGATTACAGGCGCCCGCCACCACGCCTGGCTAATTTTTATATTTTTAGTGGAGACAAGGTTTTGCCATGTTGGCCAGGCCGCTCTTGAACTCCTGACCTCAGATGATCCACCAGCCTCAGCCTCCCAAAGTGCCAAGATTACAGGCATGAGCCACACCATGCCCAGCCGACATCTTCATTTTATAGGTGAAAAAAATGAGGCCTAGAGAGATGAAGCATCTTATATAAGCACACACAAAAATTTAGGGCCACAGCCATAACCAACACTCAGGGCTTAGTTTAGGAAAAGCGGAGATGATGTTTTTAATTGAGAAGAAGCTCTATTGTCTCTTGTTTATAAAAGGAACATGCTTGTTGAATGCATTTTAGAAACACTCAAAAAATATTAAGAAAAATAAAGACTGACATAATTTCCATGACTCAGAGATTGCCATAGTTAACATTTGTATATATTCTTCTAGGCCTTTTTTTCTATGCATTTCCATTCATAGACGTATATATAGATTAAAATGCATTTTATTCTGTCTCCTGCTTTTTTCTCATTTAATATATTTTGGACATTTTTTATGTCATTAAATGTAGATTTATGCCATCATTTTAATATCTGTGAGAGATTAATTTTGAACAGGAGATTCTGCAAGACTTTTTTGAGGAAGTGGCATTTGAAAACAAGCCCTTGAAGAATCAGGAGGCTGAGATGGTGGCCAGAGCATTCTCAGCAGAGGGCAGAGTGCAGACAAAGTCAAGTTGGTGACAAGACACTCTGTCCATTAGAAGCTTGCTTTTGACAGATGCAAGAATCAGGGCTCAGAGAGGCAAGGTAATGTTTACCGAGGTCATACAGTGAGTCCTTGTAAAGGCCAGGGCTTGAACCCAGGACTCCCAACTCTCAGGTCTGGGCTTTGGCCTCCAGAAAGTCCAGTCTCAATTCTTCACATTGGTATTCGCAGCTTTGCATCACCTGGTTCTCACCCACTTTGATTACCTTAATCACAGATGACATCCCATCATAGGACATCTCTGCATCTGCTCCATGCACAGGCGGGGAGGTCAAGGCCCACTGAGGGAAAAGCAGTCTGAGTCATTAAGCAAGATGATAATCGCTGGCATGGAGACAGCCCTCACTGCATGTCAGGCCATGAGCTGGGGCCTGGTCCGCATCCTACCACAAGACCCTCTCCTCTCCTCCCTAGGGGCTGTGCATGTGTGACCCCTGAGTCACCGTCTGCCTGCCTCACTGCTGTGAGTCAGCAGCATTCTTTGTGGCTGAGAGCAGCGCAGCTCAACCTCAGGGCCCTTCCCATGTACCTTGGTGAGCCTGGCACATCCTCCAGCTAGGCTAGGAGTAAAAGAGTCAGAGGATGAGTGGCCTTGGGTCATGGCCTGAGAGCTGACCTGTTGGGGCCACTGGTATTCTGATGACTCAGAGCTGCCTCCGTGCTGTTCAGAAGCTGGACACTGACTCTGTGAAGTAGTACTGGGCAGAAAGTACTGGCAACTGTCTGGGCTGGGAAGGGATGGTGGGAGGCAGTGAGAAGTTTCCCTGATAACCTCCCTTACCCCTTTGAGTACAAGTCACCCCCTATCTCTGGGTGGCTGGGGGAGTGCAGGTTAAGAGCATGGGTTTTGCCACAAGGCAAACCTAGTTTGGGGTTGGAGTCCTAAGTCTGCCTCTTACAGTGTGACCTTGGCAAGTCACTTAACCTCTCTGGGCCTCTGAAAAAGGGAAACTGGGAAAACCAGTGCCTGCTACTGCAAAACTAAATGAGATCATGTATGTAATGCACTTAGCACAGTGTAGGACACTGATAAAGCTCTTGGAAATTGGTAGTTATTATTTAGATAATATTATAGTAGACATTATCCAGGGTCTCTTCTCACATGCTCCTTTCATTCATTCACTCATTCATTCATGTGATGAGTATTTATGTATTGAGTACCTATAGGAGTTGGGGGACAGAGCTCAGAACAGGCTTTCTGAGGACTGACGGTCACCCAATTGCTAATTGTATTATTCTGTTTTCATACTGCTATAAAGAACTGCCTGAGACTGGGTAACTTATAAAGGAAAGAGGTTTAATTGACTCATCAGTTCAGCATGGCTGGGGAAGGCCTCAAGAAACTTACAATAATGACGGAAGATGAAGGGGAAACAAAGCACCTTGCCTACAAGGCAGCAGGTAGAAGTGCCAAGCAAAAAAGGAAGAGCCCCTTATAAAACCATCAGAGCCCAAGAGAACTCTATCACCACCCACCCACCATAATCCAGTTACCTCCACCTGGCCTCCCCCGACCTGACACGCGGGGATTATGGGGATTACAATTCAAGAGGAGGCTTGGGTGGGGACACAAAGCCTAACCATATCACTGATGTTCATGGTTAACCCCTTCGTTGAGCAAAGAAAATACAGATATCAATAGACATGGTTCCTGCCATCATGGAACTTACATTCTAGTGGGGGAAAATGAGACAATAAACAGACAAATGGACAATAAACAAGAAAATGACAGATACGGTGGAGAGTGATGGAGTGGCCAGAGGCAACCTCTCTGAAAAGGTGGCATTTCCTGAGCCAGGAGGGCTGAGCCATGAGGGCAGCCTGGGCTTGTGAAGAGGCAGGAGGAGTGTCTCAGGCAGGGTGAGGTCAGGCACCAGTGTCAGGAGAAGGCTTTACTGTGGAAGACACAGCAAGGAGGCAGTGGGAATGCAGGGAGAAGGGAGAAGTGCAGGGTGAGATGAGGGCAGGGAGTGGCCAGACCTTGTGGGCCACGTTAAAACATGTTCATTTCTTGCTAAATGCAAGTCCATGCCTCTGTAGGCTGGAATTCAGAGTAAGACTCTCGAATACCTGAATGAGAACTAAGCTGAGAAGAGCTTAACCATCTTTCTGAGGGGCATCCATGTCTCATCCAGACAGCTGTGAACATCAGCCCTCTCGGCAACAGCAGGGACCTTGAAAGTGAGCCTCTCCCCAAAGCAGGCAGGGAGACCACAGCAAAGCCACCCTGCACTGTGCTATTTCTGGTGGGGGGCCGGGCCCTCCAGCTGCATTCCAGGAGGAAATCTGACAACATGGTTGAAACTGAGGAATGCAGAGCCCACCCCTACCTCAGACAGAAGGAGCCCTTTCTCACCCAGGCCCCTGACGTGAGGCTTTCCGGGGACTAGGGGTCACCCGATTTCTCCTGTTTATGGTTAAGGCCTTTGCTGAGCAGAGAAAACACAGCTGTCAGCCAGAGGCTCAGCACAACACCTGCAGGGAGGGACCCGGCCTGGCAGGGGAGGGGGCTGCCCAGGCTTGCTGGGGTCCTCTCCCTGCCTGCAAAGTTCAGTCACACTGGCATTTAAGGACCTGTATCTACCTTGACTATCCTAAGCAGGGAAGACAGCCTGCCACAGATCATCCTCTGAAGCCAGAGAGGGACGGGGCCACCCAGCTAGATAATAACAATTGATAACATCAAGAACTTACTATGGGTCAGGCAGTATAGTCAGAGCTTGAGTAACATCTAACAAACCTTTGGTGTGGGTACTCGTGTTACTGCCATTTTACAGATGGAGAAATTGAGGCTTCAGAGGTTTAATGACAAGCCCAAGATCAAGCAACTACTAAGTAGAGGACTCAAGATTTGAACCCTGGCCTTCTGACTCTAGAGCTCACTCTGTGTTTGATTTCCTTATATTAATTTTTTCTCAAAGGGAACTTATTATAATACTACTATTAATGGAAACACATATTAGGCAAAAGTAAGAATAAAAAAAAAGCAAATAATGTTAGTAAATTCCAGCTGGATACTGTTGCTGTGAAAGAGCTAAATCTGAAACCTTTATTCAACTGATGAACAAGAGAGATTAACAAATGTTAGAAAGGTGTTGTTGATACACAAGCACTGAACTGAGTCAGGATTTCTCTTGAAATAATCTGCAAGCTAAAATGAGATTGAAAAGGGAATCAGTTTTTCACTGCGTGCTTCACTGTTATTTAATACGGTATAGCTATGTAGTCATCATTAGGGCTGTTCAGCAAATATTTCTGGCTTTCTGCCTCCCAGGCACATGGAGGGTTGACACCTCCTGATTCCTTTGTGATTGGGTGGGGCCATGTGACCAGTTCTGGCCCTTTCTAAATGGCACATTACTTCTGGGCTAGAACATTTTAATTCCTGGTGTGAGGCCAGCCAGCCCTCTCTTGTCCAGAGCCTGGTTCCCAGAGTGAGGTCAGTGAAGAGGAGAGACAGCCCCCAGCTGAGGCACAGTGATTATGTAACACAAGCGAGAAATAAGCTTGATGTTATAAGTCATTAAGACTTTCAGGTTGTTTATTTACTGCAGCGTAACCTAAGCTATTCTGACTCATACAGCATATCATCTAAAATCACATTAAATATGCAGCTCCCATCTTTAAAGCCCACAGTCTTAATTGCTGTGTTGTGCCAGACATTGACCAAGCCAAGACTGGAGCAAAGCCTTCATGTTCCTTGTGGAATGCTCTTACCTTTACTGTTGCCTCCTTCCCCAAGTCCACTACCTTGGAAAACTACCCATTTCCCCAAAGTGCCCTCGAGTCTCCCCATGTCAGAGCGTTGCTTACATTTTTCTCTCTGCCAGGAATGATATATAGCTCCATCTCTGCCCCAGTTGGAGACATGGTAAAGAGTTAGGCTGCCTGTGTTTGGATGTGGACTCTGCTACTTACCAGCTGTGTGATCTGGGCTTCTCAGTTAACTTCTCTGGGCCTTGGTTTCCTAATCTGTAAAATGGGATAGTCGTGACTCTGTTATTCACAGAGCTGTTGTGAGGATTTAGTGTGTTAACATATGGAAACCACGTAGAACAATGTCTCACACATAGTAAAATATTTATCAGCATTAAGCTATCATTAGCAACCCAGCTTGTTGAAATCCTGCCTACATTTTGAGGACTAGCTCACATTTCACCATTTCCATGAAGCCTTCTGAGGTCCCCCAAATGGAAGCACTCTCTGCCCACTCTTAGGGCAAATTGCCTGGTGCTTTCAAACTCTCTAGGTTGTAAGCTCCTTGGGCAGAGTCACATCTTTTTCATCATCTGGATATCCCCACCTCCCTCCACAGTGGCCTGGCACACAGGAGGACCAAGGAATGGGGGTTACATTGAACAGAATAGTCCAGGGCAGGGAGAGCTACCTTGGGCATCATTGAGGTTCGTGCAGGGACAAGAAGGCTCTGGGTCTTGGCCTTGCCTCTTGGAAGGAGCTGGTCTTATCACATCAGTGCATCAAAAGCCTGGGGCCCTCTCCCTCACTTTCAGGTGGAAAGACCGAATACAGGTAGATTTGCTTCCTGTGGCTGCCATAACAAAGAACCACAAAGTGGGTGGCTTAAACAACAGAAATGTATTCTCTCAGTCCTGGAAGCTAGAAGTCCAAAATCACAATGTCGGTAGGGCCATGCTCCTCTGAAACTCTAGGCAGAATTTGTCCTTGCCTCTTCCATGGCAGGAACCATGTCTGTTGATATCTGTAATTCCTTCCTGGTAGTGGCCATCAATCCTTGGCTTGTAGACACATTGCTCCAATCTCTGCCTCTGTTGTCACGTGGCATTGTCCCTGTGTGTCTGTGTTTTCACATGGAATTCCATGTGTGTGTCTCCTCACTTCTTATAAGGACACCAAGCACATTGGATTAGCCTTCCCCACAAATCCAGTACAACTCATCTTAATTTGAGTTAATCTGTAAGCCTGTATTTCCAAATATTGTTATGTGTGAGTTAACTGCTGGGTTATGTTCTGAGAAATATGTTATTAGGCAATTTCATCATGTGTGAACATCATAGAGTGCACTTACACAAACCTAGATGGGATAGCCCATTATACACATAGGCTATATGAGACGGCCCATTGCTCCTAGGCTACAAACCTGTCCAGCACGTTCCTGTACTGAATACTGTAGGCAATTGCAACACAACGGTAAGTAATTGAGTAACTAAACATATCCAAACAGAAAAGACACAGTAAAATACCATGTAAAAGATAATTAAAAAAGAAAAAAAAAGCTGGGTACAGTGGCACGCACCTGTAATTCCAGCTACAGGAGGTTGAGGCTGGGACTCAGCCTTTACTCTAAGAGTTCAAGATCAGCCTGGGCAACATAGCAACACAGCAACACCTTATCTCTAAAAAAAGACAAAAATAGATGAAAAAGATCAAAAACATTACACCTGTAGAGGGCATTTCCTGTGAATGGAACCTGCAGGACTGGAAATTACTCTGGTGAGTCAGCGAGTCAATGGTGAGTGAATGTGAAGGCCTAGGGCACTGCTGTACACTACTGTAGACTTTATAAACACTGGACACTTAGGCTACACTAACTTTTTTTGAGACTGGGTCTCACTCTATTGCCCAGGCTGGAATGCAGTGGCTCAATCATAGCTCACTGAAGCTTTGAACACCTGAGTGGAAGGACTCAATTAATCCTTCCACCTCAGCCTCCAGGATAGCTAGGACTACAGATGTATGCTGCCACACCTGGCTACTTTTTATTTATTTATTTATTTATTATTATTTTTAGAGATAGGATCTCACTGTGCTGCTCAGGCTGGTCTTGAACTCCTGGGCTCAAGCAATCCTCCCACCTCAGCCTCCTGAGTAGCTGGGACTACAGGCGTGTACCATCATGTTCAGCTAATTTTTGTATTTTTTGTAGAGATGGCGTTTGGCCATGTTTCCCAGGTTGGTCTCAAACTCCTAGGCTCAAGTGATCCACCTGCCTCAGCCTCCCAAAGTGCTGGGATTATAGGCATGAGCCACCGCACCAGCCCAACATTTTTTTTATGTACAAGTAGAAGGAGTACACTCTAAAATAATGATGTTGATAACACTAATAAAAATAATAATAAATAACTAAAAATAAAATAATAATAATGTATAGTAAATACATAAACCAGAAATATACCAGCTGTTTATTGTCATTATCAAGTATTATGAACTGCCCATGATTGTATGTGTTATACCCTTGTACAACTGGCAGCATAATAGGTTTGTTTATACCAGCATCACCACAAACACATAAATAATGCATTGTGCTGTGACATCACTAGACGACAGGAATCTTTCAGCTTCATTGTAATCTTATAGGACCACTGTTGCAGATGCAATCTGTTGTTGACCGAAGCGTCATTATGCAATTCACGACTGTAATCTCACATTTACAAGTACTGGAGTTAGGCGTTCAACATATCATTTGGGGAAACACAATCCATAACACCAGGAGTCAGGAGACTGGGACTTTTGGGGGTCACAGAACCTAGGAGAGAAGGGGTGAGTTGGGGAGCTCTGGCCCGGGAACCAGGACACCTGGACCCTGCCTTCAGCTCATTCTTCTTCATGGTAAGATTAGGAAAAGTGTCCCCCATGCTCACCAGATAGGTTCTTGTGAAACCCAAATAAGGTAGGGAGTGTAAAGGTAGGAAAACTGCTTTGCAGCCCAAACACTGTGCACAGATGAGAAGAACTTCTCCTAGGCCCTAATTGTACTCTTACGCTTCACCCATGAGTGTGGCAGAGTTCCTGCAAGGGTAGTTTTTCTACACAACCTTATTAATTAGGCACTTCTGACGCTGTTCCCTCAGCCCTCGTTAGTTTGATTTTATATTGAAGCAAGCATCACCGCCATAGAGAAATACCACATTTGACATACTGAAAAGCGGGACATTGAGACCACTGCCTGTCTACTTAGCCCCCAGGCCTTCACTCAAGCAGCCCTCTAGCAGCCTTTGCTTCAGGCACACTCAGCTCCTTGCCAGGCTTCAGAAAGGATGGGCCCTGCTCGTTTGGAAACCCCAGTGGTTTGTTGTGTGGCTTGGGGACTGGCCCCTCTCTCTGGTCCTTAGTCTTCTGGTCGGCAGTCTGTACACTGAGGGCTTTAGGTTATCTGAGAGGCCCGGCCACCTTTCTTTTTGTGTGATTTTAGCTTGGGGTGGTCCTTTAGGACACTTTTGGGTCCTGACCTGAGGATAGGCACGGCGGCAGGAGTTCAGACAAAGGCCACGATGCCTGGTCCTGTCTCCTGCTCTGCCACTGACATGCTTGGGCAATTCCTTCCCTTTTTTTTTTTTTTTTTTTTTGAGAAGAAATTTTGCTCTTGTTGCCCAGGCTGGAATGCAATGGCGCGATCTCGGCTCACCACAACCTCTGCCTCCCAGGTTCAAGCAATTCTCCTGCCTCAGCCTCCTAAGTAGTTGGGATTAGAGGCATGTGCCACCACGCCCAGCTAATTTTGTATTTTTAGTAGAGATGGGGTTTCTCCATGTTGGTCAGGCTGGTCTCGAACTCCTGACCTCAGGTGATCCCCCTGCCTTGGCCTCTCAAAGTGCTGGGATTACAGGCATGAGCCACAGAGCCCAGCCAATTCCTTCCCTTCTTTAGGGTTTTTTCCCCTGCCATCACAAAAGAGCCTGGCCTGGATGAAAGCCCTTCCAGTTTGGCTTTTTTGGAGTCCAACAGCCAACACCTTTGGAACATGCCATGGTCATCCTCGCCACCTGGCCTTAACATCTGCTGTGCCCTCCACCAGGACCACTGTTCCCCGCTGAGTTCACATGGTGCATTTCTTCATTCAGGTCTTCACTACTCAGCAGAGCCTCTCCTTTCCACCCAACCTAAAGTCACATGCATATACACAGCCCTGATACTCTTTTTACCTAAACACTGATCATTACCTGATCTCATACTGCACATTTAACAGTACCTTGTCTTTTTGCCAGCCCCCCCACCAATAGAATATAAGCCTCATAACGGCAGGGATCTTCTCTAACTTGTTCAACATGGCACCCCAGTGCCTAACGTAGAGCTGGGCACCTAGTAGCTACTTGATGTATTTTGGAAGGAAGAGAGGGAAGGAGGGAAGAAGGAAAGAGGGAGAAAGGAAGGAGGGAAGAAGGAAGGAGGGAGAAAGGGAGGAGGGTTTTACCTATCTGTATGAAGTTAGCCTAAGATCACGTAAAATGCCTTTTCTTTCTCACCCTTGCTTTTGCTAGGCTATGTCTTTCTAGTTTGTATTTATCTGTTCAACCAATATGCATGGTTGGCCAGCTCCGCCCAGGTATGGTGCTAAAGCCCAGGTGATCAGAAGGTGAACCTGATAACCCCGCCTTCTTTCTGATCTTATTAACCTACATAGTAACCAGGACTATGGTCAGTGAGGGGAGGAGAACAGGGCTCTATGTGACTAGGAGACAGAGGACAGGGGGCAGGGAGGGGTCAGAGGAGGGCTTCTCGGTGGAGGTGATGTGGGCCCTGAGTGGTCACTTAGGGTTTGGGGAGGAGGCTGGTGGGGCTGGTGGGACTGGCTCCTGGTGTGGACCATGGCAGTGCAGGGACAGGGCTCAGCCTCCCAGCTGTGGCCTTCGCTATCATTTCCTGTGGGAATGCTTTCTCTTTAGCTACCTACCCTAGGGCCTCCCTGCCCCAGCTAAGGCAGGGCCCTCCCCCTACCCTCTGCACACCAAGGTGGCCAGATCCTTTCCCTCTGAGCTGCTCCTCCCCTGCCGTGGACTTCTGGCTGCCTGGATCCTTCTGGGAGCAGCCCTGTCCCCTCCCTCTTGACGCATGGTGGGGTCGGTCTCTGGAGACCCTCCCTGGTCTCTGCTGGGCTCCAGCTTCCAGACTGGTTTCCTTTCTCTGTAGCCTTGCCCATAGGACATCATCTCACTGAATCCATCCACTTTTTTCCTGCCTTACTCACCTTTTCCCTTTCCCTGGAGCTCAGGTGCAGCCTCGCATTTCTTCCCCATGTGAGCCCCAGGTGACATTGCAGGACATTCAACGTAGCCAATTTCGGGCAGGCTCCACTTAATAATAAAGTGCTTCCTTGTGCCACCTGTGTCATCTCATGCATCCCCATGAGGACTCTCATTAGTCCCATCTTACAGAAGAAAGCCTGTGACATTCACCATAGTAAGTAGTTGAACAGGGGCTCCAACCCAGGGGGTTCTGTGCTTCTGTGCATCCCCTCCACTCCATGCCTCTCCAGAAGAGCAGTGGCCTCAGAGCCCATCTACTCCGCAACACTGTGGGGGGCTTGCCCAGGGCCTGCTCCTTTTCCAGAAGCTCCAGTTGTTTCCTCTAATGAGGGGGTGGGATAGGTTGAGAGGGGACTCAAATCATAGAACTTTCCAAGCTTGAGCAAGACCTAGGAGAAGGGAATTAGATAGGGATCCTGTCCTCTGGATATTCTCATAAATATTAATAATCGCAGGAGCTGACATTCACCAGGGGCTTACTCTGGGCCAGGCACTGTTCTAAGCAATTGCACATGCACTCACTGCCTCGATCCTCAAAAAAACTATCCTCCCCACTTTACAGATGAGAAAATTGAGGCATGGAAACTCATCCACACAGCTACTAAGTGCTGGAGCTGCAAGTGAACCCAGCAGGCTCTGCAGTCAAGCTCTTCCCTTTGAAGCATTTCTCAGCCAGTCACTAATACAGCACTCTGTCCAGGCTACCTTCAACCCAAGCATTGGGACACACAGGGACAAAGGGATGGGTTGTCACATCCCACAGATGCCCCAAGCCCCTGTCCTCAACCTTCTGAACATTTGTCCTCCAGTCTAGAGGCCATTTACACAGTGATGGGTCTGGATCCCTTGCAGAAGAAAAATACAGTTTTCTTTTCCACTCAACAAGCCTATGTTTCTCTCCCCTCCCTCCAGCCCCAGTGTTTATTTCAGCAAGGAAATGGCCTTTGAAGTCCTCGCTTCTTGAAAGCTGAGAGGGAGAGGGAGGCACTACAAACATTTAAAAGCATATCCACATTTTGGTTGGAATCTGGAAGTTTTTAAGGATTAATAACAGTTTTTGGAATCCATGGACCATGTTGCTCTTTCAAGGTGAAAAAAATAACCTCTTGAATATCACAGCTGCTGAGGTCTGGAGGAAAAAAATCATCCAGAGCCAGGCCGAGGGTCTGCTTAGGCTGAAAGTGATAAGGAACAGCCCCAAATTCTGGTCCAGGGGGCGTGTTCATAGCTCTGTGGCAAAGGGGCAGTAAGAAAAGGGAGATTTTCCCAAAGCTCCATTCCCTCTGTTGAAAGGATCATCTTTTACAGGAGTTATTCCCTTCCTGCTTTGTTTGATGTCAAAAGTCCTTTCTTTAAGGAATTTGTGACTACGGTAAACAAAAGTTATTTAAAAGTGTCTTCAGCAAAAGAAAATAGTTGGCAATCCTACCTCAGTCTCCCAGTTCTTAATCTTTTGGAATGTGCCTGGTTAGGGAAATCTCAGTTCTTCAGTTGAGGAGGAAGAAAGAGATGGACACATGTTATCTCACCCTGAAGTAGAAACTGGGGCCTCATAAGACTCTGCCAAAGTGCAGAGTATGGTTCAGGGGCAGTCGCTGCAGATGCAAACCCTGGGGAAGGCTTCTCAGAGGGGGAGTGCATCCCTGGGCCGTGGAAGGCAGGTACCACCTCACCTCCACAGCCAAGGGGAACTCCAGGGAGAGGGAAGGAAGAGGCAGCAGAACCTGTTCTAAGGACACCTGAGTGTCTAAGGGCTCCCTCAGACGCTGATCGCATCTATTTCTCCTCACAATCCTGCAACGAGTGTACTCCAGTTATTCCCATTGGACATCTAAGGTAACTGAGGCATGGTAAGGTTAAAGTCACGCTCAAGGTCATACAGCAATCAGGGGCAGAGCTGGGGTTCTCACCCAGGCCACTCTGTGAGACTGGCTACATAATTTGCAAGGTCAGTACAAAATGAAAATGTGGAGCTCCTTATTCATAAATTATTGAGAACTTTAAAACGGGGACAGCAGACTGTTCAACCAAGCATGGGGCCCTTCTAAGTGCAGGCCTGTGCAGCAGCTCAGGTCACACACCCATGACAGTAACCCTGCTTCTGGGCTTGAGAGTCCAGCTCTTGCCGTTGTTCACCGCTGCTTTCCATTAGATGGTGGAGTTAAGTTAAACAGAGGAAGCAAAACCTAAAATTATCTATTCAGTAAAAATCTACAATGTCCCTATTGAGACAGGTATAATATACAATATACCAAATTATTCATCAATGGCTGTTTGGAGGGTGACACCATGGGTGAATTTTTCTACTTTTCTGTATAGCTACTTTTTAATGTAAGTATGAATTTCTTTACAATAGAAACGAAGTGGGTGTTTGCTGTGTTTTAGTAGTTTTACCTGTAGGACAGGAAAGGATTATGCGGTTTCCTGGCCATTCCCCCAGCTTCCCTTCCAGGACCACTTGGCTCCTCTCTGCCTATCATCTCTCTGGTTCTGGACCCCTGCCCACTCCACTTCGGGGCCCCAGCCTGGCTCTAATCAATGGCTGATGACCAGGACCAGAGTGTGTTGTGATCAACCAGAGCATGTGGGCCAGCAGAAAGACCATGGCCCTGGGAGAGAAACTGAGCCTAGTCCCTGCTCTGCCAGACATGTGCTGTGTGGCCTTGAGCAAGTCCCTTTCCCTCTCTGAGCCTGCTATGACAGTGGGGCCCTTTAACACAGTGTGGTCTACAGCTCAATAACTGCAACAGTCAGTGAAGCAATTCCAGCCACCAAGACGTTTTCTTGAGTTTCCTCCTTTTCCACAAACAGCAGAGAGGGAGTGAAGCAGGATGATCTGGAGCAGGGCAGTGTGGTATAGCGGGAAGAGGAACTCTAATTTGGAGATACTCAGTGAGCAATATCTGCCCCTCTTGAGATCCCGGTCCTCTCTGCTTCAAACTCTCCGCGGTTCCAATTGCCTCCAGAATAAACCCCAAACTCCTTACCATGGTCCTCCACAATCCATTCTGCCAGTCTTTTCTGCTCCCATTCCTGATTCCTGCTCATGCCCCACCTGCCACACTGACCTCCCTGCTTTTGTGTCAAGCTCATTCCCCAACAGGGCCTTTGCACTGGCTGTTCCCTCTGCCTAGAACTCTCTTCCCCAGACCTTCCCCTGACTGCCTCTTTGGATTTTGAGCCAAAATGTCACTCTCAGAGAGGCTTCCCTAGCTACACAGCTCTTTATCCCATGAGCCCATGTCAGCGTCTTCACAGCACACATTGTCATCTAACATTTCCTGTTTCTACGTTCTCATGTTCATTATCTTTGCACGTCCCCCACCTTTCCAGTCCCATGACACTGAACACCATGCCAGTAACCTACTGTCTGGTTCCTCACTTTGTCCTCAGTGCTTAGACAGTCAATAAATATTTGATGAATGAATGATTGAATGGGCCTCAACGTGCCTAGCAATACAATTAGAGGGTAAGGAGAATTCAATCATTCTGGTCACAGATATCTTTTAAAATATAATGAAATTTAGGGATCCTCTGCTCAGGAAAGCACAGACATAACATTGTGCATCCAGTGAGGTCCCCAATCCCTTTGAAGCCTACCCCAGAATCCCTGATCATGCTCTGAGGTTTTCAGATCTGGGAACAGAAGACAACAAAGATCAAATGGGTATTCCTTTGATTGTAAAAGGTGCTCAGGACTTGGTCCTCCGTCTCTGTGGAGTTTTTATATTTCCTCATCTGGAGCCGAAAGTATGTCTTGGTGCCCCCTCCCACACTCCTGTCTCTAACTCAGCAGACCCCCTCAGCTGGAGGGATCTGGCTCTATTATTCTTACTCCTTGGTTGGCCCCCTGGTTTTCCTTCTGGCCCTCTCCTCTCCTCTTCCTGTTGCTGAGATCTTAAGACAGCAGATTCAGGCCCCTGGAGAAATGGTCTCCCTTAACACCAACATGGTCCCCCATCTATAAAACCTTTCAACTTCATAAACTCGTAACTGCAGAAATCTCTCCAAACATTCCGGGGCGGTTGTAACTATTGGTGTTGGCTTGCAGATCTGAACTGAGCTGCCAGAGCTTTAATGAGGAAATACTTAACAGGCCCAGCCCAGGGTGATGGCCAGGGATGGCAGGGAGCCCACAGGCGGGTGCCAAGGAGCCATGAGCTGGCCTCCGCTGGGCACAGTGGACAAGACAGGCTATCGATCAGCTTCTCAGAAAAATGAAATTGACTTAATCTTGTTACCCTTTGAAGGTGTGGGTGGAGGAAGGTGAGATGGGTCAGAGATGATGGGACAGCTGTCAGGAGTGAGAACCTAGCCAGGACTGAACTTTGTGTTGAGACCCATGTAGCCAGACAGATGAAAAAGGCACTTTCTCCCTCCCAGGCTGGGGCACGCTGTCTTTTCCATGATTAATGTGGAGAGAATGGCTTAGATGCTGTTGAGGGCCGGCGAAGAGAAGTGGTCCTTTTTTTCCTCCTCCCCAGGCGCCTGTCTGGAGAATGGTGGCAGGGAAGGGTCAGTTGTGTTGGTAGGGACGGCTGTGGGGCCACCTGGAACTTGCACAGGAATCCACATCACTGAACACCCAGGGCCCCTGGCACCCAGAAGGTGGGCTGTGGGTGACCTCAGGAAGAGGGGGCTGCTACAGTCCCAGCCAGGCAGCTCTAGAGAAGCAACTACCCCTGGTATTTCCCCTCCCAGCAGCCACATGAAACAGTTCTTGGGGGACAGGGAGAGAGAACACACTTCGGAGGTGGCTGTGAAAATTTGGGCCTGGCAGACAAGGAGTGCTATCCACAAGAAAGGGGCAATTCTGTGGTCTTGTACATCCTGGAGACTTCACTGAAGGAATTCCCTTCAATCTGATCGTCAGGAGGAAGGGCCCCTTGGCTGTGAGGTTGGAGGAAATTGTTGCCCCCCTGCAGCCCCACGACCCCACCCCCTCCCTTGTGGTGCGATGAAGGCCTGGACCCCGATAGGACCACACTTTGTGCCTGTGGCTAGGTGGGCATTTCTAAAAGCTGGATACCCAGAAATACCAAGTCAGAACAGCATCTCTGACCTAACCACATGGCCCAACTTAGAACCATACCCTGAAGCCCCAATTTCCAGGGCAGCTGCCCCCAGGCCAAGGAAGGCCCATAAATTCCAGGTACATGAAGAAATGAAGTCCATGCTTGTAGAAGCAGGGAGATAGGGTTCTTTCCCAGCTGGGTGATGGATTCCTTTTCCCTTCATCACATCAACAGTTCTCAAGACCTTGCCTTACTTAATGTCACGGTCCCCATTGAGACTCTCCAAGACTCCCATGGAATGAGGCCCCACTCTCTTTACAGATAAGACCCCAGAAATCCACTTGCAGCCCTGCGGGACAGGAAAAGAGTGCTTAGGTGCCTATTAGACAAAAGGAGAAACTGAGGCCTCAGAAAAAAAGCTGAGTTCAAGTCATAGAATGGATTTTCCCTTGGAGGCCATCTGGCAACACACTGGTTTTGCAGGTGAGAACGGTACAGCTCTGAGAATAGAGGAGACTAAGTATGTCCCCAACCCCCTCCACACAGCATTGCACCATTCCCTCTGCCCAGGACCCCTGAACATGGCCTCCTGTTCCTCTGCTTTCATCTCTGGAGGGGGCCCAGCAGGCCATCCCCCCACAGATTTGCTCCCAGCTCCAGCAGAGGCCAGGCCTGAGCCTCAAGAGCCTCGCCAGAGATGAGGGGGCCCAAGAAAGTACCATCTGCAGGGAAAGGCATCGAGAGCGCTGATTTCAGTCCCAGATCTCTGCTGGAAAGCCCTGTGACTTTGGGGGGCCCTTTACAAATATCCTAATATTTGAAGAACACATTATGTTTCACAAGGCTCTTTCACATATGTTATTTCATTCTGTCCTGAATCTCTTGGGGCCTCAGTTTCTTCACATCAAAATGAGGGAATTGAACTGACAGATGGCTTCAAGGCTTTCTCTCCCACATGCTAATATTTTGTGAGAGACTATGTTTTATGGCATCTCATAGATTATATTGTTCGTTTTTGGATTTATGGTGCTAAGATGCTGTGTTCTGGGATGCTAGAAGCATCAGCTTCTGAAATTCAATGGTCTTTGATTCTCAGAGTATATGACTTTTTCGTTCCATGATTGCATGTGTCAGAGTTTCCCAGATTTCACTTGTTCCCGTACCACCTTTAGCACATAGACTGCATCTGCATACCACCTGTATTATTATTCATTTAGTATTTTTTCTTTAAATAAATGCTTTTTTAACTTAAATGTCTTTAAAATGGAAACTTTATATCACTATTGCAAATGGAAAACCAGTCTCACCTGCCATAAATAGGAGCTAAAAGTAAAAATAAATACAATAAAAACAATGCTATTAAATTGTAATTAGATATTGTTGCTTGCCAAAGGCTCCAAGCCCAAGGCTTGCTCTTTAAAAAAATGTTTTAATATACATACGTGTATATATATTAGCAAGGTTTGGAGAGGTATTAAAGACACGTTAGCATCGAATTGAAATGGTATAATGAGAAGGATTGAAAATATAACTGAACTTTTCATCTCTTTCTCAGGAAGTGGTTCCATGTTGTTCAGTGTTGTACCTGGGCGTCACCTAGGTTCACTGTGGGGCATGTCCCTTCACTAGGTTTACCTAGTGTAAAACTCCTTGTTCTGCTACATGGTAAAGGAACCTAAACTCTCACCTCTCAGGCCACACGAACATTGTCCAGAGAGTCCATTTGGTTTCTTCTCTTCTGAGCTTGGAAGAGCTTTGCATTATTGCAAAAGCAGTCCCTCAGATTCAGGCCTGGGGCTTCCCGCTCATGGTCTTCCCCAGATAAGAAGAGGCAGACTAGAAACCCCGCAAGCCTATCACCTGGAGATTGTTAGAGACGTCAGTGGTTTTGGAGCTGCTGACAGGACTCAGCTGGATAGAAACACACTTTCTTTAGTGTAGGTCTGGTGATAGCTGGGCCTGCAAGTGATGCTTTTGCTTGTGGGGCAGAGAGAGCAGACACAGCTCTGGGGGTGCTGGCCTCCAGAGCTGGGAGTGGGGGTCTACAGGAAGAGCCTGTTGGAAGAGCTCAGCATACCCCTGGAGGCTCAAGGCTGGACTCATCCTCTCTGGGGCTGGCTGCAGAGCCAGGGTGGTATCAGGCCAGGCCTTGACCTGTGGGCAGGAGGACCCAGGTTCTAATCCCACCTGCTGCTGGCCCACTGTGTGACCTTGAGCAAGGCCATTTTCCTCTGCAGGGCAACATCCTCTCTGTACAATCGGTGCACATACTGGCTCTCACTATCCTGCGAGGAGTAGGGGTATAAAAATGCTTGCTGGCTCACAACTCTGTCTTCAGCACATGTTTTCACTCAAATAAATGGCTGCTGCTATTATCATTATAACAATAATTATTATTTGGTCTTGATGATTCTTTGAGAAAGGGTGAGATGAGCAACAATTTTCTCATTGACAGGGGCAACATATAGAAACGTTTTGATTCACAGAAGTACTCCGTATATTTGATAAAATATTTCTTTTTCCTTCCTGTCAGGCACCTTAGTGCCTGAGGGCAGCATCAGTCCTTGGCCTGGGCTCAGTTTCTGAAGCTGGCCTGATGACTTCTCTGTGATAGTGACATTGGCCTCACATTGAAGACAGCCTTTCTTTGACTCCAGAACAATATATGAGAAACCAGGGCTGCCTTTCCCCTGCTCCCTTCACCCCATGCCGAGTCCCACCTCCAGGCCTTTGCTCTTGCTCTTGCTCTTGCCTTCCCCTACGATGTCCTCCTCTCTCCCCATGGCTTGATCCAGCCCTCAGAACCAACCTCCAAAACCCAGGTAATAGTCCTGGCTCGGCCCCAGATTCTCTGATTGGCTGCTCTGGGCCTCAGTTTCCCCATACAAAATAAAGGGATTGAACTGCATGACCTCCAAGCTCCTTCCAGTCATGGCATTGGGAATGACAGATGCAGTAGTGCCCACCACGAAAAGGAAATGACCCTGGCTGCTTAGAATCAACTGCTCAATGAAGACCCCGTCAAACTTGGAATCAGGAGAATGGGGACAATCAGCTCCATGGCCTATGTGGATAGCCTTTATCCCATAAACTGTAGGCAACCAGAGGACACGGGCCATGTGTGATTTACTAACCCTCACATCTGCAGAGTGTTCAATGCATAAAAGTTGCTCAACAAATAATGATCAAATAAATATACGTATGCTTGAACTGTATGATAAGCATTCTTTTTAGAAAACTGAAGTTGAAGTCAAATGCAATCAAGTTAATGCTCCTTGATTTTAAGCTCCAAGGAGAGAAGCCCCCTCTTTCTTTTCCTCCAGGCTCAAACTGCAGCATTAGCCTGAGCCTGGGGCAGGGGTCAGAGAGGAGAACAACGCTCTATTAACTTATTTTAGTTATCTAGAGAAAACTTACTTTTTTTCTTTTTTTTTTTTTTTTTTTGAGACAGAGTCTTGCTCTGTTGCCCAGGCTGGTGGGCAGTGGTACAATCTCAGCTCACTGCAATCTTCACCTCCCAGGTTCAAGCAATTCTCATGCCTTAGCCTCCCAAGTAGCTGGGATTACAAGCACACACCATCAAACCTGGCTAATTTTTAAATTTTTAGTAGAGATGGGGTTTTGCCATTTTGCCCAGGCTGTTCTCGAACTCCTGACCTCAAGTGATCTGCCTGCCTTGGCCTCCCAAAGTGCTGGGATTACAGGTATAAGCCATCGTGCCCAGCCAAAAACTTCAAATCTATGGGCATATTCAGGCTTTTTAATAGCTTTTCACCCTACCTAGTATTCAATCATTGATTCCACAAACACTTCTTATTTTTAACTTTTATTTTAGTTTCAGGGGTACATGTGACTGTTTGTTACGTGGGTAAACTTGTGTCATGGGAGTTTGTTGTAGAGATTATTTCATCACCCAGGTATTAAGCCCAGTACCCAATAGTTAACTTTTCTACTTGAGAATATCTGTGTAGCTGGGGCTACAAAGAGAGTGTGAAGGACAAGCATGGAATCTGAGGAATCCAAATGGTTTCCAGCCCCAGCTCTGATAGGAACTCTCTGTGTGATCTTGGGCAAATCACTTCTCTCCTCTAGGCTTTAGTGTCCTCGTCTGCAAAATGGAGTGTTGGACTTGTTAATATCTAAGGATGTTTCCTTTCTTATTATCTATAATCAACATCTTAACCTGTGAGCTACAAATTCCCAGAGCAGAGGGACTAGAATTTTTTTAAGAGGTCTGGGAAGTAGTCTATGCATCAAGCATTATCTGTAAATAATACACAAAATTACAATTCCTTTTGCGTGTGTTGGAGAGAGGAGGTTAATGCACTTTGCATAAGGGCCTCACACTTGAAAGGGCAGAAGCTCTGGTGTGAATGGCACTGGCTATCATCCTGACTTGGACAGAGCTTACAGTCTAGCAAAGATATAACCCAAGCAACTTGAATACAATGAGAGAAACAGATGTGGGTCCTGAAAGTTCAGAGGCAAGAGAGACCAGTAAAAGGCAAGAAAGTTCTCTTAGAAATCATAGACCCCACTGAGAAATTGAATTATTGGCCTCCCCCCACCCCCACCATACGAAATGCACCAAATCTTACATACAATTGCCAGGTGATCACAGGTCTTCAAGTTCATCTCACAGAACTCTTCACAGTTCTTAATCAAGGTTAAGAACTATTGATTTAGATAAACCTGTAAGCAGAAGTCAGGCAAGTCTGGAGCAAATCCCTAACTTGAATTCTTGAACAAGGGCACCATACAAGCTTGTAGAAGAGGCTACAGACACTTTGGGATCGATGGCCCCAGGACCTGAGAGGTCTTGATCAGAGAGAAGGGGGCACAGGGAAGCTTGGGTGAAATAAGCCATGAGCCACCTTCTCTGTCTCTTCTGCTAGACGAAGCAATCTTTTATGCGGTTTCAGAAGGCTAAACTCATAAGCTTCAAAACATAAACAAGCAGAGCCTCTTAAATCACTGGGGAATTGTTTATGAATTAAATCATCGCTTCATAACAAACAGAGACCAGGCTGAGAATCCACAACCTCCATGATTAGATGTAGACAGGCAAGGAATCAAGAAGGGCCCCTGTGGGGATGAGACCTCATCTGAGATGGTCCCATTCAGAGGCAAGGCCACTGGCTAGAAAACCCTGCCTCTGTTCTCATGAGTGAGTTCCTTGGGGTGGTAGAAACCTGATGGACATATAACAAGATTTAAAAGGTGAAAATATGCTTTTGATCCTGAAGTGGTAATCATTTTAAAGGCCATGGCCAACACCACCAGCATTACAATTACACTCAGCAGTCTCATGGCAAAGGACAAAGGACACAATGGCAAAATGTAGTTTGATTGAGCCAAGGACATAGATCCCCTGAGTGACTGTGGGCACAGAATGACTCCTGAGTGAGAGCTTGTCCCACTTTAATGTATATCTGAGTCACCTAGCATCCTGTTACTATTTGGATTCTGATTCAATAAGACTGGGATGCAGCTGAGATTCTGCATGAACAAGTGCCCAGGTGATGCCATGATGCTGGTTCCCAGGTCAAGGTAATGGCAGTGACAGCAGAGCACAGCTAAATCCATGGACTCTGGGGTCAGATAGGCCTGAGTTCAAATCTTGGCTTCCTTATCCCACTGACTGAATAATATTAGTTACTTAGCCTGTTTGAGATTCAGCTCTTTATCTGTAAAATAGCAATAACAGGCACCATTATTTGTTTATTCAATAAATATCTATTAACATCTTCTATGTGTCAGGCTTGTGCTAGGCCCTGGGGATGCAATGGTGAGACAAAGCAGACTCGGTTCCTGCTCTCGGGGATCTGATGGTCTTTGAGATGATGAATGTAAAGTATTTAGCACAGTGCCTGGTACCTGGTAAGAGCTCAACAAATGATACCTATTTTTATTAGTAGTAGCATAGTATCATCAATTTCAAGCACCCCGGGGAGAGAACTCTTCCGTTAAGTACCAACTTCCTGAAAGGAGTTCTGATTCATTCTGTAATATAGGGGACACTGAGATGAAGAGTATATGGTCCCACCCCTTGAGGAGCTCCTGGTTTCGTGGAGAGATGTGTATTTAGCCCAGGTGTAGCACAAGTTAGATGCGGGGTTCACTCTGTTCACAGGCTTGATCCAGAACTACTGGCCTCCACATGCTTCTCAAAGCTGACCCTCCTTCTCTCTTGGTTGCCCTGCCCCCAGCCTTTGTTTTTTGACTCCACCTCTCATTTTTACCCTTTTCCTACACTTTGACTTGAAAAATGCTTTACCCCCTCAGTAATGACTATAACCCAACTCCTGCTGGCTAGACAGCCTGTAGACCTCCCACCAAAGCTATGTATCACCCCCTTGGCCTCCCTACCTTCCTGCCCACCAGGGTTATATAAATGGATCAATCTAGGCACCTGTTATGGAGCTCTGGAAGAAAATCACAAAGACATGGAATGCTCTGCATTCCATTGGAATTCTCAATACACTGAGTATCAGGAGGTTGGAGATCATGGATGGTGTTGATAAGGAAAAGATTGTGTGCTTCCAGGTGGGCTGGGCGTAGACGTCTAGGTCTGGGCCTTCCTGTGTCCCATTCCTGGTACAGGCTTCGTTACAGTGAGGCTCTAAGTCAAGGCCAGTGAGAAGGTGGGAAGGAGCAGGGAGCAACTTCAAGGAACAGCTAATGGAAGGAGACTCAGAGCCTTAATCTTCAAATCAACTAAAGCAAACCACAGAGACTTATTGAAGTTGTCACAAGCAGCACTGGAGCCTAAGGATGAAGTGAGGAGTGGGGCATAGTCCCTGCCCTCATGGAGTTTACCATCAAGCACAGAAAACCAACAATGGCAGGGCATGACAGCATAGCGTGGTGGGCACCGTCATGGTGGACACACTGGAACCAGTGCAGCCCATCAACAGAGGCTTCCCAAGAAAAGCACTTCAGCTGAGACCTGAAGGAGAAGAAGGGTGAGGCCAAGGACGGTGAAGGGAAGGAGCATTCCAAGATGAATGAACAGCATTCAGAAGGCTGGACCGAGGGGACTGTTCCATGTGGTCACAGAGAGAGATGTGAGACATGGACTTGTTGAGGGGGCCAAGGGCAAGCCACAGAAGTCTAACCATTCCAAGTGTCCAACTTGGACACCTCCCCGAGGGCAATGGGGAGCCACTGAAGGTTCTGCAGTACAATTCAACACCAGTTATTATTCTGCTTTTACAGATGGGAAACTGAGGCACCAAGGAGTGGTTAGGTAACTGGCCAGAGGTCACACTCTCAGAAAGTGCTAGGGCCAGGATTCCCTGCTGTCTGAGGCCAGAGCCTACACTTTCCAGCACGTGGTTAAGTGCACGCACAGGTACAAACACACATATATTAAAAAAAAAAAAAAAAAAATGCAGCCACGGCACAGGGCTCAGCCAGAGGCCTTACAGGCAAACTCTATTTAAACCCATTTAACAAGGAGCCTCTTAATGATCTCATTAGCCTGGACAGGGCCCTTAGGAAACTTGAGGCAAGGCCCTGCTTTAAATGGGGCTTCTTTGAAGTGGCCACCACCTGAAGCAGCCACCTGAGTGGCGGATAACAACGAGGGCCTGTGAGCCCTGAGCCCACTTGGGCTGCAGCCACAGAGCCTCTAGCACAGCAAGACTTGGCCTCGGTGGGGCCCAGGATGCCTGTCGGGTTGCTGTTAGCTCACTCCCAGCCACCTTCTCTGCAGGCCCATTCAGATGGGCGATCTGGCTGGCCAGGCCACAATGAGGTCATGCGTCATGATGGCGGTGGCCGGAAGGAGACTGTGGCCTTCCCTAGGCCTCACCCTCTCATGTCTGGACTCCAGGATCCCCTCGGCCTGGTCTGGCTCCTGATCAGGGATGCCTCATGGTTCTCCCTGATCCCAGGCTCTACCTCCACCCTCTCTATCCCCAGCTCCTCTCATCAGTCCTCTTGTTTCTAAACTGACACCCTTCCCTTCCAGCCAACCAACCCTGATCTCTTCATGATGCCCTTAAGGGTGGGTGCCTGATCTTCCACAGGAGCAGCTATGAGACCCCACCCAAACATCACCCCCAACCCCAGTCACCCTAGATGCTTACTGCTCTGGTCAGCTTGGGGCCTCTGGGCCCCGTCTCCCTCTGCCTGGAGGAGAGTCAGCATCCCAGCAGGGCCAGGCCACGCAGCTCCCAAGCTGCCCCAGGAAACGACTGTGGGTAACTGACCTTCTGAGGAATATGCACCTGGCCAATTGTCCCTCCACAGGGGTGCAAAACCCAGACAGGCAGAAGGAACCGATTCACCTTTCCAGAACTGCATGCGGAGGCCCTCCCAGCAGGCTGTGGCTGCCGCCCTGCCTATTAATAGCCAAGCAGCTGTTTGCCTCTCTGAATGAGAGTCTTTATTGCAAGCTGCGTTGACAAAACAGATCCTGCTCCTTCCTGCCCAGAATATGTGGGGGTGGAGGGCCACAGTGAGATGTGCCTTCCTTCCAGGGACAATGAGAAGATCAGCACTGGGACAGACCTTAGCAGAGACCCGCTGAAAATCAGGGCCAAAGCCAAGCTCATTCTCACCACCTCCTCAGCCCCTCACTCACTCCTCTGCTTATGTTCCCAGTTTCAGCCAGCAGCTCCACTGTTTCTCGGTACTTTCACAACATTCTCATCTCTCCTTTGTTCCACCCCAATCTAGATGCCTCAAAGTTGAGGCCTTGGGCCAGCGTAGTGGCTCACGCACATAATCTCAGCACTTTGGAAGGCCAAGGCGGGTGGATCACTTGAGCCCAGGAATCTGAGACCAGCCTGAGCCACATAACAAGACCCCATCGCTACAAAAATACAAAAGTTAGCTGGATGTGGTGGGTGTGCCTGTAGTTCCAGCTACTTGGGAGGCTGAGGTAGGAGAATCACCTGAGCCTGGGAGTTTGAGGCTGCAGCGAGCCATGATCCTGCCACTTCATTCCTGCCTGGGCGACAGAGTGAGACCGTGTCTCAAAAAAAAAAAAAAGTTAAGGCCCTTTCTGACATCTGGCCTCACCTCCCATGCCCCACCCCCTCAATCAGCTGAGTATGTGACTTGACATTCTCTCCCTTGGCTCCTGGCCTTTGCACATGCCATTTTCTCTGCCCAATGCTCCATTTCCCCAGATCTTCATGTGATTGATGGTCCCTTAAGTCATGGCTTGGAAGAGACCATACTAGGAAGGCTTGTCTACCAAAACCGACCTCGGTGTGCCTCCATGCTCTGCTGAACTTACTTCCTTACCTGAAGTTCTTTCTGGGAGAGTAGAGGTGCAGCCTTTTTCTTCCCTTACTTTCCTCTACCAGCTTCCAGGACACTGACACTGAGCTGAATTAAAGAAAGATACATGAATGCTTCCATCTCCTTCCCGAAGCCCCCACACTCTGACCAGTCAGCAAGTCCTGTTCATTCAACCTGGTGAAGAATGAGAGATCTGGAAATAGGTTGCCTGGGTTAGAATCATGGTTCTGCCACTTATCAGTTGAGGGACGCTTGAGTAAGTCATTAACCTTGCAAAGCCTGTTTCCTTACCTGTAAAATGAAGCCAATCATAGTTCCCACTTCCTAAGGTTATTGTAAGAAGTCAAGGGATGGCTGGGCACAGTGCTTCATGCCTGTAATCCCAGCACTTTGGGAGGCCGAGGAGGGTGGATCACTTGACGTCAGGAGCTCAAGACCAGTCTGGCCAATATGTGAAACCTCATCTTTACCAAAAATAAAAAAAATTGGCTGGGTGTGGTGGCAGGCTCCTGTAATCCCAGCTACTCAGGAGGCTGAAGCAGGAGAATTGCTTGAACCCAGGAGGCAGAGGTTGCAATGAGCTGAGATTGCGTCACTGAACTCCAGCCTGGGCAACAGAGCAAGACTCCATCTCAAAAAAAATAAAAAATAAAAAAAACAAAAAAACGTCGAGAGGCAATGCTTATAAAATGCCTAGCCCAGCATCTGTCACAATCAGTAAATGTTAGCTGCATAAATAATTTTACTCAATGTTTCAACCTGACCACAGAAACTTCCCCTATCCATGCCTCCTCCACCCTCATGTAACCATCACCCACAGTGGTGAATGTCACACAGCACATGCTTTCAGAAATGCCTGTGTAGCTAAAGTCATGCCATTGAACAAGTGAGGCACGTGGGGCCAGAAGGAACACAGGACAGAGCCATGAGCCTACATATTAGACCTGATGGCTTGGCCACATCGCTGCATCTCGGCCTAAGGAGCTAAGCTTGTGACTGCCTGTGGGTCCAACAGCCTGCAGTGTCAGGTCTCCCAGGAAAGGACCAGGTACCAGGGAGCCACTGGCTTCACATTAGAGCAGGCTGGCACAAGTTTTGGTTCCCATGGACCCTCAGGGCAGCCTAAGGCATGCTTAGGTCAGGAGTTAATGGAATTTTGCTCCTTCTCTGCTTGATGGGTGCCTGGAGGTGAGGGCTGTGTAAAGGAAGAAGATGTGCATTTAAGCCTTGGTTCTGATGCTCTCTGCCTGCTGGAGGTTGGCTAGCTGCTCCTGCTCCCTTGGGCTCCAGAGCCTTCTTAAATTGTCTTCAGAGAGGGAACACTAATCCCTGACTGGTGCAGGACTTTTCAGTCCCCAAAACACATCGATTTTCATGATCTCACTTGATCCCTTAACTGCCCTCCCTGTGAGCAGACTAAGCCTCTCCTCAACTTGGCCAATTATAAATGTGAAGGTCAGAAAACACAATGCGCCTTGCCTAAGGCCACAGAGTTACGGTGTGGTCATCCTGAGGCTGGAGCCCAGGTATCCTCGCTCCCTGTCCTGTGCTCTTACCACCCTACCTGGCTGCTGTCCAAGGCATTTAGTGGAATGTTCACTGCGGTGTGAGGGAACCAGCCTCCCCTTTTTTTTAATTCAATATTATTGAGCACCTACTAACTTTTAGCCATTGTATTAGGGATAAAATTACAGGCCTTTGTGGTGTGTGTGTGTGTGTGTGTGTGTGTGTGTGTGTGTGTGTTTTAATGGCTTTATTAAGGTGTAGTTGATCAACAAAAACTGCACATATTTAATATATACAGGACCCACGACTTTTAAGCAAATGGCTCTAGGCCCATAAACATATGAAAAGATGTTCAACCTTATTCGAATTCAGAGAGACGCAAATTGAGACCATTATGACATCCTTTTACACCCACTGGATTGGCAAGGAATTAAGAAGCCTGACAATACCAAGTGTTGGCAAGAATGTGGATCAACCAGATGCTTATACACTGCTGGGAGGAATGTCTATGGGAATAAGCGACTTGGAAAATCATTCCAGTATGATCTTGTAAAGCTGATCGATCACTTTCCCTGCAGCCTCACAGTTCCCCTCCTAGGCAACATATACTCCCAAGCACATACACACCCGTGCTTACCATTGTGAACACATTGGTTGATAGAATCTTGAAATTCTTCCATGCCAGTTGGTAAATAGCCACTATTCCAAGTCTCCCCCACCCATTTACCTGTGACCGTCTGTGATCCAGCTGCCCCCAGCCTTTCCTTTAGGTATCCACCCAAACTCCCCATGATTAAACAACTAAAATGTTAATACCCCATAGACTACCCCCAGGACCACATTCCAGCTCCACAGCATCCATTCTGATTGCTCAGTGCCCTCACCTCTCCAGTTGTTTATTGTTATTGTGTGCACCCTAGAGAAATCCTTGCTCACGTGCACCAAGAGAAATGCACAAGGTTATTCGTAGAATCAATCTTCTTAATAGAAACAACAATAACCACAATAACCACAATAACCAAACAACTATAAATAACCTCAGGTCCATGCAAGGGAGATGCCCATCCAAGCCACTTCCTTCTGTCAGCTCAAAGAAGCTCCTGCAGGGCTCAGGGCAGACAGGAGAGATGGACTAATTTTTTTTTTTTTTGAGACGGAGTCTTGCTCTGCTGCCCAGGTCAGAGTGCAATGGCGAGGTCTCGGCTCACTGCAGCCTCCACCTCCCAGGTTCAAGCGATTCTCCTGCCTCAGCCTCCCAAGTAGCTGGGACTACAGGTGTGTGCCACCACATCTGGCTGATTTTTGTATTTTTAGTAGAGACAGGGTTTCACTATGTTGGCCAGGCTGATCTTGAACTCCTGACCTCATGACCTGAGATAGGCTCATTTTCTAGTGGGATCCAGGCCCAGGCAGATGGTCATGCTCACTCTGTGCCTTAGGGTTGTATCTTATTTACTATCCAAGGTAGCAGTTAGCATTCTTAATCCCATTTTACAGGTAAGGAAACTGAAACGTAGGGAAGTAATATAACTTGCCCAATGTCATACATTTTAGAGCTAGGGTTTGAGCCCATGTCTTTGTGATTTCAAGGTCCAAACTCTTCCTCACTACTAGGGGCACATTACCATAGGTGGGAGTTCTTGGCATGTGGACCTTTTTCACTTGGGATCCCCAGCAACTAGCACACAGCCTGACACAGAGGAAGATGCTCAGTGAACAGACTGTGATACAGCAAAGCAGTCAACCAATCTGCTGTGACTGACTTCAGCCTCTGCACTGGGCCTCACTTCCTACTTCTCTCCCTGATTCCTGAAATCCAGGCCAGAAGACCATTTTGCCCTGAGATCCCTTGTTTCCTGATCTCCTGATTTTGAACCTGGACTTGCAAGATACGTCTTCTCTGAGACCACTCCAAATATTTAAACACAAAGACTGCAACTCTAGTCATTCCTTCCTTCCTTCCATTATTCCTATGTGTTTTTTTGTTTGTTTGTTTTGTTTTTGAGGCGGAGTCTCACTCTGTCCCCCCAGGTTGGAGTGCAACGGCACGATCTTGGCTCATTGTAAACTTCACCTCCTAGGTTCAAGCGATTCTCCTACCTCAGCCTCCCAAGTAGCTGGGATTACAGGCATGTGCCACCACACCAGGCTAATTTTTTGTATTTTTAGTAGAGATTGGGTTTCACCATGTTGCCCAGGCTTGTCTTGAACTCCTGAGCTCAGGCAATCCACTGGCCTCGGCTTCCCAAAGTGTTAAGATTACAGGCATGAGCCACCGCATCCGGCCTTATTTTTAAATATTGATTACACACCCATATGTGCAAGGCACGGAGCTGAGCTTGGGAGAAACAGCAGTAGCCAGACAAAGTCCCTGCTTTCTGGGACTCTCAGCCTGCCCTGGGTGCCCTCAACCTTGAAACACATTCCTCAGAGCAGCTGGGTGCTGACATGAAGCCCACACGCCTGGCTCAGTGGCCCTTCAACCCAGCAAAACAGCAAATCCAGGAGGCTGACACTGAAGTACCTGGGTGTTTTGTCCCCACATGCCTCCTGTCTGACCTTCTGCCTGAGGAAAGAGTTTGTTTTTGCTCCAGGAAGACAGGTATAGCTGTGGGAAATTCAATGTGCTTATTTATTTGTTTGGCTTCCCTAATTTAATCATCTCAACAAATAAAAATAAAGATAGCATGTTTGCCCAAATAGCAAAAGGCCCCACCTGAGATGCTATTACGCTTTCCAGAATTAGTCACACCATTACTGCTAGTGGCCAACGTGCCCAGGGCAACTGAGGGTTAGAAGCCCGAGCTCCCAGCCCAGCTCTGCCAATGATGGTTTGATATCGGAAAAGTCGTTTCACCTCTTCAAGTCTTGTTTCCCTTCTTTATAAGATGAAATGCTTGATGCTTACAAAGTCAGAACTTTCACATTCACTAGCTCATTTTGTGTTCTTAATATGCTGTGAAGAAGGCATTTTGATCCTATTTTACTGGTGAAGAAATTAAAGCAGAAGAGACAGAAGAGTCCAAGTGACCCAATTGATAAGAAGAGGCAGAGACAGGAGCCAAATCCAAGCTTCCAACCCTTGCCTGGGGTCCTTTTGTCCTCACCAGGGTTTCTCATACTTGAGTAACATACAGATGCCTCCAAAACAATTCTCACTGGCCCAAGAATATGTCCAGAAATCTTAGGAGTCGGCAGACACAAATTTAAGAACCTTCTAAGTTTGATTTACAGCAACATCTTGGTTTATTCAGGTGGCTGTGAAGTCATTGATTATCCCAGTGCCAATGTGATCACAAAGGCAAACATCAACACAGCATTGAAATCACTTGTCCATACAATGTCATAAGGCAGATGTTCAAATTATTCAAAAATATAATTTATTTTTTTTTTTTGAGACGGAGTTTCGTTCTTGTTGCTCAGGCTGGAGTGCAATGGCGCGATCTCAGCTCACTGCAACCTCTGCCTCCCGGGTTCAAGCGATTCTCCTGCCTCAGCCTCCCAAGTAGCTGAGATTACAGGCGCTGCCACCACACCCAGCTGATTTTGTATTTTTAGTAGAGACAGGTTTCACCATGTTGGTCAGGCTGGTCTTGGACTCCTGACCTCGGGTGATCTACCCGCCTCAGCCTCCCAAAGTGCTGGGATTATAGGCGTGAGGCGTGAGCCACTGTGCCCGGCCTAAAATTTTTCTTTCTTTCTTTCTTTTTTTTTTTTTTTTTTAGAGATCGAGTCTCGCTCTGTCTCCCAGGCTGGAATGCAGTGGTGCAATCTCGGCTCACTGCAACCTCTGCCTCCTGGGTTCAAGCAATTCTCCTGCCTCAGCCTCCCAAGCAGTTGGGATTACAGACGCGCGCTGCCACACCAGCTAATTTTTTGTATTTTAGTAGAGACAGGGTTTCACCGGGTTGCCCAGGCTGGTCTCAAACTCCTGAGCTCAGGCAATCCATCCGCCTCGGCCTCCCAACGTGCTAGGATTACAGGCATGAGCCACCGCACCCAGTTAAAATTTTTAATTATTTTAGATTATCATTAAAATGAAAATTAAAAATTAAACTCTTGAAGAACTTGTCGGAACCGTCCCCCTTCCCATTCTGAGATTCTGTCAGGCTGCCTCCACATTGCCTGAAAACCTCTCCCCGTTCTAACATTCTTTGAGTTTCCCTGGTAACCATCTGCTGGTGGAAATGACAATTAAGCTGTTCAGCTGCCTGGTTCACTTAGTTCTCCCATTATGGCTCTGTGCCAGGGTCAAGAAGGCCTGAATTTACCCACCTGCAGTGATGTGCCAAAGAAGAGGGATCCTCCCAGGGACAGGATGAGTCTCAAAACGCAGAGTAGAAAAAGCCTGCACCTGGACGGACATTGTTCATCCTTCCACCACCTCATCCACTAATTCATCTGTTCTGCATTCACTCTCGCCTGTTACATTCCAGGTCCTACATTTGTGGGAGAGAAGATGGGGTGAAAAAATAAGCAAGGTTTACCTTCGTGTATATAATGTACTACTATCAATATTGTGTGCCTGTGTGTGTGTGTGTGTGTGTGTGTGTGTGTGTGTGTGTGTGTATGCAGTCATATCTAAGCCCTGGTAATATTGCGTCCTCCTGGGAAGAGAACCGAGAAGCTGGGGAACAGAGGGTGGGAGCCCAGGAGATTTACTTTTCTCGGTACCCTTTGCATACCTTTACGTGTTTGCATCATGCGTATACATCATCTTCTCCAAAAATAGGCTTCAGTTTTTGAACTACATTCTCCACTGGAATCCAGCGCCCTGGCCGTGTGAGCAGGCTGACCTTTCAGAGGTGGTGATGGTGGGGTGACTCACGGTCAGTAAGTGGGATGAAGAAGGAGGCATCGTCCAGACCTATTTGCCATGGGTTCTGTGGCCTTGTCCAAGAGGCTGCTGGCCCCAGAGGCCTCTGCCCACCTCCCCTCCAAACCTATTCCTGTGTATGCTGTGCCCAGGATTGAACTGCTCAGAGGTGATGGGGTAGCCCCCTGCCATGGCCTCAAGAGACCTGCTTGTGTGGGCTGGCATGTGGTCACATACGAGTGAAAGTGACCAGGCACGTGTGTCCTTTTCTTTCCCCAGACAAATATTTTCTTGGAGTCCTCGGATGCCCTCCCCACCCTGCTGCCAGGGTGACTGGGCAGCTTTTAGTGGTCGTGGTGTATGGAGGCCATGGGATACATCCTCCGTCCTCTTCCAGTTTTCTTGAGACATCACGTATGCCACTTCCATAAGTTCCTGCCTCCGGAGTCACCAAGCATGGCTCCAGGAACAGCTCAGAACCCAGGGCCATGGGTGGGAGGGAAAAGGAGGGAGACTGGTGTCTTGTGTCTCGCGTGTCCCAGCTCCTCCAGAGACTCAGCTGCACTTGCAGATGGAAAGTTAGATTTGAAGAGACTGTGCTGAGCCCTTGGGGCCAGGCAAGATTAAGACACTGGCACTGTATGGCTTTCAGGGAGCAGCGTCTTCTGAGGCTTTTCTCAGTGAGTCCTCCCTCTCCCTGGGGGATTTCAAGACTTCCCACTGTGCCTTGGCCTGCTTCCTCCAGCCTCATAGCACCCCTGAGAGCTCAAGACAGTTCTCTTCCCTATTTTACAAGTAAAGAAGCTGAAACCCAGAGGTAAAACGACTTATCCCCAAGTTCACCAGCCTATAAATCACTCAGCCTGAATTTCAACCCAAGTGGGCCCTGCTCTAAAGCCCGTGCTCCTAACATTCCACCTGCAGTCAAGGCCTCCTGAGGAGGGTGCCACACCAAGAAATGGCCCCAGCTTGCTGCGGATTGTAGAACCCCAAACAATAGAGGAAGACATTGACGCAGTTCATTATATTCAAACCTAAAGCCTTTGTGCATCACAAGACTGCATAAATAAAGTGAAAAAATAATTCACAGACTAACAAAAGATAGTCGCAGCAGACCACAAGATTAGAGCTCCTGCAAATCAATAAGAAAGACACAAACAGCACCATGGAAACACGGATAGGGGGTACAAGAGGCAATCCACAGAAGAGGAAATCCAAACCACCAGCACAATTATGAAAACGGTTTAACTCCACTCTTCAGAGAAATAGAACTTAAAAACAAGAACGAGAGACATTTGGCCCCCATCAGAGTGATAAACATTCCAAAGTCTGACTATTGCCAGGTCAAGTCTAGATGTAGAGCCACAGAAACTCACCCTTTCAGATACAGTCAGGCAATGGCAGGGAGCCCCAAGATGCTCACACACCCGGCCATTCTTCCCCAGGCACATGCAAGACACGCATGAGGATGGTCACGGCAGTGCGGTTTTTATTATGGAAAATTGGACGTCATTCAAATGCCCATCAACATGAGAATGGATTGATAAACTGTAGTACATGCCCCTACAATGAAATTGATTGAACAGTGGATATGTGTATACTGGTGCTCTGCACATCAAATGTGGATAAATTTCAAACACAATGTTGAATGAAAACAAGCAAGTTGCAGAAGGCTATGCACAATATTATGTCATTTACAAAAAGTTTAAAGCTACAAAGCAACACTTTCTATGTTTTATGAATGAATACATGTATAGCATGTATACATAAACATGTGCAGGAACAACTCATGCCAACTTCTGGGAATGGGCTGGTGACTATCTCTGGGCAAAGGGAAAGTAAATGAACTGAGATGCTCTTATGTATTTGAAATGTCTTTTTTCACAATCTAGGCGGGCTGCTGTGGCTCACACCTCTTATCCCAGCACTTTAGGAGGCCAAGGCAGAAGGAGGATCACTGGAAGCCAGAAGATCGTGACCAGCCTGGGCAACAAAGCAAGATCCTGTCTCTACACGTTTCTAAAAGTTATCTGGGCATGGTGGTGTGTGCCTGTAGTCCCAGTTACTCTGGAGGAAGAAACAGGAGGATCACTTGAGCCCAGGAACTTCAAGCTGCAGTGAGCTATGATCACCATCTCACTCCAACCTGGGTGACAGAGCAAGACACTTGTCTCAAAAAAAAAAAAAAAAAAGTAAAGAAAAGAAATCTATGTCGGGCATGGTGGCTCACACCTTTAATCGCAGCACTTTAGGAGCCTGAGGCATTTGGATTACCTGAGGTCAGGAGTTCCAGACTGGCCTGGCTGACATGGTGAAACCCCGTCTCTACTAAAAATACAAAATTAGCTGGACGTGGTGGCGCATGCTTGTAATCCCAGCTACTTGGGAGGCTGAGGCAGGAGAATCGCTTGAACCTGGGAGGCAGAGGTTGCAATAAGCCAAGGTCGTGCCACTACACTCCAGCCTGGGCAACAGAGCAAGACTCTGTCTCAAAAAAGAAAGAAAGAAATCTAGATCATGGGAACATGGAACTGTATGTGTGTGTGTCCCTGCATTTTTCACATGCCAAATATCTTAGATACTAAAAATCAGGGAGCTGGACAGTTGTCCTAAAGTCAATTGTCTTCCAGGTCACTGATTACGGTTTGAGAGTTTCATCTGGAATTAACTTCCCATTCACTGGCCCTAATTCTCTTCCTTAAGGATCCCATGTGAAAATCCAATGGCTAGTGGCATGCATGCGGACTAGCTCCTGCCCTCAGCAGGCTGACTGTGCAGGCTGGCAACTGTGAGAGGAGGCCACGTCTCCCAGCCACCCCCTCCATTGGCATCTCCCTCCACCCTCTCCCACCACCATCCCTCGCCACCCCTCTGGCCTTCTCAGCAGATGGTAGCTCATACAGCCTGTTTTCTTCTGTAGAAAGTCCTTGACAAGCCCACAGGGAGGCTCAAAGAAACCCCACCACTTTTTCAGCGGAGTTGTCTTTGCTAACTATGGACTAGGCTCAACAAGGGACACTCAGTGGGAAGAACTGAGCTGGGAGTCAGGACAACTGCTCTTGACTTGCTGGTGACTTTGAGTAAGTGACACAACCTCTCTGAATCTCCACAGGTACACTGAGGGAGATGTGCACTTTGAAACCTTGAAGCCTCAGAATCCACTAGAGAGATTTTAAAAGCCCAGATGCGGGGGTCCCAAAATGGGAGTTGCTTGATGTGAGGCCTTGGAATTGTATTCCCATTGACTAGCCAGGTGATTCCACTGCACAGCTAAGCTTAGGAATCATTAGACAATCGTGGCAGGTTGGACATTCAGGTATGTGAGCAAACTCTGTCCACATCCCCTATTTTCTCTCCCCACCCCCAGTGCCTTCCTGCATCCTTGTTAATCATCATCACCCTGAATAGTTTATGCCAAGCAGGGTGCTGGGTGAGAATGAGGGAGCAGATGAGCTTCCAGAATGAGGCCCCTTTCAGCCTCCCACTCCTTAGTAACCGCAGAGAAGCTGAGAAAGAAGGCGGGAGGGGGAGCCAGCCCTCGTACCCTCCACAGGTGGAGGAGGGTCTAGGGGACAGGGGCACATGGCCCATCTGCTGAGTTCCTGACCCTGTACCCAAGGCCCAGCCTCCTAGCCCTGGGGGAGCTCCTTCTCCCTGTCTCCACCCCTACCAAAGGCAGGAATCTGCAAATCACAGCGTTCTAGAACATCAAAAGCAGACTAATGTTTTCCCGACTGCAGCCATTCACTGCTGTCTTACCACCTGTATATTATTTAATTGGTACTTTCTTTTACATTGACTCACTGGTTTTTACTTGAATGCCTACTTTAGCCCCATTCTAAGCAATAATATCTGCAAAATAACAGGTTTGATGTGCTAGTTATTTTTTGTCTAATACACATTAAAATAAATACATAATGATTTCCATTTTAAAATGTCCATCTTTTTATCTCTTGAAGTCACTTTGTGCATCACCACACTTTCAGAAACACTGAGCTAGTCCAACCCTGCCGTTGCACAGAGATGCAAACTGAGGCCCACGGAGGGGTGGAGCTCGCCAAAGGTCCTGCCACTGGGGTGGAACCTGATATCCACAGGTGGCCACACTGGGCAGGCCCCAGGCACTCTGGTGACCTTGACCCTTTGAGAGACCTTTCTTTGGTTGTGCACTGCCCCCTCCTGGCTGGTTCTTCTGCAACACATGACCTCTGGGAGGAGGAAGCCAGGGGTGGAGGCAGGGCCGCCTTGTTGCAGAACACAGATGACTGACTGCCCAGGTTTGGAAGGCTGGGCAGTCAGGGTAGGCACCATTGCAGAGGCGGCCTTTGCACTTGGCTTTGAAAGATAAATGGGAAACAGTCAAACTTCAAAGAGCAAAAAGGCAGTTCTGTCCAAATCATGTGAAGGGAGTGAGATGTTCTGAGGACAGAGAGTACTCAAGATTTAGCTGCTGGTTTGGATGATAGGAGACACACCAGGGAACAGACTGGGATGGGCTTTGAATGCCTAAGAAGAAGCTGTGACTTGAGCCTGTGGTCAGCGATTAAGCTAGGGGAGGTTTAATGAGCAGGGAAGTGATGTGATGCCAAGTGCAGTGTGGAGAGTGGACAGGAGAGGAGAGAGAGCCAAGGCACAGGCAGCACAGAGGGAAGAGGATGTGGCAGTGGCCCAGGGAAAGGTAGACAGGTACTTCCCTCTGTCTCTAACCTGCTGGAGTCCTTGTCGAGTCACTTCCTGTCACTGGGACTGTTTCCTTATCAGCAAGAGGAGCAAGCTGGGCTAGATGCTCTCCAAGGACCCCTCTAGCTCTGAGAAATAAAACCACAAAAATAAGAAATTATGCTGATGAGGCTATGAATTGCTACAACCCTTTTGGCAGTTAATTGGGCTTTAGCTATTAAAATAAAACACATGCATCCCCTCTGGTCCACTTTCAATTACATCATACAGAATTAAAGCTCCAGTCTGCAAGGATGTGTTTACTAGGACGTTTAGAGCAACACTACTCTATTAGCCAAAAAACTAGAGGCGAATAACCTGTATCATATCATCTCCCATCTCTGTCTGTTGATGGCCCTACCGGGGGACTGGTTATGAGCCCTCTGGCAGCTGGAGCCTGTCTTGAGCCTCAGTTTCCTCATCTACAACCATTTGACATGCTTTATAGGATGTTGTGAGGTTTTGATTGGTTAGTGTTGGAGCCTGGAAGCATAGCTCCAGCTCACTGCACACACTCAACAAATGATAACTGTTACTATTACTCAAAAGAGTGTGGCAGATCCCAGCATCTGGAGAAACAGCTCTGCTGTATTGTTATTAGGTGAAAAAAGAGAGTTGCAGAGTTGAGTGTTTAGTATGATTCCCTTTTGTAAGAAAAGAAGCCAAGAAGCCAGGCGCAGTGGCTCATGCCTATAATCCCAGCACTTTGGGGGGCTGAGGCAGGCGGATCATCTGAGGCCAGGAGTTCAAGACCAGCCTAGCCAACATGGTGAAACCCGTCTCTACTAAAAATACAAAAATTAGCTGGGCATGGTGGCGCATGCCTGTAGTCCCAGCTGCTCGGGAGGCTGAGGCAGGAGAATCATTTGAACCCAGAAGGCAGAGGTTGCAGTGAACCGAGATCATGCCACTGCACTCCAGCCTGGGCAACAGAGCAAGACTCCGTTTCAAAAAAAAAAAAAAAAAGAACAGAAAAAGAAAAAAGAAAAGAAGTAAAGAGAAATTAAAAAGGAAAAGGAGAAAGGGGACTAAACCATATGAAGGATGTCTGTGTTTGTCTGGGCAGAGAAAGGATGTGAAGGGATCAAATACCAGGCTCCTTTCTGATTGGGAAAGGGAGAGGCTCTAGTGTGGAGAAGTGGGCTGGGAATGGCTAAGAGGGAGGGAAAAATTATGGGCTTTGTCTTAATATATCTCTGAATTATTTAACTTGTTACTTTAGTAACAACTTGTAAACCTTTAAAAGCTCCTGTGAGATTAAAGAAAGAGACAAATTGTCATTTCATGAAAGGGAAGGAAGCCTTGGGAAATCTACTGGCCAAAATGACTTGGCCCAGGGAAAACCTGTTGTTACAATGGATGAAGGGAGCTACTGGGAAGGGCACCCTTCCCAGATGGGCCCTTCTCTTAAGAGTTCCACTACTGGAAGGGTCTTTGTTCAACAGCTTCATTTAACACAAGGTAATGCTGAGGACCAGAGAGGGCAAGAGACTGGCCCAAGGTCACACAGCTGAGCCAGGCGAAAAGGGCCTGACTCCTGACAGTAACACAGGGGAGAGGCCCAGTAGCCTTTCCCGTGTATCGATGCTACCTCCCACCTCTGTGTCAGAGCCATTCTTGCTGGGAGAGACAAGTAGAGTACCCCATCTGTTGAGCGTCCTTCTCTTCTGTTGTTCATTCTTCCTTCATTCATTTCCTAAGTGACCTCGCCGTGCCGTGCATGGGAATCCAAGGTGACTAAAGCATGCTGCTTCCCCGAGAGGGACTCGCAGTTCAGTGGTCTGGGAGCATCTGGTTTCTACCACTAACAAAGGCATTTTCTCTTACTGGTAGAGAAATGTTCTGAGGCTAATTTTTTTTTTTTAATGCACTGTTTTGTTTGTTGCTGTCTTAATTGTTGCCATGTTATATTTTATCAGTTTAATGTTCTAATTTTGTGCTTGGGCCCTGAGGCAATTCAGTGAAGGGTATGATTTGGAAAATGAGGGAAATAAAGAAATTGTCCACAGAAGAGGCAGCCTCCCAGGAGCCGAGGACAAAGCATAAGTGCCGACAATGAATTTTATTAGGAGCAAAACAAAAACAAACAACCTGTTGCCAGAGAGAAGGTATTAGACCATCCTGGTGTGGTTTTGTTTTCGTTCTTTAATTTAATTTCAGTTCTGCATTTCTTCCAGGGTCAGCCAAGGATGCACAATCCAGTTCCTTCCCCACTGCCTTCCAAAGCCTTCCACATTCCTGCTTCCAGGCCTAGACTCAGTGAGCACCTTGCCTGCCCTGCCCTCCCTTCTTCAGGAGAGGTCCGTAACCATTCCTGCACTTGCCAATACTTGTTAAGTGCCTGCTGTGTGCAGGCACTGTGCAAAATGTTGGAAATAATGCAACCAACAAGGCAAAGGTAAGTCTGCCTTCAGGGAGTTTACATTCTACTAAGGTATGCATTCTCAAATGGGGCCTTGACGCCCTCGAGGAAATGAAAACTGGTTCCTGGAGGTGTTGGTGGAAAAAAATCTTAGATCTTACAATGGTTTGTATGCTCATCATGTATATTCATCACCCATCCAGCCACCCAAGCGGAAACCTGGGTGTCACCACCAGTTCCAGCTCCCAGCCCTCTCTGATCTCAGGGCTCCCAACTTCATAAGGCCTGGCCCATGAAGGATTCCACTCTCTCCCTGCAAACACCCCATCTGCCTTGCTTCCCTCGCTACCCAGTGTAGATCCCAGGACCCAGAATTTTAGCATCTCTTTGCCAACACTTTAGACTTCTGTGCCCTTTTTTTTCTACCCATCTGACAAAGCCCTAGGCCTGGATAAACCCACTATGTACATACATCTCCCCAGCCTGCAGCTGGGTAGGTGAGCCCTGATGGAGGAATTCACTCAGCAGGATAGGACAAGACCCACATACACTAAGGACCACCAACCTCAACTGGGGAGCCAAGACTGTCAGGCAATCGGGGATTTTGTGGGCAAGTTGCTTCTCAACACTCTGAATGATCATTCTCCTTCTTTCAAACTCCTCACCACCTCTTCTTCACTCTCAGCAGAAGACCTTGCCTCCCACTTTGCAGAAAAAATAGAAGCTCAAAATGAAATCTCCCTTAACATCCCACTATAAACCTACATCTACATCTGCACCCATCCTCTCTTTGTTCCTGCTTTTGGGTTCTAGAGAACTTATCCCTCCTCCTCCCCAAGACCAACACCCCCACCCACATGCCTGATCCCAGCCCCTCGCACATGTTTGAGAGAACTTTACTCGCTGATTATCTCCCCTATTTCCTACACTCTTGGTTAACCTCTCTCTCCTGGATCTGCCATTCACTTTTAAACAAATCTCAGGTTTCTTCTACCTTAAAACACACCTCCCCTAACATACATATTGGCCCTAGCACCTTATCTTTCTCGTCCTTTTTACACAAAAACTTCTCGAAAGACCCACTGCCTCCCTCATCCCTCCTGCACTCATCAGACCACTGCCATCTGACCCCCTCCATCATGCCATACATAAATAGCCCTCCCTAAGGCCCCAACAATCTCCACGCCTGTCCATAAACCAAAGCCCAGGGCTGCACCTTCCTCCTATCTTACCTCTCAGAGCATTCCTTCCATCAAGTCTTCCCAGCTTTGTAAAATGTCTCCCTTGGCCTCCTTCCATAAGCCCACTCTCCTGGGCTTTCTCCAACCTGTCCAGCCACTCCTGATCAGCCTTTGCAGGCAGATCCTTTTGTACACAGCCCTAATCTGTAGATGTAACTCAAAACTTCATCCTGGGCCATCTCTCTTCTCTCTCCACATTCTTCTCCCTGGGTAAGCTTCTCCTCATCTACAGCTGCAATTATCATCTCTCTATCGACAACTTCTCATCTTCATCTCTAGCCCAGACCTTCATGCCACGTCCAAACCCAGGTTTCCAAGAACCTTCTCAACATCTGCATGTGGTGACTATAAGGAATTTCAAGCTCAAGATGTCTAATGTAGAATATATACTTTCACTTCTCTGTCCACATCCTCCTCTCCTCAATCAAACCACCCCCCTGTCTCAGTCCTCTTCCAGTTTTTTCTATCTCAGTGAAAGATACTGCCTACTTGTTTGCACAGAAACCTGAAGGTCCATTCTGACATTGCCTCTTCCTTCCCCTCCCATTCCAACACACCTCTGTGACAACTTTAGTTCCTGATTAACTCTGGGAACCTTCCACTGCTCTTCAACTCCAATGCCACCAGCACCTCCCTGCCTGCCCCGCCACCTACCACCCCTCCCCCCAACACACACACACTGTCTTCTCCCTGGATGCCTGCCTGCACTCCTAACCCTGACTTGTCTTCCCACATCTACTCATACCCGCCAGACACACTCCATTCTCCACTGGGCAGGCACACGGGTCACAGTAAAATTCAGATTTCATCCTGTACCTCTTGGGCTTACACTGTCAGTGGATTCCAATGGCTCTTAGGATGGAGAAAAAAAACGCTGATGTGGCCAATCCTTCACACAGAGTCTGCCCTCTGCCCACCTTCTACACTCCCCAGTCCCCCTGCTCTCCCTCTGGACCATGCTACAAAGGCCTTTTTGTGTCTATTCTCTCAGCTGTACCTTCTGCCCTAGGCCCTTTGCACAGGTTCTTCCCTCTGCTCAGATTTCTTCTCCCTGACTCTCCCTTACACACAGTTCTGGTTTCCTCATAACCATCAATTTCTCAGGGAATCCTTCCCTAATTCCCAAGAAAAAAATAGATCCCTCCTTCCTGTTATATGCTTTCACAATAATAGCACACACGCACACAAAGAGCACTATTGTTCAGGGCTCCTCTAAGCATTTCTGCTGAGAATTCATTTACTCCTTATGACAACCCAGTGAGGTAGAAATTATAATTATCTCCATTGTACAGATAAAGAAACTGAGTCAGAGTGAAGTTATGTAACTTGCCCAAAGTCACCTAGTTAATGAGGCAAAGCCAGAATTTGAACCCAGGCAGTATGACTCCAATGCAGCTTTTAAACACTATATTTATTACATAAGAAAACACTATCCTTTTCCTTCCTGCACTTACCAGCTGTTTGTAACACTGTATTGTATGACTATTAGTTTAGTATGTGTCTCCTCCACTAGACTGTAAGCTCTATTGGAGTAGAGACCATTCCATCACTAGACTGTAAGCTCTATAGGAGTAGAGACTATTCCATCCCCAATGGTAGGTACTCAATAAATATTTGCTCAAGAAAATGGGAAATGTTGAATGTGTACAGACACATAACATTTTCCATTCAAGTTCAAGACAAAGATAACCACATACCTGGACCTCCTAGGGTTAGGGACTCCTGCGCCCGTAAGAAACATGCTGCCCTCAGATTCTCAATGGGTCCATGAAGTTAAGAGCAGCTGACTCTAACATTCTGCAGCCTACCTCACCTTTTCCCTGCCAACCTTCCCTCAACAACTACAACAGCCTCACATTTAGTATTAATGGTATGTGCTTTGGTTTTAGCAATCTTTTAAAAACACAAAACAGGGTCAACCTCCTTTGAAAAGCCAGTCAGAGACTATCTAATGCCCTCATAGCAAAGTCCAAACTCTGTTGGGGGTGGGGGTGTTGTAGGCCTTGCCTACTTCTTCATCCTCATGGGCCCTCATTTGTTCCCTCTTCCCCACCTCACCCCACCCCACCTCGACAGCCCAGCAGCGCAGACTGGGGGTTCTGGATTTAGGGTTCCCAGGCAATAGCAGGGTGTTTTCTCATGCCTAGACTCATGCAGTGCCCTCTGCCAGTCCTCTGCTTTGCACCCAGCAATTTCAGGTGTCTTTATGCCTCAGCTTAGATATTTCTTGTGGGGTTCGGTGCCCCTCCTTGGGGCGCCCATAGGCTGCATCTGTCCCTGACAATGCACACCAGATATTGAACTATAGTTGCTTGGTTACGGACAGTCGTCTCTGTGAGCTTTGAGGGCAACCGCCATGTATTATGCATCTTTTGAATCCCCCTAGCCTAGCCGGGTGCTAGCCCCAGTTACGGTGCTTACTACAGATTTGTTCAGTTAGCGAATGAATGAATGAATAAACTGGCAACTCGTGTCTGGTTTATGGGCACCAAAAACCGTGTGAAATGGATAAATGAGCAGGTAATGGCAGTACAAAGTTCGGATCAAGAGAAAGATCCAGATTAGGGAGTTCAGAGATGAGTAAAACGCAGACCCAGCCATCAGAGAATTAACAAGGAAGATAAATCTCTTCAAGGAGCCAGCCAGAAGGATTAAAAGAGAGTCGTCCAAGTCCCGGCCGGCCCCGGGGGCGGGTCCCTGTCTATCCCCGCCTGCTCCGCGCCAATGGGCGGTCTTGTTGACCACGAGTCTCCGCCCCTTTCGCCTTGAGGGGCGGGGCCGGCCACTCCCGGAGAGGGGACTACGTTTCCCGGCGCGCCGCGCGGCCGGAGCGAAAGAGGAGCCGGAAGTGGGGCGCGCGAGGTCTAAGGGCGCGAGGGAAGTGGCGGGCGGGGACTAAGGCGGGGCGTGCAGGTAGCGGGCCGGCCGGGGGTCGCGGGCATGGCCGAGGCCAGGAAGCGGCGGGAGCTACTTCCCCTGATCTACCACCATCTGCTGCGGGCTGGCTATGTGCGTGCGGCGCGGGAAGTGAAGGAGCAGAGCGGCCAGGTAAGCGTTCGTGGGCCGTGTGCGAGGGCCGCGTGCAAGATGTTGAGATCAGCGGCTCGCGGCCCGCGCCCCTTTCCCAGGCGACCCGGTAGGCGCCCGGAGCCGGGTCCCGCAGTGCTTGACGGCGCGGGCCAGGGGTACCGGAGGAGCCGCAATCTCTGCCTCCCCACTGCGACTTCAGTTCCCCTGGGCCTCACTTTCCACATCCGGGCAGTGGGTTGGGCCAGAAAGTGTGCTCGCAGGGGCCGAACTTTGTAATTCCCGCGTCCCTTACCTCCACCCCCTTCCTGGTAGCGGGTGTTTTAAGTTTCCTAAGTCTCCCGCCACGTGGCTAGGCTCAGCGCGGCCCCCCCTGGGGCAAGGAGGTTGCTGCGAGTCTCGGGGGTGGATTGCGACCAGCCCCTCGGGGGAGCGCCTGGAGAAGGGACCCTACAGCCCCTTAGTTGAGCTGGAACTCAGGCCTTTAGCGATTGTCTGTACTGAGACGGACAGCTTTGGTACTCGAACTCGTGGTACAGTCATTTCTTACTTGATTAATTCAACTGTTAATCCGGTACTCAGGGTGCTTCCTGGTGTTCGAATGGTGAGCACCGTCTCCCAGCCCTCCTGGAGCTTACACTCTAGTAAGGTAGACAAATCAAAGAATCACAAAAGTGACTATATGCTTAGCACTGCAATAAGTGTTACGAATGAGAGGGATGGGCCGGGCACGGTAGCTCACGCCTGTAATCCCAGCACTTAGGGAGGCCGAGACTAGCAGACCACCTGAGGTCAGAAGTTCGAGACCAGCCTGGCCAACATGGTGAAACACCGTCTCTACTAAAAATACAAAAGTTAGCTGGGCATGTTGGCGCACGCCTGTAATCCTGGCTACTCATGTGGCTGAGGCACAAGGATTGCTTGAACCCGGGAGGCAGAGGTTGCAATGAGCCAAGATCATGCCACTGCACTCCAGCCTGGGCGATAAAGCAAGACTCTGCCTCAAAAAAAAAAGAGAGATGGATGGCAGATTGCCCTGGTCAGGAATAGCTGAGGTGTAAATGCCTTGTGGTGTACACACTGGCCTGGAGAAAGTCCACTCTCTTGAGCCCAGGAGTTTAAGGATACAGTATGAGCCATGATCATGCCACTGCACTCCAGCCTGGGCAACAGAGCAAGACACTGTCACAAAAAAAATTTTTTTTTAAGTCCATAGCAGGGCAGGTACGGTAGCTCACGCCTGTAATCCCAGCACTTTGGGAGGCTGAGGCAGGCTGATCACTTGAGGCCAGGAGTTCCAAACCAGCCTGACCAACATGGTGAAACCCTGTCTCTACTAAAAATGCAAAAATTAGCCATGCATGGTGGCGTGCACCTGTAGTCCCAGTTACTCGGGAGGCTGAGGCAGGAGAATCACTTGAACCCGGGAGGCAGAGGTTGCAGTGAGCCGAGATTGTGCCACTGCACTCCAGCCCGAGCAACAGAGCGAGACTCTGTCTCAAAAAAAAAAAAAAAAAATGTCCATAGTGGCTGAAGTGTGAAGTACAAGGGCCAGATGCCCCTGGGGAGATGGAGGCAGGGGCTGGCTGGAGTGGTCTGGTGGGCAGTTTGATCTTCCTTGGAAGAGCAGTGGTAAACCAATGGAGAGTTTTGAGCTGGTGAGACAGTATCCTAAGTAGTCAGATCCCTTTGTCCTGTGGTGTAGGCTCTGCTCCTAATGCTTGCTCTCAGAACCTCCTGGAGGGACTAAAGGGTGATGGGCCCTAAGACGTTATCTATGCTTTTCCTCCTCTCTCTGAACCTCATTTGCTCTTCCTACTTCCTATCACAGATAAGGGGAGCAAGAGATAGTACCCATCTTCATTGGAGCAAAAATATCCTGCCCTCATGGAGCACACATTCTAGTAGGAGCAGACAGGTGACAAATAGAAAAAGTTTAATAAGTTAATGATATAGTATATCCAATGATGGTTGGTGCTTGCTATAAAAGTAAGGCAAGCAAGGGGGAAAAGGGATGTCAGAGTTCGATTATAGGTAGGGTGGTCAAGGAAGTCTCATTGAGAAGGTGTCATTTGGGCAGAGACCTGAAGGAAATGAGGGAGTGAGCTGTGTAGCTAACAGGGGAGAGAACACTCCAGACAACAAGAATAGCTAGGCCCCGTTAGAGGCAGGGTGGCCTGACACATTTGAGGACAGCAAGGAGGACACTTTGTCTGAGGTGGAGCAGAGAGAAACTGACTCTTGAAATCTTAGTGTTACGGGCTCACTGCTGGGCACTGACAGATGGTCTTGTTCAAACCAGATAGCAGCCTGCAAGGTGGGTATCGCTGTTGTCCCCATGTTAAGAAGAAGAAATCTGAAGTTTGAAGAGGTGACGAGATTAGTTCAGTCCACCCGTGCCCCACATTGCTTAGCCTCATTAGAGTACTTGATATCCTGGCTTATTGACATTTACAGAGACAGTGGGCCCTCTGGCCTCTGCTCCAAAGGCCTGGATTCCACCTGGTTCCCTCTGCTTCCACCAAGGGACTGGTACCATTTGGGCCCAGTCTTTTCCCAGCAGACTAGTAGACTGTGGTCATGCCACCTGGATGCCTCAGGTGTCTGGGCTGTGATTCGTGCTTTGGGAAGATTGGCTGGCCACGGCTTTGAAAGCTTTTCTAAATGTCAAAGGTGGGGAAAACCCTGTCTCATGGCCTCTAGGCATGGATAATGCCGGAGAGGCTGGGAGCTGGATGAATGCTAGGTTGGAACATTCCACCTCTGGCCTTTCAAAGGGGTTGTCTAAAAAGGTTTTAGTTGGGATTGGTTGTCCTTCTTGTCTCTGGAAGGTTTTGGACAGAACTGGCAGGGCCAAGCAGACATACTTCCCAGAGCAAAAAGACCCTCTTTTTTTTTTTTTTAAAGAAAGGGTCTTGCTCTGTTGCCCAGGCTGGAGTGCGGTGGTGTGAGCATGGCTCACTGCAGCCTCAATATCCTGGGCTCAAGTGATCCACCACAGCCTCCTGAGTAGCTGGGACCACCAGTGCATGCCACCATTCTCAGCTAATTTTTAAATTTTTTTATAGAGACAGTCTCACTATGTTGCCCAGACTGGTCTTGAACTCCTGGGCTCAAGTGATCTTCCTGCCTCAGCCTCCCAAAGTGCTGAGATTACAGGTATGAGCCACCATGCCCAGCCAAAAAGACCCTCTTCTGAACCACCTGTCTGTATAAGTCATGAGTTTGGGGAGAGTTGGGCCCAAGGAGGATCCTTACTGTACTGGGGATTAATTGTGGCTTTCTCTTTACCTCTCTGCAGAAGTGTTTCCTGGCTCAGCCCGTAACCCTTCTGGACATCTATACACACTGGCAACAGTAAGTGGTGGGGCCGACAGGGTGGAGTAGGGACACCCCAAGCAACTCAGCTTGGAATAAGCTGGGATACCTTTCTGGTCTAAGATCTGTCCCCGTAGCCCACTGTGGACACCATTGTTGCCTCCAGAAAGCCAGCTCACATCACATGGGTGGGTATTTCTGTGTGGATATCTGGTAGTGGGAGGGGACATTGAGAGCTGTGATCTCTTAAGAACAAGAGCTTCTCACCAGCTTGTCAGTTGCTCAACAAACGTTTATTGAGCACCTCCTGAAAGCCAAGTCCTGTTCTTAGTATGCAAATATTGTCACAAGTGAGACAGACATGGTTCCTCCTTTCCTGCAGCCGACATTGTAGCCAAGGAGATAGGCATGAGTCAAAGAATGAAACAAATGAATGTTAAATTACAGTGGTGGTCAGGATTACAAAAGAGAGGAACCTGTTGCCACAGCCACATAAATGAATAAGCCTGGCTTCATTTGGGGGTCCAGGGGAAGCTTCCCTGAGGTGATCTTTGACTTGAGAGCTGTAGGAATTGGAGGAGTGAACTATGCAGTGGGTAGAGAGCGGCAGGTGGAGTGTGCCTGCCAGTGGAAATTGCTAATGCTAAGTCCTGTGGCTGGTGGACAGTACAGATGGGGCTAGGTCATCACATGGATAGCCACGCGTGGGCTGGTTATCCATGGTGAGGAATTTTGTCTTTATCCAAGAGCAGTGGGGCCATGGTAGGGTGAAAAAGTGAGGAGATCGCTCTGCACCATGGTGAGACTTGTTGGGCCATGGACACCATCATCCAGGCAAGAGCTGATAGGGCTTGACACGGGGAGAACGGGGTAGAGAGTGGATTCCCAAGAATCATAGGGATGAAACCAGGGCCTGTGGATGGGTGGGAGAGGAAGTATCTGATTGACTCCACGTCTGACTTGTGTACCCATGCATAGAGCTTGAAGGGAACCCAGTTTGGAGGGGAAAGATTTCAAAGACATTTGAGTGTGAGATGCCTTTTAAACATGTAAAATTTATGTACTTTTCAAGGAAGAGGGAATCATCCAAGGATGTATCAACAGAGGAATGGTTTGAAAATGGAGAGAGTAATTGTGTTCTCTTCATGCACTGGCCTGACCACAGCTGACTAAGGGCGTGAAGGACGTGCAGACATATCCCATGAGGAATGGTAGAGAGTATTGAATTGCCTTGGATGGAAAGGAGGCAGGAGAGGGGTGTGAGGGACCACTGCACATCTTTGAGAACCAAGAATAGTGCGTTCTCTGAGGCCCTGGTGACAGAAGCGGGCCCCAGATGTACCTGCTTCAGGAAGACAGGTTTCAGCTTCTGAATATAACATCAGAGCTATCCAAAAATGAGGTGGGCTAGGTGGAAGTGGTGAGTTCCCTGTCATTAGAGGTGTGTAAACAAAGGCAGAAATGGTTTGGAAGGGACTACAGCCTCTGGTGGAGAGCTAAGGTCATTGAAAACCCTGCCAACCCTCAGTTCTTAGCTGTCCTCTGCTGCTAAGGAGAGCTTAGAGCACAGGGCACAGCCCACACTTCCTCACCCTGACTTGCCCAGATGGGTGGGTGTTATTCGTAGTACTTCCTTCCCCCAAAAAACTGCTTCAGTGAGCTGCTCTGCACACTCTTCCCTGCCACTGGCCCCTTCGATGGGTAAGGGGTGCTGAGTCGGACAAGGACCTCAAACCCACCAAAGGCAGCCTAGCCTAGCAATTCCCTGCAGAGTTCAAACTCAGCAACTGGCTGTATGTATGACCTTGAGTGGATTTATTGGCCTCCCTGAGTCTGTGTCTTCACCTGTAAAATGAAAATAATGATGGCAGTTATCTCATTGCATTGTGAGGGTTAGACACAGTGGTCCATATAAAGTGGTAAAACTACTGGTTGGAGGCTCCCCCACTTCCTGCACCCGCCTCAGTATTTATTGAGCATCTACTACAACCCAGGCAATATTCTTAATATAGCTGGGAACAAACCAGAGAAAAATCCCTGCTCAACATTTTTATTGGGAGAAAAGAGGCAGAATAAATTGATACATGTAAAAATGAAACCTGTTTTTAACAGGAGAATCCTGACAAGTGGCTTTCCTGGGAACAAGGGACCTGAGTATCACATCCCAAACCATGACAGAGCAGAGTCCATCGCAGCTAGGAAACCTGGGGCCTAGACAGTGACTCCCTGGGATGGGGGTCAATGGACGTGAGACTTGAAAGTGCAGGGGCTCAGCCATCTGGATGCTTATCCTACCCATGCCCTAGACTCACTTTGCCATGAGCAAGTCACTTAGTTGTTCAGTTTTTGAGACATGTGCGAGGCACTGAGGATACTGTAGTGAGCTGCCAGCTGCCCCTCTCCCTGGGCCTTTCTGTGTAGGGGAAGAGTCTAGGAAGTAAGTAAAATAACAAGAGAAAAGCTCTGAAGAAAATGAAACGGGATCACAGGGCAGAGCATGCCTTGGAGGAGGGGGCAATCATCGAGGGCCTCTCTGGGGAGGCTACATTAAAGTTGAGATGTGAAGGACAAGGACCTGGGCAGAGTCTTCCAAGAAGGCACAGTACACACAGCACATTCTGCAGGAGGAAGAGCCTGGGCAGTTCTGTGAGGTGCCTGAGTGGGTCAGCTCCTATCACTTACAGACTGGTAGCTGCTGCAGCTGTGACATAACATTATCCAGCATTCCTGATTATTTTAAAGACTAATCAAGAATTGTAAAAGCACTTTATGAAGTGAGTGAAAATGCAGAATACAAAATTGTGTCTATACTGTGTTTTCACCACTGTTTAGATTCAATGCACATTGCCTTATAAGAGCTGGAAGGATGCGGGAAGGTCTAGTCAAATCTTGTGGAGTTGTTCTGTCACCCAGTTGGTATAGACAGTCACCCTTGTCCTGCAGAACCTCAGAGCTTGGTCGGAAGCGGAAGGCAGAGGAAGATGCGGCACTGCAAGCTAAGAAGACCCGTGTGTCAGACCCCATCAGCACCTCGGAGAGCTCGGAAGAGGAGGAGGAAGCAGAAGCCGAAACCGCCAAAGCCAGTAAGAGCCTTGCAGCTTTGGGAACAGGCTATGGAATATTGATTGTTCTAGGGTAGAGTCTACCTCCAGCTTCTTCTATTATCACTAGAAGACCTAAAAGACCCTGGGGAGAAGATTGGGAGGGCACCACATATCTTTGGCAGTATTTGAGCCCTTCCTCTGTGCCAGGCATTATATCTCCAGGCTCTGGGGATGCAAGGCTGAACCAAAACAACCAGATGGGCCCTTCCAGTCTCATTTGGTGTGTGGGGCCCAGGAGCTGCCCTGTTGCAGGCTTCCAGGTGATTCTTATTAGCTGGAAAGAAGACACATGTTCAGAAGTACTGCTGGAGGGATTTCAGAAAGCAGCTAGCAGACACATTTTCTGTGTGACCTGTGGGATGCTTTAGTAATTGCTGGTCTTTGTGTTCTTTTAGAATTGTACCCATTAGCACTGGAAGGCTGTACTGGGCACTGGTTTTACACCGTTTGCAGGAGTAACTCAGTCAAAGCTTTTATAGCCCCTTCTTCCCCTAAGGTCCCAGGGCTCCTTGTACTTTCCCCAACAGCAGCCATAACTCCACAGAGGAATTGCTGTGTCTCCTTTGCATCGTATTATCTTCTTTTGCTTACATAGAAGACAAATTTCTTAATACTTATTTTTTATTTTTCAAGACAAGGTCTCACCATGTTGCCCAGGCTAGTCTTGAACTCCTGAGCTCAAGTGATCCTCCTGCCTTAGCCTCTTGAGTAGCTGGAATTCCATGCATATACTACCATGCCCAGCTTCCTGAGCCTGCTTTTAAAGTGTTTGAGATCATACTGGATATATATTTTATTATTTTTTTGAGACGGAGTTTCACTCGTCACCCAGGCTGGAGTACAATGGCGTGATGTTGGCTCAGAGCAACCCCCGCCTCCTGGGTTCAAGTGATTCTCCTGCCTCAGCCTCCCGAGTAGCTGGGACTACAGGCGTGCACCACGACTCCCAGCTAATTTTGTGGGTTTTTTTCTTTTTTTTTTAAGTAAAGATGGGGTTTCATGATGTTAGCCAGATTAGTCTCAGGTGATCCGCCCACCTTGGCCTCCAAAAGGGCTGGGATTACAGGCATGAGCCACTGCGCCCTAGATATATATATCACTTAATTTTACATTATAAATGCAAAACGAGTTCACTTTGAACGTAGAAGAGCATATGGAAGAAAACTTAAAGGTTTCTTGTTCTCCTACCCTGTTCCCCATCATTCCTAAGTGCGTCTCCTGGTAGGTAACCTTTAAAACTTCCTACTTTGCCTCTATAGTTGTTCAAACATGTATTCATACATGCATATATACAGACCTGCATGCTATTTGAAACACAAATGGTAAAATTTCATACTGATTGGCTATTTGGTATTAATCAATTTTAGAAGCTGTGATAATGAAAGTGTAATTACATTTTTTTTTTTGGTTTGGGGCTTTTTTGAGACGAGGTCTTACCATATTGCTTGGACTGGCCTTGAACTCCTGGCCTCGAACTCCTGGCCTCAAGTGATCCTCCTGCCTCAGCCTCCCTAGTATGTAATTTTTTTAAAAAAGTCCTCACTAGGTTGGGCATCGTGGCTCACACCCACCAGTAATCCCAGCACTTTGGGAGGTCAAGGTAGAAGGATCACTTGAGCCCAGGAGTTGGAGACCCACCTGGGCAACATGGCAAAACCCTGTCTCTACAAAAAATTTAAAATTTAGCCAGGCATGGTGGCGTGTGCTTGTAGTTTCAGCTGCCTAGGAGGCCTGAGGTAGGAGGATTACTTGAGCCCAGGAGGTCAAGGCTGCAGTGAGCCATGACTGTGCCACTGCACTCAAGCCTGGGCAACAGAGCAAGACTGTCTCAAAAAAAAAAAAAAAAGGAAGAAGAGTCCTCGTTGGCATCCTGGGCAACGGTGAGACTCTGTCTCTGCAAAAAAATAAGAAAATTAGCTGGGCATGGTGGCATGCACTGGTGGTCCCAGCTACTGGGGAGGCTGAGATAGGAGGATCATGTGAGCCCAGGCATTGGAGGTTGCAGTGAGCTATGAATGTGCCACTGTACTCCAGCCTGGGCAGCAGAGCAAGACCCTGTCTCAAAAAAAATTTTAGAAAGGGTCCTCATTGAGAGAGAAACATGCTGAAGTATTTGTGGGCAACGTTATAGGATATCTGGCATTTTCTTCAAAGTAATGCTTGATGGGGAAGGGTGAGTGAGATAATAGATGAGATGAGAAGATTGATCACAAGTTGCTAATGGTTGGAGCTGCCTGGTTCTTCCTTTTTACTTACTACTTAAAAATTTTCCATAATTACAGAAAGAGAGAGATGGAGTGAAGTGCCAGGAAAAAAATTAGATCATGCCATTCATCTCAGCAACATTCTCCTTAACAAAAAGAAATCTAAGATTTAAGGAGACAATACCCTGGTATAAAAGCTCTGAGAAGCCGGGTGCGGTGGCTCATGCCTGTAATCCCAGCACTTTGGGAGGCCGAGGTGGGCGGATCACGAAGTCAGGAGATCGAGACCATCCTGGCTAACATGGTGAAACCCTGTCTCTATTAAAAATACAAAAAATTAGCCAGGCGTGGTGGTGGGCGCCTGTAGTCCCAGCTACTCGGGAGGCTGAGGCAGGAGAATAGTGTGAAGCCAGGAGGCGGAGCTTGCAGTAAGCTGAGATTGTGCCACTGCACCCCAGCCTGGGCGACAGAGTGAGACTCTGTCCCAGTAAATAAATAAATAAATAAACACTAAGAATCAGTGAATATCAATATCTGACGGGGCCCAGGTGGCATTGTTCAGCCACCTGTCCACTAAGAAGCCATTTGAATTCCAGGCAACTTTCTCTGTGGACCTGGGGCTGGCTGCCTGCCTGCCCACTGCCTCTTCTTGCCGAACAGCTTTCAGGGCTACAGTGTGGTGGCCTGTGTGATTAGTGCCCATTGCAGTGTGCAGTGCCCAGTAGGCAGCAAGAATGTGGGCCAGTCCTTTTCCGTCTGGGGGCCTCAACGTCTCATGCTGCAGGGGAGTTGGGAATCCATCAGGGATGCAGACACATAGCTTCATGTTACCATCCTCTTCTCTCTTGCTCCTGGTGGACCTGGCTGATGCATCACAGAGCTCATTCCTGCAAGTCTGGGCTCAGCCTCAGATCCTCGTGCCAGCACCAGGCAGCCAATACCAATAGAATTGTTAGGTGAGATGAAACCTGTTTGCCATTCATAGATGAGAAAAGCTCATCTGGCTTCTTTAGCAGATGTTTGTTTCTTGCAGCCCCAAGACTAGCATCTACCAACTCCTCAGTCCTGGGGGCAGACTTGCCATCAAGCATGAAAGAAAAAGCCAAGGTGAGTGGGACTGCCTTCCAAGCTATTGCCTATGGGATTTAAGGTGCCTGGCAGGGGACAGTCTTCCATGTCAGAGAAGGATAGGGTTGTGAGTAATTGCCCCACCTGGATTCAGAGCTCAACCTGTGTCACCAGTTGTGGGATCTTAGTCCCTTCACCTCTCTGGGCCTCAGTTTACTTTTCTATAAGATGAGGATGATGCCTGCTGCAGTGGGCCACTGGGCACATTCTACACCTGGGGTAGGCGACTTCTTTCCTCTTTCATGCCTGCATTCACCTGTTCACTCAACAGATCTTGACTAATACCCGTTATGTTCCAGGCACTGTGCCAGGTGTAGAGGCACCGTAGTGATCAAGACACCTGTGGTTCTGAAACTCTAAAAGCATTTTCCAAACTGGAAACTGCTCAAAAAACAAGGTGTCATTTTCTAATAATCCAGAAAGCAGAGTTAGATACATACATGTATAAAGAATTGTGCCTCTGCAATTGCCTGGAGCATTAGCAACAGTGTCTCAAAGTAATTATGAAATAATGATAAGATCAACAACAAACTGCTACTTACCACTTGGTAAATAACTACCATGTCCCAAGAACTGGGATTCTGTTCTCTCAACACCTCTGGTGAGAGGAGGTACTGTTTTTAACCTCACTTTAAAGATTGGGAAACAGATTGAAGGGGTAGTTTACCCAAATTCACACAGCTAAGAAGTGGTAAGATTGGGTTCAGATACAAGTGGCCTGTGCTCTTAGTTCACCATGCCATACCAGATGTGTCTATCACTCTTGTTCTCTGTAGGCAGGGACAGAGAAAGCCGGCAAGACTGGGAACTCCATGCCACACCCTGCCACTGGAAAGACGGTGGCCAACCTTCTTTCTGGGAAGTCTCCCAGGAAGTCAGCAGAGCCCTCAGCAAATACTACGTTGGTCTCAGAAACTGAGGAGGAGGGCAGTGTCCCGGCCTTTGGAGCTGCTGCCAAGCCTGGTGAGAAGCCCCCACCTCTAGGAACCTAGTCCCCAGAACTTGGGCTGGTGAGGCAGGCCTAGGCATTGCTTTAAGTTCTGGGACATTTCTGGAATCAAAAGTTTGTCTCCATGACAGCCAGGTTCCTGCACCTTAGGCCTTTTCCCGTCCCCTAGACGAGGGAGGGTCAGCTTACAGGGACCTGGCCTCAGGCTGAACAGCCCACCTAGTCGTTGGAGCATTTTCTGCTTTATGACTCCCTGGTGAGTTACAGAGACCACTGGCAGCTCAGAGACTAAACTGAAAGGCCTGGATTTGCCTCTGTTTCCTATGTAGAGTAGACATCTGTCTGGCCTGCATCAGTGGATATGATGGTGGATGGAGGTTCTGTAGACTGTCAGGTGCTGGTGCATGTTTGTTGGGTACCCTCACAGCCCTTCCCAGGGCCTCAGAGATGTGTGGGAACATAGGGATGGTGATGGTACCCACCTCAGAAGGGGGCTTCACAGCTCAGTGCATGTGAGGCACACAAGGGGTGAGCACTCAGCACTTGGCTTTGATGAGCAGCTGGTTTGTGGGGAGGTGCTGGGGAGTGTTAGGTGAGGCTGGAAAGGGAGTCCCTCAGTCCCCTCCGTGTCCGATCCTCAGGGATGGTGTCAGCGGGCCAGGCCGACAGCTCCAGCGAGGACACCTCCAGCTCCAGCGATGAGACAGACGTGGAGGTAATTGCCACCCATCCCTAGGAGTTGCCCTCTCCCAGCCTCTAACCCTCCCAGGAGGCTGTCTGAGGCTTCAGACACCAGTGGGCCCAGATCAGTTCAGCAACTGTGGCAGGGTGACCAGGAGCTGGAAAGGCTGCAGCCGGGGAGGGGCAGGGAGAGGAGCCTGGTGCTGCTTGCTGCACTCTGAGTGTGAGATCAGCCCTGGGGGTGGGAGAGGGACACCCTCCTGCCTGTGAGACTAGACAAGCCTTCCTGGGAGAGGTGCCCTGGAGTAGGGCCTCAAAGCACAGTGGGCTTCACTAGGAAGGGGTGTGGAGGAGGCAGGGCATTCCAGACAGGATATGGGGCAAGAACAGGGCCCAGGGGCAACAGTGTGGCTATCGTGGTGTGGCTAGGGCTGCGGCTGCTGAGAGGGTTCGGGGCCCACTGGTGAATGCCAGGCCTGGACACTTGGCTAGAGTTGGGCAGGACTCTTGGGTTTGTGAACTTTGACCTGGAAAAGGTCTCCACAGGTTACTTTTTATTGTGTACCTACTAAGTGGCAGACCTAGGGAATATAGTGATGAGCAGGACAGAGTTCCTGCTACCATGGGGCAAGGGAGCGTCCCTCAGATATTTAACTGGTGATGGCTGCTATGAAGTGGAAATGTAGAGAGCCACGCAGGGCAGAAACTGACATTGATGAGTAGGCGTAAGCAGAAGGAATGGCATGTGCAGAGAAGGAGGCAAAGAGTTTGGTGCTTTTAAAGAACGTTGATCTTTTTTTAAGACAGTCTCACTGTGTCACCCAGGCTGGAGTGCAGTGGTGCGATCTTGGCTAGCTGCAACTTTCACCTCCTGGGTTCAAGCGATTGTCATGCCTCAGCCTCCCAAGTAGCTAGGATTACAGGTGCACGCCACCACGCCTGGCTAATTTTTGTATTTTTTGTAGAGACGGGGTTTCACCATGTTGGCCAGGCTAGTCTCGGACTCCTGACCTCAAGTGGTCCTCTTGCCTTGGCCTCCCAAAGTGCTGGGATTACAGGCATGAGCCGCCGCGCCTGGCCAAAACATTGATCTTTAAATGAGAGGGAGAAACCAGGCACGGTGGCTCACACCTGTAAGTGCAGCACTCTGGGAGGCCAAGGCAGGAGGATCATTTGAAGCCAGAAGTTTGAACCCAGCCTGAGCAATATAGTGAGACCCTGTCTCTACAGGATGTTATTTTTTAAAAAACAAATAAATTATGGGGAAAGTGACACAAGATGAAGTCCTAGGTAGACAGGGGCCAGATCTTCTGTCTGACCTTGAGGACCACCATAAGGAATTTGGGTTTTATTCTAGGGGCTGTGAGAAGCCATCCCAGCAAGGAGAGATGGCCTGATTTGCATTTAATGAGATTGCTGGCTGCAGCCTAGGTTGGAGGGCAGTGCAGAATACAAGCAGTGAGACCATGTAGGAGACTATTGGAGTAATACTGGCATAAGAGGCTGGGGGCTGGGAGACCAAGGTGTCCACAGTTGGAAAGATGTTTTCGAGGGAAAACCAGCACAAGTCATGGATGAACTGATCTGGTGCCCAGGGAACTTCTCACTTTACTGTGCTGCCTGGCCCAGTAACCCTGTGAAGGTTGAAAACTCATCCCCATCTACCCCAGGCCTTACCAAGGGCTGCCCTCCACCTTCCATCCTCACCCTTGGGCCCTAGATACCACCAGCTGTAAGGACATCCCTGGCTTCTGTCACCCCAGGTCTTGCCAAAGGGAAGGGGACCACTCCCAGCCCTCCATAAACACACAACCTCAATGGGCTGAGGCTGTGCGGAGCTCCAGTAGCAGATGCCCCAGAAACCCAGGGCCGCAAGGGGTCTGATGGATCTCAGAGGTAGAAGTAGGGCACTGACTGCCTGGGAAATGTCTGAATTGTGGAAGTGTAGGAAAGAGCTCACAGAAGGAAGGAATTTGCCCAAGGTGTCCAGCAAGCCAGTGGCAGAGGTGGTGTTCACATCCTGAACTCCTGGCCCTCAGGATGGCTGCTGTGATTAGATACTTGAGTTTAAGGGGCAGACAGGATGAGCTCTCCTGATTGAGAGATGCAAGCCCTTCTCTCAGGCTGAGCCCTGTGTGTGCCAGGTGGGAGATGAGCATAATGGTTTTGAGATCTGTCCCAAAGTCAGACAGTCCAGGGTTCCAGTGGGGCTCTGCCCCTTCATATTGATCATGAGTGATTTTACCTCTTTAAGCCTCTTGTACTTTTCTGGAAAATGGGTCTAAAGCTATTAACTGTCTCAGGGAGTTGCTTCAAAATCCAGTGACATTAGGAAAGAGCTTTATCAACTGCTGAAGCACCTGATACAGAACCTTAGGGGGAAACAGTAATTATCATTCATTTTCTAATTCCATCCTCTTATTCCAGGGGAAACCCTCAGTAAAACCAGCCCAGGTCAAAGCCTCATCAGTTTCTACTAAGGAGTCTCCAGCAAGAAAGGCGGCCCCAGCCCCTGGGAAGATGGGGGATGTGACACCCCAGGTCAAAGGAGGGGCCCTGCCCCCAGCCAAGAGGGCCAAGAAGCCAGAAGAGGAGTCAGAGAGTAGTGAGGAGGGATCTGAAAGTGAGGAGGAGGCCCCTGCAGGGACACCAAGCCAGGTGAGGCCTGGAGGAGGGCTGCCCCTTGGAGGACCTGCGGGTCCCCCAGCAGCCTGAGCACTCTCCCATGAGCACCTCTGCCACTGGAGTTGGGGAGAGGGAGGAGTACGGTGTGAAGTTGAAGAGCAAGAACAGCCTGCTTCCCACAGGGGAGTCTTGCACTCCGCTTTGTCTGTGACCAACTTTACCTCAGTTTCTCTGCCTCGTAAATGGGCCGCTGTCCTCATCGCAGCCAGTCCTGCTGTGAGGGACTTGAGAAGTTTTGATTCCCTAATCCTCTGACTTCTCAGGACAAACCAGACCCTGAGCAGGCAAACACCATGTTAGCTAAAGGGAATCCAGTTCCCTTCTCCATCTGCTGGGAGCGGGCAGGGCTGCAGCCCCAAGGCCCTGGGTGCATCCCAAGGGTAAGACAGGGGGGCTGGAAAGCAATGGAAGTCAGAGCAGGAAGGAGGAAGAGTGAGGGTCACCCACCCAGCCCCAGGCCTGGGGCAGGACAAGGCGGGGGCATGCAGTAGAAAAGCAGATCCCCTGTGTTAGCTGCTGGTGAATGGTAAAGAGGAAAGTCGGGTAGGGGACATAGGAATGGCAACTTGAAACAGAGTGCTCTGGGCTGGCCTCGGGAGAAGGCATCTCAGTAAAGACCAGAAGGAGGAAGCACTCTTAGGAAGGTCGTTCCAGGCAGGGGCTCAGCAAGTGTCAAGGCCCTGAGGTGGAAGTAGGACTAGGAATTGTGATAAATTGGTGTTCCCACCCCATCTACAGGGAGCTTCTCTACTCCTCGGCTATTTTGCAGTATCTGGGGGCTACACAGTGTTGGATGGGCATCCACTTTGAGAAGGAACACAAATGTGAATTCTTTTTTTTTGAGACAGAGTCTTGCTCTGTTGCCCAAGCTGGAGTGCAGTGGTGGCAATCATAGCTCACTGCAGCCTCACTCCTGAGTAGCTAGGAATACAGGCACACACCACCACACCCAGCTTATGTGTGTGTGTGTATAGACAGGGTTTCACTGTGTTTCACAGGCTGTGGACTCAAGCAGTCCTCCCACCTTGGCCTCCCAAAGTGCCGTGATTACAGGTATGAGCCACCGCACCTGGCCATAAATGTGAACTTTTATGTAAAATCTGCTTTCTCCATGTTGGCTCAAAAATTTAAAAAGGAGCTAGCCAAGCAAGATCTGTGTGGAGCAGCCTGCACCTTCTGCATGGGAAGCTCTTAGAAGATCAGAGCTGCTGTTTTCTAGGGTTGTTGGCCCAGGGATGAACACCCGGGGCCTTCCAGGGAAGACAGGGCCTGCAGCCACCCTGCCAAAGCCCCAAGACAGTGCAGAGCCCCACCGAGGAGTTAGTGAAGAGGGGGCCAGGTGTGCAGACCTTGCCCCGTGAGGCTGAGGATGGGCTTCCCAGGGCTCCTGCTGCTGTCCATGTGCAGAAAGTCCAGTGAGGGCCTCCCTCAGTCCCTTCCACACTTTCAGACTGCCTCTTCATTCCTTCCCTTCCCTGGACCTTTGCACAACCCGTCCCCACAGCCCAGTCTGATGATGCTCCCGATAAGCCAGTGCCTATGCCTGTGCCTCCAGAGCTCTCTGGCCAGTGGGAGCCCAGCAGAGGACAGGCTCTAACTACCCAGTGTGCTGGGGCACCAGGGAGAACCATGTTAAGGAAGTGGTGTCTCTTAGGGAGCCACAGGCTGAGGAGGCAGTGGCTAAGTGAAATGGAACAGGGGGCATGAAGGCTCCAGGAGTGAGAGTGTGGGAAGCTGATCAATTTTTGAGAAACCAGAAGGCCTGTGTGGCCAAGTATCAGTCAAGGTAGGGAGTGGGGAGGGAAGCAGGGGAAGTCTTAGGAGCCTCATTAAGGCCTCTGGACTTTATCCTAAAGGCATCACCAGAGAGTTGTCACAAGCAGGAGAGCAAGCTGCCCTTTCTTTTTCACTAGGTAAAGGCCTCTGAAAAAATTCTCCAGGTCAGAGCTGCCTCGGCCCCTGCCAAGGGGACCCCTGGGAAAGGGGCTACCCCAGCACCCCCTGGGAAGGCAGGGAAGCCAGAGGAGGACTCAGAGAGCAGCAGCGAGGAGTCATCTGACAGTGAGGAGGAGACGCCAGCTGCCAAGGCCCTGCTTCAGGTGAGGCCTGAGGAGGGAGACTCCATGCAGCCAGGCCCCTCCCCAGAAGGCCTTCTCAGGACTTGTTCCCCCACTCTGTGCCAGAGCCCCGGGCATGCCTCAGACCCCAGCCCCTTACTCCCCTCTCACTGTGTGGCATCATTTGCCCTATCTGGTCTTCTGTACCTGGTGTCCTGTGTCTCCTCACATGTGCATCCTCTGGGCTGTCTCCCCTTGTCTTGTTTCTCCAGGCGAAGGCTTCAGGAAAAACCTCTCAGGTCGGAGCTGCCTCCGCCCCTGCCAAGGAGTCCCCCAGGAAAGGAGCTGCCCCAGCACCCCCTGGGAAGACAGGGCCTGCAGTTGCCAAGGCCCAGGCAGGGAAGCGGGAGGAGGACTCGCAGAGCAGCAGTGAGGAATCGGACAGTGAGGAGGCGCCGCCTGCTCAGGTGAGGCAAAGGGGAGGGGTGGAGAGTAGCCACATGCCTAAACCCCAGCACCTGCATGGGTGTGGCCACCTTTGCCACATCCAGCTCCTGTCTCCACACGTCCACCCTCCGGGCTCTCTCCCCTCATCCTGTTTCTCACTCCAGGCGAAGCCTTCAGGGAAGGCCCCCCAGGTCAGAGCTGCCTCGGCCCCTGCCAAGGAGTCCCCCAGGAAAGGGGCTGCCCCAGCACCTCCTAGGAAAACAGGGCCTGCAGCCGCCCAGGCCCAGGCGGGGAAGCAGGAGGAGGACTCAGGAAGCAGCAGCGAGGAGTCAGACAGTGACAGAGAGGCACCGGCAGCCATGAATGCAACTCAGGTGAGGCTGGAAGCTGCCCTGCATGGCCTGTGCCCTGCCTCAAAAGACTTCCTGTGGATTTGACTTTTCCTCTCTGAACGTAGAGCCTTGTGCAGCTGGCTTCGTTTGCTCTCCTCCCCTCACTCACATTCTCCTTCTGGACTCCCTCCCTAATCTTGTCCTTTGTGTCTCCCAGGTGAAGCCCTTGGGGAAAAGCCCCCAGGTGAAACCTGCCTCCACCACGGGCATGGGGCCCTTGGGGAAAGGCGCCGGCCCAGTGCCACCTGGGAAGGTGGGGCCTACAACCCCCTCGGCCCAGGTGGGGAAGTGGGAGGAGGACTCAGAGAGCAGCAGTGAGGAGTCATCAGACAGCAGTGATGGAGAGGTGCCCACAGCTGTGGCCCCGGCTCAGGTGAGGCCCCTTCCTGTAAGGTTCTTTTTTTCCCCTCAGAGTAGAGCTGCCTGTGGCCTCCCAGCCTCACACTGGGACTCTGTCTACAATCTTAGTTTCTTAATGTCTGCACACACCTACCCTGGGCTCTCTCTCCCGATCCTGTGTATCTCATTCCAGGAAAAGTCCTTGGGGAAAATCCTCCAGGCCAAACCTGCCTCCAGTTCTGCCAAGGGGCCCCCTCAGAAGGCAGGGCCTGTAGCCATCCAGGTCAAGGCTGAAAAGCCCATGGAAGACTCGGAGAGCAGCGAGGAGTCGTCGGACAGCGCGGATGGTGAGGAGGCACCAGCAGCCATGACTGCACCTCAGGTGAGGCCTGGGGAAGGAGGCTGCCACATGGCCTGATCTGCCACACCACAGTCAGCCCCCCAGGGAGCTGTGCTCCCTCAGGCAGAGCATGGGTTCTGGCTGGTGGGGCAGAACAGCAGTGGGGATCCACCTCAGAACAGATGGAGGACTCTGAGTTCAGGAACCTTCTCCAGCCTTTCTTTGGTGTCCCCTCAGGCAAAACCAGCTCTGAAAATTCCTCAGACCAAGGCCTGCCCAAAGAAAACCAATACCACTGCATCTGCCAAGGTCGCCCCTGTGCGAGTGGGCACCCAAGCCCCCCGGAAAGCAGGAGCTGCGACTTCTCCAGCAGGCTCGTGCCCAGCTGTGGCTGGGGGCACCCAGAGACCAGCAGAGGATTCTTCAAGCAGTGAGGAATCAGATAGTGAGGAAGAGAAGACAGGTCTTGCAGTAACCGTGGGACAGGTGAGGCCTGTGTTTTCTGGGCGGGCCTCAGGGCCGCCCCTACGTGGTCCTTTGGACTCCTGGAGACACCTCTCTTCCACTTGTCATCCCAGGCGAAGTCTGTGGGGAAAGGCCTCCAAGTGAAAGTGGCCTCAGTGCCTGTCAAGGGGTCCTTGGGGCAAGGGACTGCTCCAGTACTCCCTGGGAAGACGGGGCCTGCAGTCACCCAGGTGAAAGCTGAGATGCAGGAAGACTCTGAGAGCAGTGAGGAGGAATCAGACAGTGAGGAGGCAACTGCATCTCCAGCACAGGTGAGGCCTAGAAGGAGCAGGCCCATCCCACCCACACCTGTTCCTGAGCCAGGGCTGAGGATGGGCTTGACTGGGGGCTAGTCTTGCCTGCAGATGTGCAGAAGCCTCAGAGGTAGCCTCAACACAGCTTCCTTCCCCATCTTTCACTCCATGTCTCTGCCCATCGGAGGTCCAGGGTCTCTGTCTTGTTTGCCTTTTGAGCTCCCGCTGATTGATTCCCTGTGGTTTTCACAAGCTCTGGAGTTCCCACCCTGCCAGCTGCTGCCCTTGTCTGGGGCTGCTGAGGCCCTGTTCCTCAGGGAAGTCCTGTCTCTGTGGAGCATGGGCATGCTCCTCCAGTGTGGAGTGATGGGGTTGAGACAGAGGGTGTGAGCCTGGGCTGCACAGCATGACAGGTGAGAGCATCTAGGCCTTTTACAGGAGATGGCGGCTTCTGAGCCATGGGCTGAAAGAGTTGGCCAGGTGAAATGGGAAGGGAGAGTGTTCCAGGCAGAGGAAGCAGTCTGTGCGAGGCCAGGGAAGGAGAGAGTGCCTGGCTTGGGTGCCTTGCCACAGGCAGCACATTGTGGTGGGATGGCTGGCAGGGGTTTAGAGCCAGACCGCCTGGGTTCAAGTTTCAGCCCCACAGCCTGGCAAGTGCTGTAAGCCCTCAGAACCCTTACTCTCCTATAAACAGGAAATCAGCCCTCACAGGTTTGGGTGAGAATTTAGGTGAGATCTCACCTGCTACACCCAGCAAGGGACCTGCACACAGCAAGTTGTCTCTTCTGTCACCCTGACGATGGGCCAGGCTAATGTGGAACAGATTAGGAGTCAGGTCTCCCAGCCTGGAAGAGCTGAGAGAAGATGGCTCACTCCCTGCACTCACCCACCCACTGTTTATTATTTTTAATTGTTGCTCTGTTTTTTTCTGTAACCACTCAGAAATTAGTCATTTCTTTTTTTCTCTGTACCAGAGCACACATTTCTACCGATTTTTTTTTTTTGTCCTCCTCTCATTGTTGACTTGTGGGACCCCAGGGTCCTAAGATTCCTCCATTGAGGTTTTTAAGCTCTGCAGGGGCCCCTTCCAGAGCTGCCTCTCCTCTTTCCCAAGCTGCAGGCACATTCCAGACCCAATGCCTTACAGTTTCATTATGCAGATCACTTAAATATTTGTCTTCCCTTCTGAGCCTCCCACCTGTACCATGAAGTGGGTGTTTTATTTTTATTTTTTGAACCATGGGCTATTTTGAAGTAAGCTGTTTAATTTCCAAATACCTGGGATTACCCGGGTTTCTTTTTGTTGATTTCTAATTTAGTCACATTGTTGTTGGAGAATATGTTTTGTATGATTTCGATCCTTTTTTGTGTATTGAGACTTGTTAGGTCAAGTCAGTCTTGTGTCTTGTCTCTTGTGGAAAACATGGCTCCCCTCTGGAGGACTTACATGCTCTGCTGATGAGCACCTCGGCCTGAGTCATACTTGGTCCACACTGTAGGGAATCTTTCTTCCTGAAGTCCTGATTCTTCACCTCACATGACCTCATGTGTTTGAGGAATGCTGGGGGATGGGGATGTTTTCCGACACTGACCAGATGCCGTCCCTGCGTGAGGCAGGGGCCTTGAGATGCTGCCAGAGTCCTCGTTCTGTTTCACATTAGGCTTGCTGTCACTCCTGTCAAGGATCTCACTCTGGGAATTTCCCTCTTTTTTGCTCTCCTATTTGTTGGAGTCCCTGACAGGCCTTTTGGGGGTTCTCTGGATATCTGTTAAGACTAGGTTAAGCTGACGAAAACCTTGAACAACAAGTATCTTGTTCTGCCGTGGCTGCTTGAGCTCCAGCTCTGACCTCAGCATTCCATCTAGCCTGGAGGAGGAGGAGACATGTTTCTGACCTTTTATGGCACTCAACTTACATTCTATGAACCAGAATTTAATGACATGGCCACCTAGCTGAAAGGAGCCTGGAAAACATCTTTGTTTTAGGTAGTCTTGTGCTTAGCTAATGCTAAGGAAGGCACACACAATGAGTTTGAGTGTTTATTATGTTCCAGACATCATGTTGAACTCTGAATCTCCTATTTAGTCTTCATCATAACCCATAAGTGGGCCTTATTATTATCTCCATTTGATAGAGGACTGAACTGAGGCCCAGTGAGATCAAGTGATGTGCTCAGGTTCACATACCTATTGCATGGAGGAGCCAGAATCCAGACTCGGGCTCCGGCTCCAGAGTCTGTATTCTTGGCTAGCTGCTTTACTCTATCTCACTTTCTCCCTCCTTAATTCCCTTTTCTCCACTCAGGTGAAAACCTCAGTAAAGAAAACCCAGGCCAAAGCCAACCCAGCTGCCGCCAGAGCATCTTCAGCAAAAGGGACAATTTCAGCCCCTGGAAAAGTTGTCACTGCAGCTGTTCAAGCCAAACAGAGATCTCCATCCAAGGCAAGTGGGGCCAGAAGCCACAGGAGGTGTGGAGGGTTGGGGTAGAGAGGAGGACCACTCACTGAGCCCAGCCAGGAGAAGGCCCGTGCATGGGCAGGCCACCCACCCAGAGTTGTGCCATGGTGGGGAGTGGGACCTGAAAGGAATCACTTCTGCCTCCAATACTGTTATCCCCCTGCAATTCAGGTGAAGCCACCAGTGAGAAACCCCCAGAACAGTACCGTCTTGGCGAGGGGCCCAGCATCTGTGCCACCTGTGGGGAAGGCCGTGGCTGCAGCAGCTCAGGCCCAGACAAGGCCAGAGGAGGACTCAGGGAGCAGTGAGGAGGAGTCAGACAGTGAGGAGGAGGCAGAGACGCCGGCTCAGGTGAGGGGGGGGGAATGGAGATCATCCCCTACATGGGATGTAACACCTTTGCCACATCCAGCTCCTGTCTCCTCACACATCCACCCTCCAGGCTCTCTCCTCTCATCCTGTTTCTCACTCCAGGCGAAGCCTTCACGGAAGACCCCCCAGATCAGAGCTGCCTTGGCTCCTGCCAAGGAGTCCCCCAGGAAAGGGGCTGCCCCAACACCTCCTGGGAAGACAGGGCCTTCGGCTGCCCAGGCAGGGAAGCAGGATGACTCAGGAAGCAGCAGCGAGGAGTCAGACAGTGACGGGGAGGCACCAGCAGCTGTAACCTCTGCCCAGGTGAGACTTGCCAGGCCTCTGAGCCACCAATACCCACTCCTCAGAACGGGGGTATAGGGCTGGGTGCGGTGGCTCACACCTGTAATCCTAGCACTTTGGGAGGCCGAGGTAGATGTATCACTTGAGGTCAGGGGTTCAAGACCAGCCTGGCCAACATGGTGAAACCCCGTCTCTACTAAAAATATAAAAATTAGCTGGGCATGGTGGCGGGTGCCTGTAATCCCAGCTACTCGGGAGGCTGAGGCAGGAGAATCCCTAGAACCTGGGAGGCAGAGGCTGCAGCAGGCCAAGATCACGCCACTGCACTCCAGCCTGGGCGATGAGAGTGAGACTGTCTCAAAAAAAAAAAAAAAAAAAAAAAAAAGAAGAAAAGTGAAAAACCGGGGTTTAGGGCCAGGTAAGGAAAAGGAAGGAAGGCCAGGTTAAGGCTTAAGGCTCCAGCTCCACCATGCCCTCCTCCCTCTGCTATCATCCACATCTCCTTAGGTAAAACCTGCTACTAAAACCCCCCAAACGAAGACTTCCTAGCTAAAAGTGTCCTGGGTCTATATCTAGGTCGAGGTCTCCACCAGCTCTATAAGCAAGGCCAGTATCTCCCACCAAGGTAATGAGACCAAGAATCTACATGTTAGTTATTGTGCATACGTTAACGTAATACAAAATGACTCTCCGTGTCAGAGTCCCAGGGAAGCTTGGAGTGTGGCACAGGTCCCCCTGAGGTCCTGGAGAGATGGAGGAAGTCTCGTCCTGCACCTTGGCCCGGAGCGTCACATAGGCAGGCGCATCTTCTCAGGCAGGGCTTGTCTAGCTTAGTGCAAAGCCTGGACCCTGGAGGGTGGGGAGAAAGAAAATCTGAACAATTCCCTCTGTCTGCTTGCAGAAGATAGCAGGGCTTGCTACATCCTACAGAAGTGTAGGATGACAAACTCCAGCACTGCCAGGGCACAGGTGTGTGATGGACATGACTGATGCAGGCCTGGCAGAAATGATAGATGTCGGCCGGGTGCGGTGGCTCAAGCCTGTAATCCCAGCACTTTGGGAGGCCAAGGCGGGCAGATCATGAGGTCAGGAGTTCGAGACCAGCCTGGCCAACATGGTGAAACCCTGTCTCTACTAAAAAAAAAAAAATACAAAAATTAGCCAGGCGTGATGGCAGGCACCTGTAGTCCCAGCTACTCAGGAAGCCGAGGCAGGAGAATCGCTTGAACCCGGGAAGCAGAGGTTGCAGTGAGCGAGATCGTGCCATTGCACTCCAGTCTGGGCAACAGAGTGAGACTCTGTCACAAGAATAAAGAAAAGAGATGATAGATGTCAGGAGAGATGGTAGATAGTGGTAGCAAGTAGGGCAGACCGGGGAGCCCTTGCCCCATCCAGAGGGACAGTTCCTATCAGCTTCAGCCGGTCATGACTGTGGAAATGGACCCTCTGTGTGGCCAGATCTTCCATTTCTTAAGGGAAGCTGGAAGTCCCTGTGCCAGGCCAAGCTCCATAACCTCTTAGATTTGTTTTCTTCATGAGTAAAACAAGCACTGAGATGAATGCTCCCTAGCCCTAACCTCTGCCTTTGATACACCAAACCAACAATTACTGGGGGTGAAAGACATTGGCCCTGCCCTCAAGGAGCTCACAGTCTGTGGGGCAAGACAGGTGACCGGATTATCACAGAGTATGCTAGTGGTGCTGACAGCTGAAAGAGCAGGTCTCTGAGAGGCCAGAAGAGGAGGAGATAATTGAGCTGAACCTGAAGGATGACCAGGCACAAAAGTGGAGAGGGCCCCTCAGTGTGTGCAGAGGAGCTGGGCATGAAGGCGCATGGTCACTGAAGGCAGCTGTCCTGTAGGCCGTAGGCCCTCCCAGGTGCTTGTTACTGGTAGATTTATGGAGGACCTAAATGCCAGACTAAGACATAGGCCCCAGCCGTGTTTTGGCCTGTGTAGTTTTTTTGTCTTTAAGTTTTCAACAAGTTCTTCTATCAGTCAGAATGGCCTAAGCTGCAGGAGAAAGTCCCATTCAAAAGAGCTTAAATAAAGGGATTGACTTTCTTAAAGTGCACAAAGTCCCAGGTTCCAGCTGCTGAAAAGCTGGTTCCTTCAGCTGAGCGTCAGTGGTGACCAGATTTCTTCCATCTCTGCGCTCCACCAGCTTTATGGTCATAGCAGAGCTGCAGCATCTCCTAAAGTGCTGGGGGCAGGCCAGGCACAGTGGCTCACACCTATAATCCCAGCACTTTGGGAGGCTGAGACAGGCGGATCATTTGAGGTCAGGAGTTCAAGACCAGCCCGGCCAACATGGCGAAACCCCATCTCTACTAAAAATACAAAAATTAGCTGGACCTGGTGGCACCGGCCTATAATCCCAGTTGAGGCAAGAGAATCACTTGAACCCAGGGAGGAGGAGGTTGCAGCCTGGGCAACAGAGTGAGCAGAGCAAGACTCCATCTCAAAAAAAAAAGAGATTAGGGGGTAGACTTAAGGCTACTGAGACCTCAGGCTGGACGTACTACCGCCTTAGCCATAGGCAAGAGGCCGGTAGTTCCCATGACTGCCTGGGAGGAGAGCCCACCCTCCCTGATGCATGTGGTAGGGTCCACTGAACAGTGAGGGTTCTATTAGCAAGGAACAGATGCGGGCATGGCTGTTAGGAGACAGCCTGCAGTGTGCATTGTAGTTGCCCCATTTAAAAATTGGAAATGACATGTACAAATCTTCCAGCTTCTCTTGAGAAATTGGAAGCTCAGGCAGCCTGGGTCCTACTTTTTTGGCTAGGCTGAGTAGGGAAAAGGGGGGCCCCCATTCCAGTAGGAACCACTGAGCTGCCATCACCACCAGCATTTCCATCCAGATCTCTGAGTCCTCCTCTGACTGCAGTGCTCATCAGTCCAGCCCCCATCATCATGCCTGCCCCAGCAGGAGGGGATGGTAGCCAGTGGAACACTTCTCAGCGGCTCCTGCTTTTGGCTGGGGGTGTTAACAACCAGAGGTGAACTGTGCTGGGACCACTGGCTTGTGCCTGCAACCTTGTCCCAGGCTGCTGTCACCTCTTGTCGAGACACTGGGCCAACAGCCCTGCAGCCCTCAGGTTTTAGCTGCATTGGAGTCATAAATCCCTTTCATGTTCGGAGTCAGCTCTGGAAGGAGCTAGCAGGGTGGAAGCATATTTCCAGTGGCTGTGGGGCAGGTCAGGCCAGCAGGTATCCCTGTGCATGTGCAGGAAGGGGCCACGCTGCCTCTCCTGGAAACCAGAGTGCCTGAGGGTCATTGCCTACTGGCTGTTTTCCCCTCAGCAAATGCCCCTCTCCCCGACCACGTGTTTATCCAGGTCTTGTCCCCTCAGAAGGACAGTAACTCCAAACCTTCCAGAAGCAAGATCCTGGCCCCAGCACCTCCAGAGAGGAACATGGAGGGGTCCTCGGAGAGCAGTGGGGAAGAGCTGCCACTGACCCAGGTATGCCATGCCTTCTCTCTGCAGATGCTGCAGGATCAGAGCTGGGCTGGCAGGCCTTGCAGGAGAGGGCAGATCTTTCCCATAGGGAAAATCTCGCCATATTTAAACAGCACCTCACAGCTTCCAGAGCTCTTTCCTCTATTGTGACATTCATCTGAGCCCTGTGAGGCAGGCAGCAGTGCACAGTTAAACATACAGGCTTCAGAGCCAGGTGGTATTGGGGCGAAGCCCAGCTCTACCACCCAACAGCCCCGTGGTCCTGGGCAGATGCCTTTTCCCCTGTGTGAGGCTCAATGTTTCAGCCATAAAATGGGGACAGTACTGGCACCTCCCTCCTGCCTCTGTGCACTGGTGCCAGCACACAAGGTACTTGCCATAGTCCCCTGCCTAAGAAAGGGTGCCTGTTAACTGTGAGAAGGGCAGGGAGTGTTGCCCCATTTGACAGATTGGGAATCAAGCCTTAGAGTTGAAGCAGTTTCCCCAAATTCTCATGATTCATAAGAGGCTGAGGAAAGGTGCAAACGCTGGTCCCCTGGCTCCCTTTCTGTTTAGGACCGGGAGTCTTCTCGAATCCCATGAGCTTTGCCCAGGACCCTCTCTCAAGCACCTGTGGCATACCTTCATGTGCTCCACTGCACCCAGAGCTTAAGCCACAGTCCTGCCCAGGCTACACCCCCAAGGGTGAGACTAGGCCCACCTTATCTCCCTGTACTCCAGAGGCCCAAGTCAGCCATGCTGGTGTGGTCCAAGCTTCTGTGTGAACCCTGGCCCTTCCATCAGACAGCATTACCCTTTGTCCTCCTCTAGCCCCAAGCTCCCAGAAGCTTCTGCCAGGTACCTCAGAGCACCAGCTCCCCTGTCCCAGGGCCTAACCACAGATCCTGGAGTTCTGCAACCTCCAGACCAGAGTGGTCTCATGAACCACCTCCCCTTGAATATCACATACCACATTGTTATCAATTCATCATTAAGGTCAGATGCTGTTTGCACACCTCCAGCAATAGGGTGCTCACTGCCTCTTACTTTCCAATAGCACAGATGACAAAAGTAAAGAACAACCACCATCAACATCGGTAACTCCCTGTATTTGCATTTTTCTGTTTAATCTCCACAACAGCCCTAAGAGGGTGGCTCCCTTTGTTGTTTGCGTTTTAAGGAACTGGGAATGAGGCTCAGAGAAGTTGAGGGACCTGTCCCAGCATCACATGGCTGATGACAAGTGGACAGACCTGGTGTTTGAGCCCAGGCCATTCACATTCTGACCCGTTGCCTGGTGCTGCCCCGACACTCTCCTCTCCTGGGCTTGGGCATTGCCCTCTGGCTCTGTGTGGAGCCTTTACGAGGCCACCTGCCTCTCTGAGGGATCTAAGCAACTGGGAGGGAGGGGACCGCACCCCCTTTCTCTGTGGGGGTGGACTAGCACAATTAAAATGAACATCCTGCTTAAACTGAACCATTTAATTGGTATGTTAGTCCTGAAGATTCTGGAGTCTCTATTTAAAAAGCAGAAAGAAAAGAAGTCAGCGGTTTGTACATTCCCCCAGGAGGATTCGGGGAAAACGGGCATAGCCCAGGGAAGCTGGGCATAGCCAGGGGAAGCTGCATCCTCTTCCTGATTGAGAGATTTTTAGTTCCTAATCCCCAGCTCACCAATTATGATTATTTTCATTATTGTACATTTATTGAGCACCTCTCTATTGACAAGTTTCAGTCTGATTTTATTAGCCCATCAGTGGGGAAAGGGATTGAGGCCAGGGTGGTGGGCAGAGCCCCAGGCTAGGAGGCAGGGCTAGATACTTTGGCTCCATTCCTAGACCCCTCACTGTGCCTCCGCCCTGTTGTGCAGAGTAGACCTCAGGCGAGAGTCTGTGCTGGGGTCAGGATAGCTTCCAGATTTAAAAACAAGTATGTGAGGTGATGCATATGTTAAATAATTTAGCTATTCCACAATGTGTATGTGTATCAAAACATCATGTAATATACCACAAACATACGCAGTTTCACTTGTCAGTAATATAATTTTTTAAGGCCAACTTCTTCTATTAGTTTGTCAAAGACGTAGGCCCTGCTCTCGAAGTTTTAGGCTGAATCAAAGAAAAAGGAAACCTGTAAGAAACTAAATTCGGGTGTTAAATTGAGGCCTAGCATAATTGGTTCTAGAAGGAGCTCCAGTCTGGTGCCTGGAGAATAAATTCTAATCCTGGCTCTGTCACCAGTTTGCTGGTTACCCTGGGTGAGGCCACTTGCCTTCTCTGAGCCTCATTCATCTCAATCTCTGGGATGAGACTTCTTGGATGGGTGGGGTGGACCTTGAGGCTCCAGGCCACATCCCCAGAGAGTAGAATTTCTCAGTCCCCTGGAGTGGGGCTGGCCTAGATATGTTAACCAACCCCAGGCAATTCTGAGAGAGGTTCTTGGAGTGTTTGTTGCCTTTGTGCCTTTGTCCCTTGCCAGGGTCCACAGCCTAGGCCATCAGCCCCCTCTCCCCACTCTGTGCCCTGGACTTGTTGGAATGAAGGCACAGTTAGAATGAGCTCAGCTTTGACAGGAGGGGGTGAGCACTGTCCAGAAAGCCCCTAGGTTTGGTTCTGCAGGCATCAGACCTACAGGTAGGAGGGATATCCCTGGGTTCCCTCTGGGTTCTTACTGCCCAGCACCTGTACGGAGGTACAACCAAATGTTCAGGCAGTGCTGGTTTTGCTGCTTCACTCCCATCCGTATTTTTCTAAGTGACCCCAGAACTACATTCCTGTGTATACTGTGCTTTGCAGTTTCCACAGTGCATTAGAACCCCTCCAGTGAATGAGCCCAGGCTGGGATAACTACTAGCCGTTTCATTAAACAGGAAACTGAGGATCAGAAAGTTGAGGGGCTTGACCACACAGTGAAGTCATGAGAGAGGCGTAATGAGAAGCAGGTCTCCCCCTATACCCTGGGCAAGCTTCACTGCCCACCTTTATAAACTCTAAAGACTAATGCCCCACCCTGACCCCCCACAGCCAAGTCCCCTGCCCCACCTCCTCCTACGGCCCAGAGGCCCAGTGGGGTGGCGTGGGCAGGTGGAACTAACAGGAGGCTTTTGCTGCTGAGCTGCTTTTAACATCCCAAGACGCTATTGTTTGCCTCAGTGGGTTCGTTGCTTCTCTTCGTCCCCGACAATCTGTTCCTGTCTTCACATATATATAGATCCCCCCTCCCTCAACTGTAAGCCTTCTCCCACTTTCCATCCTTCTCTTTTTTATATCGTGGGAAGGAAGGCTCTGGAAGTGGCAGATCAGAGCAGCCGTGGGGGAGGCTATTTGGCAGGGGTAGGAAAGGCCTAAGCCCAGAGAAGCTTCCACCCTCAGGCAGGTACCTTTCTGTTTTACTTTTTACTTTATGCCTCTCCACAGCACCTTAGCACCCTGAGGAGCCAGGTGTGCTAAGTCAGGCTCGGGGTAAACAGGATGGTGAAGCAGAGACCAGTCTGGACCTGACTCCACTCCTTTCTTAGCCTCAGGCAGCTCCCTCTTCCTGCCCTCCAGCTCTTCACGGGCCAGAGAGGGAGCAGAGCTCAAACCAGATCTGACATTTGGGGAATGGAAAGTAGACCTAACCAGCTCCCTGGCTCACAGCCATGTGTGTTCTCGTTCGCTGGAGGTTCGGGAAGGAAGTGGGCCTGGAGATGCTGCCCTCGTGTGCAGTGAACATGTTCAGGGATGGTGCAGTTCAGAACCAGACTGGCCTGCAGAATACCAGGGAGCTGCTATTGCTTGTTTGCTTTTTCTTTTACTGTTTCCTTGGAAAATTTAAAGCATACCCAAAGATAGAATAATGTAAAGAACCCCCACGTACCATCCCCAGCCTCAACAGTTAGGAACTCCTGAGCAGGCTCATTTCACGCAAACCCTCCACTCAGTTCCCCAACGCCCCTGGATTACTTTGCAGCCAGTCTCAGACATGTCAGCTCATCCACCAGGATTTCAGTATGCAGCTCTCAGTTATAAGGACTTTTTTAAGCACAACTACGATACAGTGTCACACCTAATAAGTTGATCTACCCAGTCAGTGTCCCTATTTCCCTGATTGTCTCATGGAGTTCAGTTAAAGGCCACATACGGCATTGAGTTATTAATCCTCTAAGTCTTAATCTGTTGGTTCTCACCCACTCACCCAACCCTTGTTTCTCTTGTGCATTTTTTTGTTGAAGAAACTGAATTGGTATAGCTGGGGAGTTTCATCCTGGGCCACGTATCAGGAGGGCTGCGTCAGAACCTCTGGGGTGGGGGCAACTAGACTGTAAATACCTCCTCAGGTGAATTGCATATTCTAACCAGGCAGCCTTGGAAAACTGCTTAGACCACCCCCTGCATTCAGCACGTAACTGTCTCAAGCCAGCCAGGGAAAGAAGGCAGAATTGGACATTCTGGCCTTGGCTTTTCTTCCAGTAGGGACAGCAGCCTTGGGTCGCTCCTTTTCCCTCTGGGCTTGTGATTTTCCCACTTGTATAAGGGAGCTGATCCTACTGAATATAGGGCTTCACTGTGAGAGTCAGGTGGTCTCTGTGAGTTGTGAAGTGCTGTGCTGGGTCTTAGCAGATGTGTGGGGTGGGAGGGGGCACCCTGGGCAGCTGGAATGGCTTCTGTGCCCAGCTGGCCCTGAGCTCAGTGGACCCCTTGCCTTGTAAAACACTCCCTAACCCCATTACCTCCTTTCCCTGGCCAAGCCTTTAATCACTGGGTGGGTGTTTTGTTTTTGTTTTTCAAGGTGATTAAACCCCCTCTGATTTTTGTCGACCCTAATCGTAGTCCAGCTGGCCCAGCTGCTACACCCGCACAAGCCCAGGCTGCGAGCACCCCGAGGAAGGCCCGAGCCTCGGAGAGCACAGCCAGGAGCTCCTCCTCCGAGAGCGAGGATGAGAATGTGATCCCCGCTACACAGTGCTTGACTCCTGGTGAGCGCAGCCCCTATGCAGTGGTGGGAGGGGCTGCCAGCACTGCCCCACATTGAGGCCCAGAAGAGACAGGACGCTGGCTGAGTCACATAGCAAGGTGTTGGTCGGGAGGGGCTTGGGGTCAGGTCTCTGGGCCCTGCATTAGCCATTCTGATTAGGGCCTGGCTCAGACCTGAAGTTCTGGGGGAATAGTTGCTAGGGCTTTTTTGTGCCAGCCCCAGGCATGGAACCCAGACCAGTGGCTAGAAGCTGCAGGGACCAGGTTCCTACATAGTCTAAGGAAGAATTCTGTATCAGTTGACTGCCTGTGGAACAAGTGGTCAGGGTGGTAGTGAGCTTCCCGTCCTTGGTGGCATGTAAAGTGGGTTAGGCAATCCCTAAGCCAGAGACATTACAGGGAGAGATTTCATCTATCAACGAGAGACAGGACCAATCTGAGGTTTCTTTGACTTCTGAGAATCTGTGATTCTACCAATGACAGCAGGAGAAGGGTTAATGTTACTATTACAGTTATTATAACAGTTTTACAAGCAATAATACCTGATCCTGATAGGATAATTTAAAAATACAGGCCGAGTGCAGTGGCTTACGCCTATAATCCTAGCACTTTGGGAGGCTGAGGCAGGCAGATCACCTGAGATCAGGTGTTCAAGACCAGCCTGGGTAACATGGCGAAACCCCGTCTCTACTAAAAATACAAAAAATTAGCCTGGCGGGCGCCTGTAATCCCAGCTACTTGAGAGGGTAAGCCACGAGAATCGCTTGAACCCAGGAGGCAGAAGTTACAGTGATCCGAGATGTGCCACTGCACTCCAGCCTGGGCGACAGCGAGACTGTCTCAAAAAAACAGAAAGCAGACAAAATACAGATTACTGCTGGGCATGGTGGTTCACACCTGTAATCGCAGCACTTTAGAAGGCCAAAGTAGGAAGATCACTTGAGCCCAGGAGTTCAAGACCAGCCTGGGCAACATAGTGAGGGCCCTATCTCTACCTATCTACCTACCTACATACATATATACATATACATATATATACATATACATATGTATATGTATGTGTGTGTATATTTTTTAATAAAAATACAGATTAGCACATAAGAAACTATATCACCTGTAATTCTGCCCCAAAAATTACTGTTAACATTTGACACATGCTAACTTTATAAAAACCTAAGATATATGTGTGTTTTTAAAGCAAGGCCATACCGTATCTAACACTCAGTAACCTTTACTGGATATTTTATGACATCAGGTTTTTTTTTTTCATCTTTGCATATTTGCAGCACAATTCCTAATGGCTACAAAGAAATCCCTTGGGTGGACATGCCACAGTATGTGTAGCCAGCACCATGTTGGAGGAAGTAGAGGGTTTTGTTTCAGGGTGGAGGGATGAGGGAGTTGGCTGTTATAAACAGCGCTTTGAAGAACATGCATGTAACCAGGCCTCTGCAGATAACCACGGGGACTCTTAGGAGAGACGATTTTAACTGCAAGGAGAGTCATTTGGTGCCGGTGCTCTGGCCCATTGCTCAGGAGTGGCAGCCCGACCAGCTGGGAGGGGAGGGGATGAGGAAGCCTGGGGTCACCCCCAGAGCAGCCATTTGAGCTCCCTGAGGCTTGTTAAATGACATAATGACATCTCCTGCCTGGGAGGCTTGGAGAGGGGAGTAAACAAGCTTCTGCCTCTGTAAGGCCTGAGCACAGCTCTAGATCACCAGCACAGGCCGGTAAATTGGGTTATTGCCACTGCTGAGGAGGCAATGGGGCTTTTGTGCCCTGATGTGCCCACGTCTTGCTCCATTTCAGGCATCAGAACCAATGTGGTGACCATGCCCACTGCCCACCCAAGAATAGCCCCCAAAGCCAGCATGGCTGGGGCCAGCAGCAGCAAGGAGTCCAGTCAGATATCAGATGGCAAGAAACAGGAGGGACCAGCAACTCAGGTACCTGGTGGGCAAGGGAGGGTAGTGCAGGCCAGTGGGGTGGGGCCCTACTTCCATACTTACCCACATGTGCTGATGGGATGGCCTGCAATTGCTGTCACCCCCACACTCCAGAGGTCGTGGCCTCACAGCCAGAGGCTTTCTGGCCTCCTAGCTACAACCCCCCAAATCACCTTTGAGTTATGAGGAAGAGTAATCTGGGGACGCAGCCTCCTGGCCAAGCAAGCCCTGCAGCACTCGAGTCCCTCATGAGATTTTCCAACGTAGTGGGGCTTTTGATATTTTTTCTTCCAGTTTTGGAATGCCATGAACAAAAGTTGCCATTTTTTGGTGTTTGTAATAGTGACTTCATCATTCTTCCCAGCCTTCACCATCTTCAGTGCATTTTTATTTGGTTCTTGCCTGAATCTAAAAGCTGGGCATTTTAGGGTTAATGGCTGATGCATTGTTTAGATCATAAAACTTAGCACACATCCCCACCCCAAGGGCTGTGACGTGACCAGCATTCAGCAAGGCCAGAACGTGGGTCATCTGAGACCCAGTTCATTGCTCTTTGGGCCATATCAGTCTGGTTTCCCATCCCAATGAGAGGATGAAGTCCATGACGCACTCTGACCTCTCTTCCTGAGGGGTGGGCTGGGGGGCGTTTGTGGGGGGTGCTGGTGTGCCACCCACTCCCTGGGCTCATTACAAGCTCCAGGCCAAGAACTTCTGGGAACCTGGGTGCTGGATGGGAAGTCAGGCTGTGGTCACTGCATCCATGAGCATCTGTTCCTGCCAGGCCCTAGGGATACAGCAGGAACCAAGACAAGGACAAGGAATTCCCAGGCCAGTCAGGGAGTGGTGAGGGGCAGCGATTAAACAAGGAAACCCACATATAAATAAAAAGTATTCACCAGCTGGTAGGAGAGGAAACAATAAAAACTAGAGAATAGTGGGGTGACCTGCTATATGAAGGCCTCCCAAGGCAGCGATGCTTAAGCAGAAGCAGCCAGTCACAGGATGAGCTGGGCCACCCTCCAGGCAGGGAAACTGCAGATACCAGGTCTTCGGGGGAAGCACTTGGGGATGAGGGAAACTGAGAGGTGGGGACAGCTGGATGAGGAGCTGGGAGAGAGGAGAGGAGCCATGCCGTGGCAAGGGCCATGCCACATCTGAAGGCTCTCAGCAAGGGGTCATGCCCAATTTCCATGCCCACCACTCTCCCTGACTGCTGGTGGGTATAAGAAGTAGAGATGGGGGACCACCAGGTTGGAGATTGTCCCCAGTGAAGGTGCAGATTGAGTGGTGGGGCCTAAGCTGCTTCCCTGCCCTGGGCTGGGAACTATCCCTTGCTCCTTGAGAACAATGTGATTAGCTCATAACCTGAAGCCTGCCACCAATTTTGCCCCTTTGACTGCCCGTCAGTCCCCGCTCCAGCCCTCACCCCAGCCAGACAGCATCTGACCAGGGTGTGGCACAGCTGGCATCCCAAGGACTCGTGAGTCTCAGGGCTACCTCTTGCCACCCACAGGTGTCAAAGAAGAACCCAGCTTCCCTCCCACTGACCCAGGCTGCCCTGAAGGTCCTCGCCCAGAAAGCCAGTGAGGCTCAGCCTCCTGTTGCCAGCACCCAGCCTTCAAGTGGGGTGAGCTTGGGGAGCAGGGGAAGCAAGCCCGCGGAGCATAGAAGGTGCAGGCGTGGCCCTGCATCCCGGCACCAGCACTCACCTGCCCCATGACCTCTGCACTTGGTTTGCCTCCCTGGGCCTCAGTGGCCTAATCTGTAAGAAGGAATTACAGTACCTTTCGTAGTTGGAAGGATCAAATGAGGCTGCATGTGTGCCCCATCTAACACAGTTCCTGGCCCTATTGAAATGTTCAGGAAGGACCAGATCTTACTTGCCCTGATTTTTCCTTCCATTCCTTCTCCTTTCACCGAATTAGGTTGACAGTGCTGTGGGAACACTCCCTGCAACAAGTCCCCAGAGCACCTCTGTCCAGGCCAAAGGGACCAACAAGCTCAGAAAACCTAAGCTTCCTGAGGTCCAGCAGGCCACCAAAGCCCCTGGGAGCTCAGATGACAGTGAGGACAGCAGCGACAGCTCTTCAGGGAGTGAGGAAGATGCTGAAGGGCCCCAGGGGGCCAAGTCGGCCCACACGCTGGGTGAGGGTGCCAGGGGAAAGGGCAAGGGTGGGCCAGGAAGAGGGTGGAGTGTGGCCTGGTGGAGCCACAGCTCTGGCCTCAGCTCCATATCTCAGACTCGTTCTGCACCTGTGGCTGAGCCTGGGCCTCAGTTTCCCCATCTGGACAACTTCATGAGGAAGTCAATCCAAATGATTTCAGAGACCTGACTTTGCTGTTTGACCACTCTCAGCTTTTTGGTATCAGACTCCCTTCACTGGCTCCAGAAACTCCAGGGCCATGTTTCTGGAACAGTGGAAAGCAGGGAAATAGAAATGGGGCCTCAGGAATTAGAAATAAGGCTTTGGCATTCAGATGTCACACCTAGCATGCTGTGACTAGCGATGAGTGTGCAAGGAGTGTTGAAGCAGTAGGAAGACTTGGGGTGAGGCGGGGCAGGGGATGGGGGTGAGAGACCTGCAAAGAGACCAGGGCCTTCCTGAAGGGCTCTGCCCTTCCTGGCTGGCAGGGGCCACCTGGGGCTACCAACAGGATACTGTGCTTCTCCAGTAGGTCCCACCCCCTCCAGGACAGAGACCCTGGTGGAGGAGACCGCAGCAGAGTCCAGCGAGGATGATGTGGTGGCGCCATCCCAGGTAATTGCAAGGGAGAGGAGTGGCAGCCCACAGGCCTTAGGGTGGAGCCCCAGGCCAGGCTCCTGTCTACCCAATCACTCAGGTCAGGGGTCTGGGTCCCCTCTCTTCACAGAGGCCTTGGGCAAGGTCCTGTCTGCGAGGCACCACGTGTGGCCCAGCCAGCAGACCACAGCCAGGCTTCCTCCCTCCCCTCATAGAACCCTGAGTAGCTGACCCTTGGGGTCTGTAGAAGGGATTGACCTTGATTCTGGGTGATGTCCGGACAAAAGCATTCTTTAGCAGATTTATTTTAAGGTTACTATCTGTATGTGGCAAAAGCTAGTAATTTTCCATTCGTATTAATAAGAAATTGCCTTTTTAAATGTGCCTGTCTAGAAAGTGTATTAATTAAAATAGTTCAGGAGGCACACACCAAGGGCTGAAGTGCTGCTCTGCGCCTTGCTGTCCACCTACTCTGCACCGATAGGGCAGGGTGATCCTAGAGGCCCCAGGCTGCTTTCCTCACAGCAGGCCATGACTCGGGCTGGGTTATGGCAGTGGGGCGGGGTGGTGGCAACCTCTTTCACAATGGGCTTCTTCAGTCTCTCCTCTCAGGTTATATGACCCCTGGAATAACCCCAGCCAATTCCCAGGCCTCAAAAGCCACTCCCAAGCTAGACTCCAGCCCCTCAGTTTCCTCTACTCTGGCCGCCAAAGATGACCCAGATGGCAAGCAGGAGGCAAAGCCCCAACAGGCAGCAGGCATGTTGTCCCCTAAAACAGGTAAGTTAAGGTCTGCAGGAGGCACATAGCAGGACACAGAGGGACAGGGCAGTGGGCCCCTTCTTGCCCTCCTGTAGCAACAGTCCTCCCAACATGGTCCTGTCTGCCCCCAGAGCCTCTCCAAGTGAGACCTTGTGGCCTTGCATTGGACCTGGAGATGCTCATCAAAGTGCAGGTGGGGCCAGGTGCAGTGGCTCACGCCTATAATCCCAGCACTTTGGGAGGCCGAGGTGGGCAGATTGCTCGACCCCAGGAGTTCAAGGCCAGCCTGGGCAACACAGACCCCATCTCTAAAATTTATTTTAATTAGCCGGTGTGATGGTGCACGCTTGTAGTCCCAATTACTTGAGAGGCCGAGGCAGAAGAATGACGTGAAGCCAGGGGGATGAGGCTATAGTGAGCCATGATCATGCCACTACACTCCAGCCTGGGTGGTACAGTGAGACCCTGTCTCAAAAAAAAAGTACAGGTGGGCCCCATGCCCAGGTGTCTGGCTCCCGTGGCCCTGGACAGCCTGGAAGTGGGGGTGTATCCAGGCCTGGGTGGTGCTGATGCACCTGATAGGATAGCCCTTGCCTCAGAGGAAGCTGCGTCTTTTGGCTTATGGAGCAAGCGTTGGCTCTCTCCAACCATCCCCATCAACTTTTCTTCCCCGTAAATAGGCTCACGGTGTGGGGCGTGGGCCATGGGCCTCAGGGGATAGCTTAGACAATAGGCTGACAGTCACGTTTGGAGGACACTCAGCACGTGCAGGAGACCCCAGGCAGTAGACTGGCCCCAGGCTGTTCTGACTCATTGTAAAGCCTTGGAAATCCCCTGGCCACTCTGGACCTCTGTGTCTTAACCATACAAAGCAGGAGTTGATGTATCCAGTCTGTGTCAAGGCATGGCACATGTAGAAAATAGTCACATTGTATTTGGAGGGCAGACTGGATTATTCAAGTCACCCAACCTGGGGCTTCCACTATCCCTGACCCTACTGGAGCTAAGGGTCAAATATGTACCAGCTGGGCACACCTGGGACAGCTCCAGGGCTTCCCCAGCCTTGGTGTTCTGGGTGTTCGCAGATAAGCAGCAGAAAAGTGGGCTGGGCGCAGTGGCTCGTGCCTGTAATCCCAGTACTTCGGGAAGCCAGGGTGAGCGGCTCACTTGAGGTCAGGAGTTCGAGACCAGCCTGGCCAACATGGTGAAACCTTGTCTCTACTAAAAATACAAAAAACTAGCCAGCATGATGGCAGGCGCCTGTACTCCCAGCAACTCAGGAGGCTGAGGCAGGAGAATCGCTTGAACCTGGGAGGTAGAGGTTGCAGTGAGCCGAGATTGTACCACTACGCTCCAGCCTGGGCAACAGAGCAAAACTCTGTCTCAAAAAAAAAAAAAAAACAGCAGCAGAAACCTAGGCTCTGGGGAGAGAGGTTGCCAGGGCTAACTGTGTCCTCCCCAGCTTCCCTCTCCATTGGCTCCTGCCATCTTGAAGAATCCCCAGAGGATGGAATTGGGCCTCCAGCCAACCCGGGGGCCCCTCTGCCTAACCTGGCCTGCCCTGCCCAGCGCACCTCCCCCAGCCCACCGCAGCTCTAGAGCCAAAAGTTGCTAGGGATCCTGGATGGGGCTGAGGGGCCAGGCTCACTGCATGCTGCAGGGGGCAGCCCTAGCCTCAGTGTGACATGAGTACCACATAGAGTGTGACATGGAGTATCCACCTGGGCCTTCCTCCAGGCAAACACCTCCAGGGCCAAACCACCAAGCCACCTTTCAGAGCCCAGCGTGCAGGAGTGTTGTGCCCATGAGACCCAGAATGGGGCAGAGACCTCCAAGTCACTTGGAAAGTTAGAGCCGGCGAGGAGACCCAGTCATGGGGCTTTCAGCTGCAGCTTGCCCCAGGCTGGGTCAGAAGAGGAATTGCTGCTCACTTTCTTCCCCAACATTCTCTGTGAGAGGCGGTGCGACAAGGAGACATTTTAGAGGGGGCTGTGGAAGGTTTTTTTTTTTTTACACGTGTAGTCAGCACACAATTATCAAAGGCAAGCAGAGGCGTGGAAAATTCTAAACAAAGGCTGCACCAGAAGTCTCTCTGGCAGGCAGTAAACCTGCTTAGTCAGCCACCACGTATATATACACTGCACCCAGCACTCCCCACCTTGCCTGGACCCCCTGACCAGGAAGGGCCGAGTGTGGGTAATCATCAGTTGAATGTCTGCATGGCCCCCACTTTTATTATAAATCTACAATGTATCATAGGAAGCCTTACTGTTCATCCACCCCTCAGGCTATAGACAGGGAAACCAAGGCCCTGGGAGGAGATGGGTCCTGGCCAGAATCACACTGAAAGTTGGTGGGAAAGTCAGACCTAGAACCCAGGTCTCCTTCCTCCCAGCTCCAGACTCCATCTCCCTCCTGTCTGAATTTTCATTTCATTGATAGATTTTAGGCCCTTTTATTAACATTCTGGAGTCATTTTCTGTCCTCCACCCTAACTGGAGTTTTTATATAAAGAGACAGGGAAAAGCTGTAAGTTAGAAACAAAGTCAGAGTGTGAAATTGGTGGAAAGATGTGAGCTTAGGAGACCAGCTGGGGCAGAGTGACCGCCAAGCCTTGCTCTCCCCATCTGTGCCATTGTAAGAAAAGATGGAGTCACTCCCTGCACCCTCTTCGCTCTTAGGTACCATAAGATTTGCCCCCCAACTTTCCCAGATCTGTGACCCCACATTCTCTCTCCATAGGTGGAAAAGAGGCTGCTTCAGGCACCACACCTCAGAAGTCCCGGAAGCCCAAGAAAGGGGCTGGGAACCCCCAAGCCTCAACCCTGGCACTGCAAAGCAACATCGCCCAGTGCCTCCTGGGCCAACCCTGGCCCCTGAATGAGGCCCAGGTGCAGGCCTCAGTGGTGAAGGTCCTGACTGAGCTGCTGGAACAGGAAAGAAAGAAGGTGGTGGACACCACCAAGGAGAGCAGCAGGAAGGGCTGGGAGAGCCGCAAGCGGAAGCTATCGGGAGACCACCCGGCTGCCAGGACCCCCAGGAGCAAGAAGAAGAAGAAGCTGGGGGCCGGGGAAGGTGGGGAGGTCTCTGTTTCCCCAGAAAAGACCTCCACGACTTCCAAGGGAAAAGCAAAGAGAGACAAAGCGAGTGGTGATGTCAAAGAGAAGAAAGGGAAGGGGTCTCTTGGCTCCCAAGGGGCCAAGGATGAGCCAGAAGAGGAGCTTCAGAAGGGGATGGGGAAGGTTGAAGGTGGAGATCAAAGCAACCCAAAGGGCAAGAAGGAGAAGAAGAAATCCGACAAGAGTGAGTGACCGCTTCTCCCAGCCCACCCGGAGGGCTGCTGGGCACCACACGGGGGTGGGAGGGACCCTCAGCCAGCACCTGGTCTCATTCCTCCCATGTAGAAAAGAGAGGCTGAGACCAGCCTGGCCAACCTGGTAAAACCCCATCTCTACTAAAAATACAAAACATTAGCTGGACGTGGTGGCAGGTACCTGTAACCTCAGCTACATGGGAGGCTGAGGCAGGAGAATTGCTTGAACCCGGGAGGCAGAGGTTGCAGTGAGCCAAGATCACGCATTGCACTCCAGCCTGGGCGACAGAGCGAGACTGCCCAAAAAAAAAAAAAAAAAAAAGCTGAGAAGTGGTTTGTCCAGAGTCATGGGGGCAGCTTGTGGCAAAGCCAGAACTCGATTCCAGAGCACTTGAGCCAGCACTGCCAGGAATGCTCCAGAAGGATGAGGAGTCATGTCCTGTTTCCCCAAGCCCAGTGCAGCAGATCTTGGAGGAACCTGCTTCTCCAGCCAGCTCCTGGGTGCAGAATGGACCAGGAACCAGACTGTCAGAATCCTCATCCAAAACCCCATCTTCTCTCTAGACCTCAGTTTTCCCTCCATAGTAACACTGGGCCTTTACTGAGTGCTGTTCTAGACTCCGCATGCAGCAGGACCTCATTTAGGTAGAAATGAGGCTCAGCAGGTAGAAAACTGAGGCTCAGAGAAGTAGAAATGCTGTTCAGGGCCACAGAGTTTTACTAGGTGGAGCCAAAGTCAAACCTAGGCAGCACTCTTGAGCATCACCCTGGACGGTGGGTTGCCAGTGATGCCTGAAGAGCCAGCTCGTTCTAGAACAAAAGTCGGGCACCCTCAGAGCAGGACTTGCAGCCCCTTGGTGCTCAGAACTGTGCTAGATTTCCATTTACAGTAGGGATAGATAGTGTCCATTTAAAATAAATTTGCGGGAGTTTCAAAAAGTGAGTTGAGCTAAAGAAAAATGGTAGTCATCCAGGTGGTCCATGGATGGGACAGAAGTCATGAGCTGGCCTCCAGGGGGCAGGTGAGCTGGCCCTGCTGGGTGATCACCACAGCTGCCAGCCTGTTTTATTTTTATTTTTTGAGACAGCGTCTTGCTCTGTCACCCAGGCTGGAGTTCAGTGTCGAACGCAGCTCACTGCAGCCTCAGCCTCCCAAGCTCCAGCGATCCTCTTGCCTCAGCCCCACCAAATAGCTGGGACCACAGGTGTGCACCACCATGCCCAGCTAATTTTTGTATTTTTTGTAGAGACAGGTCTCACTGTGTTGCCTAAGCTGGTCTTGAACTCCTGGGCTTGAGCGATCCACCCACCTCAGCCTCCCAAAGTGCTGGGATTGCAGGAATGAACCACCATGCCTGGCCCTGCTGGCCTGTTGTGATGGCTTCTGGTGGTGTGGGGAGAGCTGGGAGCCCTGCCCTGTGCGCCTCCCAACATTGACCCCAGCACTTAGGATTACCATCTGTTGTTCAGGAACTTTACTTTCTTCCCTCAGGAAAAAAAGACAAAGAAAAAAAAGAAAAGAAGAAGAAAGCAAAAAAGGCCTCAACCAAAGATTCTGAGTCACCGTCCCAGAAGAAAAAGAAGAAAAAGGTAGAGAGTTCCTGGGGGGTCTCAGGCCAGAAAACGGACCCAAACCCAAGCCCCCTCCTACATACCCAGACCTGGTTCCTGCCCCCTTCCCATTTTCGGGGCCCAGTGGGGGGCGTCAGGAGTTATGACACACCAGGGAAGAGGCTGGCAGGGCATTTTCCCTGAGCACATGGAAGCCGTAGAAGTGGCCTGCCTGAGGTAGAAGGGTGTTGGGGAAGGAAGGAGAGACTCCCCCCAGCATAGGGAAACCAGGTAGACTGTGGCAGGTTTCCAGGTGAAAGGAAACGTTACCTGGGCTGCGTGTGCCCCTGCTGGCAGGCTAGCCCTGAACAACAGCTGTCCTCACGGCCTGGGGCCTCAGCACCTCAGACACAGATGAAGTTCTCACCTTGGCCAGCAGGGCCTCAGCTGTATTTAGGAGAGCTGAACATCTGTTTGCCTCTGCCCTTGGAGGTCCCTGCAGACCCAGTATCTGTTCTAGAGGAATTCACTAGTCCTCAGGAGGTGGGGGCAGCAGTGGGTGGGGAAAAGCTGCAGGTCTGAGAGCCTCTCGTACTTCCCTCCTCACAGAAGAAGACAGCAGAGCAGACTGTATGACGAGCACCAGCACCAGGCACAGGTACGCTTCCCAATCCTTCCTGAGCATTCAGGGTGGGAGGACAGCTCTGGTGTCCCCTGTGGTCCCAGAGAGCCAGGCAGACCTGATAGGTGGGCTCTAAGGGGAAAGGAGGCTGGGGAAAGAGGGTCTATTGCCAAGGGTCCATGGGGCCAGTGGGGTGACATCAGGAGTTGGTGCTGCAGCATCAGAAGGATCCAGAACAGTAATGGCAGTGGTGATACCGAGTACACTCTGGGTGCAGGGGTTGTGTGTGCTTTAGGGGGCGTGCCCTGGGATGGAGCCTGTTTGTAGGTGAGGTCAGATAGGGCTTGGTTCCTCCTTCACTTGTGAGCAGTTCATTTTCCTCATGATCCTGTAACTTGGGGGCATTTCCTTTTGGGAAGGAAGATGGTTTACTCAAGATGAGCTATCACCGTGGATCTATGCTTCCCTATGGAGGACAGGCCCTGCCAAGTGGTGGTGACAGTTAGCTGCTCCACCTGGCTGTGCTGGCCCTGTGGTCACCCAGCCTCCTGTAAATGGGGGTGATGCAGAGCCCGCCTCCTGGGCCAGTGGTGAGGCTTATGTGAAGCTAAGCTAAACACTAAAGGACTCAGCCCAGTTCCCAGAACATTCCAAGTGCTAAAAAATGTCCACTGTGGTTAATGCCTCTCCCCTGCATTGGAGATGCTAGATTTCATTTTCCTTGCAGGGGAAAAGGGTTAGGAAATTTGATGTCTGCGTGTGTTTCCTTCCCCCAGGGATTTCCTAGCCGAGCAGTGGCCATCCCCATGCCTCTGACCTCCGCCGACCTCTGCCCACCATGGGTTGGAACTAAACTGTTACCTTCCCTCGCTCCACAGAAGAAGACAGCCAGCTGCAGGGGTCCCTGTGCTGGCCAAGCCAGTGAGCCTGCGGGGAGGCTGGTCCAAGGAGAAAGCGGACCAGCTCCCATGACCTCACCCCACTCCCCCAACACGGGACGCTTCATATAGATGTGTACAGTATATGTATTTTTTTAAGTGACCTCCTCTCCTTCCACAGACCCCACATGCCCAAAGGCCTCGGGACTTCCCGCCACCTTGCTCCACATATCCAGCTAGGCCTGACCTGTGCCTCATCCCATGCCGCTCGGTCTCTGGCTGATCCCGAGGCTTTGTCTTCCTCTCGTCAGTTCTTTTGGTTGTGTTTTTTGGTTTTTTTTAATAACTCAAAAAAAAAAATAAAAGACTTGGAGGAAGGATGCAAGCTCCCAGTGCATCTGGGGCACACGTTTCTTGGAAGGGACTGTCTCGCCGACCCTCAGGATTCCTTCTTGCCTGCGTGTTGAGGCTGTGGGTGACTGTGGTTAGTGGGACAGGCAGTGGTGAGCGGTGAAGTGCCTGGGTGCCGAACTGGTGGTGAAGGCTTCCTGGATGAGGTGGCATCTAAACTAAAGGATGGTCATGGTTGATTTCCTGTTGCCAGAGTAAGTCATGCAAATACCCAAAGACAAGAAATGGAAGGGGCTGAGAATCCTTGAGTTAGGCCTCGAGCTAGGAGCAGGCCCCCTGGAGGTGCATGAACAGCTGTGGCAGGCACAGCAGGTCTAGGAAAATTGGAAGCGAGTTGCCTCTCACATCGAGCTCACCATGGTTCTGTGGGGGTGAGGGCAAGAAGTGGATGAACATGAAAGACAGGATGATGTCTTGGGTGTGGACTGAGGGAGGGGAGGGGTAGCAAAGGAGGTGGTCTGCTGCTCCAGCCCGGAAATGCAGAAGCCCACTTCCCTGGGCCCAGAGCCATATGGAACACCAGGGGTCCTGGAGATGTCTCCAGAGCTTTGAGCCTCATTCTGGAAACAGCCAGAGGCAGTGCAGGGAAGGAATGCGTGGCTGGAGGTGTCGGAGACCCAGGTTGGCATCCAGTTGCAACCTTGACTCGGGGCCCGGGGCCAGACCCTCCACCATCTGGCCTCTCTCAAGCATGTTGCTCTAGAACAGAACTACAGAGTAGCATCCTCATTGGGCCTTGTTGACCCACAGCAAGACTTTAAACTTAAAAGTGGGGTGATTTCCCTGCAGTTCTTGATTTCTGGTTCCTCTTAAAAAGATAACATCTGGCAACGGGGGCTGTGCTTCCTCCTGGCAGCAACCAGATAGAGCTGAGTAGCAGTCAGCCCCTTAGGTAAGGCATGGGCACCCAGTTCTCCACAGTCCCCTACTTCCTGTCCATCCTGACACGGAGGCCCTGTGTCGGTTGCCATCTGTCATCACATTCACACTGTTCTTAGTATAGAAATGAAATTGGGGACATAGGAAAATGAAAGCTGTACCAAGAAGAGCTTGTGCTTAAACTAGACAAGAGCCTATTTCTTTTTGGAAGTAGAATGTTCGTGTGTGTTAAACATGTAATCAAGTATGTCTGTGTCCAAAGACTACAGCCCCCACCAGCCCTGCCTGGCCCTGCAGGCATCTCTGTGGGTTCCTTGGGCTGCGTTCTCCCACCTAAGTGACTGGATTTAGCGTCTTTAGTTACCTCTTTAGGATAAATGAACTAGATCTCAACAGAAGAGCCAGGAGCCAGAGTGTTGTAATTACTACCTTTTATTCTAACATGAACCATGGCCCTGTGAGCTGATAACAAGCTTGGCTGAGCAGAGGGAACTAGGGGTCGGCAGAAAGGATTATGGGTGGAAAATCTTGGCTCTTCCTTGGGGAGTGATGCTGGGGAAAGGGAAGAGAGTGGCTCAGCCTGCAGGTAAATAGGCTAGAAAAGCCAAGGCCAAAGGCCAGAGGGGAGAGGACAGTCAGCCTGTCCAGCCTGGGGTCTGGGTGTAGGGTTATCTCTTCTCCCTGTGCCTTCCCATCTCGTCCATGAGCCTAGATCTCGGAGCCTCTTGTTGGAGGCTGCTGTGATGTCAGGAACGGGGATCCGTCTAGCTTTTGGCCACCTCCTGGGACCTCACGCCCCTGTTGACAGAGGGAGATTGGGCAGCAGGGCCTTGCTGCATTGTTATCTGCTGTTCCGACTTGGTTTGTCATGTCCAAGGGTGACGAAAGAGCCAGGCACCAGGGTCTCATGGGATGAGGTACAGGGTGGGAGATGGGGGAGGGGCTAGGGGCTGAAGGGAGCAAGAAAGCTGTAGCTGTGCGGGGCCAGCAGGATGTTGAAGACCGCCTCTGCTGCTCTCACATGGGGACTGGAGAGAGAAGCAGCAGGTTGAGGTTGGAGTCACCCATTTGTTGTCCCTGCCCCTTTCTAATATCCTGGACCTGCAGAGCAGTTGAGGACTGTCCACCCTCCCCTGCCCCCTGCTCAGGTCCAATAATGACCATCATGGATTTGTGTAACTCCCCACAGCCCCCCAACCCTGTTCCTTCGTCTGTGAAATGGACATCCCAGGAATGTTGGAGAGTGGCCCAGCGTCACACTCCTTCACCTGCCCACAAAGGAGCTGGCCCTGCTGGGGATGAGCTGCTGGTGACCAGATGCCCCTGTGCAAGGCCCTTACCTGGGCCCAGATCCTGCTTGGTCACACCCAGCCCAGAAGACGGGTCCTCCAGTTCCAGTGACTCTGCAAAGGAGCAGCAAGTCCATTTGTCACTTGAAGTGCAGCCTACCTGACTCAAGATGCCTGAGGGCAGTGCTTCCCACCTAGCCGCAGGCTTAGTGCCTGGGAAAGCAGGTACCCAGGGAAGGACAGCTGCAAGCAGCAACAAAGAGGGGTAATGGGGGCTTGAGTGAGAAGGGGGTGATGAAATGAGATGGGTGGGTCTGTAGGACTCCTGGACGCCAGAGGATGGTGCGTGGATGGATGAAATTCACAGATGAAAGGACTGACGGATAAGTGAACAAATAGATGAGTGGATGTAAGAGGAGAGATGATAAATGGACAAATAGGAATGCACAGGTGGGTGGATGGATAAAGGGCTGGACGAATGACTACATCGCTGCCCCCAGGAGCTGCCATCCCGGGTGTCGTGTGCTTCAGAGGGGACCTCTTGCCCCTCAACCTTCCTAGTCCTTCCTGGTCCTCTGACACTCTCACAGTGCCACTGCTTACCACTGCAGTTATGGTGCCCGCGGCTTCTGGTGTTGGGGACCTCCGTGCCGTTGGGGAAGACGCACCAGCAGTAGCCGATGCTCCCATAGCACTGGAGTGGCAGATAGTTGCCGTTCTCGTCGCACTTGGGCCTGAATGAACCCGGGTGGACAGCAGGGATGTGGCTGACCTCTTCCTGGCACTTGGTCAGTACTGAAGCGACAGGCATGATGAGGACACAGTGAGTGAGTGAGCTCTGAATCAGGGTCTGAGCAGAGCTAGAGACCCACACACCACTGCTGTAGGCCTAATGCCTTCTTCCCAAGTGGCTTTACTCACTCCAGCCATCACACGGATCAGAAAACTGAGAGGCCTAGACCAACAAGGTCTGAGATCAAAAAGGAAGTGAATGGCCATGTGTCCAATTCACCTCAGAAGTTGATGGTTTCTTCTGATACTCAAGGCCCATTACAGTTTTGGGCTAGGCACAGTGGCTCATGCCTATAATTTCAGCACTTTGGGAGGCCGAGGTGGGCGGATCTCTTGAGGTCAGGAGTTCGAGACCAGCCTGGCCACAATGGTGAAACCCCGTCTACTAAAAATACAAAAATTAGCTGGGCATGGTGGCACATGCCTGTAATCCCAGCTACTCGGGAGGCCGAGGCAGGAGAATTGTTTGAACCTGGGAGGCTGAGGTTGCAGTGAGCTGAGATCACCACTGCACTCCAGCCTGGGCGACAGAGCCAGACTCCATCTCAAAAACAAACAACCAGAAACCACCATTACAGTTTAGAATTGCACTTGCGATTCTGATTCTAGAGAGAAGCGATGGGCACCTTGGTAAGTCTAAGCTTCTTGTTACTGGGAGTTCCCAAGTAGAAATGGGGGTTACCATTTGTTGGAGATGTCTTAGAGGGGTTTAAGCATCAGCTAGGAGTTGGAGATAGCATGTACGGTGTCTTCTATGAATCTGATGCAGAAACTGAGGCCCCGGGCAGGGTGGCCCTTTGACCTTCTACTTCAGGACCCTGAATCCCAGAGGGAAGGAGATTTGTCCAAAGTTACATAGCAAATTAGAGACAGCACCGGGATAGAAACAGCACTCTGTCTTTGGGTCTAAAAACATCCTAGTCTGCATTGTCCATGAGGTGGGAAACGCCCAAGGCTCTCTTGGCAGCAGCTGTGACCTTGGCGCCCTCACTGGATTGCAGGCAGCGCTGGGGCAAGGTCATTACAAGGATTCCTTTCTGCAGTGTTTCGGGCAGGTTCTGCCCCAGGCACCCTGTGCTGTACCATCAATGCTCTGTGAGAGGGGTCACCTGTACCCTGTGGTGACAGGCCTCTGTGGGCCCTTAGGAACCCTTAGACAAGATGGGGGTGGGTCAGGGGAGGGGTACAGCCAAATCAAGAAGGAATAGACAGGAGAGAGAGAGAAGTGAGAAAGAAGTGAGAGCTGAGAGGATGGGAGATTCTGCGGTGCTGGGACCAGGGAGTGCTGGAGGCCCCGGCCTCAGCAGCTCCAGGAGAGCCCTGAGGGTCCAGAAGCCCTGGCACGCTAAAGCTCCCACTCCCTGTACCTTTCGGTGGAGCCTCGGTGGGCTTTTGCTCCAAGGAGTGCCTGCTCATTTCAAACAGGAGCCAATGGTGCATCCAGCTCTCAAAGACCTAATACAGATAGAGGTGGAGGTCAGGTTCAGTGGCTACCACCAAGCCCCTACACTGCCTGGCTTTGTCCCTGGGGACAGAAACATGCAGGGCCAAATAGGGCCCCAACACCCGGATCCAGCTGCAGCCTGGTTCCCACTTAAAGACCCATGGGGCTGAACCCCACACACTGCAGCATCCAGGCTTTGGAAGTGCTGGCAAACTCCTTCAGCTTCCTGAGAATGGCTTCCCCAGCCCACCCTCACCCCACCTCTCCCAGCCCTGCCCTAGACATCGGAGGAAAGAGAGAGTTCCCATGCAGGGAAACCTGCTGACCTTCCAGTCTATGGTCTCCATGGTGTTCTTAAGGTGTCTCAGGTTCTCCGGGAAACTCCCCTTCAGCGGCGGGTACACTTTCAGGGGGTCAGCATTCTACAGGGTGGCAGGGCAGGAAGGATGGTTCAAAAAGAGCTCCCTGACAGGCAATGTGAAATGTGTAGCCCACGTTCCCTTGGTCTTCCATTCCTCAGAATGGATCAGAGCTGCACCAAGCCTAAACCCTGGACTTCAGCCATTATGGGAGGGGAGGGAAGGGGTAAGGGTAGTCCAGCTGTTCAGCTACAAGACTGCAGGCTTGCGAGTCGAGTTCTAGATTCCAGGCCAGCTCTACCAACAAGCCCCAGTGTCCTCCCTGTGGATGGCTGCTCAGCTTTCAGGTCTCACCTGCTCCAGAAGGTGACGACCCAACCTTGACTGCCCCCAGCTAGGTTGAGTCCTCTGCCTCTTTCTTCACAAAGCCCCCTGCACTTCTGTCATCACCTGGTCACTTGTCTGTCTCCCACATTAGCCTGCGATCCCCATGGCTTCAGAAGCTGGGTCCAATTGCTCCCCATTGTGGGCCCAGAGCCTTGCACAGTGCTGGCACAGGATAGACACGCAGTACAAATTTGGGGAGAAAAAAAAGGGGTGTCTTGAGCAAGTCACTTCTAAGCTTTGAGCCTCAGTTTCTTTATTTTTATTTTATGTTTTGAAATGGAGTCTCACTGTCACCCAGGCTGGAGTGCAGTGCCGTGATGATCTCGGCTCACTGCAACCTCCACTTCCCGGGTTAAAGCGATTCTCCTGCCTCAACCTCCCGAGTAGCTGGAATTACAGGTGCCTGCCATCACGCCTGGCTAATTTTGTATTTTTAGTAGAGACTTTCACTATGTTGGCCAGGCTGGTCTCAAACTCCTGGCCTCAGGTGATCCGCCTGCCTAGGCCTCCCAAAGTGCTGAGATTACAGGCATGAGCCACTGCACCCAGCCAAGCCTGTTTATCTAAAAAATGCAGAGAGGCCGGACTACATATAACATTTAAGGGTCATCCTTGTATTCGCTAATCCAGAGAGCACATGTTGAAAGTCTGCCACAAGCCAGGTATACAGGCCTTGGAGCTCAGCCTGGCCAAAGTCCTGGGTGGGCAGGCAGGGCCACCCGGCTAGCTCCCTGCACTCACCTGGAGCAGGTGCATTACATGGTCCTCTGTCATGTTGCCATACTTGGTGGCATTCTGCATGGGCTGTGGGAGGAAGTAACAGAAGGTTACCAGCGCTGGTCCCTGGAGCAGGAGCCAGTTGCTGGGATCTAGGTAAGAGACTGGAATCCCAGGCGCTTGGTCAATGATTCCATCTCTGCCACCTCCAAACATGAGAGCTCGAGCAAGTCACTTTAGCTTCCTGCCTCAATGTCCTCATTGGTCAAACTGGCATAAGCTTTCCTGCCCAGGGTTTTGTCCACAGCACAGTATTGTGAATATAAATATTGTCAATGCATGATAGCAAGGTCTTTGAGAATGAGAGAGGACAGTGAGATGCTATAGGAAATGAGAAGCACTTTGTAAACTGTAGAGGGCTGAGCCTTCCTCCCAGGGATGGCACCAAGAGACTCTTCACCTGTGCCCTCCACACCTGGGGAGCCCTATTCTTCCTGAGGCAGGCACTGTCCCTCCCGCAGCAGTAAGGACCCCTCCCCAGCTGGGCTCTCCTCCCTGCCCCTCCCCTTGGCACTGTCCTCCATCCAGGTGGGATAACCTTGCCCCTCCCACCACCCTGGGGCTGTCCTTACCCCCCGGGGCAGGGCTCCCATGGGCAGCGCCTGCATCAGCAGCGGGGTGGCCATGCGCATCTTGCTCACAGGCTTGGGAGCTGTGGGGACAGGAACGAGGGTAAGTGTGGCCCCAGTGCCCAAGGAGGAGGGTATCAGACCCAAATGAGGAAGGGCTGGAATTCCAAACCCGAGGGAGAGGACAGTGGGCCCAGCTGGGTGCAGGGATGGGGGTCTCTGAGGTGAGGGATGGTGGGAGGTGGGGGGTATCAAGATGTAGGGGTGCACGCACGCTTGGGAAGCTTCATGCGCAGGTTCTCCAGCTGCAGGTTCTGGGAGGTGACTGTCAGTTTGTCCAGCCGGCCCTGCTGCTGGTACAGGAAGTAGGCGGTGGTGGCCTGGCCAGCCAGGAGCAGAGTCACCAGGATGGAAAAGCCTGTGTACAGGGCTCCGCGGCTGCACTTGCTGTGGGAGGTGGGGAGGATAGGTCAGAGGAGGATCTACAGTGGTGGCTGCCCCCAAGGGCTGGCTAGGAATGGGGAAATGTATACCCCCATTTCCATTAGCCCCCTAAGCCACCCCTAACAAATAATGCACTTGAAGCACAAACAATAAACTGGCTATGGAAATGCAGCTTGAAGACCTCGCCCCACCCCTCCTTCCAACCATCGATGTGCCCGAAGTCCTCCCTGGCAGAGACCCTGCAGCTGCCACGGGCCTGAGTTGAACAGAGAAGAGCAAAGAGGCATGCTCGTCCTCTCTGGACCTTAGGGTCCTGCCTGTGCGATGAGGGGTTGAGGTGGGGGGGTCTTCCCAGGCTCCCTTTGCCTTGGGGATCTCCTGAGGATCAGGGCTGCCCTCAAGAGGAACAGGTTTGGTTTTGTTTTTGTTTTTGTTTTTGTTTTTTTGAGACGAAGTCTCGCTCTGTCGCCCAGGCTGGAGTGCAGTGGCGCGATCTCGGCTCACTGCAACCTCCGCCTCCCGGGTTCACGCCGTTCTCCTGCCTCAGCCTCTTCGAGTAGCTGGGACTACAGGCACCCGCCACCACGCCCGGCTAATTTTTTTCTATTTTTAGTAGAGACGGGGTTTCACCGTGGTCTCGATCTCCTGATCTCGTGATCCACCCACCTCAGCCTCCCAAAGTGCTGGGATTACAAGCGTGAGTCACCGCGCCCAGCCTTTTTTTTTTTTTTTTTCCTGCTGGCAGGTATGTTATTTTTTTTAATTGACAAAAAAAAAAAAAATTGTATGTGCTTACCAAGTAAGGGGAAGAGCGTTATCACCCCTCTGCCCAATCTCCCACCCTCTCAGTGAAATCAGATTTAAGGAGAAAAGGTAAGGAAGTGGGACCGGGACAGCAGAAAATGTAGCCCACCTGGGAAGAAGTGGGGTCTGGCCATTTTAGGAGTGGGCTGGGGGAGCCTTGGACAATGTCAGGCTGAAGCAGGGCCAGGCACCACCCACTCTGGGACCGTCCTCTGCCCAGGCTCTCCATGTCTTTGAGCATGTCCCTGCCAATCTCTGTGCCTCTGTCCCCTCATTTGTCACATAAGTGCCCCCACCTCTGCGATTCTAGAATTTGGTGGGTTTCTTCTTTTAAGCAAGATCTCACTGCAAGCGCCAAAGTATTTCAAATGGTAATATCCACCCTGCAGGGGGTGGGCAGGAGTATAGATGCCTGAGCCTGTGTGGCCTGGATGAATTTCTCATGCTCCCTGGACTCACCATCCAGACCCTCAGACCTCAGCAAGCCCTTGTATCTGTGGGACTTGGATGCGATTTGGGGGTGCATGCATATGTTACAGTACAGGGGATGTAAGGATCCTGCCCCTACACCCTGGGAGTTTCTGATCGGTTCTTTGACGACCCCAGGGGTGGGACTACTAAGACCCTAGTCCAGGTGTTGCCAATGTGAAGGTGTTGGGAGGTGATCGGGCCACGAGGCCTTCTCCCTCACAAATGGGATTAGGTGCCCTGTAAGAGAGCTTGACGGAAGGAGTTGGTTCTCTCTTGCCCTTCTGCCTTCCACCATGTGAGGAGACATCAAGGAAGCCCCTCACCAGGCTGGGCGTGGTGACTCATGCCTGTAATTCCAGCACTTTGGGAGGCCGAGGCAGGTGGATCACTTGAGGCCAGGAGTTCGAGACCAGTCTGGCCAACATGGCGAAACCCCGTCTCTACAAAAAATACAAAAAACTTAGCCGGGCATGGTGGCGTGCACCTCTAGTCCTAGCTACTTGGGAGGCTGAGGTGGGAGAATCACTTGAACCTGGGAGGCAGAGGTTGCAGTGAGCCAAGATCGTGTCACGCATCACTGCACTCCAGTCTGAGTGACAGAAGGAGACTCTGTCTCAAAAAAAAAGAAAGCTAGGCTGGGTGCGGTGGCTCACATCTGTAATCCCAGCACTTTAGGAGGCCGAGACAGGCGGATCACCTGAGGTCAGGAGTTCAAGACCAGCCTGGCCAACGTGGTGAAACCCTATCTCTACTAAAAATACAAAAATTAGCCGGACGTGGTGGCGAGCACCTGTAATCCCAGCTACTCGGGAGGCTGAGGCAGGAGAATCACTTGAACCTGGAAGGTGGAGGTTGCAGTGAGCTGAGATCATGCCATTGCACTCCAGCCTGGGTGACAGAGTGAGGCTCCATCTCAAAAAAAAAAAAAAAAATTAGCCGGGCGTAGTGGTGGGCACCTGTAGTCCCAGCTACTCAGGAGGCTGAGGCAAAAGAATCGCTTGAACCTGGGAGGCAGAGGTTGCGGTGAGCCAAGATCACACCACTGCACTCCATCCTGGGGGATAGAGTGAGACTCTGTCTCAAAAACCATAACAAAACAAAACAAACAAAAAAAGCCCCTCCAGAACTGTGAGAAATAAATTTCTGGGGTTTTTGTTTTTGTTTTTGTTTTTTTGTATATTACGCAGTCTGTGGTATTCTGTTAAAGCGGCACAAAATGGACTAAGACAGACCCATTGGGAACTGCCAGGATGAGGCTGCACCCTGCCTACTCCAGCAACCAGCAAGCTCCAGGAGGCCCTTCTGCCTGGTAACGCATGACATCACAGACTGGCTCATTCTCATTGGCTTGCTGTGTGCCAGTCTGTGCTTTCTGGGATAAGGCCCAGCCCAAGGGAGAGTTATTCGGGAAGGAAACAGCAAAAACCCGACGGGGAGGGAGAAGTGGGGAGACCAGACGGAAGGGAAAACAAATTCTACTTCTTGGCCTTCTCCAGGAACAGGGGTGGCCTGGCCTGTGTTCAGGCTCTCCAGCCTCATCCTCCACCTGTTCAGTGCTTCTGCAACCCCACACCCAATTCTAGCCCCAGCTCTACCTCCCACACGCGACATGGGACAGTACCTTCCCCTCTCTGCGCCACAGTTCCTCAGGAGGCCTAAGAACCTAGAGATTCACCCTGAAGACAAGCCCACATAACCTGGATTGGAATCCTGGCTCTGGAGTCGGTTAGTTCTGGGACCATCTAAGTTGATTAACCCTCTGTGTGAGTAAAATCGGGTAAAATATCTGCTCCAAGGGCTGTTATGTTAAATAAGATGATGAGGGTAAAGCTCTTGGCTCCACACCTAGCACATTGTTAGCACTCTATAAATAAATTACACTCAGTGCAATTCTCAGGGGAGTTCGTAGTTAAGTTTAGCATCTGCTTTTCTTCCTCTTTATGCATCTTGAATGCCTGTCCCCTGGTTCTGGTAGAGTGCCAACTCTTGTCACCCCCCTCTTTATTTCCTCATTTACACTACCTTCTTCTGCAATTAAAAAAAAAAAAAAAAGCCAAAGTCAGGAGCCAACCAGAGCTAGCAGGAATCATGACACAAATGTTGCCAGGCAGAAGCATTCACAAAAGCCTCCAAAACAGGCTCCAGTCTGGAATGGCCTAAGCACACATGGCCAGCTTTAGAAGCAGTAACTGAATAAAGGGAAAACTAGACAAGGATTAGACAAGGGGGCATGCACTCTGAACACTGAGCCCAACTGGGTCTGTAAATCACTGAGTGGTCTGAGCTCAGAGGGGTCTCACCTCCCCTTCCCACAAAATGCACCTCTGAAAGGGGGCCAAATGGTGGAGTGAGCTAACACTTTGATGTCAGACTAGTCCTGGTTCAAATTCTGCCTCCAACCACTCACTAGCTATGATTACTTGGGTAAGTCACTTACCAATGTGAGCCTCAATTTCCTCTTCTGTAAAAAGGGACAACAAAAGTACCTGATTCATAGGGTGACTGTAAGAATTAAAATTGAGTTTAGCCTTTATATATGTAAATAATCACAGTACTAATTATTAGTGGCTGAGGCCTGGTGACAGGTACACTGTGGATGTTATTATGGCTATTACTACAGGGACTCAGGGAGAGGCAGTGATTTATCCAAGGTCACACGTGGCCTAGACCAGAATCCATTCCTCACAAAAGAGTCTGCCCTCCTTGCCATGGGATTCCCTGGGGTTTTCACAGGCCACAGCTCTAATGGTCTGCAGCAGGTTACCCTGTTCCCCAGAACATAGCTTGTCATAACATCTCTGCAGGGCTCTCCCAAACCCCTTTCTGCCTGGCAACAGCTGACATCACACCTTGCTGTAAGTCCATGTAGATCGCAAATTACTTTTTGGAGACTGGGGGTAGCAGGGGCATTGGGGTAACAGCCTTCTAGCCCTTTTTGAGGGAAACACATGGGTGAGGCTATTTTAGGGCTGGGAAGTGGGGCCTGGGGTCCTCTGGATGGCTGTGCTGGCCTCTGGCTGCAAGGGAGAGGGGTACAGACAAAGACATGACCCCCGTCAACCCTGAGCCCCCTCCAGAAATTTAACCAGAGTCTGTCCCTCCTTTCTTGCCTGCCCCCAACATCTCACAATCCCTCCCGTGATGGCAGACGTCTCCATCTACTCTGCAGACACTTGCAACTATCATTCCCCTGATCCGTGGTAATCAGGAGGGAACTCCTCTGTGAAGAACTGCTTCCACCATCCTCTTTTAGAAACTCTTTCTCCACGGGGATCTTGGACATTTTCAAAATCTGGTGCAAGTTCTTTATTTTTATTATTTTTATTTTTTTTGAGACAGAGTGTCACTCTGTCACCCAGGGTGGGGTACAGTTGCACGATCTTGGCTCACTGCAATGTCTGCCTCCCGGGTTCAAGTGATTCTCATGTCTCAACCTCCCAAGTAGGTGGGATTACAGGTGTACACCACCACACCTGGCTAATTTTTGTATTTTTAGTAGAGATGGGTTTTCAACATGTTGGCCAGGCTGGTCTCGAACTCCTGGCCTCAGCTGATCTGCCCGCCTCAACTTCCCAAAGTGCTGGCATTACAGATGAGAGCCACCAGGCACAGCCTGTTCCAAGGCCTTTAACCTAGCATTCACAGCCCAGCTTTAGTGGGGTCTCAAAGCCCATGGATAGCATGTGAAACTCTAGGGAGAGAACCCATGCTCTCTTCTGCTTTTCAGAAGGAGGGGGTCTGATGCAAGGAAAGTTACAAACCCCTGCTCTTAAAGTAACCCCCTCATTTGACAAGAGAGGGAGCCGGAGCCCAGAGCAGGCCAAAGACTTGCTCAAAATCACCCAAAAAGTCAATGTTAGAGTCAGAGCCTGAATCCCTCTTTCCTGTGACTCCCGGCCAGTGTTTCTTCCCAGCACATGCGCACGGCTCTGCAGTCCAGGATTGGTGTGCCCTTTCCTGGTGCTCACACATACCTCTCCGGGGCTCCAGGGCGCCGGCCCAGCATGGGCAGTTGCTCATTGTTGGAGATAAGGTCGCGCTGGTCATCCATGATTGGCTTCTGATCTTCCCGACAGCTCCTGCTGCTCCTCCTGTGCATCTGGGACCCTGAACCCCTGGCTCACCTCTTAAAGCTGGTGCTGGAGAGGAATCTGATTCGTCCACAGGAGGCCACTCCGCCCACTTGGTAGATGTGGAAGTGAAAGCTACAAAGGCTGGAAATACCCCACTTTGGTGAAGCTGCCTTTTGCGGGGCAGGATGTGGGGCGGGGGGGCTCCCCAGGCAGGTAGAAAGGCCAGCACGATCCCATTGGCTGCCCAGGGCCCTCATCACTTGTTTCTGGGCAGGCCTTTGGATTCATAAGGCTCTTTGAATGTTTCAAGAAACAGGCAAATGTCCACTCCCTGGACAGGAAAGCACTTTGAAACAGAAGACACCTTTGTTTGTCTCCCCTTCCCATCCACAGATGAGTGGGTGCAGAAAGGGGCGGTGCACCCTCAGTGAGCTCAGACAAGTCCTCTTCTCTGGCCTCCGTTATGTCATCTCAAACATGCGGGAGGAAGTTTGGACAATGTGCAGGGGTGAAAACATTTCTTTTCTTTCCCTGTTCAGGTTCTTAGTTGAGACACTCCCTGGAAACAAAAGTCAAGTTAACAAAAGAAAAACCAGCCAAAGTTGATTAACACATGCTCTACCCATTATGCAGCAGAGGCCTCAGTTGAGAATTATTTCTCTCTCAAGGCAGTGGCTTAGGGGCCTTGCTTAAATAGTATTTTAACAAAGAGCCGTAAGTCCCGTAGAGTGACAGGACAGAGAAGAGGATATCTTCAGGGTTCCAAAGGGCTGGAAATGTAGGAAGGTAAATATATGGGAAGAGTCAAGTCTGATCCAGTATCCTCTGAGCTGTGCTTCTGAGCTGATCAAGACAGAGAGAAGGGGCAGAGGGTACCCCTGTGTTTTAACCTTTTACCTTTAACTAAAATCCGCAGGTTTTTAGAAAGGAATATTTTGATTTCCTTCAAACCTAAGAGCCCATGGTTTTAAGGCTCCAGCACTCAGACGTGCCTCCACTTACCAAGCCCTCCTCCGTGCCAGGCGCGTTGTCCATGCTTTGTTTCCTGTGATCTTTACGGAGGCCCTTTGAGGAGTGTTTTATCATCTCCATTTACAGATAGGGACACAGGGGCTCTTGTGAGCATCACACCTCCAGAAAGTGGTGGAGCCTGCATTTTTAACCACTCTACCCCTCTGCCTCCTTGTGTGGTTCAGATCCAGGAGAATGGGGGCCTGTGCTGGGAGGGAAGAGGAGGGCCTGGGAAAGGGTGCCTGGGGGGATGGGACTATGTTGGCAAGACTCCTGCGCTGTGACATAATGAAAAACGTCTCTGGTCTCTGTCCCTGGTTCCTGACACAAGGACCACTAAGAACCAAAGAATCTCCAGAGTAAGGCTGGGTGTGGTGGCTCACACCTGCAATTCCAGCACTTTGGGAGGCTGAGGCGGGAGGATCAGTTGAGGTCAGGAGTTCGAGACTTGCCTAGCCAACATGGTGAAACCCTGTCTCTACAAAAAATTTAAAAATTAGCCGGGCATGGTGGCACACGCCTGTAATCCCAACTACTTGGGAGGCTGAGGCAGGGGAATTGCTTGAACCCAGGAGGTGGAGGCTGCAGTGAGCCAAGAACGCACCACTGCACTCTAGCCTGGGTGACAGAGCAAGACTCTGTCTAAAAAAAAAAAAAGACCGGGCACGGTGGCTCACGCCTGTAATCCCAGCACTTTGGGAGGTCGAGGCGGGTGTATCTTGAGGTCAGGAGTTTGAGACAAGCCTGACCAATATAGTGAAACCCCGCTACTAAAAACACAAAAATTAGCCAGACATGTTGGCGTGTGCCTGTAATCGCAGCTACTTGAGAGGCTGAGGCAGGAAAATCGCTTGAACCCTGGAGGCGGAGGTGTGAGATCGCGCCACTGCACTTCAGCCTGGGCAACAGAGCGAGACTCCGTCTCAAAAAAAAAAGTATCTCCAGAGTGAGAAGAATGTCTTTTTTTATATATTCAGGAAATGCTGGTGGCTGAAAGCCTCTAGAGAGCTTCAGATGGAGGCTGGGTGCCATGTGAGGAGAGGGTCAGGACTTTCAGACCTCACCCCCACCCACCCCACCCCAACTTCCAGAGAGGAGAGAGGGGTTGGAGGATGAGTTCAATCAGTGATTTAACCAACCATGTCTATATAATGGAACTTGCATAAAAATCCCAAACAACTAGGTTTGGAGAGCTTTCGAGTAGACGAACACATCCATGTGCCAGGAGGGTGGTGCACCCCAACTCCACAAGGACGGGGACAGAGGCTCCTGTGTTCAGGACCCCTCCCACATGCCGTACGCTATGGACCTCTTCATCAGTATCTGTATCCTTTATAATAAACTGGTAATAGTAATCTGTATCCTTAATAATAAACTGGTAATAGTAAGTAAAGTGCTTCTCAGTTCTGTGGGCCATTGTAGCCATTTGTCAAGTATGAAGAGGGAGTTGTGGGAACTCCCGATTAGTAGCCAAGTCATCAGAAGTACTGGAGTCCTGGGACTTAGGATTGGCATCTGAACTGGATGAGTCTTGTCTGACTGAGCCCTCAACCTATGGGTTCAGATGCTAACCCCAGGTAGATAGTGTCTCAATGGAATTGAATTGTAGGATGCCCAGCTGGTGTCCAGAGAGTTAGAACATTCGTTGTTGGTGTAGAAAAAATCCACACATTTGGTGTCAGAAGTGCTGTGAGTGTAAAAAAACAAGTTTCCTTTCATATACCATATTTGTTTTATTAATCTTTATGTATTGTGTGTGCTTTATAATTTGCATTAGTAAATTTTTTTTATAAATTTAGACTTGTGGTTCGAAGGTTCAATGAGTTTTGGATTTCAAGAGTCAAAGGAGATAGTATATGCATTTTGGGAGGAGAGAGAAGAGCAGACATGGCCTTTGACGTAGCCAGACCTGAGTTCAAATCCCAAATCAGAAACATCCTAGGCGTGTGAGTCCCTGAGCCAGTCCCTCAACCTTTCTTTCTTTCTTTTTTTTTTTTTTGAGACAGAGTCTTGCTCTGTTGCCCAGGCTGGAGTGCAGTGGCACGATCTTGGCTCACTGCAAGCTCCGCCTCCCAGGTTCACGCCATTCTTCTGCCTCAGCCTCCCAAGTAGCTGGGACTACAGGTGCCTGCCACCATGCCTGGCTAATTTTTTGTATTTTTAGTAGAGACAGGATTTCACTGTGTTAGCCAGGATGGTCGCGATCTCCTGACCTCGTGATCCGCCCGCCTCGGCCTCCCAAAGTTCTGGGATTACAGGCGTGAGCCACCGCGCCTGGCCCCTCAACCTTTCTGATTTTGCTTTCTGCTTTGTAATGCAGGGATGGTAATACTAGCCTTGCAGAGCTGTTAGACTAAATAAGCATTTAGCCAGAGCCTCGCACCATAGAAGATGCTGAAGATATGAAACTGGATGGAACTGGAGACATTTTGTAAGTGAAATAAGCCAGGAACAGAAAGTTAAACACAGAATGTTCTAACTCATATGTGGAAGCTAAAAAAAGTTCAACTCATAGAAGTGAAAAGTAGAACAGAGGATACTAGAGGCTGGGAAGGGTAGGGGGAAGGGAGGGATGGGGATGCAAAAGGATACAAAATTGCACCTAGATAGGACTAAGTTCTCATTTTCCATCACCCCCGTGTGATGACTATAGTTAACAATAATGTACAGTTTCAAATAGCTGTGAGACAGAGCAGGGACCCTTCTTAGGGGCCAGCCAAGCACCCTACCAACATAAAAATAGAGGAAAATCTAGGCCAGAAATGGTAGCTCACACCTGTAATTCCAACACTTTAGCAGGTCCAAGGTGGGAGGATCGCTTGAGGCCAGGAGTTCAAGACCAGCCTGGGGAACACAGTGAGACCCCATCTCCACAAAAATGTTTCTAAAATTAGCCAGGCGTGGTGGCACGTGCTTGTAGTCCCAGCTACTCAGGAGGCTGAGGCAGGAGGATCCCTGGAGGCTTGAGTGTCCAGGCTGCAGTGAGCTATGATGATGCCACTGTACTGCAGCTTGGGTGACAGAGTAAGACCATCTCTAAAGAGAAAAAAGAAAAGAAAAGAAAAAGAAACTTAAGTTTCTTCAAAAGTATTTCAGGCACCTAGCTAGCCTTGAGAAGTAAATGAGCAAGCTGATAAACAAAAATATAGTAATAACTTAAGACAATAGCCAAAAAAGTTAGAATCATGGGGTATTTGGCTCCCTATAGAAACTAAAGATAACATCTTAACTTATGTCCGTGCATTGCTTTTCATAAACCCAGACCCCCACCAAACAGATCCACTGGCACATAGATCTCAGACAAGGGGGGAGCAGAGGACTAAACTCTAACCACCAGTCTTTGCTCTAAATTTCTTCCTCTCACACCTGTAATCTCAGCACTTTGGGAGGTCAAGGTGGAAGGATTGCTTGAGGCCAGAAGTTCAAGACCAGCCTGGGCAACAAAGCAAGACCCCCATTTCTACAAAAACAAAACAAAACAAAACAAAATTTAATTAGCCAGTTGTGGCAGCACATATCTGTAGTCCCAGCTAGATGGGAGGCTGAGGCGGAAGGATCACTTGAGCCCAGGAGTTTGAGGCTGCAGTGAGCACTGATTGCCCCACTAAACTCCAGTCTGGGTGACAGAGCGAGCCTCTGTCTCAACAAATAATAAATTTTAAAAATTAAAAATAAATTTCTTTCTGAGGGGCCTGGAAGAGGTCACACCCGTAGGCCAGAGCTAACATTCCTTTTTTCTGACCCCAAATTTTTAGACAAAGGTTCATGTCCTTAACCAATGACGAATGAGAAAATCTTTAAATTCACCCATGACCTGTGGACTCCCACTTCAAAATGTTCCACCTTTTTAGGTCAAACCAATATATAACCTTCATGTATTGATTTAGAATTTTGCCTATAACTTCTGCTTTCCTCAGATTTACCCCTGCCTTTAAAATCCTTCCTTATAAGCCATTCATTGGAGATGTTGGGTTTCTTTGTTTTGTTTTGTTTTTTGAGACAGAGTCTCACTCTGTCCCGCTTAAAGAATTGCAGTGATGCAATCATGGCTCACTGCAGCCTCAACTTCCCAGGCTCAAGGGATCCTCCCACCTCAGCCTCCTGAGTAGCTGCGTATACAGGTACATGCCATCACACCCAGCTAATTCTTCTGTAGAGACGATGTGTCTCACTATATTGTCCAGGCTGGTCTCAAACTCCTGGACTCAAGCTATCCTCCTGCCTTGGCTCCACAGTGTGCTGGGATTACAGGCATGAGCTGTTGCACCCAACCAAGGTCAGATCTTAAGCACGAGCTGCCCAATTCTTTTACTTGGTCATCTACAAATAAATATCCTCTTTTCTTCCACTACAAACCTCGGTATAAATATTTGGCCTTATGATGCCGTGTGAGCAGAACCTTGCTTGGTTCAGTAACAGCTGGAAAAAGGATATTGAATGTTCCCAACACAAAGAAATGATAAAAGTTTGAGATGATGGATATTACCCCCACCAAAAAAAAAAAAAAAAAAAGTGAAACTGTACTGTTCAAATATTTATTTATTTATTTATTTATTTATTTATTTATTTAATTAAGACAGAGTCTCGCTCTGTCACCCAGGCTGGAGGGCAGTGATGTGATCTCAGCTCACTGCAGCCTCCACCTCCCGGGTTCGAGCGATTCTCATGCTTAAGCCTCCGGAGTAGCTGGGCTACAGGTGTGCGCCACCATGCCCGGATAATTTTTTTGTATTTTTAGTAGAGATGGGGTTTCTTTTTTTTTTTTTTTTTTTTTTTTTTTGAGATGGAGTCTCGCTCTGTCACCCAGGCTGGAGTGCAGTGGCACAATCTCGGCTCACTGCAAGCTCCGCCTCCCGGGTTCACGCCATTCTCCTGCCTCAGCCTCTCCGAGTAGCTGGGACTACAGGCACCCGCCACCGCGCCCGGCTAATTTTTTTTTGTATTTTTAGTAGAGACGGGGTTTCACCGTGGTCTCGATCTCCTGACCTCGTGATCCGCCCGCCTCGGCCTCCCAAAGTGCTGGGATTACAAGCGTGAGCCACCGCGCCCGGCGAGATGGGGTTTCATCACATTGGCCAGGCTGGTCTCGAACTCCTGACCTCAAGTGATCCGCCCGCCTCGGCCTCCCAAAATGCTGGGATTACAGGCATGAGCCACCGCGCCCAGCTCAAATATTTATTAAGCTATTTTCTGTGTAGTCAAGACAAATGGTATCCTATATCCACACAAAAATTTGCCCACAAATGAATGTTCATAGGGCCATTATTCATAATATCAAAAAAGTAGAAACAACCCAAATATTCAACTGATGAATAGGTACACAAAGTGTGGTGTATCCATACAATGAAATAGTACTCTGCCATGTGCTCGCTTCGGCAGCACATATACTGAAATAGTACTCTGCCATAAAGAGGAATGAATACTCAATAAAACTGTTACTTTAAAAAATAATGAAGCACTGATTCATACCACGACGTAGATGAACCTTGAAAACATTATGCTAAGTGAAAAAAGCCAGACACAAAAGGCCATACATTGTATGATTCCATTTATGAGAAGTGCCCAAAATAGGCAAATCCACAGAGACAAAATATAGATTAGGGGTTGCTGGGGGCTGTGGGGAAGAAAGGAAGGGGAGTGGTTGCTAACAGGTATGGGGCTTCCTTTTGGGTAATGAAAATATTCTAGAATAGATAGTGATGATGGTGGCACAACTTTGTGGATATACAAAAAACCATTGAATTATACAATTTGTAAAGGGTGAATGTTATGGTACATGAATTAGGTCTCATTTTTTGAAGATTGTAATGATGGACAGAGCACACATTTACTTTTGCTTCCTCTCTCACTTTGCTTTTGTCACTAAAATGACCATAGGTTGTTTTAAGTGTAAATCTACAAGAACAAAGAGAATAGGAGATGAGAAAACAATAGAATTTTAGAAGCAGGAAAGCAGGTGAGCAAGTGTTAAGTCCCTTAGTAGACCCCAAAAAAACTTCATCCTAAACCTGCGGCTAGAAAAGCTGAGAAGCCACGTAGTTACGTGGCAGAACAGACTCAGGAACTGGTGTGTCGGGTACCTGGGTGGCGAGTAGAGGTGGGGCTAAAAAGAGGAAGGTCGTTTGGAAGTCTGTTTCTGAGGCAGTGAGATACCCACACCCTCTCCCTCCCCGAGCGCCATCCGTCGTCCCCCTCCTTGAGGGAAAACTGCAAGTGTCTTTCCCAGACAAAGTAAAGAACGTGAGCCTGGTACTGAAGCTGAGAGGCCCAGTGTTCTCCCCTACCCACAGTGTGAAAGCCAGGCCTTCACCCAAGCCACAGCCTGGAGGAAGCTTCTCTGTGGAGCATGACCATCCCAGGAAAAAAAGACCTCAGGACTCTGACACTGGGAGTTTCCTGATGAAACAACTCAGCCAGAATACCCTATAGGAAGCCCTCAGTGGATAAGTCCTACTCACGGGTCACAGCTGTCTTAGACAATCAGGTTTTTTAGATAATCCAGAATCCTGGGACATCTAAAGGAAGCCTTTAACATAAAAGAGAGTGAACAAAACAACCACACAGAAAAAAAAAAAGGGCTATGGAGGAAATGAACTGTCATTAATAGCCCTAGGGAGAAAAAGGAGGATACTGCACCCATGAAACAAGAATAGGATGCTATAAAAGTCTAAGTGGTATAGAAGAACAAAACACAGCTCTTGAAGATTTAAAATATGAGGGCAGATATTAAACAGTCAATAGACGGAAGATAAAGTGTTTTTTTAAAATCTCCCAAAGTGTAGACCACAAAGATAAATTTAAAAATCAGACAGAAAAATAAGAGAATTAAACACCAGTCCAGGAGGCCCAACAGCCAAATACCAAGTTCCAGAAATAGAGAACAGAAAATATAGAGGGGAAGAAATCATCAGTGAAATAAGTCAATACATTTTCCAGAACTCAAGGACATAAATTTCCAAACTGAAAGGGCCCAGTGAGCACCAAGGACAAGGCGTGAAAGCAATTTCACAGCAAGGGATGCTGTTGTGAAGTTTCAGCAAAATAAGAACAAAGAGAAGATTCTGCAAATTTCCAGAAAGGAAAAATCAAGACAGATACAAAGGATTAGGAATCAGAAGATTAGGAATCAGAATGACTTTAGATTTCTTTCTTTTTTTTCTCTCTTTCTTTCTTTTTTTTGAGATGGAGTCTCGCTCTATAGCTGAGGCTAGAGTACAGTGGCGCAATCTCAGCTCGCTGCAACCTCTGCCTCCCACGTTCAGGCGATTCTCCTGCCTCAGCCTCCCAAGTAGCTGGGATTACAGGCACTTGCCACCACCACTGGGGAAGTTTTGTATTTTCTTTGTAGTAGAGATGGGGTTTCACGATGTTGGCCAGGCTGGTCTCAAACTCCTGACTTCAGGTGATCCACCTGCCTCAGCCTCCCAAAGTGCCGGGATTACAGGTGTGAGCTACCATGCCCAGCTGAAAAAGTTTTAAATTGGGTAGGCGGGTTGGGCACGGAGATGGAAAAAAAAAATTTTTTAAGTTTGAAACTGGTGTAAGAGGATGGTGAAGATCTGCTACTCATTTTACAGCAAATCTTGTAGAACTATTTGATTCTTTTTTGTTTGTTTGTTTGAGGCGGAGTCTTACTCTGTAGCCCAGGCTGGAGTGCAGTACAGCGATCTCGGCTCACTGCAGCCTCCATCTCCTGGGTTGAAGTGATTCTCCTGCCTCAGCCTCCTGAGTAGCTGGAACTACAGGCTCGTGCCACCATACCAGGCTAATTTTTTTGTGTTTATAATACAGACGGGGTTTCACCATGTTGATCAGGCTGGTCTTGAACTCCTGACCTCAGGTGATCTGCCCACTTCAGTCTCCCAAAGTGCTGGGATTACAGGCGTGAGCTACCGCACCTGGTCTGATTCTTTAGACTATGTGAATTTACAACTTCAGTACAGGGTAAAACTAAATTTATAGTTTTTTTTGTTTTGGTTTGCGCATGTGTGTGTGTGTGTGTGTGTGTGTGTGTGTGTGTGTGTGTGAGATGGAGTCTCACTGTGTTGCCAGGCTGGAGTGCAGTGGTGCGATTTCAGCTCACTGCATCCTCCGCCTCCTGAGTTCAAGCGATTCTCTTGCCTCAGCCTCCTGAGTAGGTAGGATTACAGGTGCCCACGACCATGCCCGGCTAATTTTTGTATTTTCGTAGAGACGGGGTTTCACGATGTTGGTCAGGCTGGTCTCCAACTCCTGAGCTCAAATGACCCGCCTGCCTCGGCCTCCCAAAGTGCTGCGATTATAGGCGTGAGCCACCGCGCCCAGCCTAAATTTAAAATAAAGGGAATAATGCATCACAGTCACTAGATTCTAAACCAATGGTGATAGAATGGCAGTCCAAACCCTTTTCTCTGTGCAGCAGTTGCAGGGCACAGCTGAGGGAAATCCCAAGGTCATCCTGCCCATGCCCTTGGAGGTTAGAGACTGATGCCAGCCAGGAGGGAGGGTCCCAAGACTGAGTTTCCCAGAGGGCCTGGACAATGGGTCCCTGATCTTTCTTTACAGGGTAAGAAGTCCCAGTTTCCCACTTGTCACACAGGCTCCACCACCCAGGGGAGGAGCCCTGTCCCACCTACCCCCGACCACAGGAGGAGGGAGACAGAGTAACAGGAAGCAGTGGGACTTGGATGCCACACCCTGATGGGGAGATGGAGTAAGGTGGAATCCAGCTCTCCAGAGTTTCATACAGAGAAAGTATGACTTAGAGAGGGGAAAGGAACTGGCCCAAGGTCACACAGCAAGATCCCCAGAACTGGAACTGGCCCCTGCAGTTTGCCAGGAGTGTGAAAAACAAAAGAACTTGAGGCAGACTGCCTGGGGTCACATCCCAGGTTCCAAATGGCTGGTTTCAGGGCTGGAGAGCGGGGAATGCAGGCGATGCTGAGACATCTTTGTTTTTTTCTTTCCAGAAAGCCAAGAAGTTCTCAAACACTCCTGGGGCTTGAAAGAAGGACCCAGGAGCCAACTTGAAGGGGCACCGCCAGCCAAATATGGAACAATGCCAGCCTCAATAAGAATAATTTGGCCAGGCCTGGTGGTTCATACCTGTAATTCCAGCACTTCGGGAGGCCGAGGCAGGAGGATCGCTTGAGCCCAGGAGTTCAAGACCAGCCTGGACAACATAAGAACCCTGTCTCTACAAAAAATTAAAAAATGAGCCAAGCGTGGTGGTGTATACATGTAGTCCCAGCTACTTGGGAGGCTAAGGTGGGAGGATGGCTTGAGCCCAGGAGGTTGAGGTTGCAGTGAGCTGTGATGGCGCAATCACACTCCAGCCTGGGCAACCGAGCAAGAGACCCTATCTCAAAATAATAATAATAATAGTAATAATAATTTGTCCTGCCTCTTTAGAAGGAACTGTAGTTCAATCCCAGTTGATGAGAAAAAAACTTTTCCTTACAGAAGAGTGCAAGCTTCTTGCATTTTTGCAGAAGAAAAGACAGAAATAGAAAATCACCTTGTTGTAACCCCTCGTATAATAATTGATCATTGATCAATAATTGATCATATAATAATTGACAGGATTATCCAGGGAGTCAGAACCCTGGGATGAAAGACTGGGAGAGGACAGAACAGTCACATACCATAGAGTCCACCTGAAGCCTCTTGCTGGTTGCCAAAGGGGAGAGGAGCTTTACAGTAGTAAAAAAATGGTGCAGTCTTGCTGTCACCACCTCAGACAAGTGATCAGATTTAGCATCATCAATAGTGGAAAAATCTGACGTGTGTCTCTGGATGGGATATAATAATAATATACTCAGCATGAGCTGGGCAGTATCTTTACTAAAGATTGTTAACCTGAATCTGCCTTTTTTCTTTTTTTTTCTGAGACAAGAGTCTCACTCTGTCACCCAAGCTGAAGTGCAGTAGGGCAACCTTGGCTCACTACAACCTCCTTGCCTCCCTGACTCAAGCGATCCTCCCACCTCAGCCTCCCAAGTGGCTGGGAGCACAGGCATGCAGCACCATACCTGGCTTTTTTTTTTTTTTTTTTTTTTTTTTTTTGTATTTTTAATAGAGACAAGATCTTGCCATGTTGCCTAGGCTGGTCTCAAACTGTTGACCTCATGATCTTCCCACCTTGGCCTCCCAAAGTGCTGGGATTATAGACATGAGCCCCAACTCCCAGCCTGATTCTGGCTTTAGATCTAAACCCCAGTTTAGAGTCAATACAGAGAGTAGAAGAACAAGTTAAATAACACCACGAAGAAACAAACAAATCCAGGGTCAGCCTATAAGATAACACCTGCTGCCAGGCACTGCGGTTCACGCCTGTAATCCTGGCACTTTGGGAGGCCGAGGTGGGCAGATTGCCTGAGCTCAGGAGTTCGAGACCAGCCTGGGCAACACAGTGAAACCTCGTCCCTACTAAAATACAAAAAACTAGCAGGGCATGGCAGCATGCACCTGTAGTCCCAGCTACTCAGGAGGCTGAGGCAGGAGAATTGCTTGAACCAGAGAGGCGGAGGTTGCAGTGAGCCGAGATTATGCCACTGCACTCCAGCCTGGGTGACAGAGCAAGACTCCGTCTCCAAAAAAAAAGATAACATCTGCATTCTCCAAAGAATCAATGTCACAAAAAAAGGTGTATGTGTGTAGATACATGGGGATCTGTATTTTAAAAGACGTAAAAAATAATAAACCAAATGCAATTTGTAAATCTTTGCAAGATAAATGATTTGGAAAAAAGAAGTATAAAAGTTTTTTTTAGAAGCTGGGGAAATTTGAATATCAGATGGACATTTGGAAATTGTTATTGCTCTTCTTAGTTTTAGTCTGGTGAAGATGAAGTTTTAGTCTGGTGGGATAATTTTTTTAGGAGATGAAGGCTGAAGTACTTGGAGGTAACATGACATGATGTTTGAACTTATTTTACATTGTTGAGAAAAGAGAGGGAGAGTGGCCAGGTGTGGTGGTTCACACCTGTAATTTCAACACTTTGGGAAGTTGAGGTGGGAGGATTGCTTGGGAAGCCAGCTTGAGGCCAGGGGTTTAAGACTAGTCTGGGCAATATGGACAGACCTTGCCTCTTAAAAAATTTTTTTTAATTAGCCAGGCATAGTAGTGCGTGCCTGTAGTCCTAGCTACTCAGGAGGCTGAGGCAGGAGGATTGCTAGAGCCCAGCAGTTCGAGGTTGCAATGAGCTGTGTTCATGCCATGGCACTCCAGCCTGGGTGACAGAGCAAAACTCTCTCTCAAAAATAAAAATAAAGGCCAGATGCAGTGGCTCACATTTGTAATCCCAGCACATGGGGAGGCCAAGGCAGAAGGATTGCTTGAGCCTAGGAGTTCAAGACCAGCCTGGGCAACATAGTGAGACTCCATTTCTACAATTTTTTTTTATTATTATCTGGGCCGGGTGGCACACAATTGTAGTCCCAGCTACTCAAGAGGCTGAGTATGGGAGGGTGACTTGAGCCCAGGAGTTCGAGGCTGCAGTAAGCCGTGATCACACCACTGCACTCCAGCCTGGGTAACAGAGACCGTGTTTCGAAAAACTAAAAATAAAGACCCAGGCATGGTGGTTCATGCCTGTAATTCTAGCACTTTGGGAGATCAAGGCAGGCAGATCACTTGAGCTCAGGAGTTCGAGACCAGCCTGTGCCACATGGCGAAACACCATCTCTACAAAAAATAAGCCAGACGTGGTAGCACGTGCCTGTAGTCCCAGCTACTTAGGGGGATGAGGCAGGAGGATTGCTTGATCCCAGGAAGTCGAGGCTGCAGTGAGCCAAGATCATGCCACTGCACTCCAGCCTGAGTGACAAAGTGAGACCATGTCTCAAAAAATAATAATAAATAAAAATAAAAGTAAAAGGTCAGACACGGTGACTCACATCTGTAGTTTCAACACTTTGGAAGGCTGAGATGGGAGGATCCCTTGAGCCTAGGCGTTCAAGACCAGCCTGGGCAACATGGAAAGACCCCATCTCTACAAAATATTTAAAAAAAAAAAAAAGAAAGAAAGAAAAAAGAAAAAATGAAAAGAAAAAATTCACCGGGCATGGTAGCATGTGCCTGTGGTCCCAGCTACTTGGGAGGCTGAGGTGGGAGGATCACTTAGCCCAGGAGATTTGAGGCTGCAGTGAGCTGTGTTGTGCCACTGCATTTCATTCAGCCTTGGTAACAGGAGAAGACCCTATCTCCAAAAAAAAAACAAAAATAATAATAATAAAATAAAACACAGAGAGAGAAGTGAAATTAATAGTAGTTGAATCTAAGTGGTGGGTGTCTGATCAACTTTTCTGTATGTTAAATTTTTTCATAATAAATGGTTAGAAAAAAATTTAAGTCAATTATGTACAAACTCAGTTTCCTTTGTACAAGAATTGTCCTCATTGCCAAGAAGACATTGTTCATTCCCACTGTGGTTATATTGACAACTGGGGGACAATGGGCTCTTTCACAGCATAGGCACATAATGTGTGTGTGGTTGGTTTTTTTTGTTTTTTTGTTTTTTTTTTTTTGAGGCAGAATTTCGCTCTTGTTGCCCAGGCTGGAGTGCAATGGTGTGATCTCAGCTCACCGCAACCTCTGCCTCCCGGGTTCAAGCGATTCTCCTGCCTCAGCCTCTTGAGTAGCTGGGATTACAGGCATGCGCCACCCCCACGCCCGGCTACTTTTGTATTTTTAGTAGAGATGGGTTTCTCCATGTTGGTCAGGCTGGTCTTGAACTCCTGCCCTCAGGTGATCTGCCCATCTCATCTTCCCAACATGCTGGGATTACATTATGGTCCCCCATGCCTGGCCCATAATGTGTGTTTTAATCCTCATCAAAATGTCTCAGTACTTTATGAAAAGTTTTCTATTTTGTTTTTCATTTTTGTGTTTTTGTTTTGTTTTGTTTTGTTTTAATGGAGTCTTGCTCTGTCACCCAGGCTGGAGTGCAGTGGCGCGATCTTGGCTCACTGCAACCTCCGCCTCCTGGGTTCAAGTGATTCTATTGCCTCAGCCTCTCAAGTAGCTGGGATTATAGGTGCCCACCACCACGCCTAGATAATTTTTTTTTTTCCATAGAGATGGAGTTTCACCATTTTGGCCAGGCTGGTCTTGAACTCTTGACCTCAAGTGATCTGCCCACCTCAGCCTCCCAAAGTGCTGGGATTACAGACGTGAGACACTGCCAGTTTTCTATTTTCATAGGAAAAAAATTCCAAGTCAACCACTTACCAGATGTATGATTTTGAGCAAGTTACTTAAATCCTTTGTGCCTCAGTTTCCTCACCTGTAAAATGGGCATACTAATAGAACCCATCTCACTGGATTGCGAAAGGATTGACTGAAGTAATACACACATGGCTGACATAGAGACAGCATGCAATACATGTCAGAGAGCTCAGCAGTATGTTCTTTTCCATAAATGTGTTCATTCAAATCTGGCACCCTGTGCATGTTCAGAGATTTGGAGCTGCTCAAAAGAACCAGAGGGAGCCTCATCCTCCCTCTCTGGACTTCCCTGGAGGTCTCATCTCGGGGTTCTCATCCCTAGTGTCACCCCTGAGCTACTCTGAGTGACTCCCTAAGACACCTGCCCTCTCTTGGTCTGGACACTCCAGGCCCCAGAGGTGTGAGTTCCTACCAGTTCACCCTGGGTGAGCCTGGCAGGTGGGGTATCCTGAGACCTCCCCTACCCCATTCTCCTTCTTGGTCCCTGAGTCCCTGATGAACTGCCTCAAGAAGCAGCAGGCAGTGTGCACCCAGCCCTGCCCACCAGCCCACATGGCCCAGCCCACCCATCTTGTGTGGGGCCTCTTGGACCCCAGTACACCTTGGCCAGGAATAAGGGGCTGGAAATGGGGCTGTTTGTGGGGAGGCAGCGGGCCTGGGCTCTAGTCCTATACCTTCCATATGTGCCCCAGGCAAGTATACATCATCCCTTCTCTCACTTGTGCAGCAGTTATTTATTGAATACTTTATGCCAGGCACTGCTCTAGGAGCTTGGCATACATGGATGAAAAAGGCAGACAAGTATCCCCATCCGTATGGAGTTTACATTCCAGGGGCAGGAGACAGGTCAGTAAATTATACTTTTGTTAGAGAGTGGTAAGTGCTATGGAGGAAAGGAAAGTTGTTTCTGGAGATGCAGGGTTGGGGGCAGGTGGTAGTCTTTGATAGGGTGTTGGGATGGGCCTCATTGACAAGGTGAGATTTGAGCATAGGCCTGAAGGAGGGGAGGAAGTTCACCAAGCCCACAACCGGGCAGAAATCACAGCCAGAGCAGAGGTCCCATGGTGGGAATGTGCCTGGCCTGGTTGACGAACCACAAGGAGGCCAGCATTGCTGGGGTGGAGCGACTGAGAGGAAAAGGGAGAGGGAGGAACAGACGGGAGGTCATGAGGTGTGCAGCCAGATCCTGCAGCCACCCACTGGACTTTGGCTTTATGCTGAGTGAAGCCGGGAGCCGTGGGAAGGCTCTGAGCAGAGGAGTCGCCTCCTGACCTGTGCTGTGAAAGGGTGGCTAGGGCAGCTGCGTGGGGGATCTGTACAAGATGGGCAGATCATCCCTGTGCCTCATGGGCTGCTGTGATGGTCACGGGGGGACACTGGACGAGGAAATGCTTAGAAACAAAAGGCCCTGAGTGTGGTTACAGGGCTTCCAGGAGAGAAAGCTGAGTGGCTTTGCTCACAACCGTCTTATTGAAGGGTCAGTGGAGCTCAGGAGAGGGTTATGATTTGCCCAGGGTCATATGTTCTACAACCAATTCAGGATCGGGGACTTCCCACTCTTCTCCCAGGGCAAATACCATCTGGCAGGTGGCTAAGTAGTGCAGCCTTTGGACCTGTGATGGCTGTAGTGTGGTTGACAGGGACTGAGTCCTCCCCTGAAAATCCATTCACTCCACAAATACTTGTTAAGTGCCAGTTATGGGCCAGGCACTGATCTGGACTAGGAGCTGGGACCTAGAGACATTGGGAGACACCTGGCAAGGGCTAAGTCCTGGTCTCTGGTGGGGTTGGTCTGTCTCTGGTGGGGTTGGTCTCCAGTGGGGTTTGGTCTCTGGTGGGGCTGGTCTCTGGTGGGGTTGGTCTATCTCTGGTGGGGTTGGTCTCTGGTGGGGTTGGTCTCTGGTGGGGCTGGTCTCTGGTGGGGTTGGTCTATCTCTGGTGGGGCTGGTCTCTGGTGGGGTTGGTCTCTGGTGGGGCTGGTCTCTGGTGGGGTTGGTCTCTGGTGGGGCTGGTCTCTGGTGGGGTTGGTCTCTGGTGGGGCTGGTCTCTGGTGGGGTTGGTCTCTGGTGGGGCTGGTCTCTGGTGGGGTTGGTCTCTGGTGGGGTTGGTCTCTGGTGGGGTTTGGTCTCTGGTGGGGTTGGTCTGTCTCTGGTGGGATTGGTCTCTGGTGGGGTTGGTCTGTCTCTGGTGGGGCTGGTCTCTGGTGGGGTTGGTCTCTGGTGGGGTTGGTCTCTGGTGGGGTTGGTCTCTGGTGGGATTGGTCTCTGGTGGGGTTGGTCTCTGGTGGGGTTGGTCTGTCTCTGGTGGGGCTGGTCTCTGGTGGGGTTGGTCTGTCTCTGGTGGGATTGGTCTCTGGTGGGGTTGGTCTGTCTCTGGTGGGGCTGGTCTCTGGTGGGGTTGGTCTGTCTCTGGTGGGGCTGGTCTCTGGTGGGGTTTGGTCTCTGGTGGGGCTGGTCTCTGGTGGGGTTGGTCTCTAGTGGGGTTTGGTCTCTGGTGGGGCTGGTCTCTGGTGGGGTTGGTCTCTGGTGGGGTTGGTCTCTGGTGGGGCTCAGTCGGTCTGTGCAGGAGTCAACTGTTAGAGGCCACGCTACTGAAGGCTGGTGTTGGACTTAGGGTCAAGAGTCTATCTGGGGCTGGGGTCAGGTCACAGCTGGAGTCAGGCAGCCCAGTCAAGAGGCTGTGGAAAGTCAAGCTGGAGAGGCAAGGCCTGCTGGGGGCTGTGGAGGTCAGGAGAAGGCCACACACCACGGACCAGACTGTGTATGGTAGGGGTGGGACCAAGGTGCCACTGAGCTTTTACGTTTAGGTGGCAAAGAAGATGATGTCATTCATAAAAGCAGGAAGTCATTAGCTCATTTGAGGAACAGAAAGAGTGCAGTGCGTCTGATGAGCGGGGAGAGGCGTTTCAAATGAAGGGACAGGCTGGGACCAGGTCATGTAGCCTGGTAGTCTCTTGGGGATTATTCCAAGAACAATGGGAAGCCCTCAGAGGGCCAGGCGGGAGGTTCTGGGTTTGGTTTATGTTCAAAAATTATGCGTAGGCCGGGCGCGGTGGCTCACGCCTGTAATCCCAGCACTTTGGGAGGCCGAGGCGGGCGGATCACAAGATCAGGAGATCCAGACCATCCTGGCTAACACAGTGAAACCCCGTCTCTACTAAAAATACAAAAAATTAGCCGGGCGTGGTGGCGGGCGCCTGTAGTCCCAGCTACTCAGGAGGCTGAGGCAGGAGAATGGCGTGAACCCGGGAGGCAGAGCTTGCAGTGAGCCGAGATTGCACCACTGCACTCCAGCCTGGGCAACAGAGCCAGACTCCGTCTCAAAAAAAAAAAAAAAAAAAAAAATTATGCGTAGCACACAGATTTAAGGGGGCCGGAGGCCAGGCACAGTGGCTCACGCCTGTAATCCCAGCACTTTGGGAGGTGGAGGAGGGCAGGTCATGAGGTTGGGAGTTTGAGACCAGCCTGACCAACACAGTGAAACCCATCTCTACTAAAAATACAAAAATTAGCCTGGCATGGTGGTGTGCATCTGTAATCCCAGCTACTTGGGAGGCTGACGCAGGAGAATTGCTTGAACCCAGGAGGCGGAGGTTGCCGTCAGCAGAGACCACTCCATTGCACTCCAGGCTGGGTGACAAGAGCAAGACTCCCTCTCAAAAAAAGTGGGGGGATGGCAGCAGGGGGGCAGGAATGGGACCGGGAGACTAGTGAGGGGCCAAAGTGGTTTAGAGATGATGGTGACTTTGAGTGGTGGTGGAGAAGAAGAAGAGGGCAGATTCCATAGCTGTCTTGAAGGCAGAAGCGTCAGGATTTGCTGTGGGAGGAAGGGAGAAGGAGGTGAAGGTAGTGCCCAGGCTTGGGGCTGCCCAAAGCATGGTGCTGGCCTCCACTGAGATGGGGAGATGGCAGAACACCTGGAGTAGGTAGAAACCAGTTTTGTTCTGGCTGTTTTCTGCTGTGGCACTCATTTGTAGACACCAAGTAGGTGGCTGAGGATGCAGACTGAAACTTCCTAAAGAGAGAAATGAACATGTACATTTGTGGGTTATCAACGTGCCCTGATACTTAAGAGTGTGGGGCCGGGCGTGGTGGCTCACGCCTGTAATCCCAGTACTTTGGGAGGCCGTGGCGGGTGGATCACGAGGTCAGGAGATTGAGACCATCCTGGCTAACATGGTGAAACCCCGTCTCTACTAAAAAATACAAAAAATTAGCCGGGCGTGGTGGTGGGTGCCTGTAGTCCCAGCTACTCAGGAGGCTGAGGCAGGAGAATGGCGTGAACCCGGGAGGCGGAGCTTGCAGTGAGCCGAGATCGCGCCACTGCACTCCAGCCTGGGCAACAGAGCGAGACTCCGTCTCAAAAAAAAAAAAAAAAAAAAAAAAGAGTGTGGATGGAGGAGCAGCTCTGATCAGTGAGGAGGAAGGGCAGGGAGGTGGAAGGAAACCAGGGAGAGGGGCCACCATAGTCCCAGGAAAGACTTGAAGGACGGTGTGGTCAGCTGTGTCGAATACTGCTGAGAGGGTGAGTCAGACAAGCGCAGAGGAAAGCCCGGTGGACTTGGGCATATGAGGTCGCCCGCGACGCTGACAAGAGCAGGCTTGTGAACTGCTTGAGGATGGGTGGAGCAGCACTGGGAGCAGGGGCAGGAGGTGAGGCAGTGGCTGGACAAGATGCGGCCCCGGGTGCGAGCATGCTTGTCCGCAGAGGGAGTGACTCTGTGGGGAGGGAGAGCCAATGATACTGAAGAGGGGAGGCAACAAAGGAGGGGTCCAGGCGGGTGCGGTGGCTCATGCCTGTAATCCCAGCACTATGGGAGGCCGAGGCAGGAGAATCACTGGAGCCCAGGAGTTCGAGACCAGCCTAGGTAACATAGGGAAACCCTGTGTCAATCAGTCAATCAATGAGTGGTCCTGCACAGCCCGGGCTCTCTGATTAATGCTGCCACCACAGTTCCCATCCGCTGGGTTTGAAGGGAAAGTGAAACTTCCAAATCCCACAGAGGCCCTGGCTCCTGAGCCTCACCTCTTTGATTGAGTGTAAATTATTCCCACGTGGCTTCTCATTTTATTGTCACAACAAGCCCTGTGAGTTTCAGGGGATTAAATGAGCCGCATAAGCACCAGCTGAGTGCTAGTAAGTGGCAAAGCCAGGATTTGAAGCCAGGTCTGAGCTGTCTCCAGAGCACTTCCTCTCAATCCCCATGTCATACTGCTTCCCGCAGGCTTCTTACTTTGAGCAGTCTTAGGGTCAGGTCACCTGCAATCTCTATTCCCAAGGGGATGGATTAGGCAGGCAGATGGGATTCCTTCCCAATCATTGTTTCCTATGGGCAATTCCTACCTCTAGTACTTTTGAGACACACTTAATATCAGTCCTCCAGGCTTCCGTCCTACCCAAGAATGATGCTTTTTGAGCGTTTCCTCACATGCCTGATGGTCTACTTACATGCCTCCAGAGACAGAAAGCTCACTATCTCCATGAGCAACCCATTCTAGGCAGTAGGCTTGCATGACAGCTTAGAGCATAGACTCTGATCCAAGTTGCTTTGGCTGAATCTCAATTCTGCCTACTAGCATCCTGTGCTTCAGTTTCCTCACCTGTAAAATGGTAATAACAGCCTGGCACGGTGGTCCATCCCTCTAATCCCAATAATTTGGGAGGCCAAGGAAGGAGGATTGCCTTGAGCCCAGGAGTTCAAGACTAGCCTGGGCAACATAGGGTGACGCCCATCTCTTAAAAACAAAAAAATTAGGCCAGGCGCAGTGGCTCACGCCTGTAATCCCAGCACTTTGGGAGGCCGAGGCGGGCAGATCACCAGATCAGAAGATCGAGACCACGGTGAAACCCTGTCTCTACTAAAAATACAAAAAAATTAGCCGGGCGTGGTGGCGGGCGCCTGTAGTCCCAGGAGGCTGAGGCAGGAGAATGGTGTGAACCCGGGAGGTGGAGCTTGCAGTGAGCCAAGATTGCGCCACTGCACTCCAGACTCCGTCTCAAAAAATATATATATATATATATGATTAGCCAGGCATGGTGGTGTGTGCCTGTAGTTCTAGCTACTCCGAAAGCTAAGGCAGGAGGATCACTTAAACCTGGGAGTTTGAGGCTGCAGTGAGCCATGATCACACCACTGCACTCCAGCCTGGGCAACAGAACAAGACCCTATCTCTGAAAAAACAAAACCAAAAGAGGCAGGCCAGGTGTGGTGGCTCACGCCTATAATCCCATCACTTTGGGAGGCTGAGGTGGGTGGATTACTTGAGGTCAGGAGTTCGAGACCAGCCTGGCCAACATGGTGAAACCCTGTCTCTATTAAAAATATAAAAACTAGCTGGGCAAGGTGGCAGACGCCTGTAAATACCAGCTACTTGGGAGGCTGAGGCAGGAGAATTGCTTGAACCTGGGAGGTGGAGGTTGCAGTGAGCTGAGATGGTGCCAATGTACTCCAGCTTGGGCAACAAGAGCAAAACTCCATCTCAACAAAAAAGAAAATGGTAATAATAGCAATACCTAATTCCTCACATCTCTGATAGTCTCAGGAGTTTGAGGCTGCAGTGAGCCATGATCACACCATTGCACTCCAGCCTGGGCAACAGAGCAAGACCCTGTCTCTAAAAAAACAAAAACAAAAAGGGTAATAATAGCAGTATCTACTTCCTTACACCTCTGATGGCCTACTTGCATGCTACTTCCTACTGTGAGTATGAGAATTAAATAAGCTGCTACTTTTTTCTTTTTTTTTTTTGAGACAGTCTCACTCTGTCACCCAGGCTGGAGTGCAACGGCATGATCTTGGCTCACTGCAACCTCCACCTCCTGGGTTCTAGTGATTCTCCTGCCTCAGCCTCCCGAGTAGCTAGGACTACAGGTGTGCACCACCATGCCTGGCTAACTTTTGTATTTTTAGTAGAGACTGGGATTCACCATGTTGGCCAGGCTGGTCTCAAACTCCTGACCTCAGGTGATCCACCCGCCTCAGCCTCCCAAAGTGCTGGGATTACAGGTGTGAGTCACTGCACCCAGCCAATAAGCTGCTACATTTAAGTTGCTTGATAAGTGCTTAATAAATTTCAGCTGTATAACATCGTCAGCCTAGTTAGTGCTATTTTCCCTAAAGTCGCACCACAACTTGCCTCCCTGTAACTTCCATACTTTAGGTCTAGCCCTGTCCCTTGGAATTCTACTCTCTTTCGCACTCACCTGCAGGTTATTCATATTGTTCTGCATTTCTCAGTTTTTCTTTTTCTTTTTTGAGACAGTCTTGCTCCATCACCCAGGCTGGAGTGTAGTGATTCCATCTCAGCTCACTGCAACCTCTGCCTCCTGGACTCAAGGCATCCTCCCACCTCAGCCTCTTGAGTAGTTGGGACAACAGGTTGACACCACCACGCCTGGGTGATTTTGGTATTTTTGTAGAGACAGAGTCTCCCCATGGCTGGCCTCGAACTCCTAGGCTCAAGTGATCCGCCCACCTTGGCCTTCCAAAGTGTTGGGACTATAGGCATGAGCCACCCTAGTCCATTTCTCAATTTTAATTTTCTCTTGATGCCAGAGTTTGTTTTTTGTTTTTTTTTTTTTGAGATGGAGTCTCCCTTTGTCGCCCAGGCTAGAGTGCAGTGGCACGATCTCGGCTCACTGCAATCTCCACCTCCCAGCTTTAAGCACTTCTCCTGCCTCAGCCTCCCAAGTAGCTGGGATTACAGATAACTGCCACCACACCTGGCTAATTTTTTTTTTCTTTTTTTTTTTTTTGTATTTTTAGTAGAGACAGGGCTTCACCATGTTGGCCAGGCTGGTCTTGAACTCATGACCTCAAGTGATCCGCCTGCCTTGGTCCCCCAGAGTGCTGGGATTACAGGCTTGAGCCACTGTATCCAGCCACTTGATGCCAGATTTTCTTTTTGCAAGTTCCATTTTTCATCATGCAAACATAATTTCCCCAAGATCATGGTTTCTTCTTGTCAGAGTCACTGGTTGTTTGCCAGGCAAGCTCAACTTTGCCAGACACACAACTGCGGCGGGTGGGAGAGTGTAGCTTCGAGGCCTCACCTCCTGCCCTAACAGGCCTGATTGTTTACTCCCAGGAATTTGCATTACTTGGATTTGGAATCCCTGTTAGTGGGCCTCTCTGACAGCATACCCTAAGCATCTGCCATCAGGGCAGGATGATGTCATGATGAAGGGCCCAGACTCTGGAGCCAGACAGAGCTAAGTTCAAATCCAGACTCCTCTACTTACTTGCTGTGTGATCTTGGCCGAGGCACTTAGTCTCCCTAAGTAAGCCTCAGTTTTCTCATTGGCAAAACAGGACTAATAATAATAATAATCTTGCCTGCTTCATAGCATGTTGTGAAGATTGATTAAGAGAATGCAGCCGGGTGCAGTGGCTCACACGTGTAATCCCAGCACTTTGGGAGGCCGAGGCAGGTGGATCACGAGGTCAGGAGTTCGAGACCAGCCTGGCCAATATGGTGAAACCCCGTCTCTACTAAAAACACAAAAAACTAGCCAGCATGGTAGCAGGTACCTGTACTCCTGGCTACTCGGGAGGCTGAAGGGGAGAATCTCGCTTGAACCTGGGAGGGGAAGGTTGCAGTGAACCGAGATCGTGCCATTGCACTCCAGCCTGGGTGACAGAGCGAAACTCTGTCTCGAAAAAAAAAAAACAAAAGAGAATACATGTAAAACACTCAGCATAGTACCTACCTCAATAAATGTTTGGCATTAATATCTAAGGCTGTGCTGTCTAACATGGCAGCCACTAGCTACACATGGTGGTTGAGCCCTTGAAATGTGGCTAGTCCAAATAGAAGTGTGCTAGAAGTGTAAATATATAAGGGACCAGCCGGGCTTAGTGGCTCATGCCTGTAATCCCAGCACTTTGAGAGGCTGAGGCGGGTGGATCACCTGAGTTCAGGAGTTCGAGACCAGCCTGACCAACATGGTGAAACCCTCTCTACTAAAAATACAAAAATTAGCCAGGCGTGGTGGTGGGCGCCTGTAATCCCAGCTACTTGGGAGGCTGAGGCAGGAGAATTGCTTGAACCCCGGAGGTAGAGGTTGCAGTGAGACAAGATCGCGCCACTGCACTCCAGCCTGAGTGACAGAGAGACTCCATCTCAAAAAAAAAAAGTACAATGGATCTCAAACTTAACACAAAAAAAGTAAAACATCTTAATTTTTATATTGATTATATGTTAAAATGAAAATATTTTGAACATATTGGGTTACATGAAATATATTATTAAAATTAATGTCATTTTGTGATACTTTATTAGTATGACTACTAGAAATTGTGAAATTACATCTGTGGCTCACTTCTGTGGCTTGCATCATATTTCCTTGGTGCTAATTCTAGTGGGTTTTGTTGTTTTCAGTAGGGGAGAAGAGATACGGTTTGGTTTGGGAGCATTTGAATTTCACTGGCTGCACCTTTCTCTTTTACACGGTATCTGAGCTGCAAGGGCTCTTTAGAGATCACAGAGATGCAACCTCCTTTTTGTAAAGATGAGGAAACGGAGGCACATAAGAAACGGATATGCTAAGGGCCACTGAACCAGGGGTGGCAGAACCCAGATCAGAACTAACACAGCAAGGCAGCAGGCGGCTTCCTGTCAGAACAATGCTGCCACCTGGTGGCCACCTATATATGACTGATGCAAGCTCCCACGGCAACGGGGCTCCAGGGGCAGGACTCTGCTACCATGTACTTCCCAGCCCTCTGAAGAGATGCTTAGACAGGGCGGGTCCTCCTCCTCCATGACTTCCTTGGTAGCCTGATTGCACTGAGCCCCAGCCTGCTAGAAGTGAAAGAGTGTGGCGATTAAGGGCACGGTCTGTGGCTATAGACAAGTGTATGTATGTTCAAATCCTTGCTCCTGCCCCTTTCCAGCTGTGTGCCCCTGGACAAGTCACCTAACCTCTCTGACCCTCAGTTTCCTCACATGTTAAATTTAGATAATAACAGTACTTACCTCCAAGGGACTGAATGAGGTAATACTTGTAATTTGAGTCATAAATATTTACATGATACCAGGTACGCATTGTCTCAGGTGCTGGGACAGCAGTGACCTGAACAGAAAAGTCCAGTAGTCACCAAGCCCAGTGGTTCTCAAAATGTGGTCTCTGGACCATCAACATCACCACTACTTGGGAACTTAGAAATACAAATCTTCAGACCAGGTGCGGTGGCTTATGCCTGTAATCCCGGCATTTTGGAGGCTGGGTTGGGTGGATCAATTGAGTCCTGGAGTTCAAGATCAGTGAGGGCAACATAGCAAGACCCCGTCTCTAAATAAAGAAAAAGAAAGAAAGATGGAAGGAAGGAAGGGAGGGAGGGAGGGAGAGGAGGAGGGAGGGAGGGAGAGAGAGAGAGAGGAAAGAAAGAAAGAAAAAGAAAGAAAGAAAGAAAGAAAGAAAGAAAGAAAGAAAGAAAGAAAGAAGTAAGTAAGTTAGGAAGGAAGGAAGGAAAGAGGAAAGAAAGAAAGAAAGAAAGAAAGAAAGAAAGAAAGAAAGAAAGAAAGAAAGAAAGGGAGAGAGAAAGAAAGAAAGAGAAGGAAGAAAAGGAAGGAAGGAGGCAGGGGGGAGGGAAGGAAGGAAGGAGAAAAAGAAAGAAAGAAGAAAGAAAGAAAGAAAGAAAAGAAGGAAGGAGGCAGGAAGGAAGGGAAGGAAGGAGGGAGGGAGGGAGGGAGGGGGGTGGGCGGGCCGGCGGGCAGATCTTCAGGCCTCCATCCCAGATCTACTGAATCAGAAACTCAGGGTGGGAGCCCAGCAATCAGAATCTGATGCATACTTCTGTTTGAGAACCACTGACTTGGTGATATAGATGTTAATACCAAGTGGGGCTAAGATCTACACATTTGGCCAGGCGCGGTGGCTCACGCTTGTAATCCCAGCACTTTGGGAGGCCGAGGCGGGAGGATCACGAGGTCAAGAGATCGAGACCACGGTGAAACCCCGGCTCTAATAAAAATACAAAAAAAAAATTAGCCGGGCGTAGTGGTGGGCGCCTGTAGTCCCAGCTACTCGGAGAGGCTGAGGCAGGAGAATGGTGTGAACCCGGGAGGCAGAGCTTGCAGTGAGCCGAGATTGCGCCACTGCACTCCAGCCTGGGCGACAGAGCGAGACTCCGTCTCAAAAAAAAAAAAAAATCTACACATTTGGCAGCATACATGGATAAATAGCTTGAGAATGATGGGCAGAGGTGAGGGATGCTAATGGATCTGTGATGTCAGGGAAGTTTGTCTGATAAGGCGACAGGTTCCAGCAGAGATCTAAAAGTGAATATCTAGAGGAAAGAGAAGAAGGTCATGCTGTCTCCTCTTCAAGACTCTCCCTGTAGACTGTAGACTGCATACATGACTCTGCTTACATCTCACTGGCCACAACTTAGTTATGTGAGTGACACTTAGCTGCCTGGGAGGGGGCTGGAAACTGTAGTCTTTATTCCTCGTTTCTCTTAATTCTATGTTTCTTCTTTTTTTTCTATTTTAATATTGCTCAGACCATCCTCCATAAAAACGTAGTCTTCATTCTGATCAGCCATACACGCAGCTAAAAATTGAGATTCCTATTTCCAATAGAAGATGAAGAGAAAGCATACTGGGACACAATTATCTCTGCCACATGGTGGTTGAGTCCTTGAAATGTGGCAAGTCCAAATGGAAGCGTGCTATAAGTGTACATGTACAATGAATCTCAAACTTACCACAAAAAAACAGTAAAACATCTTATTAATAATTTTTATTTTGATTATATGTTGAAGTGAAAATATTTTGGACATATTGGGTTAAACGAAATATATTCTTAAAATTAATGTCACTTTTTGGTACTTTATTAATATGGCTACTAGAAAATTTGAAATTACATATGTGGCTCACTTTCATGGCTTACGTTGTATTTCTTTGGTGCTAATTCTAGTGGGTTTTATTGTTGTTTTCAGTAGGGGAGAAGAGAGATGGTATGTTTGGTTTGGGAGCATTTGAATTTCACTGCTTGCACCTTTCTCTTTTATGTTTCTGATATAACTAGCCTTTGGAAGTCTTTTACACATGTATGCCTCCAGTGATGGAGAGATCGCTATCTCATGAAGCAGTTTAAATCTCTCTTTGAGCAGCTCTTTTAGAGAACTCCTTTTTAGGCCTGGCACAGTGGCTCACGCCTGTAATCCCAGCACTTTGGGAGGCCGAGGCAGGCAGATCACCTGAGGTCAGGAGTTCGAGACCAGCCTGGCCAATATAATGAAACCTCATCTCTACTAAAAATACAAAAATTAGTCGGGTGTGGTGGCAGGCGCCTGTTAATCCCAGCTACTCAGGAGGCTGAGGCGGGAGAATTGCTTGAACCTGGGAGGCGGAGGTTGCAGTGAGCAGAGATGGTGCCATTGCACCCCAACCTGGGCAACAAGAGCAAGACTCTGTCTCAAAAAAATAAAAATAAAAATAAAAAACTCCTCTTTAGGCCAGGGATAGTGGCTCACATCTGTAATCCCAGTACTTTGGGAAGCCAAAGTGGGATGATTGCTTGACCCCAGGAGTTCAAGACCAGCCTGGGCAACATTGTGAGACCCTATCTCTACAAAAAGTGGGGAAAAATTTAGTTGGGAATGGTGGTGCACACCTGTAGTCCCAGCTACTCAGGAGGCTGAGGTGGGAGGACTGCTTGACCCTGGGAGGTCAAGGCTACAGTGAGCTACAATCACACTACTGCACTCCAGTCTGGGCAGAGGTCTTGTCTTCAAAAACAAGAAAGAAAGAAGAAAGAAAGAAAGAAAGAAAGAAAGAAAGAAAGAAAGAAAGAAAGAAAGAAAGAAAGAAAGAGGAAAGAAAGAGGGAAGGAAGGAAGGAAGGAAGGAAGGAAGGAAGGAAGGAAACCCCTGTTTATTTGATGTCAAGTCTACCTCTCTACAACTCCTTCCCTAGCCAACTTCTACCATCCTAGGACCACACAAAACAACACTGCTGCCTCTTCCCTGAGACAGAACTTTATCTATTTGAAATCCCTTATACGTTTTCCTTTTTGGCCCATTTAAAGTAAATAACCCTCCTTTGCAGCCACATCTTGGGAAAGGTTTTCCTGATCCTGCACCAAGAGATTGAGGATGGCCTTGCTAGTGCCCTCTCTGGACAACAGGGGGTCACTGCAAGGTCCCCCAGGTGAATGGAGGCTCACTGGGCACCAGAGTGGCTGGCAAGGCTGGTGCTCCCTCAGGCAGAATTGTCTCCAGTTCCAAATCCTCTTGGAATCTTCTCTGTTTTGTAATTTCTTCAGATTTATTTGCAGTTCAGTAACTTTTTTTTTTTTTTTTTTTTTTGAGACAGAGTCTTGCTCTGTCACCCAAGCTGGAATGCAATGGCACGATCTTAGCTCACTGCAACCTCCACCTCCCGGGTTTGAGCAATTCTCCTGCCTCAGCCTCAAGTAGCTGGGACTACAGGCACGCACCACCAGGCCCAACTAATTTTTGTATTTTTAGTAGAGATGGGGTTTCACCATGTTGGTCAGGCTGGTCTAAAACTCCTGACTTCGTGATCCGCCCCCCTCAGCCTCCCAAAGTGCTGAGATTACAGGCGTGAGCCACTTCACCCGGCCAGTAACTCTTCTTGCAGCTGGCTCTAATCTGCCATTTAACCTATCCACTGAGCATTTTCTTTCATTGATCATATGTATTTTTCTTTCTGAGGGTTTTCTCTGGTTCCATTTTGAATATACCTGATTTTTTTAATAGGTTTTGTCCACTCTTTTTGTTCCATTGCATATTTCTTTCAACATTTCATATGTAGTTATATTCTAATTCTAATATCATCAGAAGTCTTTTGGTTATCTAAATCTGTTTGTTGTTTCTGCTGCCTCTCATTCTGGTGGTTTATTTGCATGTGTGTTGATTTTTTTCTATGAGCTCTGAGAGGGCAGGGAGTGGGCCCGTATTTGGTTTTACCTAGTGTGTGGGAAACTGGAGGGCTTCCGTTGTCGAGGGCTCTACTCAGAAAGGATGTGCTTTTGCTTCTGCGAAGAGCTCAAGGACACTCCTACCTGGGCTCATGCTAGCCCAGAAATCAGAGTATTTAGGGCTTAATGTGAATGTCAAGTTCAGCTCCCTCACTTTGTTTAGGGTTGGGGATGGGGAGTGATAGAACCTAGGTCTAACCTCCCAGCCGCTCTCAAGGATTCTCCACCATTCTTTGCCTGCAGCTTTCCATTCGGTTTTTTCTTTTTTCCTTTCTTCTTCTTTTTTTTTGTTTTTAGATGGAGTTTTGCTCTTGTTTGCCCAGGCTGGAGTGCAATGGCATGATCTCGGCTCACTGCAAACTCCGCCTCCCAGGTTCAAGTGATTCTTCTGCCTCAGCAGGCTGGTTGCTGATGTGGCAGACATTGAACAAGACATACTCCCTTCCCTCTCAGGGCTCACAGACTTTGGCAGTGGGGGGGCGGGTAGGCTATGATTGAGGGTGACCAGTGGTACCATGGGGGAATAGAGGTTTTACGAGAATTCAGTGGAGAGGTACCTTGAAGGCATCCAGGAAGATATCTTTTGAACTCAAACTCCTGACGTCAGGTGATCCACCCGCCTCAGCCTCCCAAAGTGCGGGAATTACAGGCATCAGCCACCGCGCCTAGCCTCCAGGAAGATACCTTTGAGACAGTGATGAAAAATTGATTCCAGGCCAGGCGTGGTGGCTCATGCCTGTAAATCCCAGCACTTTGGGAGGCCAAGGCAGGAGGGTCACTTGAGTCCAGGAGTTCGAGACCAGACTGGGCAGCATAGGGAGACCCAGTCTCTACAAAAAATTTAAAAATAGGTGGGCGTGGTGATGCACACTTGTAGTCCCAGCTTCTCAGGAGGCTGAGGCGGAGGGGGATCACTTGAATCCAGGAGGTCAAGGCTGCAGTGAGCCGTGATTGTGCCACTGCACTCAGCCTGGGCAACAGAGTGAGACCCAGTCTCAAAAACAAAAAACAAAACAAAACAGATTCTAACAGGTAAGCAGATGATAGTGAGGCCAAGTTGGGGAGAGTAGATGCTCCATGAGCCAAGCTGGGGGGAGGACACAGAGGAGAGGCTGAACGCACGAGAAGGCGTGGAGGAGGGGAGAACTGAGGGAACCAGGCTTGGCTTGGGCAGAGTGAGAGGAGGGTGGAGGATGGGGTGGGGCCAGCTAAAACACAGGAGATTCACTGCGGAGATTGGATCCTATTCTAAAGACAACAGAGAGGGCAGTGATAAAACAGCAGGGGAGGGCCAGGCCTAGTGGCTCACGCCTGTAACCCCAGCACTTTGGGAGGCTGGGGCAGGCGGATCACCTGAGGTTAGGAGTTCGAGACCTTCCTGGCCAATATGGTGAAACCGACATGGTGAAACTCTACTAAAAACTACAAAAATTAGCCAGGCATGGTGGCGGGCGCCTGTAATCCTAGCCACTTTGGAGGCTGAGGTAAGAGAATCTCTCCAACCCAGGAGGCAGAGATTGCAGTGAGCCTGAGATCATGCCATTGCACTCCACCCTGGGTGACAGAGCAAAACTGTCTCAAAGAAAACAGCAGGGAGTGACAGAATCCAGTTAGTTTTAGATGGCATGTTGCAATGTGGTCTAGAGATAGGCAGGGGCCAGAGGGAAGAATGGGAAACGCTAGGAAGGAAACCATGGCATGAGAAGGCAGCCAGAAGGGGAGCAGGGGAGAGGGGCAGGGACCGTGTCTAGAGGCCTGGTTGGGGCTGCAGTCAGCTTCAGGCGCCTCTGCTGCAGGCTGCAGTCTCAGGTGGGCAGCAGCCCAGCCGCCTCTGCGGTCAATAGGCTGCTACGTTCCCACCTGAGCCACACCACAACTTGGCTCTCCTTTCAGGCAAAACCCCCGAAAGGAACTGCTTTCAAAGACCCGGCTGATTGCATCCCCTGTTACCAGGAAAGAGCAGGACAAGTTACAGTCTCACCACAGGAAATAAAAAGAATGCTCCAGCAACTGGCAGCATTTTTCTACCACGATTCCAGCCAGCTGTCCTTTATGCTGCTTGGCACAAGAACTGCACCAGTGTAAGAATAACAGTAGCTTCTTCGGTGCCAGGCACTGCGCTAAACACTTTGATCTTGTGTGATTCCATTTGAGACAGCCATCATCACAGGAGTTTCCACTAAACAGCTGAGAGGTTAGTACCTTGCCTAAGGTCGAACGGTCTGAAGCTGTGGAATAAGATTTTCCTCCAGGTGTGTGCCTACCTCTTGACGGTCTGTGCACCACATCCTGCCTTAGAAGCCAGACTGACAGTACAAAAGCACTCCTAATTTTTTTCCCTAATAATTTGACTTTGGAATAATTTTAAGTTTACCAAAAAGTTGCAGATAGAGTTTCTGTGTGCCACTCACCCGGTTTCACCTGTTACCATCTTACATCGCCATGATACATTTGCCAAAAGTAGGAAACCACTGGTACATTACTACTAGCTTTATTCCAGACTTTAACTCCAGACTTTATTCATATTTTTTAATTTATTATTTACTTATTTAGTTTTTGAGATAGGGTCTTGCTCTGTGGCCCAGGCTGAATGTAGTGATGCAATCACGGCTCATTGCAGCCTCTACTTCCCAGGCTCAGGCAATTCTCCCACCTCAGCCTCCCAAGTAGCTGGCAGTACAGACATGTGCCACCATGCCCAGCTAATTTTTTATTTTTTGTAGAGACGGAGTCTCCCTGCGTTGCCCAGGCTGGTCTCAAACTCCTGGGCTCAATCCCTCCTCCTGTCTCGGCTTCCCAAAGTGTTGGGATTACAGGCGTGAGCCACTGTGCCCTGCCTTTATCCTGTTTCACTAGTTTTTATGCTAATAGCCTATTCTGGTTCCAGAATCCAATCCAGGATACCACAATGGGCATTTAGTTTTCATGCCTCCTTAATCTCCTGTCCTTGACTTTCATGACTTCTAATAATTTAAGGAGTACTGTTATTTTGTAGATGTCTTCTAACTGGGTTATGGGTTTTTAGGAGAATATCAGAGGTGAACTGCTCTTCTTATCATGTCAAACCAGAGTATGTATCCATGTGATTTTTCCACAAGTGCTATCAACCTCAATTTGGTTAAGTCAGCATGTGCCAAGTTTCTCCACAGTAAAGTTACTATTTCCTTCCTCCATATTCTGTTCTTAGGAAAGCAAATCACTAAGTTCAACCTACACCCTAAGGGGTGGGCAGTTCCACTTAACTGAAGAGGGGAGTATCTACTTACATTATTTAGACTTCTAAGATCTGTACCTTCTCCCCCATTTATTAAAATCCTCGGTATCAACACAGACTCATTTATCTTATGCTTTTGGCTTAATCACATCCTTTATTTAAAAACCTTTTTTTTTTTTTTTAGTGAGATTGGGTCTCTGGTTGCCCAGGCTGGAGTAGAGTACGCTGGCACAATCACAGCTCACTGCAGCTTCGACCTCCTGGGCTCAGTCTGCAGAGTACCTGGGACTGCAGACATGCACCACCATACCCAGCTAATTTTTTTTTTTTTTTTTTTTTTTAAGAGACGGGGGTCTCAGTATGTTACCCAGGCTGTTTCTGTCTCAAGCCATCCTCCCACCTCGGCCTCCCAAAGTGCTGGGATTACAGATGCAAGCTACTGTGCTTAGCCCACACCCTTTAAGATGAAGGGATTCAGTGGGGCACAGTGGCTCACGCCTGTAATCCCAGCACTTTGGAAGACAGGCAGGAGGATCGCTTGAGCGGAGTTCAAAACCAGCCTGGGTAACACAGTGAGACCGTGTCTCAAAAAAAAAAAAAAAAAAGAAAGAAAGAAAAGAAAAAAATTAGCTGGGCATGGTAGCACACGCCTGTAGTCCCAGCTACTCAGGATGCCTAGGCGGGAGGATTGCTTGAGCCCCAGAGATTGAGGCTGCAGTGAGCCGTGATCACACCACTGTACTCCAGCCTGGGTAAGAGCCAGACTTTTTTCTCAAGAAAGATTCAAAAAGGTTGTCCAAGGGGGAAAAATGAGTTGTGGAGTGCAGTCTGTACATCCAGACAACGGATTATCATTTGGCAATAAAAAAGGAACTTACATGAGACCACACAAAGGAGATTCCACTTACAGTCATGCACCAAATAATGTTTCAGTCAACAAAAGACCATACATACACCAGTGGTCCCATGATTATACAGTATTTTAACTCTACCTTTCCTTTTTTTTTTTTTTTTTGAGACGGAGTCTTGCTCTGTCGCCCAGACTGGAGTGCAGTGGCGCAATCTCGGCTCACTACAAGCTCTGCCTCCCAAGTTCATGCCATTCCCGTCTCAGCCTCCGGAGTAGCTGGGACTACATGCACTTGCCACCACGCCTGGCTAATTTTTTTTTGTATTTTTAGTAGAGACGGGGTTTTACCGCGTTAGCCAGGATGGTCTTGATCTCCTTATCTCGTGATCCGCCCACTTCAGCCTCCCAAAATGCTGGGATTACAGGCGTGAGCCACAGCGCCTGGCCTTAACTCTACCTTTTCTAAGTTAGGATACACAAATAGTGTTGTTTTAATTGGCTACAGTATTCTGTACAATAGCATGCTGTACTGACTTGAAGCCTAGGATCAACAGGCTGTATTATCTAGGTTTGTTAAGTACAGTTTGCACAAAATCACCTGACATTTCTCAGAATGTATCCCCATCATTAAGCAATTCATAATTATATATGAAATGCCAATAGGCAAATTTACAGATGGACTAATGATTGTTCAAGGCAGGGGAAGGAGCGATTGCTAATGGGTTTTGGTGCCTGTGGGGGGTGGGGGGCACGGTGTGAAATGCCCTAAAGTTCATTTTGATTGTTTCATAATCTACAGTGCTAGAAATCATTTTATAGGTGAATTGTATGTAAATTACTTGAGTCAGAACTATTATCCTCTTGTAAGCTGTGACCTTTGCCAAGTGACTTCCCATGCTGGTTTTCTTACCTGTATGATGGGCATAGCAGTATCTTTTTCATCAGGTTAAGATTCAATGAGATTATTAAAATCCCTAGCAAGGTTTGGCATGTAACCAACGCCACCTCATCACAGTAACCCCTTGTCTCAGGACCCATTTACTAGCTTATTCCCTCTACCTGGAACACGCCATCAAAGGCTAAAAGCAGCATCCCAACATTTTCCCCTTGTTGGTTTCTTTCCTCTACAACTGACTACCATCAATGGTCTCACCTCTCCAGCCTGTGACACACAGCATCCTCTCCACCAGGCCTCACTAACCCTACCCAGCCACCAGCCTGTCCTAACCATGGCAGGCACCATCACAGGGCCTTTTGGTAATCCCTTGCAAAACACTGAGTACCATCTGGTGTCACTGGGTACTCAGAGCCGCATGCAAGCTTCCGGAAAGCAAGAACTTTTCTTTTTTATCGCTGATGAAAATAGGACTTGGTGTGTATTTGCGGGGTGACAATCTTTATGTACTTTATGTACTGATGTGGAACAATCTGCAAGATCTGCCAAGTGAAAAAAAGCAAGACACAGTAGAGTGAGCTCCCAGCTTTGCACAGAAAGTGTGGAGGGAGAATGCACACCCACGTGTGTTTATATATGGCATGGGTCTGGAAGGCTCCTCTTCGCTTCAGGCTACACTTGGATCAACAGTTCCCACTCTGGCTCTTTAAGAATTGGTCCATTTTTAGAACCAGCATCTCCACTCAAAACCAGGTCTCCAACGCCTTGGTCTGCTTTAGATGACCAAGGCACCTTAATGCCGCAAGTGGCGTGGAAAAGACCCCAAATGCAGCACCAGGATCTCAGCTCTCCTCAGGCTCCTTCTCCCAAGAAGCCAAATAGGAGGAAAAAATCAAACGCCTGAGTAGCCCCTGATGGAGAGAAGACTGGAGTTGAAACAGTTTACATGAAGGCAATTTATTAACAGAAAGTATTTTGAGGAATCTTGTTCACAGACGGCGACCACGGCGACCCCCTTTCCTGCGAGTGCTGTCAGAGGGGATGGGGGTGACATCCTCTGTGGGGAGGAAGAGAAAGCATCATTGCCTGGAACTGGATGGGAAGGGCCCCCAGGACTCCCTAGACCAATGGCCTAACCAATCAGCAACAGATCCTGCTGCTCCCCAAACGACTCCCCAGTACATAACAGATGGATGTGAACATGAAGCAGCCCCATCTGCCAGTTCCTCGAATTTCCTGACGTGGTCTCAACTCAGTTTCCAGAAAGGGAAACAGGCTGAGCGGTGCGCAAGATGTCAGAGGCACAGGACAAATCCAGGTTCTGACATCTAGCCCACCGTCTTCTCTAGAGGAAAAACCCTTCTAGACAGGGTAACTGCAACTGTCTCCTTTTCATTAAGTAAAAAGACACTGAAAAAAGTCTGAAAAAGATCTTTTAAGGCTGGGCATGGTGGCTCATGCCTATAATCCTAGCACTTTGGGCTTTGGGAGACTGAAGCCGGTGGAACGCCTGAGGCCAGGAGTTTGGGACCAACCTGGGCAACATGGTGAAACCCCCCACTCTACAAAAAAAAAAAAAAAAAAGCCCGGTGTGGTGGCACACACTGTAGTCCCAGCTACTCGGTAGATGCAGGTGGGAGGATCCCTTGACTCGCCCACGAGTCAAAATTTACAGTGAGCTGAGATTGTGCCACTGAATTCCAGCCCACGCAACAGAGCCAGACCCTGTCTCAAGAAAACAAAATCATCCTTCAAGTAGGACACAGTAGGAACTTTGGCCTGGGGCGTCAGTGTATGTGGCTACTAACTGCACAGGAACAATGTGCAGGGAAAGACTAGTGTCCCCTTCCTAAGAGCTGTAAGTAGCCAGGAGATCACAGGCCTGAGGGTATTAATAACAGAAGCTGGTACCCCCCACTTCATTTTTGGTTGTCACACGACTGGCATGCCCTATGATATTTAGTAGGCAGAAACCAAAAATGCTGAACATCCTACAATGCAGGAGATGGTACACACAAAATGCTAATAGCAATGACCTCAAGAATGGAGGAAAGGACAATTCATCTCTTGTCAGTTTTACCTGCACCAGGCAGTGTAGGACAGAGATTCACAAGTGAAAACAGGACATTCACATCAAGGTGACAGAGATATTCAGGGAGAGATTTTTAAGTCACAAGGTGCCTCTTGCAGCCTCCCTTAACAAACTTAACTGCCAAAAGCAACCAGACCAGCCACTGCGTATCCACTGGGCACAGCACGTGCTTTTTGGGGCCACTGCTTCAAAATAAACCCAAGCATGAGCTAGAGGGGGGCACTTACCAATCCGCCCGATCTTCATACCCGAGCGGGCAAGGGCTCTCAGGGCCGACTGGGCCCCAGGTCCAGGGGTCTTGGTCCTAGAAAATGAAGGTTTAAGTTAAGAAAAGCCTTTGGCCAAGTCAATGGACGATCTCCCTTCTAAGATCCCAACACCCCGCTGGTTCAGAGGTCTGCAAACTTTCTGTAAAAAGCCAGACAGGGCTGTACACAGTGGTTCACACCCATAATCCCAGCACCTTGGGAGGCTAAGGCAGGGCGGACTGCTTCAGCTCAGGAGTTCAAGACCAGCCTGAGCAACATGGTGAAACCCCATCTCTACAAAAATACACAATTTAGCCAGGCGTGGTAGCACTACTACTAGCAGTCCCAGCTACTCAGGAGGCTGAGGTGGGAGGACTGCTTGAGCCTGAAAGCCAGAGACTGCAATAAGCTGAGATAGCGCCGCTGCACTCCAGCCTGGGTGAGAGTGAGACCCTGTCTCAAGAAAGAAAGAAAAAAAAAAAGCCAGACAGTAAATATTTTAGGCTGAGGCGGCCACTATGGTTTGTTGTTATGTTCTGACCACTGTCTGGCTTGTTCACGCAACAGTCATCTATTTCAGCTTTCATGCCCCCATCACTCAAATCCAGGTCCTTCCCCTCTCCTACAGGACTCCACCTCTTTCCCTCTGACTGCACCTCATGCCACTCTTTCCTTCACAGGTGCCCAGGTTCACCCCCACCTGAAGACCTTTACTTGCAGTTGTCCCTAGCTGGAATACCCTCCCCTCTTGTCCTTATTTCACTGGAAGGACTCCGGACTTATCGTTTAGACCTTAAATTACACTTTATCACCAACTCCTTACTTGTGCTTCCCGGCATTTGTCACAAATGAAAACCACATACTCCCTGCCGCTCTGTTGTTTAAAGTCTGACTCTCCCACCAGCCTCGGTCCCACACAAGGAGGGTAGAGACCATGTCTATGTTTCCCCATCACTCTCTTCTAGTACCTGAAACACAGCTCCTGGTATACAGTGGGTGCTCAACACTGAGCTGCTGGGGGGTGTATACAGGAGCCAATTATTAAATATGTATATGCCTAAAATATCTTGTTCAAGGTCACAACAAAAAACCCAAACCTCAAATCCAGGTGCTCCAGCACCCAAGCCCAGCAGGTTTTCTACCACCCAGCCATCCCCTCTGCGACTCGTACCTATTTCCTCCCGTGGCCCTGAGTTTGATGTGTAGGGCCGTGATACCCAGCTCCTTGCACCTCTGGGCCACATCCTGGGCAGCCAACATAGCAGCATATGGCGAGGATTCATCTCGGTCTGCCTTCACCTTCATCCCACCAGTCACACGGCAGATGGTTTCTCTGGGGACAAAAGCACAGGGTCATTTCTTCCTCGTCCAACAAGGAGTGCTTACGATATCCTAATGAGTGAAGAGCAACACAGCTCAGTCATGGTGGAGGACGATGGTCATGGGCTCTGCCCTCATGGAGTTCAGTCCAGTGGGGTTGAATGGCCCAATATAGCTAAACTCAGTATTAACATTTTATATATCTACTTTTGCATTTAATCCTTACCATTACTCCACAAGGTAGACACTACTGTCCTCATTTTACATATGAGGAAACCAAAACTCAGAATTTGAGTGATTTCACAGAAGTCACAACTTGCTAAATGGCAGTCAAACCCACACCCAGAGCTCACTTGCAGTCCATTGCTGCTCCTACAAAGGGAACTAAGGAAAGAGGAGAATTCCCAAGAAACCAAGGATTCAATGACCATCACGCTGTAAGGACAAAGAATGTGTCTCCTCTCTTGTAACCCCTGGGAAATCACAATATTTGTGGGCTAAACGGACAAGCACATTTTCTTACCTGGACAAAACAGCATTTCTTTAGAGAGAATCCCCTGACTGCTAGCCCGTCCCAGCCATTGCTTTCCTTAGCCTTTTGCCAGCTGCGTGCCTCTCCACCCAGGTACTCACTTGCCAGAAAGATCAGTGACATGGACAAAAGTGTCATTGAAGGATGCAAAGATATGGCAGACACCAAATACATTCTCTCCTTCAGCCACCTGAGGTCCGAGGCTGATGACCTGTTCTTCCTTCTTTTCCTTCCCCTTTCGAGGTGCCATTTCTGAGTGGAAAGAAAAGAAACTCAAGGTTAACAGACAAAACATTTCCAGAATCCCTTTCCCCTGGCTATTAAAGGAAACCCTAAGTCTTGCTTCATGTCCCTGTCTTCTTCCATCCAATACTCTACTGTATTCTCTCATCTATGCCTCACTAAAACTTCTTTCTCCTTGCACTTGGGGGGTTGTCAACTGTGGCCATATAGCAAAGTACCATGAGAAGTAACCTTTCCCCAGAAACTACCAACAGCGCAGCTCACAGCACCTACAGGATAGAAGCCTACCAGCAGATGCCTGAAGGCTGCATCCCCAAAGGCAAGAAGAAACCCAAGACCAACAGCTATCCATGTACTGGTAACACCATTCCTAACACCCTTCATGGGGTGACGGAGCTGTCTGATTCCTGCATGAACTCCTCAGCTTACAATTCAAGGGTCCCTTACCAACAGAGCCCTCAAGCCTCTCATCTCCTGTTTTCCTGTGTTCCACCTGATCCCTTCAAAAGCCAAAAATGCAATTGATTTGACACCTACAACTATTTAGAACTAAATCTTTGTCACCAACCTCAAATATCAAAGGCACTAAAATACATCCAAAAGGCAGGCTAATGGAAAAGACCCATCCCAGAAATCTGATGGGTCCTGAGACCAAATAACTCAACCTATTATGGCCTTATAAGTGCAATCATACTGTCACAGGATCTAAGGGAGGGAGAAACTGACAGGAGGAAGGCGGGTGAGAATGAATGAGAAAGTGGAAGGCTAGGGTAAGACTGCTTCCTGCCTAAAAAGCCCCAAGCCTTCTGAACCTCCTGGTGTTCAGAACAATTTAACATTTTCAGAAGACACTAACACTAATCGGTATCCTGCAGATGGTGAAGATAGAGAGTGTCTCAGCCTATGGTCACAGTAAAAACAGTGGCAAAACCAAACCTAGAAACGTGTCCTGACTCCCAGCCCAGCACTCTCTGCCTCCTGCCAAGATGCCTCCACACCACAAATAACTACCCTAGTCTGTCTCAGGTGTTCCTAGATCTCTCCTGTGCCTTCCCTATACAAACTTTAGTTAGTGTGTGACCACTAAGTCACACACTAAGTACTTCAAGTGTAAGTCTTGGGTGTACGAAGTTAACTGTTCCTATCTTCAAATCAGACCAATGAGCACGACCCAGTGCGTTAACTACTGTAAGGAACGCGCCACAGGAGAGAAGCCCATAGTTCTGCCTCGAGAAGCATAGAAAGGATCCAGCATATCTCAACTATGTAAGCATGAGTATGTTTCGGCATGATGGCCATTTAGTAAATGCCAATTTGCAGTTTCTCCGTTCCTAACATCCCCTAAAGTAACGAGCACAGTGGTCATCAGGGGTATATAAACGCAGGGCAAGCGCACAGCAAACATTGGTGCTGGGCCCTGAGAGCCCAGAACTTGCAACGTGCCCGACTCAGCAACGGAAAGAATTGCCCAGATTTAGAAGCATCCAACATAGTGCGATCCCTGCTTTCCTTCTTTGAATGATCACTACAAACCTATGGGATCGGTGCTATTGTTATTCCTATTTTGCAGACGAGGAAACAAACGAAGAGTAGGAGCGCGCCTGCGATCACCAAGAAAAGTTTGGCGAGGTAGAGGCGGGAGCCCACGTCTGTCCCGGGTTCCCTCAACCACGCTGTGCAGCTCAAACGCTGCCGTGGCCGTATTGCGGGAACGAGGCCTTAAAAGGCTGGACCCGCACTCACCCTTACTTCACAAGCTCCTCCCTGAAGCAAAACGGGCCTTCTGAGACCAGGCGCGAACTCAATCCCGAGCTGGCCAGGATCCAGGTGGGCCAGCCGCGCGTCTCTTGCCCGGCACCTAGCTCGGTTCCCACGGAAAGACGCCCGTCTCTCGTCCCAAGCCCCACAGGGTCCCCCTGCCGCAGGATGGCCCCCGATTGTCGCGCCCGGGCCTCCTACCTGCACGTCGTCTCCAGACTCCACACCGGAAAGAGAGAGTGGGAGAGGGCGGAGCGACGGGTCACTTCCGTGTCCCGGAAGTATACCTCTGAGCTCATGGGGCGAGGTCGGCTCCCGGAAGACGCCGGCATTATTGCTTCCAAAGAGTTTAAGACTAGTCAAAGGGAAAGACGGTTTATTACTCAAGGGAGAGCGAAAAGAGGCAGAGGGCTGGTTGTCGCTGCGAGCGGGTCTGCCTAAGCGACAGTACGAAGCGGCTACACCCGCGGGGTGAGGTGGGCCTGTATTCCATGATGGCGGTGGCCGTGGCTAGACAGACTTCCGCCATCCTGACTCCCGCCCTGGCAGCCTCGGAGCGGCAGCGCCCCTTGTGTGGAGCAGGGGAATAACAACAACAAAACGGCCTTAATTAAAGCTAGGGTGGTGCCAGGCTGTGGTCCCAGTTGCTCAGGTGGCTAAGGATCGCTTCAGCCGAGTAGTTCGAGGCCAGCCTAGGCAACATAGTCGGGGAAAACCCACCGTAATCACTTACTTTGACATATTACATAATGGGCAAAATAAGAATAAATTATTCAATATGTATTTTCAGACCGGTCTGGGCTAAACAGTTTATATGCATTGCTTCATTTACTCCTCAAGAACTTATCAAATAGTTTTGATTTCCCTCTTACAGATAAAGGATGTTAACTGAGAGCACACCTTTGCAGACGGGTTTGGAATTCTAGCTTCAAAGCCCATGTGTTTAATAGCTACTTCCACATAGCCCTCTAATAACAATATACATGTATATATTTGGACTGAATCTTGTTCTGTAGCCAAGACTGGAGTGCAGTGGCGCAATCTCGGCTGACCGCAACCTCTGCCTCCCAGGTTCAAGCGATTCTCCTGCCTCAGCCTCCCGAGTGGCTGGGACTACAGGCGTGCGCGAGCACGCCCGGGAAATTTTTTTTTTTGTATTTTTAGTAGAGACGGGGTTTTACCATGTTGACTAGGGTGGTCTCGATTTTCTGACCTCGTGACCCACCTGCCTCGGCCTCCCAAAGTGCTAGGATTACAGGCATGAGCCACCATGCCTAGCCTCTAATAACAATATTGAAGGACCTTGAAGGTTTGGGAGAATGTGTCCGAGCTGTGGGGAAAGGCCAAGAAGTGTACCTCACAGAGCTAGGTAAGCAGTAGATACATTTTATCTATATACTATATGTAATATTTATATGGAATATAGTATTTTTGTATTACATACTATATAAATATTATAAATATATTTTTTATATATTAATATATCCTGTGGCTCCAGCCTGGGTGACACAGCGAGACCCTGTCTCAAAAAAAAAAAAAAAAAAAAATTCACTCTGCTAAACTGAAAAACTCAACATACCTTCTTTTTTTTTTTCGAAACGGAGTCTGGCTGTTGTTGCCCAGGCTGGAGTGCAGTGACGCCATCTTGGCTCACTGCAAGCTCCGCCTCCTGGGTTCAAGTGATTCTCCTGCCTCAGTCTCCCGAGTAGCTGGGATTACAGGTGTGCGCCAACACACCCGGCTAATTTTTGTATTTTTAGTGGAGACGGGGTTTCACCATGTTGTCCAGGCTGGTCTCGAACTCCTGACCTCAGGTGATCCACCCGCCTCGGTCTCCCAAAGGGCCGGGATTATAGGCGTGAGCCAATACGCCCAGCCTCAACATACCTTCTTGTTGCATTGCATTTCTTCCACGATGAGTGACGTCAGACATCTCTTTACGGATTGTTTTAACCATTTGCATCTCTTCTGTGAAATGTCTGTAGTTTTTGAAGGAGAGGGCATTTTTGTTTTAAGTAATGAGCTTCCCAGTATATTAGCAGAGACTGGAGTATTGTGGAGTGAGTTCTGCTTTAAGAGTTGTATTAAACAGACCTCCAAACCTCACATGGCTTCATGGAGGGAGCAAGCCTTGATCTTATGGCTGAAGGCAGCCCACACAATCACCTCAGGACAAATTTTTCCATAGGGAAGCCTTATCTTTATCCCAGAAACCATCAAAGTCACTGCTTTCAAACTCCACTTTATTTAATCAACATATTTATTGTTTCTGCAGTTATTAGCTATGGGTCTTCGGGCAAAAATTGTAACCTTTCTGGGCTTCAGTTTTCTCATCTGTGAAATGGGATGATAATACTATATTTTTATTTTTATTTATTCTTTTTTTTTTTTTTTGAGACAGAGTCTCACCCTGTTGCCTTCACCTGCCTCAGCCTCCCTAGTAGCTGGGACTACGGGCACACACCACTACGCTCAGGTAGTTTTTTTTTTTTTTTTTTGTATTTTTAGTAGAGACGGGTTTCACCATGTTGGCCAGGCTGATTTCGAACTCCTGACCTCAGGTGATCCACCCCCCCCCCCCGTGGTCTTCCAAAGTGCTGAGATTACAGACATGAGCCACCACGCCTGGCCGATAATAGTGCATTTTAAAATGTATATTGAAAACTGCAGGGCTCAGTGGCTAACGCCTATAATTCCAACACTGTGGGAGACTGAGGCAGGAGGATCACTTGAGCTCAGGAGTTGGAGACCAGTCTGGGCAACATGGTGAATCACCTTCTCTACAAAAAATAGAAAAATTAACCAGGTATGGTGACCTGCACCTATAATCCCAGCTACTTGGGAGGATCACCTGATCCTGGGAGGTCAAGGCTGCAGTGAGCTGTGATCACACCACTGCACTCCAGCCTGGGCGATAGTGAGACCCAATATATATATATTTAAAATGTATACTGAAAACCTGTATCTTTTGTTTTGTTGAGACCGAGTCTCACTCTGTCGCCCAGGCTGGAGTGCAGTGGCACGATCTCAGCTCACCACAACCTCTACCTCCCGGGTTCAAGCAATTCTCCTGCCTCAGCTTCCCAAGTAGCTGGGATTACAGGTGCCCTCCACCACACCTGGCTGATTTTTTGTATTTTTAGTAGAGACGGGGTTTCACCATGTTGTCCCGGCTGGTCTTGAACTCCTGACCTCAGGTGAGCCACCCGCCTCGGCCTCCCAAAGTGCTAGGATTACAGGCATGAGCCACTGCATCCAGCCAAAAACTTGTACCTTTAGTGGGCGCTTACTCTTTGTCAGGCACTGAGATACAATCATGGCATTTGAACTGAGACTTGAAAGTAGAGTAGGAATTAGCTACGTGAAGGTGTGAAGAATGGTCTGGGCAGGGAGAATAGAATATGCAAAGGCCCTGAGGTGGGTAGGTGTTTGGAGAACTCAAGGAATTAAAAAATGGCCAGTAGTACTGGGGTGTCGTGAATAAGGGAAAAGGAATGGGGGCTGAGGCTGGAGGGGCGGCACAGCCACTTTCCGTGGGGCCTCACCTCCCTGTTGCCATGTCTGCGTTCCCCACCCCACCGCACCCCTGCACTGTCAACACTGCCAGCACAGGGGTGTGCTTACTCTCCCCTCTCAGTGCTCACACACTCAGGGAGCACTCACTGAGCACCTAGGATGTGTCTGACGTTGTAAATACTTGGGATACATCAGTGACAAAAACAATGGTCCCTACCCTCTCAGAGTCTACATTCTGGAAGGAAGGGCAGACATAATGTCTGTGTAAGCTTTCTATTATATTAGAAGGGGGTCAGTCCCGTGGAAAGAAGAAAAAGTTGGCCAGATGTGGTGGCTCACGCCTGTAATCCCAGCACTTTGCGAGGCTGAGGTGGGCAGATCACCTGAGATCAGGAGTTTGAGACCAACCTGGCCAACATGGTGAAACCCCGTCGCTACTAAACATACAAAAATTAGCTGGGAGTGGTGGCAGGTGCCTATAATCCCAGCTACTTGGGAGGATGAAGCACGAGAATAGCTTGAACCTGGGAGGCAGAGGTTGCAGTGAGCTGAGATCGCGCTGTTGCACTCCAGCCTGGGCGACAAGAGTGAAACTCCAACTCAAAGAAAAAAAAAGAAGAAGAAGAAAGAAAAAGTCAGGCAGGGCGAAGGATACTGAGGGTCTGAGGAAACGGGTGGGGTGGGTGGCTCAATTAAAGAGAGAGGGCCAGGCAGCCTTGCTGAGAAGAGATTTGAGCAGAGCTGTGAGGTGGTGAAGGGGTGGCTTGCCCCTCCACACCTTTGGGTGTTTCTCGTAGGGTGGGACGAGAGACTGAGAAAAGAAAGAGACATAGAGACAAAGTATAGACAAAGAGTGCCAGGGGACCAGCGCTCAGCATACTGAGGACCCTCGATGGCACCGGTCTCTGAGTTCCCTCAGTATTTATTGAGCATTATCTCTACCATCTCGGAGAGGGGGATGTGGCAGGACAATAGGGTAATAGTGGGGAGAGGGTCAGCAGGGAAACATGTGAACAAATGTCTCTGTATCATAAACAAGGTTAAGAAAAAGGTGCTGTGCTTTGATGTACACATACAAAAACATCTCGGTGCATTAAAGAGCAGTATTGCCGCCAGCATGTCTCACCTCCAGCCTTAAGGCAGTTTTCTCCTGTCTCAGTAGGAGATATATGTATATATGGAATATACAATCGGGTTTTACAACAAGACATTCCATTGCCCAGAGATGAGCTGGAGACAGATGCCTTCCTCTTACCTCAACTGCAAAGAGGCGTTCCTTCCTCTTTTACTAATCCTCCTCAGCACAGACCCTTTACGGGTGTCAGGCTGGGGGACGGTCAGGTCTTTCCCTTCCCACAAGGCCATATTTCAGACTATCACATGGGGAGAAACCTTGGACAATATCTGGCTTTCCTAGGCAGAGGTCCCTGCCGCCTTCCGCAGTGTTTTGTGTCCCTGGGTACTTGAGATTAGGTATTGGTGATGACTTTTAAGAAGCATGCTGCCTTCAAGCATTTGCTTAACAAAGCACATCCTGCATAGCTCTAAATCCATTAAACCTTGAACCGACACAGCACATGTTTCTGCGAGCACAGGGTTGGGGGTAGGGTTACAGATTAACAGCATCTCAAGGCAGAAAAATTTTTCTTAGTACAGAACAAAGTGGAGTCTCTTATGTCTAATGCTTTCTACATAGACACAGTAACAGTCTGATCTCTCTTTCTTTCCCCGCAAGGTGGGAGAGGGAGCCAGCCTTGCAGGTATCTAAGGGAAGATGGTTATGGGCAGAGGGAACAGCATGTGCAAAGCCTGGAGGTGGGAGTGTGACTGGCATGTTCTAGGGACAGCAAGGAGGCCAGGGTGGCTGGTATGGGGTGAGCCAGGGCAGGCAGGTGAGGAGATGTGACGAGAGGTCACTGGCGGTGGAGAGAGATTGTGTAGACCATGGAGGCCTTAGAGTTCTTTGGCTTTTACCGAGTGGAGCCACTGGAAGATTTTTTTTTTGAGATGGAGTCTTGCTCTGTCGCCCAGGCTGGAGTGCAGTGGTGCAATCTCGGCTCACTGCAAGCTCTGCCTCCCGGGTTCACGCCATTCTCCTGCCTCAGCCTCCTGAGTAGCTGGGACTACAGGTGCCCGCCACCACGCCTGGCTAATTTTTAGTATTTTTAGTAGAGATGGGGTTTCACTGGGTTAGCCAGGATGGTCTCGATCTCCTGACCTCATGATCCGCCCGCCTCTGCCTCCCAAAGTGCTGGGATTACAGGCGTGAGCCACCGCGCCTGGCCGCCACTGGAAGGTTTTAAGCAGAGGGTGACAGAACTGACTTATGTTTTAATAGGTGCACTCTGGGTGGTCTGTGGGGTGGGGTGAGGGGCAATAGTAGAAGCAGGGATGATGGTTAGGAGGCTTTTGCAATAAAGCAAGTGAAAGATATTGGTAGCTAAGATGGAGGAGGCATCGGTAGAGGTAGAAAGAAGTCACTAATATTTGGTTTTATTTTGAAAATGGGGGCCGATCGCTTTTCGGCCTTTTGGCTAAGATCAAGTGAAAATGGTGGCCGAATGCAGTGGCTCACGCCTGTAATCCCAGCACTTTGGGAGGCCAAGGTAGGTGGATCAATTGAGGTCAGGAGTTCAAGATCAGCCTAGCTAACATGGCAAAACCCCATCTCTACAAAAAATACAAAAATTAGCTGGGCATGGTAGCACGCACCCATACTCCCAGCTACTCGGGAGGCTGAGGCATGAGAATCACTGGAACCCAGGAGGCAGAGATTGAAATTGTACCACTGCACTCCAGCCTGGGTGACAGAGTGAGACTCTGTCTCACAAAAAACAAAAGAAAAAAAGAAAAAGAAAAGAAAATGAGAAAATGGATCCAACAGGATTTACTGATAGATTAGACTAGACATGGGGCATGGGAAAAGAGTGTTGTCAAAGATGATTCCAGCATTTATGGCTGGAGAAACCAGAAGGATGGAGTTGCCCTAAGCTGGGGTAGGGAAGGCAGAGAGTGGAGGAAGTTTTTAGGGGAAGATCAGATGCCCACTCATAGGCCTGAGTTTGAGCTTTTTATTACATATCCAAGTGGAGCTGTCAGAATGACAGCTGGGATAGATGAATCTGGAATTGAGAAGTGGATCAGGGCTGGAGGTGTAAATTTGGGAGTCTCCAGCATACAGATGGTATTTAAAATCACGAGACTGATTTTAGTCATGAGTCCCGCCAAGGGACTGCGTGTAGATAAAGAAGAGGCTAAGGACTGAGCGTTGAGAGCATGGGGATAAGAGAAGGAGAGAGCCAGGAAAATAAGCCATGAACGGAAATGAGAGGAGACCAGGAGAGGGCACATCCAGAAGGCAACTGGAGAAATGCAGTCAAGGAGAAGGGAGTGTGCACCTGTGCCATCGCGCTTAGAGGTCAAGGATAACAAGGGCTGAGGATGACCGTTGGATGTAGCAACATGAAATACTGGGGACTTTGACAAGAGCAGCTTGATTGGGAGGCTGGGCAGGGGGAGTGCAAAAGTGTGAATGGAGTAAGAGAGGGAGGTCCACACCTCTTGGACAGCTCTTTCCAATATTTATTTTATTTATTTATTTATTTATTTATTTATTTATTTTAAGACAGAGTTCCTCTCTGTCGCCAGGCTGGAGTGCAGTGGTGTGATCTCAGCTCACTGCAACCTCTGCCTCCTGGGTTCAAGCAATTCTCGTGCCTCAGCCTCCTGAGTAGCTGGGATTACAGGCACACGCCACCACACCCAGCTAATTTTTGTATTTTTAGTAGAGAAGAGGTTTCACCATGTTGGCCAGGATGGTCTCAATTTCCTGACCTCGTGATCTGCCCACCTCAGCCTCCCAAAGTGCTGGGATTACAGGCGTGAGCCACCACACCTGGCCCAGTTATTTATTTTTTTAATTTTTAAAATTTTGTTATTTTTGAGACAGAATCTCACTCTGTCGCCCAGGCTTGAGTGCAGCGGTGCAATCTCGGCTTACTGCAACCTCTGCCTCCCAGGTTCAAGCGATTCTCATGCCTCAGCCTCCGTATAGCTGGGATTAGAGGTTTGTACCACCATACCCGGCCAATTTTTTTTTTTTTTTTTTTGAGACAGAGTCTGGCTCTGTCCCCCAGGCTAGAGTGCAGTGGCACCATCTCGGCTCACTGCAAGCTCCGCCTCCCGGGTTCACGCCATTCTCCTGCCTCAGCCTCCTGAGTAGCTGGGACTACAGACGCCCACCACCACGCCCTGCTAATTTTTTTGTATTTTTTTTTTTTTTTTTTTAGTAGAGACAGGGTTTCACTATGTTGGCCAGGATGGTCTCGAACTTCTGACCTCGTGATCCGCCCACCTCGGCCTCCCAAAGTGCTAGGATTACAGGCTTGAGCCACCGCACCCAGCTATACCTGGCTAATTTTTTGGTAGAGATGAGGTTTCACCATGTTGGCCAGGCTGGTCTCGAATTCCTGACCTCAAGTGATTCACCCGCCTCGGCCTCCCAAAGTGCTAGGATTACAGGCATGAGTCACCGTGCCTGGCCCTCATTTTTCTTTAAATACTGAGTCTCCCTAACTTGCACAGGTTGGTCTTGAACTCCTGGGCTCGAGTAGTCCTCCCGCCTCGGCCTCCCAAAGTGCTAGGATTACAGGCGTGAGCCACCGTGCCTGGCCCTCATTTTTCTTTAAATACTGAGTCTCCCTAAGTTGCCCAGGTTGGACTTGAACTCCTGGGCTCGAGTGGTCCTCCCGCCTCGGCCTCCCAAAGTGCTAGGATTACAGGCGTGAGCCACCGTGCCTGGCCCTCATTTTTCTTTAAATACTGAGTCTCCCTAAGTTGCCCAGGTTGGTCTTGAACTCCTGGGCTCAAGTGGTCCTCCCACCTCGGCCTCCCAAAATGCTGGGATTACATGCGTGAGCCACCATGCCCAGTTCCTTCATAGACAGCTCTTGAGTTTTTCTGCAGAGGTGTGCCAGGGGGCAGATGGAGAATGGGAATGTGGGATCAAGAGGTTCTTTTTTTTCTTTTTTAAGGTTGCATCAATAACAGATATTTAAACACTGCTGGGAATAGTCTAGAAGTGAAGGAAAAACATGCCGGAGCCCTGACATTGAGCAGGTAATAGGTAAAGGCCTCTGCTGCGCATGTGGAAGCATCGGCTTTAGGCAGGAATGTGGACAGCTCACCTCAGGTGCTAATGAGGAAGGAAGATGGTGGGGGCAAATGTGGCAGCAGGAACTGGAGAAAGTTCTCATCCCAGAAGTGGAAAGCAAGCAGCTTCCTCTCAACAACCACAGGAGGTAAAAAATGTTTAATCCCTCCAGTTATAACTGAGGACACGAGTAAATGGTCAACAGCTCTAAGTGGGGCACCAGGATCTGGGCCCAAGCAGTCTGACTCCAGAGCTCAATTCTTGTAACCTCAGGTGCAGGTGTTTTGTAAATATCTGTTGATTGGATGAAGCAAGAGCAAGGAATTAGCCTGCAGCAAGCAGAAGCCAAGCCCTTTCCTGGATCCTCAAGCTCAACCTGGAAGGCCCCATGCTCCCCATTCTTGGCAGCAGCTCATACTGTCATTTGTCCAGGAGCTGTATCCCCTCCTCCCCTTGAAGGGTAGTTTGCAAATGCAACAGAGGAAGGGTGGGAAGAAGCTGTGGCTCAGAGAGGGTGAGTTTGCTCACCAAGACACACAGCCAGGAATCAGACACCAACTGTGGCCCAGGTGGTCCTGGGACTTGGAGGGAGGACCTTCTCAAAAGTCTTGGCTGCTGTGAAGCTGTCGTGGAGTCATGGGTCTGTTGCTGGTCTGAGCCCCAGAACACACATGAGCTCTAGTCTGCATGTGTAAGTGTGGCACACAAGGGAGAGCGGCGTGTGTGTTGGGGATTAGGCCAGGTGCACACCCTCCAGGGGAGGAGGGGCTACAAAAGGCCTGGAGATGGCTACCTCTGTAGCAATGCCTCTCTAGAGACCGGCAGGCTTCATCCTCCAGGGCTGTAATTCACCTGCTCCCCATGCTCACAGGACTCACATGCGGTCTGCGAGCAACTAATGGGAGCCCCTATGTGCCCCAGGACCTGTCATCTCAGCACTCGCCATACAGTGACTGTGTCAGGGCCTGCTGCCAAGGGGCTTTGTCTAGCAGGGAATATGGGCAAGAAACAAGGACAAAGTAAGGAACGGGGGATACAGAAGGCTCTGGCTTGCTCAGGGGCCTTGCTGGAGGGCCCAAAATGGGAGTAGGAGACAGCCAGGACAGGAAGAAGAGGGTGGGAGAAAACTCCCAGCTCAGGCCGGGCGCAGTGGCTCAGGCCTGTAATCCCAGCACTTTGGGAGGCCGAGGCGGGTGGATCACGAGGTCAGGAGATCGAGACCATCCTGGCTAACATGGTGAAACCCCGTCTCTACTAAAAAAAAATACAAAAAATTAGCCAGGCGTGATGGCGAGCGCCTGTAGTCCCAGCTACTCAGGAGGCTGAGGCAGGAGAATGGCGTGAACCCGGGAGGCAGAGCTTGCAGTGAGCCGAGATCGTGCCACTGCACTCCAGCCTGGGTGACAGAGCAAGACTCTGTCTCAAAAAAGAAAAAACTCTGGCCGGGCGCGGTGGCTCACGCTTGTAATCCCAGCACTTTGGGAGGCCGAGGCAGGCGGATCAGGAGGTCAGGAGATCGAGACCACGGTGAAACCCCGTCTCTACTAAAAATACAAAAAAATTAGCCGGGCGTGGTGGCGGGCGCCTGTAGTCCCAGCTACTCGGAGAGGCTGAGGCAGGAGAATGGCGTGAACCCAGGAGGCGGAGCTTGCAAGTGAGCCGAGATCGCGCCACTGCACTCCAGCCTGGGCGACAGAGCGAGACTCCGTCTCAAAAAAAAAAAAAAAAAGAAAAAACTCCCAGCTCACGAAACAGCCCGTGGAAAGGTCTTGAATCAAAGGGGACCTGGGATCATTCAGGGATTCGGGAGAAGTCCCTGTGCTGAGGGGAGGGGGTGGGTGGGAGGTAAGATCAAAGGTTGGGGCCTGGGCCTTGGGGGCGGTGGGTGAGAGGTCTCCCTCGCTCTGACCCAACGGAGGCGGATCCTCGGTTTGATCCTGGGCCCAACTCTGCCCAGTGAGGAATGTCGGGGCGGGGTCCCGGGGTGCGGCCCCACCCACGGTGCGTGGAATACAGGGGCGGAGAACGCCCGCTCTTCCCGAAGTGCCCGCTAGATGGCGCCGGATCTCCGTGCTGCAGGGAAAGGACCCTCCTCGACCCGGGCAGGTACACTTGGAGGGCGGAGGGCGGAGGGCGGAGGGCGGAGGGCGGAGGGCGGGCGCAGGGTGAGGTTTCTAAGCCCAGAAGATGGTTGGGACGTCCTAGGATGTGGTTGTGATGTGATGACGGCCTTGATATACATTCTCCCTTTGTGTCCCATCACACCCCAGGAGCTCAGATTATTATTCTCATTTTACTCAGCGGGAAGCTTTAAGTGGGATGAGGTCAGGGCTGCGCCCAGGTCACTCAGCTGGTTCAGGGTGGTGAAGTGGACAAAGATGGCACCCGGCCTCTGTGTGCCCTGCCTGTCGCAGGCCAGCTCGCAGAGGGCCTGCGCTCAGTCCATCCAAAGGGAAGGGCAGGACCTGATGGGCTGGCAGTGCCAGGGCATGGATCCCAAGTCATTTATTCATTCAGCGAGTTTATTGAGCACCTACTGTGTACCAGGCACTGGTGAGTGATAAAGCAACGGATAACACAGACATGGGTCTCCTTCCCCACGGAAGTGACAACCTAATGGGGAGACAGCCAGGCGTTATACAAATAAGCCCGCCAACAATTTTATTATTAGAGATTGTGGTAAGGGCTATGAAGGAAATACACACACCTGAGAAGGTTCCAAGGTAGGCTCACTCTTGAGGTGGACAGGGCTCAGGCGCAGGGAGGGCTCAGGAGGAGATATGGAAGCTGAGACCTGAAGCGTGAGAGGTGCAGCCATGAGGAGGGCTGGAGGAGCAGCCTTCCAGGCACAGAGGACAGCAGTGCACAGGCTGCCAAGATTGGGAGGAGCCCGAGGAACTGCAAGGAGGCGGGGCTGGGGCCAGGAGAGAGGAGAGTGGTAGGGCTGTCCCTGAGGGCAGGGGCCAGATCCTCTGGGCCTGCTAGACTCTGCCTTGTCAAGGAGTGTAGATTTATTATTATTATTGTTGTTGTTGTTGTAATATTGTTGTTGTTTTGTTGTTGTTGTTGTTATTATTATTTTGAGACAGGTCTGCTCAGTCGCCCAGGCTGGAGTGCAGTGGCGCAATCTCAGCTCACTGCAACCTCTGCCTCCCAGGTAGCTTGGATTACAGGCACGTGCCACCATGCCCAGCTAATTTTTGGGGTTTTTTTTGTTTTGTTTGTTTGTTTGTTTGTTTTTTATTTTTTGAGACGGAGTCTCGCTCTGTCACCCAGGCTGGAGTGCAGTGGCGCAATCTCGGCTCACTGCAAGCTCCGCCTCCCGGGTTCACGCCATTCTCCTGCCTCAGCCTCTCCGAGTAGCTGGGACTACAGGCGCCCGCCACCACGCCCGGCTAATTTTTTGTATTTTTAGTAGAGACAGGGTTTCACCGTGGTCTCGATCTCCTGACCTCGCGATCCGCCCGCCTCGGCCTCCCAAAGTGCTGGGATTACAAGCGTGAGCCACCGCGCCCGGCCTAATTTTTGTATTTTTAGTAGAGACAGGGTTTCACCATGTTGGCCAGGCTGGTCTCAAACTCCTGACCTCAAATGATCCACCCGCCCCGGCCTCCCAAACTTGGGATTACAGGCGTGAGCCACTGTGCCCGGCCAACTGTAGATTATATTCTGATTGCATGAGAAGGCACTGAAGAGCTTTAAGCAGGGAGCCACATATTCTGATTTGTCTTTAGAAGTCCGCTCTGGGCCAGGTGTGATGGCTTGCACCTGTAATCCCAGCACTTTGGGAGGCTAAGGCAGGAGGCTCGCTTGAGCCCAAGAGTTTGAGTCCAGACTGGGCAACTTAGCAAGCAAGACCTTGTCTTTACAAAAAATAAAAATAAATAAAAAATAAAATAAATGAAAGTCTACTCTGGCTTTGGAGAATTGGCTGAAGGTGAGCAAGAGAGGGAGCAGGAGGAGGTAGAGACAGTCATGCTGGTGAGAGGTGATGGGGGCTTAGACCGCGATGGCAGCTGTGAAGATGGAGAACAATGGTCAGATCTGAGAGATACTTTGGAAGCAGAATCTGTAGAATTTTCAGATGAATTGGATGGAGGGGTGAGGATGATTGTTGGTTCTAGGCTTGAGCAACGGGTGGATGATGGGGCTATTAACCAAGGTGGGGAGAGCCAGGGGGAGGTCACAACTTGGGTGGAGGCTGGAATCAGGCTCAGGCCCTGCTATTTTTGGAGCCTTCTGTGTGATATCCTAGTAGAAGGATGGGGCGAGCAGTTGGAGCTTATTGGGAAGTTTAGGACTGCTGATGTAACCTCAGGAGCCTCTAGGTTGCATTTTATGTCAAGGGATTGGATGAGATCCCTTCACACAGCCCACAGTCTGGCAGGTAGTGAAGGCCTCATCACTGGAGGTGTGCAGGACAGGCTAGCTGATGCCAGTTATGGCCACTAGAGAGAGGAGGCCTCTTTGAGGGGAAGTGGAACAAAATAGACCCTGAGGATGCCAGATATGAGGACTCGGTGCCCCTGGAGCCACACGGAGGAGCTGGACATGCTGGCTCTGTCTCTTTGTCTGGTTGGAGCATCCTCTCCCTTTGGCACCCTTCCCCCACTACCATCTGGCAGGGCCCAGAGACACACAGACCCTGGGATGGGGTGAGGGACAGCCTCAGGGATGGGGCTGTAATTTCAGCTGAGGGCAGGGCTCCTGAGTCTCAGCCACCTGGTGTGAGGTTCCTCTTTCCGGCACCTCCTCATGACTGTCTCAGCTGACAGCCCCGTCCCCCACAACTGCAGCTACTCAACACCTCTCAGGAGGAGGCCCAGCCCAGGGAGCAGCTCCCTGCTGTGTCCCACCTGGAAAGGCATTGAGTCTGGTGGCCCAGCATCCCTGGGGGTGGGGGAGGGAACTAGAGGCGCTGCCAAGCTTAATTAGTAGTTGTGAATCCCCGAAACCTGCATCTAGAGAGGCCCCCCAGACTTTCATCTTCAAAACCTCCCCACCAGCCTGGATGAAAGGGCCAGGGAGGGGCCAGGTATTAATAGTAATTATTAGTTTCACTAATAAGGAGAAGAAATGGGATTATCACAACGCTCAACAAGTTCTCCCCTCTTTGTCTACCTCTTTTCTCCTTCCTGTGGGCTCCTTTTTCCTTCCTCTCTTCCTCCTCTTTTTTTTTCTCTTTTTTAATTTGTAGAGATGTGGTTTTGCCATGTTTCCCATGCTGATCTTGAACTCCTGGGCTCAAGCAATCCTCCTGCCTCAGCTTCCCGAAGTGCTGGGATTACAGGCATGAGCCACTGGGCCTGACCTTTCTTTTTCTACTCTTCTCTAGGCCTTGCCACTTCCATCTGTCCTTGTTTCAAGGCCTTGGGATCTGCCTGCCTCTCTCAGTTCCCTTGCTGTCTATTGGGGTGTCTTAGGTACCAGGACATTCGGGGAACACTTGTGTTCATCTGGGTTGCCGAGGGAGAGATGTAAGGGTGAGAAAATGTTGTTAGGATGTCGGTGTCCATTCATTCATTCATTCACTCATTCACTGTTTTATAAATAATAATAATTATTATTTTATTTATTTTTTTGAGACAGAGTCTCTACCCCCTAGGCTAGAGTCCAGTGGTGCAATCTTGGCTCACTGCAACCTCCAACTCCCAGGTTCAAGCGATTCTCCTGCTTCAGCCTCCTGAGTAGCTGGGACTGCAGGCGCCTGCCACTACTGGCTAATTTTTGTATTTTTATTAGAGGCGGGGTTTCACCATGTTGGCCAGGCTTGTCTCGAACTCCTGACCTCAAATGATCCACCCGCCTCGGCCTCCCAAAGTGCTAGGATTACAGGTGTGAGCCACCACGCCCAGCCACAAATAATTATTGAACACATACTGTGAGCCAAGCACTGAATTGGTTGGGCTCTGAGGATTCGGTGCTGAATAGGACAGATGTGGGCCATGCCTGCCCAAGTCAACATCCTAGCAGGGAAGATGGACAGTAAACAGTAAACTGACAAATAGACATAAGGTCACAGAATGTGGTGCAGACTATAAAGGGAATAAATTGCAGACAGGATGGAGAGCTATGTGGGTGGCTACTTTAGGCTGGGGCACCAGGGAGGTGACATTTCAGCAGAGACCTGAATTATAAGAACTCGGTTATGAGGGAAGATTGGGAAAGGGTTCCTGACAGGAAGAATAGTCTTCGCAAGAGCCCTGAGCTTAGCATGAGGATGTGAAAGGAGGATAAAGTGGCCAGGGGTAAGCGGGAGAACCAGAGGGAGAAGGAGCGAGATGAGCTGGAGACAGGGCTGGCACCACGAGCCTGTGACCTCTCTACAGTTGCACAGGGCCCACGCTTGGTTGAATGTACCGTGGTTGCTGTCCTGAAATTCTTTTTTTTTTTTTTTTTTGAGACGGAGTCTCACTGTGTCTCCCAGGCTGGTGAGTGCGGTGGCACGATCTCTACTCACTGCAACCTCCGCCTCCCAGCTTTCAGCTATTCTGCTTCAGGCTTCTGAGTAGCTGGGACTACAGGCACATGCTACCATGCCCGCGTAAGTTTTGTATTTTTAGTAGAGATGGGGTTTCAGTATGTCGGCCAGGCTGGTCTTGAACTCCAGACCTCAGGTGATCTGCCTGCCTTGGCCTCCCAAAGTGCCGGGATTACAGGTGTGAGCCACTGCGCCAGGCTCTGAAATTCTTAATAATGGTTGAACAAAGGCTTCTGCATTTTTATTTTGCACTTGGGCCCTGCAAATTATGTAGCTTGCGGTGGTTGGGAGGTTGGCAAAATAACTGGGTGTCTGTGCATAGAGATGTGAAGGCTTCTTGGCTGGTGTTGAGTGAATGAATTAATCTGCTTTTGCAGAGTTCATCTATGAAGGCTGTCAGAGGGCCACCTTTGCCTAGACCAGGGGCTGCTGCTGTGCAGAGAGGGGTCACATTCACACATGGCCCCAGAGTGCCCCCCAAATCCTGCAGTACCTGTTAGATTCTCCAGGGCCCACTGCCTGCAGGATTCCCAGGGCTGTGTGCACCAAGCCTGAAGCAGCATCATGAACAGGTGGGTAAAGTCAGGCTTACCCCACCTCCTGCATTGGGAAACAATAACTCCTCCACCCGAGGTAGAATCTTGCCTGTGAAGGCCGGGCGCGGTGGCTCACGCTTGTAATCCCAGCACTTTGGGAGGCCGAGGCGGGCGGATCATGAGGTCAGGAGATCGAGACCATGGTGAAACCCCGTCTCTACTAAAAATACAAAAAAATTAGCCGGGCGTGGTGGCGGGCGCCTGTAGTCCCAGCTACTCGGAGAGGCTGAGGCAGGAGAATGGCGTGAACCCGGGAGGCGGAGCTTGCAGTGAGCCGAGATTGCGCCACTGCACTCCAGCCTGGGACACAGAGCGAGACTCCGTCTCAAAAAAAAAAAAAAAAAAAAAAAAAGAATCTTGCCTGTGAAGCCTCAGACTTTAGAGCCAGACAAACTTGAGTTCAAATCTGGCTTTTACATTCTGATTAGTGGATGTGACTAAGTGTACTTTATGCAGGTGATTTGCTTCTCTGAGCCTCAGTTCCCTCATCTGTAAAATAGGGATCACTACTTAGAGTTGTTGAGAGGATTAAATGAGGTAATAAGAGGAAAGCTTTTAGCACAGTCAGAACTTAGAAAATATTTGCAATAATAATAGTATTATGGCTGGGCGCGGTGGCTCACACTTGTAATCCCAGCACTTTGGGAGGCCGAGGCGGGTGAATCACCTGAGGTCAGGAGTTCGAGACCAGCCTGGCCAACATGATGAAACCCCGTCTCTACTAAAAATACAAAAATTGGCCGGGCACGGTGGCTCATGCCTGTAATCCCAGCACTTTGGGAGGCCGAGGCGGGCGGATCACGAGGTCAGGAGATCGAGACCATCCTGGCTAACACCATGAAACCCCATCTCTACTAAAAATACAAAAAATTAGCCGGGCGTGTTGGCGGGTGCCTGTAGTCCCAGCTACTTGGAGGCTGAGGCAGGAGAATGGCGTGAGCCCGGGAGGCGGAGCTTGCAGTGAGCCGAGATGGCGCCACTGCACTCCAGCCTGGGGGACAGAGCGAGACTCCGTCTCAAAAAACAAAAAACAAAAATTAGCCAGGTGTGGTGGCAGGATTAGTCAAGATCGAACCACTGCACTCCAGCCTGGGCAATAGTGCAAGACTCCGCAAAAAAAAAAAAGTATTACTTTACAATCTTTGCAGAATTGGGTAAACATTTGCTTTTGCCCCTAAATGTCTACGTAGTCATGAACAGGTCACTAAATCCTCCTGACCCTGTTTCCTCTTCTGTTCAATTGGGATGATAACAAGCTAACCCATCTCTAACTGGGATGGTTGGGGATGAACCAACAGGATCACTGGATCACTGTGGAGCTTCTTTGTAAATTGATGTGCAGGTGTGGGCTGCTTGCACATTCCAGACCCACCCCTATCTCTCCCATCTCAGGGCAGGCTTTCTCCAAATCTGCCCACCCAGAAGGAAAAGCACCCTTCAGTTCTTGGCAGTCTCTGGATTCCCAGCCCTGAGTTGCTGCTCTTACACTGGGAAGTCGGCCTGGGAGTGAACATTAAGTTCAAGGTCCCTGGTTAGGCAAAAAAAGGCTGGTCCAGAAGTTGGAATAGGGGAGGGGGAGGATGAGCTGAGTGAGGACAAAGGAGCTGGAGCCAAAATCCCTGTTGGCCTTGCTTCCTGCCTCACTCTGAGGCAGGAAGCAACCAGAAAGCTGCAGAGAATTAGTCTCTGACAAAGGACCTGAGCAGCAGTCTCGGGCTGGGCAGACCCCCACTTCATCTCCCACATACGCTCCCCAAGGCTGATTTGCAGGAGCCTCTAAGACCATTGGGAAGTCCTAAGCAGCACCAACCTGAGAAAGGGAGTCTCACCCCACAGGAGTCCCTGGCCAAGGAAGCGGGAAGCCGGGAAGGGGAGGCTAAAAGCCCCCAGAGCTGGGTGCGGTGGCTCACGCCTGTAATCCCAGCACTTTGGGAGGCCAAGGCCGGTGGATCTCTTGAGGTCAAGAGTTCAAGACCAGCCTGGCCAATATGGTGAAACCCTGTCTTTACTAAAAATTATAAAAATTAGCCAGGCGTGGTGATGGGCGCCTGTAATCCCAGCTACTTGGGAGGCTGAGGCAGGAGAATCGCTTGAACCCAGGAGGCGGAGGTTGCAGTGAGCCGAGATCATGCCACTGCACTCCAGCCTTGGTGACAGGGTAAGACTCCATCTTAAATAAAAATAAAAATAAAAATAAAATAAAAGTCCCAAGAGCCATCCCAGAGCAAGGAACAGGGGCTCTGGGGTCAGGCTGCTTGAGTCCAAGTCTAGGCTCTGCCACCAACTAGCAGTGTGACCTCAGGGTTCTGTGGCCTCTCCATGCCTCAGTGTTCCTCATCTGGAGCCCAGGGATAATAGTCATAGCTCCTGACAGTGCTGCTGGGAAAACCGAGTGCTCTGCAGTTCCCAGCAAAGCCTGATACGTAGTGAGTGCTTTAGAAAGGTTAGTTATTATTATATATTATTTTAAAAATGAGGCCACCCAGCAAGTTCTGTCAGAGTCTGCTGGATCTCCTGATAGATGGGTTCAAAGCCTTCCCTTATATTTTGGGCTGGCAGCATTCATTTATTCATTTGTTTATTCAATAAATATTTATGGAGCATATTTATGGCAGCAAAGAGTGGCAGATGGGGGCCCTAGGACCTGATTGCTTCCCAGAGGGGCATTTGAGTGAGAACTAGCATTTATTCAGCAACTATAGGCTTAGCTTATATACACTCAGATTCTTACCAGAAATGGGCATTGCCCAGGTAGAGGAGGGAGCCCAGGTGGAGCCATGGACATGGGGCCACATAGCCACTCAGTAGCAGCCCTGGGGACTTGAATCCAGGCCATCTCACTCCAAAGCTTGTGCTTTTTCAAATCTAGATTCCAGGCCTGCCTTCCTGCTGTGCCCCCCATCTCCCTCCCCAAACCAGACTTTGGCCGAGCCAGATCCCTAGAGGCCAAAGGCCAGGCTGTTTTCTGTTGCCCTCTGTGGCAGGATCTCTGTCATTTCCTTCCCAGTTCTCCTAACCATGCGGAACAACCTTGGGGCCTTCCTCCGAGGGGAAACCCAGCTTGGAAGCATCCCGTGGAAAATGTGGCTGTCAGTGACCTCTGATGTTTGTCTCTTCGGCCGCCGAGGGTCTGGGTGCCTGGGAGCGCAGCAAGGTGGGGGGCTTCCTCAATAGATGATGCCCACGACTCTCAGGAGCTTACACTCAGCCTCCCTCTGGCTCTGTAGCGTGGGACAAGTCATAGCCCCTCTCTGGGCCTCAGTTTCCCCATCTGTAAAAAGGGGAATAGGCCAGGCATGGTGATTCATGTCTATAATCCCAACACTTTGGAAGGCTGAGACAGGAGCATTGCTGAAGCCCAGGAGTTCAAGACCAGCCTCGGCAACATAGTGAGACCCTGTCTATACAAAAATTTTCTAAATTAGCTGGGTGTGGTGGCTTATGTCTGTAGTCTCAATTACTTGGGAGGCTGAGATGGGAGGATTGCTTGAGCCCAGGAGGTCGAGGCTGCAGTGAGCTATGATGGCACCACTGTACTCCTGTCTGGGTGATAGAGAGAGTGAGACCCCGTCTAAAAAAAAAAAAAAAGGAAGAGGCATGGCATGGAGTTGAGGAGCAGTAGCGAAGTTCTCACACTGGCCCTCTGACTGGGAGTTTATGTGCTGATGTCAAGTCCCCTGCCTTCTTTTCCTCTTGGGTGCTTGTGAGGTTAAAATGGGACTGTGGCTACAAAAGGGCTTTGGAATGGAATTCAGAGCTGGAGAGCAGAGCATATGTAGAAGGAAGCTGATTATTGTTGATTGAGACCCTCAGCACTTAGCTCCAGCTTCATCACACCTCACCCAGGCTGCTGCCTGTGGCCAAGTACCCATTCCCCAGACCCTCTGCAGGACCCACGGTTCCGGGCCAAGGGAGAGCCTGGGGCAAGGTTCTTTTTTTTTTTTTTTTTTTTTGAGACGGAGTCTTGCTCTTTCGCCCAGGCTGGAGTGCAGTGGTGCAATCTCGGCTCACTGCAAGCTCCGCGTCCCGGGTTCACGCCATTCTCCTGCCTCAGCCTCTCCGAGTAGCTGGGACTACAGGCGCCCGCCACCACGCCCGGCTAATTTTTTGTATTTTTTAGTAGAGACGGGGTTTCACCGTGGTCTCGATCTCCTGACCTTGTGATCCGCCCGCCTCGGCCTCCCAAAGTGCTGGGATTACAAGCGTGAGCCACCGCGCCCGGCCTGGGGCAAGGTTCTAACCAGGAGGTTTCTGAGCCTGACATGAGCATCCTGCTATGGTGTGAATGTTTGTGTGCCTCCCAAATCCATGTTAAAATCCTAACTGCCAAGGTGACGATATTGAAAGGTGGGGTCTTTGGGAGGTGATTAGGTCACAAGGGCAGAGCCCTCATAAGTGGGATTAGTGCTCTTATAGAATAGGCCCAAGGGAACTCATTCACGCCTTTCACCATGTGAGGATGCAGTGAGAGGGTGCCATCTACAAATGGGGAAGCCAGCCCTCACCAGACACCGAATCTGCCACAGCCTTGATCTCAGACTTACCAGCCTTTAGAATGGTGAGAAACAGGCTGGGTGCAGTGGCTTACACTTGTAATCCCAGCACTTTGGGAGGCTGAGGCAGGCGGATCACTTGAGGTCAGGAGTTGAGACCAGCCTGACCAACATGGCAAAAGCCTGTCTCCACTAAAAATACAAAAAAAAAAAAAAAAAAAATTAGCGCCGGGCACAATGGCTCACACCTGTAATCCCAGCACTTTGGGAGGCTGAGGTGGGTGGATCACTTGAGGTCAGGAGTTCAAGACCAGCCTGACCAACATGGTGAAACCCCATCTCTACTAAAAATACAAAAATTAGCCAGGCATGGTGGCAGGCACCTGTAATCCCAGCTACTCAGGAGGCTGAGACAGGAGAGTCGCATGAACCCGGGAGGCAGAGGTTGCAGTGATCCAAGATCGTGCCATTGTACTCCAGCCGGGGCCACAGATCAAGACTCCGTCTCAAAAAAAAAAAAAAAAAAAAAGTTTAGCTAGGTGTGGTAATGCACACCTGTAATCCCAGCTACTCCAGAGGCTGAGGCACAAGAATCGCTTGAACCCAGGAGGTGGAGGTTGCAGTGAGCCGAGATTGCGCCACTGCACTCCAGCCTGGGCAACAGAGCAAGACTCTGTCTCAAAAGCAGAAGAAAAGAAAAAAAAATAGAATGGTGAGAAACAATTTCTGTTGTTTAAAAACCACCCAGTCTATTTTGTTATAGCAGCCCAAACCATAAGACACGAAGACATATCCCAAAGCTGAGAAGTCACCCACCTGGACACAACAGCTATGGGGGGGCCTTCCTGCAGCCTCCCTGACGTTCGCCATGCCAGATTTGTGCCTCGACTTCCTCACAAGTGGGGATGGGAGAGGGAGCTTGGGAGTAGGAAGAGAAGCCTGCAGCTACCCAGGGGACATTCCTTCTGGCAGAGCATGACACTCACCTTGTGCCTAATTTGGGCAACCCCTTCTGTTCTTGGGTCTCAGTTTCCCCATCTGCACTGTGAAAGAGGCCATCACATGCCCTCAGAGAGCCCTTCTGGCTCTCCAAGCCCCAGACCGCGGGCCTCTGACTTCTGCCCTCCCCAGGCTCCTGAGGGATCCAGCCTTAGCAAATGGAGATCAGTTCTATCCTCAGGAGATTCCATCTGGGATTTTGACTCCCTGCTCCATCTGCCACTGCTGCCCCCAGATGCCCCAGAGTGGACAGAAATGAAGGGAAGGAAGCAGGGGCACACCCCCTTCCCAGGAGGACTGGAAGGCAGGACCCTCACTTCCAGGCACACATGGATGGAGAGGTGCCATGCTGGAGGGATGACAGGAGAGGTAGTTCTGCAAGGAGCATGCCCATCCCCTCTCCCACAGGCTGGCCAGATGGTGGGGGCAGCCAAGGAGGGCTCCTTGCTCCCGCCCCACCCCACAGGCTCTACAGGGATCTAGATTTCTTTCCATACAAAACGTGGGTAGAAGCCTTCAAGTGCAGATTTGAGGCTCATGAAACATTTTTTTATTTTTAATTTTTTTTGTTTATTTTTACTTTAAGTTCTGGGATACATGTGTAGAACGTGTATACCTATGTAACCTGCTTTGTTACATAGGTATACGTGTGCCATGGTGGTTTGCTGCACCTATCAACCTGTCACCTAGGTTTTAAGCCCCACATGCATTAGCAATTCGTCCTGATGCTCTCCCTTCCCCGACCTCCCAGACCCTACCTACAGGTCCCAGTATGTGTTTTTCCCCTCTCTGGGTCCATGTATTCTCATTGTTCAACTCCCACTTATGAGTCAGAACATGTGGTGTTTGGTTTTCTGTTCCTGTATTAGTTTGCTGAGGATGATGGCTTCCAGCTTCATCCATGTTCCTGCAAAGGACATGATCTCATAAGGCTTTTACACTGTTGGTGGGAATGTAAATTAGTTCAACCACTGTGGAAGACAGGAATCATCCTCAAGGATCTAGAACCAGAAATACCATTTGACCCAGCAATCCCATTACTGGGCATATACCCAAAGGAATATAAATGATTCTATTATAGGCCAGGCACGATGGCTCACGCCTGTAATCCCAGCAATTTGGGAGGCCGAGGCAGGCGGATCACCTGAGGTCAGGAGTTTAAGACTGGCCTGGTCAACATGGTGAAACCCCATCTCTAATGAAAATACAAAAATTAGCCAGGCCTGGTGGTATGCACCTGTAATCCCAGCTACTCGGGAGGCTGAGGCAGAAGAATCACTTGGACCTAGGAAGCAGAGGTTGCAGTGAGCCGAGATAGCACCATTGCACTCCAGCCTGGGTGACGGAGACTCCATCTCAAAAAAAAAAAAAAAAAATTTTTTTTAATCATTCTATTTTAAAGATACATGCACATGTATGTTTATTGCAGCACTATTCACAATAACAAAGACATGGAACCAACGCAAATGCCCATCACTGATAGACTGAATAAAGACGATGTGGTTCATGAAACATTTTAATCCGGTGGAAGCACAGTTGTAGCATTTCAGAACCTTGGTATGCTGCAGAATTTGAGAATCTCGGAGGTATAGCATCCTAGAATTTTACAAAACTGAGTCAGAGGATTTAAGGTTTCTAAACTATGCTGTCCAGCACTGTAGCCGCTAGCCACATGTGGTCATAGAGCACTGAGAATGTGACTAGTCCAAGTTGAGATGTGCTTTAAGTAGAACACACAGTGGATTTGGAAGACTCAGCACAAAAGAAAGAATTTAAACATCTCATTAATCATTTCGTTATATTAATTACATGTCAAAATGATATTTTGGGTATGTTGGTTTAATACAATATATTTCTTATTTTTAAAATTTTATGTATGTATGTACGTATTTATTTATTTATTGAGATGGGATCTCGCTCTGTCACCCAGGAATGCAGTGGCGCAATCTTGGCTTATTGTAGCCTTGACCTCTGGTTCTCAAGCAATCCTCCCACCTCAGTCTCCTGAGTAGCTGAGACCACAAGCACACACCACCACACCCCACTAATTTTATTTATTTTTTGTGGAGACAATGTCTCACTATGTTGCCCAGCCTGGTCTCAAACTCCTGGGCTCAAGTGGTCCTCCTGCCTTGGCCTCCCAAAGTGCTGGGAGTATAGGCATTAGCCACCCACTGTGCCCAACCAAATAAAATATATTTCTTATTTATTTATTTTTGAGACAGAGTCTCACTCTGTCACCCAGGCTGAGTGCAGTGGAGGCGATCTCAGCTCACTGCAACCTCTGCCTCCTGGGTTCAAGTGATTCTCCTGCCTCAAGCCCCTGACTACAGGTGCATGCCACCACGCCTGGCTAATTTTTTGTATTTTTATTAGAGACAGGATTTCACCATGTTGGCCAGGCTGGTCTTGAACTCCTGACCTCGTGATCTGCTCACCTTGGCCTCCCAACGTGCTGGGATTGCAGGCGCGAGCCACCGCAGCTGGCCTATTTATTTATTTTTATTTTATTTTATTTTATTTTATTTATTTATTTTATTTTATTTTTGAGACAGAGTTTCGTTCTTGTCACCCAGGCTGGAGTGTAATGGCGTGATCTCGGCTCACTGCAATCCTCGCCTCCTGGATTCAAGCAATTCTTCTGCCTCAGCCTCCCGAGTAGCTTGGATTACAGGCAAGGGCTACCATGCCCGGCTAATTTTCATATTTTTAGTAGAGATGGGGTTTCATCATATTGACCAGGCTGGTCTCAGACTCAGCCACCTCAGATCACCTCAGGTGATCCGCCTGCCTCGGCCTCCCAAAGTGCTGGGATTACAGGCCTGAGCCACCACACCTGGTCTTTATTTTTTTAAATAATTAGAGGAGTCATTATTTAAAATAATGAGGCTATATATCAACATATAACCTCACTATGTTGCCCAGACTGGTTTCAAACTCCTGGGCTCAAGTGATCCTTCTGCCTCGGCCTCCCAAAGTGCTGAAATTACAGGTATGGGCTACGGTACCCAGCCCTTGTTTTTTGTATATTTATTTTTTTTCAGAGACAGGGTTTTGATCTGTCACCCAGGTTGAAATGCAATGACACAATCACAGCTCACTGCAGCCTGAAACTCCTGGGCTCATGCGATCCTCCTGCCTCGGGCTCCGAATACCTGGAACTACAAATGCTCACACCATGCTGGGCTAATTTTTTTTAATTAATTTTTTGTAGAGACAGTGTCTTGCTATGTTGCCCAGGTTGATCTCAAACACCTGGGCTCAAGCAACCTTCTCACCTTGGCTTCCCAAAGTGCTGGGATTACAGATGTAGGCCACCTTGCCCAGCCAAAATATATTTCTAAATTTAATTTCACTTGTTTCTTTTTACTTTTTAAAATGTGGCTACTAGAAAATGTGACTGTTCATATGTGGCTTGCATTATTTTTCTTTTTTTTTTCTTGAGACAAGAGTCTTGCTCTGTCACCCAGGCTGGAGTGCAGTGGTGCGATCTTGGCTCACTGCAACCTCCACCTCATGGGTTCAAGCGATATTCCTGCCTCAGCCTCCCAAGTAGCTGGGATTACAGGCGCCCACCACCACACCAGGCTAATTTTTGTATTTATAGTAGAGACAGAGTTTTGCCATGTTGGCCAGGCTGGTCTTGAACTCCTGACCTCGTGATCCACCTGCCTGAGCCTCCTAAAGTGCTGGGATTACAGGCGTGAGCCACTGCGCCCGGCCAACATTTCTAATGAACTAAGCAGTTTTAGAAAATTAGAATTATATTTAGAAAATTAATTATATTTAAAATCTCAGAATCAAGAAAAAATTGTGGCATTTCAGAACTTTAATGTGACAGAATTTTAGAACCAGATTTCTAGATCATGACATCGCTGACTGTGAATTTTAGCACTAATTCTCAGAGCCTGGAAGAACTTGAGAAGAATCCTGGTCCCTTGCCCACCCAAGGCAGGGATCCTCCTAGCCCACCCTAAGCAGCGGTGGTCCAGCCTCTGCCTACCCCTCTCCATTGCTGGGTAGAGAACTCCCCCCTGACAAGGCCACTGGGTGTTTTGAATGGTTAGGGAGAGTTTCCCGATGCTGGGTGGTGCCTGCTTCCCTCAGCTTCTCCCATGCTCTCGGTGGGTTCCCACACCACCTGGGGGGGCTCACAGGACAAGCCTGAGTCTTCCTTCCCAGCAAAGGCAAGAGTGCTGGGTCCTGCCTCTCCCCTTCCCTGGGCCACTGTCCTACAGGCTACAGGCTCTCCCTTGACACCACTCTCTGCAGGTGGGCTTCAGGGACCCACACCAGGACTCTCAGCTCCTGGCAGGCCTCTCTGCTTCCCTATCCCTCGGCAAAGCTGTTCCTGAGACCCCAGTAGTGCAGGGGTCCTACCAGCTTCTCCCGATTGGTAGATTACCCTTTCTTTCCATCTGGGTGACTGGCGCCTACCTCCTGGTCTCTCAGTCCTGTCTGGTCCCAGCCCTGGGGAGATGTGGGATGAGTGACTACAGGTGCTGGGGTGAGGGGTGGCACAGGAATCTCAGGTCAATTTCAGGAGCCCCAGGTCTGCCTGAAAAAATGCTTTTTTTTTTTTCAACTTTAAGAGACTGAGGAGGAAGAAGGAAGAGGCTTTCTCATTGACAGAGTCACGAATTCCAAGGCAGTGCTGAGGGGCAGTGACTCACCCAGAGGTCTCCACACAGAGCAGAAAGGCTGGAATCAGTCAGGTGGGGTCCTGGCGGAGTAAAACTAGAGCTGGGACTTGAAGGAAAGGGGTGCTGGGACTGTGATGAGGTGGAGGGGAGGGCATTCTGGGCAGAAGGAATGCTGGACACATGACCTAGTCCCAGCCTGCCTGGATAGAGGGGTCAGAGAGTGACAGGATGGCCACGTAGGTCAATGACTGAGGGCAGCCTGGAGGCTAGTCTCGGGTGTGTGTGTGTGTGTGTGTGTGTGTGTGTGTGTGTATGAGAGAGAGAGAGAGAGAGAAAGAGAGAGAGACAGACAGAGAGAATGAGAATATCCCAGTGACCTATAGGGGAGCATTAGGTAAAAGTAACAGTAACAACTATAGTTTGGCTGGATGTGGTGGCTCACACCTGTAATCCCAACATTTTGGGAGGCCAAGGTGGGTGGATCACCTGAGGTCAGGAGTTCCAGACCAGCCTGGCCAACATGCCAAAACCCCGTCTCTACTAAAAATACAAAAAAGAATTAGCAGGGCGTGGTGGTGTGCACCTGTAATCCCAGCTACTCAGGAGGCTAAGGCAGGAGAATCGCTTGAACCCGGGAGGCGGAGGTTGCAATGAGCCGAGATTGTGCCATTGCACTCCAGCCTGGGCAACAAGAATGAAATTCATCTCAAAAACAAACAAACAAACAAAAAACTATAGCTATGCCAGGCATAGTGCTAAGCAATTTCCTAATATTTCATTTAATCCTCTCAACAACCTTATAAGGTAAATACTAGTATCCTCCTCCTGCAATAAACAATTGAAACCAAGTTAAATGACAGTAAGTGAGGGCTGACCCTTGATTCTAACACAAGACAGTCTGATGTCAGAGGCCAAGCACTGGATGGAGGGCGAGTTGCAGAAGAAGGGAGGTGAAGGCCGGGCGCGGTGGCTCATGCCTGTAATCCCAGCACTGTAGGGGGCCGGGCGCGGTGGCTCACGCCTGTAATCCCAGCACTTTGGGAGGCCGAGGCGGGCGGATCCCCAGGTCAGGAGATCGAGACCACGGTGAAACCCCGTCTCTACTAAAAATACAAAAAATTAGCTGGGCGTGGTGGCGGGCGCCTGTAATCCCAGCTACTCGGAGAGGCTGAGGCAGGAGAATGGCGTGAACCCGGGAGGCGGAGCTTGCAGTGAGCCGAGATCGCGCCACTGCACTCCAGCCTGGGTGACAGAGCGAGACTCCGTCTCAAAAAAAAAAAAAAAAAGAAGAAGGGAGGTGGGATTTGTATGGGGCATGCAGACTCTGATCATAAGTGAGTGTGACCGCATGCTTTGTGTGCTATGGGACTTATCCCTGCCGTTCCCCTTACTCTTCCCACCCCCAGCCCCAGCTCCATCCCACCCCAGATACAGCCCAGACAGGTTGGAGTGAGGAAAGGGCCTTGGAATGATAAGAATGTCCATGCCTGTTGGAGCACAGAGCCCCAGACAAGGGCTGGCCACCACACCGGTCCCAGAGCTGACTTTCCACAGGTCAGCACTGCTCCCTCACCCTCTGCTGGTATGTCTATAAGCACCTAGGAATGGCATCTGGGCTCAACTCTGGGAGTCCTTACCAGCTTCCGAGATATGCAGGATAGGCAGAGGGGAATGCTGATAGACATTCTTCCAGGTCTAGTCCCAGCTCACCTGCTGGCCACCGCTGGACTAGGCAGGCCCCTCTGACTCCCTGGGCCTCAGTTTCTCCATTTCTCTTTTTTTGTTGAGCCGGAGTCTCGCTCTGTCACCCAGGCTCACTGCAAGCTCTGCCTCCAAGGTTCATGCCATTCTCCTGCCTCAGCCTCCCAAGTAGCTGGGATTACAGGCACCCGCCACCAAGCCCGGCTAATTTTTTGTATTTTTAGTAGAGACGGGGTTTCACCATGTTAGCCAGGATGGTCTCGATCTCCTGACCTTGTGATCCGCCCGCCTCAGCCTCCCAAAGTCCTGGGATTACAGGCTTGAGCCACCGTGTCCAGCAGTTTCTCCATTTCTATAAGGAGAATTGGACGTGTTCGGGGACAGGAGAATAACTCAGAGAAACAAAGTGGGCATGTGTGTGTGTGTATGGAGTGATAGGCATGGAGAACTGCAGACAACCTCCAGGCCAGGCAACTTCAACCACCCCTTCCTGCATCACTCATTGGGAGCATTTTTGGATTCTGCTGTGCAGACACTGGGATCCTGAGCCAGCCACTTAACCTTTCAGTGTCCATTTGAACCCTTCCCCTCTTCTGGGGGTTAATCTAATGTTTTGATTTGAATGATGTCAAAAGTGTTAGTTCTAAAGTGAAGAGAATCAGAATCGCTGAATGAGGAGGTCAGATGGTGGAGGAGTGGATGAGAAATGGCCTGTGGTGAGGGCAAGTCCAGGGCAGAGCCCCTCTGACCAGCAGCTGAGAGGATGGGAAAGAACAATCCCTGGATGGCCCTTCACACCTACCGCCCTGACGGCACCTGAGCCTAGCACTCTGCTCGCCAGGCCGGACTCAGCCCTGGGCCCTGGACCAGGCCTTATCCTCAAGGGACTTTGAGCCTCTAGATGATAAGGGTCATCTAAAGACCATTTGTGCTTGGCAGTGTTTTACTTTTGTCAGGTTGTAATTGGTGCATTACAATGAACACAGTAAAAGGGGAAATGAACTGATTGACATTTATTTGTAGAAGCTGTCATCTTCTCTGTGTGAGGATTTTGTAGATCTTTTGGCCTCCATTCCTGTTCTCTTAGTCAAGCTAAATGGTCCAGGGACTGAAGAACCCAGTTTAGCCACAACTTGGCTCTTTTGCAAGGTGAGGGGATCTCCCGCAGGTTGGGCAAAGCTTCATTTTCTCTTCTGTACAATGCGGGTGAAAAAAATCTCTGCTGTGTCTACCTCGCAGGGCTGCTGTGGGGCACCAAGGAATTGGTGTACAGAATGAGAAAGTTCATTTGTTCTTTCTATTTTTTTTTTTTTTTGGGACGGAGTCTCACTCCGTTGCCCAGGCTGGAGTGCAGTGACGCGATCTTGGCTCACTGCAAGCTCTGCCTCCCGGGTTCACCCCATTCTCCTGTCTCAGCCTCCCCAGCAGCTGGGACTACAGGCACCCGCCACCACGCCCAGCTAATTTTTTGTATTTTTAGTAGAGACGGGGTTTCACCGTGTTAGCCACGATGGTCTCGATTTCCTGACCTTGTGATCCGCCCGCTTCGGCCTCCCAAAGTGCTGGGATTACAGGCGTGAACCACTGCGCTTGGTCTCTCCCTCCCTCCCTCCCTACCTTCCTTCCTTCCTCCCTTCCTCTCTCTGTTTCTTTTTTTTTTTTTTTTTGAGAGGGGGGTCTCACTCTGTTGCCCAGGCTGGAGGGCTGGAGTGCAGTGGCGCAATCTTGGCTCACTGCAACCTCCGCCTTCCAGGTTAAAGCAATTCTCCTGCCTCAGCCTCCCAAGTAGCTGGGACTACAGGCACATGCCACCATGCCCAGCTAATTTTTGTATTTTTAGTAGAGATGGGGTTTCACCATATTGGTCAGGCTGGTCTTGAACTCCTGACCTCATGATCCACCTGCCTCGGCCTCCCAAAGTGCTGGGATTACAGGTGTGAGCCACCTTGCCTGGCTTCTTCCTGGTTTTTAGAAAGCACTTTCTGGCCAGGCGCTGTGGCTCACGCCTGTAATCCCAGCACTTTGGGATGCCAAGGGTGGCAGATCACCTGAGGTCAGGAGTTCGAGACCAGCCTGGCCAACATGGTGAAACCCCATCTCTACCAAACAAACAACAAAACAAACAAACAAACAACAAAACAAACAAACAAACAAAATTAGCTGGGCGTGGTGGTGGGTGCCTGTAATCCCAGCTACTCAGGAGGCTGAGGCAGGATAATTGCTTGAACCTGGGAGGTGGAGGTTGCAGTGAGCTGAGATCGTGCCACTACACTCCAGCCTGGGCAACACGAGCGAAACTCTGTCACAAAAAACAAAACAAAACAAAACCAAAACCAGGAGGAAAGTGCTACATGTGAAATGGATTGTGCTAGCAGCACCCAGGAGTGAGGGATGAAGGTCTGGGAAGGCACAACATGCATCTTTAGGCTCTGCCTGAAACAGGAAACCTGGATCCCAAGGGGATCTTTGGGAACCCACTGGAAGTGCTCTTCAAACAGCAGTGGCACTGATGAAAGTGGTGTGTAGAAGGAAAGGCACAAGGGAATTCCGTGGAAGTGAGGGAAGGAGGCACAGAGCCTAGGTGGTCTTGGCGAATTTGGGGGCTTATGGCCCCTAGGTACTGGGAGGTAGTGTGAGTGGTGACAATAATTGCATGTTTTAGTTGGATGGACCCAGATTCCAAACGTCTTCTGCCACCCCTGTCTGTGTGACCTGGGGGAAGTTGCTGTACCTCTCTGGGTTGCTGAAGTAACAGATACAAGAAAGCAGGGTGGCATGCATCAGAGTCAGTAATTAATTGCTGTGAATTACCCGCATCCCCTATAGCAGTCTTAGGTTTCCACATTTGATATCCATTGTATGGCTGAAGTAGGGATAGCCTGCCCTTTTTTTTTTACATTTTATTATTATTATACTTTAAGTTTTAGGGTACGTGTGCACAATGTGCAGGTTTGTTACATATGTATACATGTGCCATGTTGGTGTGCTGCACCCATTAAGTCGTCATTTAGCATTAGTTGTATCTCCTAATGCTATCCCTCCCCCATCCCCCCTAGCCTGCCCATTTTACAGATTTTCTCTGCTGTTTGTTTAACAGATATCAAGGTCTGCCAGGAAGAAAATAGTCCTAGCACTTGAAAAGTTCGGTGAGTGTGTGTGTGTGTGTGTGTGTGTGTGTGTGTGTGCTGGGGGAGGGAGGGCACAGTGGGGGGCGGAGGGAAAGAGGAAACTGTTACAGCATGTGGTCAATGCTGTAATTATGGTGACCATGTTCTCCAAACCACAAATCAGGTCACGTGGTCTGACAGAGGCTATTTTCTGCCTCCACTGAAGTCCAAACATGAAATCACATGTAGTTACACATTCATTAAATCACCTTTTCTTTTTTTAAAGAAGCAAATGACATGAAATTTGGATTGTCCTTGACAAATCCTGCTATATTCCCAGAAAATCACTAGAGCTGTGACTGGGGCCCATACAGACCTCTAGCAGGAGCAAGAAGTTTTCCTGGACCAAGCGCTACTTAAGTGGGACCTTGAAGGCTAAATAGGTTTCCAGGCAGAGAAAAAGGTGGTGGCCTGGATGCCCTTGGGACAGGACTTACTCTTCCTGCTCTAAAGACAGCCCTGGCCGGGTGTGGTGGCTCATGCCTATAATCCCAGCACTTTGGGAGGCCAAGGTGGGAGGATCACTTGAGCTCGGGAGCTCAAGACCAGCCTGGGAAACATAGGGAGATCCTGTATCTACATTTTTTTTTTTTTTTTTTTTTTTTGAGACAGAGTTTCACTCTTGTTGCCCAGGCTGGAGTGCAGAGGCGTGAATTTGGCTCACTGCAACCTCTGTCTCTCAGGTTCAAATGATTCTCCTGCCTCAGCCTCCCAAGTAGCTGGGATTACAGGCACCTGCCACCATGCCCGGCTAATTTTTTTTCGTATTTTTAGTAGAGACGGAGTTTTACCATGTTGGCCAGGCTGGTCTCGAACTCCTGACCTTGTGATTCGCCTGCCTTGGCCTCCCAAAGAGCTGGGATTACAGGCGTGAGCCACTGTGCCCGGCCTTTTTTTTTTTTTTTTTTTTTGAGACGGATGGAGTCTCGCTCTGTCACCCAGACTGGAGTGCAGGCAGTGACGCAATTTCAGCTCACCGCAACCTCTGCCTCCCAGGTTCAAGCAATTCTCTTGCCTCAGCCTCCCGAGTAGCTGGGATTACATACGTGCATCACCATGCCTGGCTAATTTTTGTATTTTTAGTAGAGACTGGGTTTCACCATGTTGGCCAGGGTGGTCTAGAACTCCCGACTTCAGGTGCTCCGCCCGCCTTGACCTCCCAAAGTTCTAGGATTACAGGCGTGAGCCACTGCACCCAGCAATTCTTTTTTTTTTTTTTTTTTTTTTTTTTAGAGACAAGGTCTCACCCCGTTACCCAGGCTAGCGTGCAGTGGTGTCATCATGGCTCATTGCAGCCTCCATCTTCCAGGCTCAAGTGATCCTCCTACCTCAGCCTCTCAAGTACCTGGGACCACAGGTGCACAACACTATGCCTAGAGTATGTATGTATGTAGAGACGGGATCTCCCTATGTTACCCAGACTGGTCTTGAACTCCTGGGCTCAAGTGATCCTCCTGCCTCAGCTGAGCCACTGTGCCCAGCCTCTGCAAAATTTTTCTTTTTAAATTAGGTGGCACGTGCCTGTAGTTCCAGCTACTCAGGTGGCTGAAGTGGGAGGATTGCTTGAGCCTGGGAGGTCAAGGCTGCAGTGGGCCATGATCACACCACTGCACTCCAACCTTGGCCACAGAACAAGACCCTGTTAAAAAAGAAAGGAAGAAGGGAGGGAGGGAGAGAGACAGAAAAGTAGCTTGCTGGGAACTGGTGGTGCTGGCTAAAGTAGGCAACAGTGTTTGTTTTCAGTTACTTTTCACTTTTATTGTTCCAAAGACCAGCCCCAGCCTCCTAGGAAACAAAATTGTTACATACTAAAACAACGTGGTTACACTGCACTGTATCTTCCTATGTATTACAGCACTTTCTCACAGTGGACTGTATAGTTTTTGAGGACAGGAACCACATCTATCTTATTCATCTCTGTGTCTCCCTATTTCTCTTCTGCCACCAGGATGGTGTGAGGAAGACTATAGAAGAGGCACTAATAATTGTTGAATGAAGAGTGAAGTACCATTGATGGGCATTTTGTTAGGTAGACAGTGTCCGCTGTTTCATGATGAATCCGTGAGCTTTCATTTCATCTGTTTATTCAGCAAGTATGTGCTGGTTGCCTACAATGTGCCTGGTGCTGTTTGGGGCAATGGGGCTCAGGGCGTCTGAGACACACACAGTCCTGCCCACATGGAGCTCACAATCTAGAGGGAGAGAGTGGCAGCTGACAGGTAACTATGAGGGTGATAAAGAGGGAGATGTGAAGTGTATACAGGAAGCCTGGTTTGGATTAGGGTCTGAGGGAAAGCCCAGGAGGAAATTAAGTTTAATCTGAGACCTATAGCTGGGTATGGTGGCATGTACCTGTAGTCCCAGATACTAGAGATGCTGAGATGGGAGGATTGCTTGAGAACAAGAGTTCGAGGCTGCAGCAAGCTGTGATCTTGCTCACTGTACTTCAGCCCAGATGACACAGCGAGACCCTGACACATAATTAAAAAAAAAAAAAAAAAAAGGCTGGTAATCCCAGCACTTTAGGAGGCCGAGGCAGGCAGAGACAGGCAGATTGCTTGAGCCCAGGACTTCAAGACCAGCCTGGGCAACATGGTGAAACTCTGTCTGTATAAAAAATTAAAAATTAGTTGGGCTTGGTGGCATATGCCTGAAGTCCCAGCTACTTGGGAGGCTGAGGTGGGAGGATTGCTTGAGCCTGGAAGGTCAAGGCTGCAGGGAGCCGTGATCACACCACTGCACTCCAGCCTGCAGGAAAAAAAGAAAAAAGAAAAAAAGAAATCTCAGACCTAAAGGATCACAATGAATCATTCATCTAACATTTAAGCAGTCAACCCTCTGTACCCACAGATTCTGAATCTGTGGATTCAACCGACCATGAATCGAAAATATATTTTTAAAAATTGTCTGTATTAAACATGTACAGACTTTTTTTTTGGGTCATTATTCTCTTTTTTTTTTTTTTTTTTTTGAGACGGAGTCTCGCTCTGTCGCCCAGGCTGGAGTGCAGTGGCGCAATCTCGGCTCACTGCAAGCTCCGCTTCCCGGGTTCACGCCATTCTCCTGCCTCAGCCTCTCTGAGTAGCTGGGACTACAGGCGCCTGCCACCACACCCGGCTAATTGTTTGTATTTTTAGTAGAGACGGGGTTTCACCGTGGTCTCGATCTCCTGACCTCGGGATCCACCCGCCTCGGCCAAAGTGCTGGGATTACAAGCGTGAGCCACAGGGCCCGGCTGATTGGGTCATTATTCTCTAAAAAATAGAGCAACTCTTTGCATACAATTTACATTGTATTAGGTATTATAAGTAATCTAGAGATGATTTAAAGTATATAGGAGGATGAGCATAGGTTATATGCAAATACTAAGCCATTTTATATCAGGGATATCCACACATTTTGATATCCATGAAAAGTCCTGAAATCATTCCCCCATGGATACTGAGGGACACTGTAACTGTACAGTGCTTGTCCTGTAACAGATAACACACTAAGGGCTTTACATATTTAACTCATTTAATTCTCACAACAGCCCTGGGAGGTATGTTGTACTATAATTATCCACACTTTAGAGAGGAGGGCTGAGCACAGACAGTTTGAAAAACTGGCCCGAGGTCACACAGTTTATATGTGGCAGAGTCGGGATTCAAACCCAGGAAGCCTGGCTTGAGTCCATACTCTATTTTATTTATTTATTTATTTTTATTTTAAACTCTAATCCCATGGCATATTATGGCATCCATACTCTAAATGGGAAATTAGGTAAAGGGGACGGTGGAGTATACTGCTGAGGGCGGTGGAGCCAGTAAGGCAGGACAAGGCAGATAATTTATCCTGGGAACTATGGGCCATTCTTGTGGTTTTAATTAGGAAATGGTCATGATGAGGTTGCAATAGAGTCAGAGAGAGGGAGACACACAGTGAGGAGGCTGTAAACATGGTCAGGGCAGAGACTTGTGCAGCTTGGACTAGGGTGGTAGTGATAAAGAAGAGGGCCGGGTGCAGTGACTCACACCTGTAATCCCAGCACTTTGGGAGGCCGAGGCGGATGGATCACGAGGTAAGGAGTTCAAGACCAGCCTGGCTAAGATGGTGAAACCCCATCTCTACTAAAGATACAAAAAAATTAGCCGGGCATGGTGGCGGGTGCCTGTAGTCCCAGCTACTTGGGAGGCTGAAGCAGAGAATTGCTTGAACTCAGGAGGTGGAGGTTGCAGTGAACCAAGATCGCGGCACTGCACTCCAGCCTGGGCAACAGAGCAAAACTTCATCTTTTTTTTTTTTTTTTTTTTTTTCAGTTCAAACTCATTTCCCTTTTATTAAAGTCCAAGTTACCATTACATGGCTTGGTACTCAATAAAGGAAAACTTGTTCAAATAAGGTAATATGTTATCATCAGTATTTCCAGGTAACTGTTCACACTCAAGTAGCAATGTCAATAAATCCTTGGGGAAGCCCATCCATGGGGTTTACACTTTGTCAAGGCCCAGTTCCTCCGGAGTGGAGATTCCCAGTTCATTTAAAGTTGGTCTAAGTTCCTGGATGACATAGGGGTAGATTTCCTTATGAGGTCCTGCTTTGTCCTTAACAGTCTCTAGGATACGAACTGTACTAGCAAAATCATTTAACTGTCTGCATGCCCGCAAAGCAGCATCAATGATTTTGGGCTCTGGAACCATATCATAGGTAACAAGTGTGTTTATCCCTTTACGCAATTCCCAGGCATCTATATCTGGCTTGTTGAAGTATGTTACCCAGCGAGCATCAAACTCCTCATCTGTCTCCTGTGACCCATGGGAATAGCAGCGAACTGACTGGATAGCTGCGGCGGGGCCGGGGGTCCGGGCGGAGTGCAGGTGGCCTCGAGGGCCGGCCCAGGTGGTTGCGGCCACAGCGCAGCGGCGGAGAGCGGCGCCCAGCATGACGGCGATGGCGGCGCGCAGGCTGAAGACAGAGAGCAAAACTTCATCTTAAAAAGAAAAGAAAGAAAGAAAGAAAGAAAAGATGGGGTTGGGTTAGAGAAAAAAACTGGACATAGGACCTATGGGACTGGCTCATGGATGGGATGTGGGGACGAGCGGAGCGTCAGGTTTTAGGACCGAACATGTGAATTGGACACACAGGAGGAAGAGAAGAAGCAGGTTGGTGAGTTCAGCCTTTGACTTGTTGGGTTGGAGCTGACTTTGGGACAGCCAGCGAGGATGTGAAGTGGGTAGTGGGAGCCACCTGGGGTCGAGGATGGAGTCTAGGCAGGGGGCCCCCTCAGCAAAAAGATGGTCCTGTGGAGAGGGAGGAGCCAGGCCCTCGAGCAGTCTTCCTCAGAACCTCCCAGGGTGTGGTTAGAAATGTAGGTCCCATGCTTCACCTGTACCCATGGCAGCCACCTCCCTGGGTGGGGCCCGGGCCTCGCCTCCTTATAGGTTCTCCAGGTGACAATGAGTTGGAAGGATTTGGGCGCAGCTCGGTGAAGAGCAACTCCCAAGACCTGAGAAGATGAGCAAGGGCTGCCAGAGACGTGGAGTCGCCCCAACTCACAGGCTGCCTCCAAATGCTGTGGATCTGCCACTCCCCTAGTGAGCCAGGGGAGCTCAGCTCCCTGACCTGACTGGCCTGTTGGCTTCCCGCCCTTCCCTTCCACTCCACATTCCCACAGGTTACTCTTATCACCTCTTTCACCTGTCTGCTCATTCTGGCAGGCCCTCAGGATAAGGTCTAGTCCGTGGACCTTATCACACACAAGGTCACTCATCATCTGCTCCTGACCAGCTCTCCAGTTTTCTTGCTCATTTTTTCCTCCCTGCTTCCTCCATCCCCTTCCCCCATGCAACACTCTGCTTTTCCTGAGCCTTCCATGTGGCCTTTGCACGAGTTGTTCCTTGTGCTGAGAATGTCCATCTCCCCACCCTGATCCCATCCATTCTTCCTGACCCTGCTCAGAATCTGCCTCTCGTAAAATCTCCCTCAATATGCTCCCCTCTGGCCTGGCACAGTGGCTTATGCCTGTAATCCCAGCACTTTGGGAGGCTGAGGCGGGTGGATCACTTGAGGTCAGGAGTTCAAGACCAGCCTGACCAACATGGTGAAACCCCATCTCTAATAAAAATACAAAAATTAGCCGGGCGTGGTGACAGGTACCTGTAATCACAGTTGCTCTGGGGAGGCTGAGGCAAGAGAATCGCTTGAACCCGGGAGGTGGAGGTTGCAGTGAGCTGAGATCTTACCATTGCACTCCAACCTGGGTGACAGAGCGAGACTCCATCTCAAAAAAAAAAAACAAAAAAAAACCCAAAAAAACAAGGCTCCCCTCTCTTCCTTAAGCCACAGCATTATACTATATCTCACCAGCAGGCTCCACCAGCCTCTGGACATAAGGAGGGACATGCAGGTCATCTCCAAACAAATATGGACACTTCTTGGGAGTGCAAGCTCCTGTCTCAACTCTGCATCTACCTTACCAGGAGCACAGTGCCTGGCACAGAGAAGATGCTCACAGGGCCTCATGTAGCTGGAAGGGACCCTCTAAGGCAGAAATTAGCATGACAAAGATCCAGACCATCTTCAAGGATTTTAGACTGCTGAGCACAGGAACACATTACCAAGGAGAATTTGCTGGTCTATGCTGATTACCCTCATAAAACTGGTAGAGTGACAGGACCACGTTCTAGGAAGTCACAAGCCTATCTCTGTATGTGGCCTGCAGTTTGGGCTTGTGGCCATCACCATCAGGTCCAGTCCTATCTGACTATACCCAGTCTAAAGATGTCACATGGTCACATATGGAAGTCAGAAGCTTGGTCCAATCTCCCAGCATCTCACTTTGTTAAGGCCTCCACTTCTTTCCCCCTCTGAGATATGAGTAGGCTGACAGAAAGCCCCTTTCTTCAACACAAGGAGGTTGGCTTTTGGAGGAAACAGGAGTCTGTCCCACCCTTACGTGTCTGACTTGGCTTCTCTGTCCTCCTTTGCTTTGCTCTGCTGGCTTGTATATTTTTTGAGCTTTGTTCCTACAGTTAGATAATCTTGAGCCTCTGAAGGTCCTTAGGATTCCACCAATCCACTGTTTTCCAAATTTGTCCCAGCCTTACAGATTCAGGGACTCCAGGGGCCTGGCGATCTGCATCCTTAGCAAGCCCCTTAAGGGATTCACTCATCTAACCCCACCCACTCTTTTTTTTTTTTTTTTTTTGAGCCAGAGTCTCTCTCTGTCACCCAGGCTCACTGCAAGCTCCGCCTCCCGGGTTCATGCCATTCTCCTGCCTCAGCCTCCGGAGTAGCTGGGACTATAGGCGCCTGCCACCAGGCCTGGCTAATTTTTTTTTTTTTTTTTTTTTTTGAGACGGAGTCTCGCTCTGTCGCCCAGGCTGAAGTGCATTGGCGCAATCTCGGCTCACTGCAAGCTCCGCCTCCCGGGTTCACGCCATTCTCCTGCCTCAGCCTCCCGAGTAGCTGGGACTACAGGCACCCGCCACCATGCCCGGCTGATTTTTTTTTTTTGTATTTTTAGTAGAGACGGGGTTTCACCGTGGTCTCGATCTCCTGACCTTGTGATCCGCCCGCCTCGGCCTCCCAAAGTGCTGGGATTACAAGCGTGAGCCACCGCAGGCCTGGCTAATTTTTTTGTATTTTTAGTAGAGACGGGGTTTCACCATGTTAGACAGGATGGTCTTGATCTCCTGACCTGGTGATCCAGCCGTCTCGGTCTCCCAGAATGCTGGGATTACAGGCGCGAGCCAGCGTGCCCAGCCTTTTTTGTTTTTTGAGACAGAGTCTCACTCTATTGCCCAGGCTGGAGTGCAATGGTGTGATCTCGGCCCACTGCAACCTCTGCCTCTCAGGTTCAAGTGATTCTCCTGCCTCAGGCTCCCCAGTGGCTAGGAGTACAGGTACGAACTACCACACCCGGCTAATGTTTGTATTTTTAGTAGAGACAGGGTTTCACCATGTTGGCCAGGCTAGTCTTGAACTCCTGACCTTGTGATCCACCACCTTGGCCTCCCAAAGTGCTGGGATTACAGGCATGAGCCACCACACCCAGCCCCCCCCTTTTTTTTTTTTTTTTTTTTTTTTTTTGAGACAGAGTCTTCCTCTGTCACCCAGGTTGGAGTGCAGTGGCATGGCTCACTGCAACCTCCACCTCCTGGGTTCAAGTGAGTCTCTTGCTTCAGCCTCCTGAGTAGCTGGGATTACAGGCACCTGCTACCATGCCCAGGTAATTTTTTTTTTTGTATTTTTAGTAGAGATGGGTTTTACCATGTTAGCCAGGCTGGTCTCCAACTCCTGACCTCAAGTGATCCGCCCGCCTGAACCTCCCAAAGTGTTGGGGTTATAAGCATGAGCCACCACACCCGGCCTTGTATATTTTTCGAGCTTTATTCCTACAATTGGATAATCTAAAATTTTTTTTTTTTTGACATGGAGTCTTGCTCTGTCACTCAGGCTGGGGTGCAGTGGCACGATCTCGGCTCACTGCAACCTCCACCTCCCAGGTTCAAGTGATTTTCTCCTGCCTGTCTCCTGAGTAGCTGGGATTACAGACATGCGCCACCACCCCCCGCTAATTTTTGTATTTTTAGTAGAGTGGAGGGTTCACCATGTTGACCAGGATGGTCTTGAACTCCTGACCTCATGATCCACCCGCCTCAGCCTCCCAAAGTACTGGGATTACAGGCGTGAGCCACTGCACCTGGCCCAGTTGGATAATCTTGAGCCTCTAAAGGTCCTTAAGAATCCACCAATCCAGTGTTTCCCAGACTCAGGATCTCCAGGGGCCTGGTGATCTGCATCCTTAAAAGCTTCTTAAGGGATTCACTCATCCAACCCCACCCTGCTCATTTTACAGGCTAGCTCATGGATGGCAGAAAGCCCTCCACTGGGAGCAAGCCGATCCGAGCGCCAGCCTAGGCTCTCATTAACCTGCCAAATCATCTCATCTCTCTGAGCCTCATTCTTCCCATCTGTTTAACGGGAACAACCACTGTCATCCTGCCTAATTTGCAGAGTCCTTGGGATGGTTAGAATAACAGGGGTGGGGGGTGGGAGGCAGGCTCAGCGGGAGATTTGCACAAGGTCATTTACCTCTTCATCTGCTTGTTTTGTGCCAGGAGAGAGGATTCTGCTGGGAACAACTTGTTGGGAAAGATGACATTCTAGTAAACAATGAAACCAGTAAATGAACCACATAATCACGATAAAGGCGTTTTCGAGAGTCAGGGCAAAGGTGTGTGTTGGGGGAGGGAGGGTCTGTCCAGGAGGGGTCACTCTGGCAGGGCACTGGTGGTCGGGGAGCTGTCCCAGGAGGTCCTGGAGAGCTGTCACAAGCCCAGCAGTGGAAGAGCCTGGAGGCCCTCTCGAGCCCAGCCAGAGCGCTCCCAGGGCCCTCGGAGCCGCCGCGGGCGCGGGTCTTTGTCTCCCACATTCTCTCTGCTGCCTCTCCCGACCCCCAGCGCTGTTTCGTCTCTGACCCCGAATAACTTGTTGGTTTCCCCCCGGGCTTTGTTTCCTGGGGGTCACCGCCTGGGGGACGCCGGGCAACCGCCCCGGCCCTCGTGGGTCCTGCATCTGACACCCCCTCCGGCCCCCGCCCCCTACCCGCTCGGAGATAGGGGTCAAAGGCAGCCCGCGTCACGTGGTCGCCGAGCAGCACCGAATCGGCCGGGAGGGCCGAGGGAGAATCCGGGTGGAAGTCGAGAAATCCAGCCCCGATAGCAACGCTCGGTCCCGCCCCGGCCCCCGCCCCGGGGCGCTCACCGCACGCCCGCCGACCGCCCCGGCCTCCGGAGCTCGTCTCTGGCCAGCACCCACGCGGCATCACGGGATCGAACCCCGCTCCCAGCGGCCGCGATTCGGGGAGGTAGGCGCTGGGCCGAGGAGGTAAGGGGAGACGGGCTTGGGGGCTCTCGGCGCACGGGTACGCCCCTCTGGGCTAAGGGGCGAGGCAGCGCGCCCCAACCTCCAGTCTCCAGGGTGACCCCTCCCCCCCGCGGGACGAGGGTGAGGCTGCGAGCTGCCCCGGCGCAGCGCCGGGCCGGGACTGGGGGCTGGGCACCGGGAGGGAGCGGGAGGGGGAGGAGAGCGGGCGGGAGGAGGCGGCGGCGGCGGCGGCGTGGAGCGCGGGTGGGAGCGGCGGGAGGCGGCCGCGAAGGGGTTAACCCTGGCCCGGGCCGGAGCCCGGAGGCGCATGCACGGCCCGGGGGACCCAGGCGTCCCGCTCCTCGCCGGGAGCGCCCCTTCCCCCGAGTGGCGCCCCAGCCGTGGCAGGTAAGAGGCCGGGAGGGCCCGGGCCTGCCAGTCCCCTGTCGCCCAGCCGGTGGGGCCCGAGCCCGGCGTGCAGGCCGCGCGGGGCCCCCAGCGGCCGCCGGCGCAAGTTTGGTGCGGGCGGGCGCCGGGCGGGCGGGTGGAGTCTGCCGGGCCCCGCGCGCGGGGGTGGGAGGACAAAGGGTAGGGGGCCGCGCGGGGCCGGGGGCAGGCTGGGGTGCGGGCGAGGGCAGCGCGGCAGCTGTAGGTCACGGATAATGTCACTCACGAGGAATGCCCCCTCCCCCTCCCCTGCTCCCGAACAGGGGAAACTTTTGTCTAGCGAGGGAGGGGGTTAGAGGCCGGGTCCTGGCTTCGCGAAGGCTGAGGCAGCCGGACCGGTTTTCTGCGGGCTCTGAGCGGCCTGCTCTCTAACTCCCCTTCTCCCTCAGGGTCTCAGGAGCAAGAAGTTCTCCCTTTGCACGCAGCTCTTTAACGCCCTGGGACAGGGGTGAGGAGGGGGCGCCGGTGGGACGGGTGGGCTCTAGGACCGGCCGGGAATCCGGGGACTGGCCACTTGGCTTTTTGCAGATTCGAGCAGCCCGCTGTGCCCTGCGAGGCTAAGGGAATACAGAGCCCCACCCCCTGAACGATCCATTGTCGCCCTCCCCACCCAGGAGAGCTTTCAGAATGGCCTGCGGGCAGTTTTGCCTCCAGGTCTCTTCAGAGCGACCTGGCTGTTTGTCAGTTTCCAGCGGTGTGACCTTGAGTGGGTTCCCTACATTCCCCTAGCCTCAGTTTCTTCACTTGTAAAATGGGGAGAATAGTATTTGCTAGAATAAGGATGAGAGGAGTGTGTGGTATTTCAGTAAATGGTGGCATGCTTATATTCAACAAGTACATTTCACGTTTACTGTGTGTTAGGCGCTGGACGAATTCATTGCTTTACATACATTCTCTCATTTAATTCTCCCACATTACTATTAACCACATTTTACGGAGGGGCAAACTGAGGTGCAGGGTTGTAAAGGTCACACAGATAGAAAGTGGTGGAGCTTGGGTTTTACCTCCCTCTCTCAGCCTGTGTCTCAACCACAGATCTCTACAGTGTCTTGCTGTGACAGCTCACAGTTTACTTCTCCTTTTTTTTTTTTTTTTTTTTTTTTTTTTTTTTTTACAACTTTGGCCTTGTACAGTTTCATTTTCAGTTTAAATTATGGGGACATCTGTCCTCTTCCTCATTTTTCCCACCTGCAGGTAATGCTGTCTTCTGCCTGGTACTTGTTCCAAGTGAGGTCTTGTGCCCTGGCTCTTGTTAGCATGGGCAGCTGGAGCAGGAGGGATGTCAGTTGGAGACTGGGCCTGGAACTCCGTAATGGTCCAAGTGCTGTTGCTGGCTGCTGGGTCTATGGCAGTGCGGGTGGTGCAGGGAGAAGCCCGTCTCCCTGGCTCTGACTGGAGACAGCTGGTGGCTTTGTCAACAAGCCTCTCTCCCTACCACCCAGGGACAGCCGAATCTTTACTTTTCATTCAGACCAGGTTACTTTCAGATCAGCAGGGGGCAGAGGTAGGGCAAGGGTGTTCTTGTGTAACTTGGCCATGGCAGGGGTTCTCATTGCTAACTAATAGATGGGTCTGGATGCCCAAAGTCCTTGAGGATAGTAATAGTGTCAGGATTGCAGAACCCTAATGGAGAATGCATGTGTGTACAGGTCCCTGAGCCTAGCTAGCTCAGTATTGGGCACCCTGTAGGCCCTCAGTAAATATCCCACAAGTGAATGTGTGAAGTGGCTTAGACTTCTGCTGGCTTTCACACCCTGGGCTGGCCCAATCATTTGGTGGGGGGTGACATCTTATGAGTACTGATCAGGCTCTGATTGAGGTCCTTGAGTAATTACTTTAAAAATGGAAAACAAATTGCAATTTAATTAACAACATCTTAAATCTAGGGCTGAGAGAGAGTGTGGTGGGTGGGGGTAGATAATGAGAGAAGTTCTTGGGGAAGGAAAGTTTGTGCATTTCAGCCTGCTCCGAGGGGTGTTCCAGCACTGTGTCTGGGTTTTGCAGGGTTTGTAGGCTTTTTGAGGGCCGTGGGAATAGGGGGCCCTCCTGGGCTGATAGTTCAGCTTGTAGGAATAAATGTGGAAATTCCGTTGCTTTGCTGGACATTGAGGGGTCTCAGAAAAGCAGGGCATTGAATGGAGGAGTTGGAAGGCTGACTCGTCATATGGTCAGACTGTCCTTGTCATTGTGGTCAGAGCAAAAGGAAAGGCCTCTGGGGGAATCAACAAGTAAAGGGAGGGCCCCAGCAAGCAGCAGAACATGGATAGTGAGCCTCCTGTCACAAGGAGGTATGCGAGGAACAGTTTTGTAATCACAAGTTGAGGATGTGGTCAAGAATTTAAGATCATAGGCTGGGGGTTGGCATCTGACAAACTCACAAATGGGCTCTGGTCTAGGCAGCCCAGAGCTCTCTCTGCCCTGGGCTTTGGACCTGCTTGGCCGTGCTTTGGCCGCCCTTCCATGCTTTGGGACCAAAGCCAGGCCTGCAAGTCTCTAGAGGCTGGGCCGACTTCTACTGGCCTGGAATTTGGATTTGAGTATAGCTTGAAATATCTGGACTGTTTGGAGGACTTGGACATTCTTTACTTGAAATGGAACATTAGGGTAATTTGTGAAATGTGTATGGAAAATGTCTGTGGCTGAGGGTGACAGGGGACATGAAATGGGGTGCAGTCCTGCTGGATTCAGGAGAGGCTGTTCTGATGGGGGACAGAAGACAAGGATTCAGATGATGGCTATGGGGCAGGATCTGATCAGTTATAGATGGGTTTTGGAAGGTCAGCGGAAGGAAACGCTTTCTGCTTATTAATGTCAGCAAGGCTTCCTGGAGGAGGAAGTGTTTTCGAGGGTGCAGACTGCGGGAAATGGGACAATAGGAGACAAGATTAGGTCATGGGGAGCCTGCAATGCCCTGCTCAGGAGTTTGGATTTTATTCTGTAGCCTATAGAGAGGACAGAGGGTTGTAAGTAGCTCATTGACTTGATGCCTGTTCCTGTGCCTTGTGTCAGGCACCATGCCAGGCTCTTTACAGACACCCCATTGAAATCTCACAATACTCTGCAAAGTAGCTGCTGCTGCTGGTCGCCTATCCCTGCCCCATTTTCAGATGGGGAAATAGAGGCTCAGAGGGGTGGAGTCACTTATAGAGCTGGAATTTGAACCCAGGCCTGAACTATTTCTGCTTTACTGTGTTGCTTCTCAGGGGTCTTTTGACCAAAGATGGTAGCAAGACTGGCAGGGTTAAGACCAGGCCAGAGATTGCGCTCATCATGGTCCTGCAGAAAGCTGACCACAGGCTGACTCAGGCGGTGGACTGAGAGGGAAGGGGGGAAGCTGCAGGACTTTGTAGCTGTCTTGGCATTTGGGATCGTCACAGGTGGTCTTAAGGTTTGGGGAATAACCCTTAAGGGGCAATATTACTGCTTTCAAATCCTTGAAAGGCCCTCTACAGGTAGGGGGCATAGTCTTGTCCTTCAGGGTTCCTGAGGATGGAGAAAGCAACAGGGGTGACAGCTCCAAGGAAGCTAGTCCGGAAGTAAGCTGCCCAGAAAGAAGGCGAGAACAGCATGGCTGAAGGTATGCAAAGAGCCTGGAGAGCTGCAGAGGCGGCAAGAGGATGCATCAGCAGGGGCAGGCCTGGGTGGCCACTCTCAGTTCCCTTTTCACCCAAGAATCTCAGCATTTGGATGGTGCCCGGCCCACTTCCACCCCCTGTTTTCTCATAGCTTTGGAGCTGCCCTTCCTGCACATCCTGGGGAGTTCCATATGGCCTGGCCTGCAGAGCTCCACTGGGAGAGTCCTTGCCCTTTGGAATACACTCAGTCCAGCTGACTGTCAAGGGGCCCTTTGGGGATGTCTGGAGCAGTGGCCAGAGCTGGGCTAAGGACTGTGCTTTCACAGAGGATTTGAACCCTCTGCTTCCATTTCTCATCTGTGAAATGGGGTCAGTCTCTTTTTCCTCACCTGTGAAGAAATAAGGCTAAATCATGAATCAGGCTGAATCAGTAGGGCTTAGGGCAAAAGGGCTGGTGAGTTTGTGGATTTGAAAGTGAAGATGCGGGGGTTGTGCCCCTCCTTCCCTGCAGTGGAGGTTAAAGGAGGCCCTCTTGGTTTCTGGGGGTCACCAGCAAAGTTGCTTTCTCTGTCTGTGGGGCTCTTACAAAGCTCTGCCTGGCAGCTTTTGTCTTGGAGGTGTGGAGCTCAGTGGAAGAGGTGGATGTTTGGGGGGCAGCGGTCCTGGACCCTGTGGCCTCAGGGCTAAAGCCAATTTGCCATCAAAATCCTTATCTAGATGGAGGGGAGTTTGTGCTAAGTTGCCTCCTGGCCCTTTTTATTTCTAGTCACCTTATTTCTTGAATACAGATTGGATTAATCTAATTTTAAAATGTGCATGACGAATGAGCATTTGTTTATTTGAGGGCAATGTATGGGAAGTGCCTGCTGTGTGACTGCAGGGCCCCCTCTCCCACTCCCCCTCAACCCTCAAGCAGAACTGGCCTCTTTCCCTCTCCCTGGCTGTGCTCCTGACCCCTCCTGCCTCTACAAATCTGCTCATGGTGAAAATGCTGCACTCCAGTCACTTCCCCTTGCTCACCCCAAAATCCTCCCTACCAGTACCCAGCTCCAGGGTCACCTCTTCCATGCAGCCATCCCTAATTCTCCAGAGCTGGCATTGCCTGCTCCCTCCTTTACATGTGTAGAACCTGTTACCTGGACCTCTCATGGGCCCTTCAGCTCCTAGCTTTGAACTCTAGCTTCCTAAAGACAAGTCTCATCTCCTCTAGGCTCTGTGCTCTGGAGGCAGGGGCTGCACATGACCGATTTCCAATGGGGGTGGGCAGTGTTGTAGAGTGGAATCAAAAGTCCTGGGCTCAAATCACCATTCTGCCGCTATTAGTTGCGTGATCTAGGGTAAATTACCTAAATTTCCCTGGACATCAGTTTCCTCAACTTCACAATGGGGATAATAATAGTTCTGTTTTGTTAGGGAGGTTAAGGAAATCAGTGCTTTGACATAATAAGTGTGCAGTAAGTAGAAGCTATTCAAAGATAACAGTTGTTATGATTATTGTTTGTAGCTAGAGGGGATCTGTCCTTTTAGAGATGAGAGAAAGAATCCCTGGAATTTGAGTTTCTGCGTAATGGCCCGAGATGGCATGTGCAGATGAGGAAACTGAGGCCTGGAGAGATAGAGCAATTTGCATGGCATGTGGGAACATCTGGTCTCATCTAGGAAGCTGGACAGGATTTCTTTTCTTCGTTATGCCTCTGTTTTTCCTCTTCCTTCCTGTCATCAAGCCTAAGGTGCTCAAGTTCCATGGGCTCAATCTCCTCCCTGGTAACCATGTTGAAGGATGTCTAAAGATTACACCAGATAAATTGGGCTGGCGGCCCTGTGGCTATCCTCGTAACCAGGGACGCGTACCCCAGACTGCATGGGCTGGAGCTTTTTGAGGCCTCCCACCCAGTCTCACTTTGCCTGGGAAGGGGGAGAGGATGGTGGCAGAGACAGGTGACATGGGCTTGGTCTTGGGGCAAGTGACTAGAAGATCCAGACAGAGCAAAGGTTGAGAGCCAGGCTCTGGAGCCAGGTGGCCTGCGTTCAGGTCCCTGCTGGGCTGCTTCCTATGTGTGAGACTTTGGGCAAGCTGTTTAGCTCTTCCTCTGTACAAAGGGGATGATAATTGTCCCCATCTGACAGGATTTAGAAAGATAACACACCGTGAGCCCAATCTATGTGAGTTATCATTATTATTGTAGTTGATATTATTGACTAAGGAGCTCATTTAATCCTCACAACAGCAATGAGAGATAGGCACTATTATTATTCCCTTTTAGCAGATGTAGCAACCAAGGCTTAGAGAGGTAGGTGGCCAGCCTGGAGAAGTTTAGTCCCAGGGGATTACAGTCAGGGCCCACTGCTTTCTGAGGGGTTGCTCTGGCCAGAGGAGGTAGACTTGTTGTGTGAGGTGCTGGAAGGCAAATCCAATGGGTGGATGGGCCAGGAGAGGCTGACTTCAACTCAGTGTAATGAGGAGACTTAAAAAAAAAAAAAAATTAGAGCAAGCCAAGATGGAAGGGATTGTGTCTGCAGGGAGCGAGCTCCCTGTTTCTGGAGGTGGGAGCAGAATCCTGGAGCTCATGTGATTAAGATGTGGTGGGGATTCTGGCCTCATTCAGACCTGAGGTCTGGCTCCACGAGGGAGGGCTTGGATTTTTATCATCCCAGGCTGTCCAAGGGATTGGCCTGTCTGGGCAGGTCCCAGGGTGGCATTAGGTGGAGGTTTGCTATAGTCATCACTGCACAGCAGCCACCTCTGGTTTACACCACCAGCCTTGCAAGTATGACCTGCCCAGGCAGAGGCCAGATGAGGAGAAATGAGTGTTGTCATAGCAGAGCCTTTACTCATGCTGCATCCTCTGCCTGCATTCATTCCCTCCCCCTCTCCTTATGCCTGGGCAACTCCTGCTAATGCTTCTATGAGTGTAAGCACCATCTATTCATGGAAGCTCTCCCTGATCCACCTGCAGGCTAAGTCAGTGGTTCTGAAAGTTGGGTTCTGGATCAGTAGCATCAGCATTACCTGGGAACTTGTTAGAAGTACAAATTATCGCCGGGCGCGGTGGCTCACGCTTGTAATCCCAGCACTTTGGGAGGCCGAGGCGGGCGGATCACAAGGCCAGGAGATCGAGACCACGGTGAAACCCCGTCTCTACTAAAAAATACAAAAAATTAGCCGGGCGTGGTGGCGGGCTCCTGTAGTCCCAGCTACTCGGAGAGGCTGAGGCAGGAGAATGGCGTGAACCCGGGACGCGGAGCTTGCAGTGAGCCGAGATTGCGCCACTGCACTCCAGCCTGGGCGAAAGAGCAAGACTCCGTCTCAAAAAAAAAAAAAAAAAAAAAAAGAAGTACAAATTATCTAGCTCTATACTGGACCTGCTGCTGAATTAGATACCCTGGAGGGTGGGATTCAGCAATCTGTTTTAAGAACCTTCCTGCTGATTCTAATGCATGCTGATTTTTTTTTTTTTTTTGAGGCAGAGTTTTGTTCTTGCTGCCCAGGCTGGAGTGCAATGGTGCGATCTCGGCTCACTGCAACCTCTGCCTCCCAGGTTCAAGTGATTCTCCCGTCTCAGCCTCCCAAGTAGCTGGGATTACAGGTGCCTGCCACCATGCCCAGCTAATTTTTGTATTTTTAGTAGAGACAGGGTTCCACCATGTTGGCCAGGCTGATTTCGAACTCCTGACCTCAGGTGGTCTGCCCACCTCGGCCTCCCAAAGTGCCAGGATTACAGGCATGAGCTACTGTGCCTGGCCACATGCTGAATTTTAAGAAATACTAGGATATATCATTAAAAAAAAAAACTGATGCCTATTTCCTTGGGCTCTCTTGTTTTCAGCATATTCAGTCACCCAGCAGATGTGGGGGACCCAGAGTAAAGCCCAGGTTCTCACCACCCTGTCTTCAAGGAGCCCCCATCTTGTAACAGCTCCCTATCCCCCAGGAAACAATCTCGTGACACAATGATGGGATACAACAGAACCCCAGCATGATTATAGGAGCCAGTGCTGGGGCAACATGAGGAAGGCAGGATTGGGGAGCTAGAAGCGCAGGGGAGATTTTGTGGGTGGCAAGCATGGGTGCCAGGGACATGGCAGCTCTCTTCTGGGGCTGGGGCCAGGGCAGGGGTTGGGCAGAGAGCATGGGCTCTGCCTTGAAGAATAGTGTGCTTAGGGCCGGGCGTGGGCAACAGAGGAAGACCCTGTCTCTAAAATAAATAAATAGGCTGGTCATGGTGGCTCATGCCTGTAATCCCAGCACTTTGGGAGGCCGAAACGGGTGGATCACCTGAGGTCAGGAGTTTGAGACCAGCCTGGCCAACATGGTGAAACCCCATCTCTACTAAAATACAAAAATTAGCTGGGCATGGTGATGGGTGCCTGTAATCCCAGCTACTTGGGAAGCTGAGGCAGGAGAATCGCTTGAAACCAGGTGGTGGAGGTTGCAGTGAGCCGTGATTGTGCCACTGCACTCCAGCCTGGGCAACAGAGCAAGACTCCATCTCAAAAAAAAAAAAGTATAGTGTGCTTAGGTGTGTATATACACACGTGTGTGTGGTGTGGGGGCACACATGTGCGATTACAACGGCCATATGTAGTCTGAGAGGGCTGAGTGGCCTTAACTTCTATCAATCCAGTGGTTTTAAGCATCTCAATAATTTTTTTCCTTTTGTTTTGAGACAGGGTCTCACTCTGTCACTGAGGCTGGAATGCAGTGGTGCGATCTTGGCTCACTGCAACCTCTGCCTCCCAGGTTCAAAGGATCCTCCCACTTTAGCCTCCTGAGTAGCTGGGACTATAGGTGTGCACCACCATGCTCAGCTATTTATTTGTGTGTATTTTTTGTAGAGATGGGGCTTTACCATGTTGTGCAGGCTGGAATCCAACTGAGCTCAAGCGACCCTCCCACCTTGGCCTCCCAAAGTGTTGGGATTACAGGCATGAGCCACCGTACCCGGTCAGCATCTCAATAATTTCTTTCTTTCTTTCTTTTATTTATTTTTTTTGAGACAGAGTCTCACTCTGTTGCCCAGGCTGGAATGCAATGGTGTGATCTTGGCTCACTACAACCTCCGCCTCTCAGGTTCAAGCGATTCTCCTGCCTCAGCCTCCCGAGTAGCTGAGATTACAGATGTGTGCCACCACACGTGGCTAATTTTCGTATTTTTAGTAGAGACGGAGTTTCACCATGTTGGCCAGGCTGGTCTCGATCTCCCGACCTCAAGTGATCTACCTGCCTTGGCCTCCCAAAGTGCTGGGATTACAGGCGTGAGCTACCGCGCCTGGCCTCAATAATTTTTTTTTTTTGAGACGGAGTCTTGCTCTGTCACCCAGTCTAGAGTGCAGTGGCATGATCTCAGCTCACTGCAACCTCTGCCTACTGGGTTCAAGTGATTCTTCTGTCTCAGCCTCCCGAGTAGCTGGGACTACAGGCACACGCCACCACGCCCAGCTAATTTTTGTATTTTTACTAGAGACAGCATTTTGCCATATTGGCCAGGCTGGTCTTGAACTCCTGACCTCATGATCCACTCGCCTCGGCCTCCCAAAGTGTTGGGATTACAGGCGTGAGCCACTGTACCCGGCCTAATAATTTTATTTTTTTTGTTTTTTATTTTTTGTGTGTTGGAGTTTCACTTTTGTTGCCCAGGCTAGCGTGCAATGGTGCAATCTGGGCTCATTGCAACCTCTGCCTCCCGGGTTCAAGCAATTCTCCTGTCTCAGCCTCCTGAGTAGCTGGGATTACAGGCGCCTGCCACCACGCCTGGCTAATTTTTTTTTTTTTTTTGAGACGGAGTCTTGCTGTGTCTCCCAGGCTGGAGTGCAGTGGCGCGATCTCGGCTCCCTGCAAGCTCCGCCTCCCAGGTTCACGCCATTCTCCTGCCTCAGCCTCCCGAGTAGCTGGGACTACAGGCACCCGCCACCGCGCCCGGCTAATTTTTTGTATTTTTTTAGTAGAGACGGGGTTTCACCGTGTTAGCCGGGATGGTTTCAATCTCCTGACCTCGTGATCCACCCGCCTCGGCCTCCCAAAGTGCTGGGATTACAGGCTTGAGCCACTGCGCCCGGCCCTAATTTTTGTATTTTTAGTAGAGACAGGGTTTCATCACATTGGTCAGGCTGGTCTCGAACTCCCGACCTCAAGTGATCTGCCTGCCTCGGCCTCCCAAAGTGCTGGGATTACAGGCATGAGCCACCACGCCCGGCCTTAATAATTTTAATGATGATGATCATAATTGCTGCTCACATTTATTGACAGCTTATAAATGCTTGCTGGGCACTTCCATGTCACCTTATCAGAAGTAATCCCCAGGACAATCCTATAGGTAGGCACTATCATCACTATTATTGTCCCCACTTAATAGATGAAAATACTGAGGCCACACAGCTATAAGAGGATAGATCTAAGAATTCTATGGAGAGATATAGAGTGCTTAAAGGCATGATCTCATTGGAAGGAGAGCAGTAGGGGATTGTCATGGAGTGTTTGTATCGCAGGCACAACTTACGGCGATTTTCTAAAGATGTCCCCAAATATATATTTTGTCAAATGAGTGAATTAGGCTTTGGAGGAAGGTGGATGGGATTGTGTTGGGGTGGTTAGGGCTCCAGCCTCCAAGCTGGGGCTTCCACTGCAGACATTGTTGTTCTCCTGTTTTGTGGATGGGCTATCTGAGGCCCAGAGATTCAGTTGTGAGTTCGAGGTTCCACTGCTAGGGCAAAAGAACAAATCAGAGAGATAAAAGTGGATCTCTAACTGGGCATGGTGGCACGTGCCAGAAATCCCAGCTACTCGGGAGGCTGAGGTAGGAGGGTTGCTTAAGCCCAGGAGTTCAAGAGCAGCCTGGACAACATAGTGAGACCCTGTCTCAAACAATAAAAAAGGTAGATCTCCTTTGGTTCTAACAAGAGGGGATGTGAGATTCAAGATCACAGCCCACTGTCCACTCTGCTGTCTTTTCCTGCCTCAGTGTCCCCAAGCTGCTGCCCAGGAGCCCAAGGGTGGGCAGTCTTTCTCTGACAGAGGAACCCCTTCACTTCACATTTAGGGGATTGAGGCCTAGTGGAGCAGGGACTCACCCACGGCCACACGGGGTCAGAATTACTGTTGAGGCCAGAACCCAGAATTGTCTCAGTTCCAACCAGGAAGGGATTTGTTTCCCAAAACCTGTCCCTACCCCACCCCTTCTTTGGCAGGCTGAGTAGCCGTCGCCCTCAGGGTGGCCCAGAGCAGTGCTGGGGGTAGAGATGAAGGTGCCTTATGAAGAGGCTGCCAAGAAGGGGTGGGGCAACTTCCAAGAGGAAGAGCACCAAGAAGCCCAAACCCCAGACGGAAACCAAATGTATTTTCTGGGCCCTGAGAGGATATTTGGAACAATGGAGGTGGGATGAGGGAAGTTAAAAAGGGCTTCTTAATATCCTTAGAAAAAAAAAATACAGGCTTTAAGTTTGACTTTTGTTTCTCTGAAGGATGTTTGTGTAACTTTCTGAAGGCAGGATCCCAGCACTCTGTGAAGCTTGTCAGATGCTGTTGTGTTTTTTTGAAATTTTTATATTTTTTTGAGACAGAGTCTCGCTCTGTCACCCAGGCTGGAGTGCAGTGGCGCGATCTTGGCTCACTGCAGCCTCCATCTCCCGGGTTCAAGCGATTCTCCTGCCTCGGCCTCCCGTGTGCCACCCACACCCAGCTAAATTTTTTTTGTATTTTTAGTAGAGACGGGGTTTCACCATGTTGACCAGGCTGGTCTCGAACTCCTGACCTCAGGTGATCTGCCCACTTTGGCCTCCCAAAGTGCTGGGATTACAGGCATGAGCCACCACGCCCAGCCATTAGGTGCTGTTTTTATAGATTCAGGGCTTTGAAGCTGGGAAGGACTCGATCAAGTAGTCTTCTCACTTTATAGTTGGTGAAATGGAGGCTGAAAGGTTGGGGGCCTGCTTGAGGTCACACAGTGAGGCAGCCGAGGTCTTGGATCTTCCTATGTATTGCAAGAGGCTGTCCATCTTGACTTACCACCTCCTGGGACCTGGCTGGCATGGGGGCTGGGCAGTCGCTGATGAGGGGTTCCCTTCAAAATGCTCATTGCTGCTGGGGATAGGGTAGGGCCAGGTCTGGTTTTGGGCGAGATGAGCCCACTGGTGGGGAGAAGGCTGAGATGGTGCACCTGGTAATGCCACCCCCATCCAGATGCCAGGCCCAGCTGTGCACCGTCTGCCCAGCAGCTGGGAGCTGTGAGTCACACCCAGTGGATACAGAGGCGCAGGCCATTGTGTGCCATGATTCATTCTGTTCTCCCAGCCCCAAAGGGATGACGAGGCCCTGAGCACCGATCCATGCCCACGCCTGCCTGTGGATGAAAGCTGATATGACGAGGCCCAGGGGACCTGAGGGAGTCAGCTCCCTCTGCTACCTCCTGTCTCTTGAGTATCCTGTGATCGTGACCTGTCCATTTCCACCAGTGCAGGGGTCCGTGAGCCCCCAAAGGTGCAGTGTGTTGTAGGCATTTCTGTGCTTTCTTTTTCTGAAGAGTTTATTGGTTTCATCAGATCATCAGAAGGCTGGGTGTCCCTGTGGAGTGCTGACGGGGGGCCGTGTGCACTGCGGGCTTGAGAAATGGTGGCAGCGTGGTACAAGTAGAAAGTAGCCTGGTAGCAGTGTAGCATCCTGGGTCAGAGTGTGGTCTTGGAGACGGGCTGTTGGCTTCTGAGCTGGCTTCTCCACTTAGGAGCTGTGTGACATTGGGTAAGTTACTTTGTGCTTCCTCTGTAAAATGGCAATAACAGTATTTATCTCATGGTGTTATAGTTAGACTTTTAGGTAAGTTAATGTTTGTAAAGGACTTATCTCGTGCTTGGTACAAAGTAATCATTTGGTAAAAGTTTGCTGTTGGTAGTTCTAGCTCTGCTATGAATTTGCTGAGTGATCTTGTAAGTGCCTGATCCTGGGGTCTTAGTCTCCACCCCTGGCTCCGCACTCTGTGTTGGGCTTTCTAGGAGCTGCAGGACCAGCTTAGAGAGCAGGAGTGGGCAGGGGGGGTGGGGGAAACCCTTTCTGCATTCTGGGACTCCCTAGCCCAGGCCATCCCTGGCTTTGTCCTGAGGCAGGGTTATGTAACCAGCCGGGTCTGGCCAGGCAGGGCACGATTCTCAACCTCCTTTTGTCCCTCCATTTTCTCTTCCTCTCCCTTCCCACCACGGGGCTGTTGTTAGCTGACCTGTTCCTCAAGCTCCAGGGATGAAATCGGACCCTTGCTATTCTGCCACCAATTGATTTAGTTTAGTCTGGAGGTTTGCTGGGCTGGCGGCCCCTCCTCCCACTACCTGGGGACAGCGCTAAACTGATGCCTCTATGCCTGCTTCATGCCTCCTTTTAGGGAGGAAACGCAGGAGTCTAGATGGCTTGGGCTCTTGGTCCAGCCTGCCAGATTGTAGGGACAGGATGTTCCTGCCCATGGCCTCTGCAGTTCTACAGGTACACCCCACTCCCTACCCAGGATTCCTTCCCCAGAAGAGCCTTCTCCATCCTTGCAGCCCAGCACCAATGCCTTCTCTTCTAGGAAGCCTTCCCAGGTACCTCAGCTGCAGGGAAGTTGGCCTCTACTGAGCTCCACAGCGTGTTCTCTGTCCCTTTTAAGAAAACAGAGGTCACAAACTGGCAGGCTGCATTTGCCCTATGGGCAGATTTTGTTTGGCCCATGCCAGATATTGAGCTGGTTGCCAACCAGACGTTTTACATAAAAACTCAGACTTCTGGCTTTATTTCAAAAATTGGAAGATAGGAAAACCTTGAGCCTACATTCTCCAGGGGTCATTGCTGGAGGTGAGGCATGTACACTTCACCCCATCCCCAGCCAGCCATTTCATACGCATACATGATCTTTCTGGTCACTGGAGGCATCTGAGTTTGCAACCCTGTCCTTAAGCCATGAACCACTTTCTCTCCTATATTGTTCCTTTGTGGGCTCTTCTAAGGCAGCGGGTGTAGGGGCTGTGGGCTGAATCACCTTTGTGTCCCTTGAAGCATGGAAGCATCGGAGCATCATGCTTAGGCTTAGGACGGTGTCCCCAGTAGGAGCGTAACAAGTGCTTCCTGTGTGAAAGCAGGTGTGGCCATGGTCTATCCCTCCAGCTGTGAAGGTTCCATTTGCTAGAGGCCTCTGGGTCAGCCTGCTCTGTGACCCTCGAACCCTCCCCCAAGATAAGCTCTGCCTGCTTAGCCACTGACCCAGGCGGCTTCTTAAGCTGCAGATAACAGTCCCTGAAAGGGCAGGCCCCACCCTGCAGTGTAACCAAGGAGAGGAGCATCCACCTGCAGCTGTCACCGGGTCTCACTCTCATGGTGGGCTTGGAGGAGTTTAGGGAGGGAAGGACTGTGCTCAGCAGCCTTCAGAGGGTATCAGGTCCAGACCTCTGTGTGCTGAGGCCATTGGGGTGAAGAGGGGGTGTGGACCAGTTCAGATGTTTACTGGCCTGGGCTTCTTCTCCATTAGGCCTCTCTGTGCTTTCTCCTCCTAGAGTATGTTACTTTATCCGACAGCTCCCTTGTCCAACTGTCTGTCCAGCCAAGGTTTATTTAACTCTTTCAATTGAAATCTTTTTTTTGTTTTTTTTTTTTTTTTTTTTGAGAAGGAGTCTCGCTCTTTCACCCAGGCTAGAGTGCAGTGGCGCGATCTCGGCTCACTGCAGGCTCTGTCCCCCGGGGTTCGCGCCATTCTCCTGCCTCAGCCTCCCGCGTAGCTGGGACTACAGGTGCCTGCCACCTCGCCCGGCTAATTTTTTTGTATTTTTTAGTAGAGACGGGGTTTCACCGTGTTAGCCAGGATGGTCTCGATCTCCTGACCTCGTGATCCGCCCGCCTCGGCCTCCCAAAGTGCTGGGATTACAGGTGTGAGCCACCACGTCCGGCCTTGAAATCTTAAGTATTCCCTAGGTCCTCCTAAGACGTCTTCTCCTGGAAGAGGTTTTAGCTGAGAGTTTGTAATTGTTGTGGCTACAGGAAAAACCTGGGAAGCTTGCAAAAATGCATGCAGATTGCTGCCCCCACCCCCTGCCTCCTGCTCTGATTCATTCTAGGGTATAGCCTCCCCATCCTGAGAACATTCAGACCAGGGGGTCTATAGACCACTCTTCAAGGACTCTGTCTTAGTGCATGGAGCCCAGGGCTGGTAGGGAGGAGCCCTGCGTGGCTGTTGTGCTGGGCGACATTAACCATGCCCCTTTCTCTCTCTGGGCTACTCTTTTGCCCCCGTGCCAATGTTCTGGGCTTCCCCAGTTGTTGTGGCTGAGTGCAATGTGAGCTATCCTTGGAGAGGATAACACAGAGTGGATTGGGGCAGGTGCCAGTGTCTGGGTGGGGTGAGGGCTGCCAGTCCTGGCCCCACCCTAGCCAGGCCCAGAGGAGTTTCACATTCACATTAGGGAACAGGTCAGGAGAGGAGGCAGACTGGAAGCCTGGCTCAAAGTGGGCAAGTGCTGTGCCCCTGGTATCAGGACCCACAGGGAAAGCCTGGCCTGGGTGGCCCAGTGACCTAGCCACAGGCTGAGGGGCTCTCCTGCTATGTGGTCCTGTGGCAGGCAGGCTGAAACATCAAGTGCAGGCATGAATAAGCCATTTACAGCCGGGTAAACTGAGATACATAGAGGGAAGACACTCTCCTAATGTCACATGAGTGGGTGGAAAGCCGGGCTGGGACCCCGGGTCTTCCAATGCTAGGCAAGGCCACACTCTTCCATCTCCACCTCCCTCTGCAGGGCCAGTGGCAGATCACCTAGCTGGGACAGTCATCTGATTGTCTATGACGACCTAGTTAGGGCCTGGAAAAATGAACCATCATCACAGCCACCCTGGAGGCATGGAACCGGTTGGGTGTGCAAATTACCCCTCAAACATACTCCATCCCATTTTTTGTTGTTGTTGTTTTGTCTTTCCTTAAACTGTCTGATGGGCCAGCTGCCTCTGTGCCTGCTTCTGCCTGGCACTAGGCTTCGTGCTCTTCATTCTGAGAACAAAGCTTCCTTCTGACAGTCCTCCTGCTGACCACAGGAAAAGGGCAAGCTTAGCACCAGCCTCTCTCCTCTGCCTCCTCCTGCTGGGAGCATGGGGTAGGCAGCCTTGGGTGGATGCTGGAAGGGCTGTGAAGGTGGGTGGCGGCAGTCCAGTCCACATTCCCCCTGGCAGCCCAACTGTCAGGACTCAGAAGTTCTCCCTCATGGCCAAAAGGAGAGGCCAAGGCACCGGACAGGGACAAACGTAAAGTCTTGTCATCCATTGGTTCAAGCAGTCAATTGGCCTAGAACAGAACTGGGGATTTGGCTGGGAATTGGCCAGGCGAAAACCCTCAGGGTTTTAGCTGGCCCAGGTGGAGTCTTGTATCGGCCTCTAGCCCCTGGTCTATAGGGGCTGTGTAAGCCTAAAGGTGTGTTCAGATGAGGGAGACAATAGTCCCTCATTCAGTATATTTGTATTAAACATCTACTTTGGTCCAGGCTCTTTTCTAGAACTGGGATGCAGCAGTGAACAAAACACATGGAGACCCTGTTTTGGATGTGGGGCTGACATTCGAGTGGCGGGATGAAATGAACAGCCCAAAAAGCTCACTATCAGGTGGTGAGATGTGCCTGGAAGAAAAATAAAGCTGGCTTGTGGGTCAAGAGTGTGACTTGGGGGAGTGACCCTGCCATGTCAGGTGGTCAGGATGGTCCCTGGTGAGGGGCAGTAGACTCTGGGAGGGTGGCCCATGGGAAATTGAGGGAAGAATTTTCCAAGCAGAGGGAGCTGCAGGGCAAAGGCGCTGGAACTGGAGGGTACGGGTGGCCAGAGGCAGGGCTGGAAGAATGAGAAGATGGTGGAGGAGAGGGGCCAGAGGGCGTGTGGAGACAGGCAGGGCCTCTTGGCCCTGGGGAGGACTTTGTTGTTTGAGTCTGAGTGGAGGGGAAGCTGTTGGCAGGCCCGGTGTGAGGACTGACTGGTTTGGGTACACATTTTAGAGAGACTGCTGGGGGTGAGGGTGGACACAGGATGACTGGCTGGGAGGCTGCTGCAGTCTTGCCACGAGAGAGGTTGGGCGGGTCAGTGGTGGGTGGGGAAGGCGGGGGAGCAACCAGGGGTTGGTTCTTCTGGATTTATTTTGCAGGATGAGCTGATGGGATTTGCTGATGGATTAGATGTGGGGTGTGAGAAGGGAGGGTTGACCACAAGGTTTCTGGTTTGAGGAACTGGAAGGACAGTTGGACAGTATTGCTATTTACCAAGACAGAGAAGGCTGCAGGACAGGCAGGTTTGGGGAGAGCAATTAAGATTTGGGGTCAGCAGGCTGGGTGTGGTGGCTCACGCCTGTAATCCCAGCACTTTGGGAGGCCGAGGTGGGTGGATCACGAGGTCAGGAGATCGAGACCATCCTGGGTAACACGGTGAAACCCCATCTCTACTAAAAAAATACAAAAAATTAGCCGGGCATGGTGGCGGGCACCTGTAGTCCCAGCTACTTGGGAGGCTGAGGCAGGAGAATGGTGTGAACCCGGGAGATGGAGTTTGCAGTGAGCCGAGATCATGCCACTGCACGCCAGTCTGGGTGACAGAGCGAGACTCTGTCTCAAAAAAAAAAAAAGATTTGGGGTAAGCTGTGCTGGGGTGGGGCCTATGCTGGTGGGGGAGGGGCATGGTGCACATGGGTGCTGGGTCCTGCATGTTCCTGTTGCTGTCAGGAACAGCAGCACGGATTGTGTGAGGGGCCCCAATGCTAGGAGTCTGTTCTGTAAGAACAAATGTTTCCTAGTCCCTTCATGTCCTTTTCTATCTCTGCAAACCTCCCTCTGCTTTTCTCTTCCTTTTGGACAGAGGAAAAAGGCAGATTCTGAAGCCTCATTGTCACTGTGATGGTCCTAGCCTTTCTGCCTGGCACGCCTCCTGGCAGGGAGTTCCTTCCGGGGTAGGTGAAGTAGGGGGCGGAAGGGTGGGGTAGAGGTTCAGGCCTTATCCTGGCTCTGCTACCAACAGAGCTCTTTGCCTTGGTTTCCCCTCCTGTATGGAGAAGGGTTGAGGTGGCCCCAGGGATCTGAGGGTGGCAGGGAGTATTTGAGGAGGCCACATGGTACAGTGGTTAAGAATCTGGGCTTGGGGTCAGGCAGGCGTGGGCATGAATCCTTGCCTGCTGCTTGGCTGTGAGACTCTGGACAAGTAACATAACCTCTCTGAGCCTCAATTTTCTCATCTGTAGAAATGGGTCAATGATAGTACCTGCCTCACAGGGTTACTGTGAGGTTGAATGAGGAAATGTCCATAAAACACTTAGTGCCGGGTATGGTGACTCACACCTGTAATCCCAGCACTTTGGGAGGCTGAGGCGGGCAGATCACCTGAGGTCGGGAGTTTGAGACCAGCCTGACCAATATGGAGAAAGCCCATCTCTACTAAAAATACAAAATTAGCCAGGCGTGGTGGTGCACACCTATAATCCCAGCTACTCAGGAGGCTGAGGCAGGAGAATCGCTTGTAGCTGGGAGATGGAGGTTGCTTGGGAGGTGGAGGTTGCTTGTGGTGAGCCGAGATTGCACCATTGCGCTCCAGTCTGGGCAACAAGAGCAAAATTCTGTCTCAAAAAAATAAACAAACAAACAAGCAAATAAAACACTTAGCAAGGCCCTGGCATATAGCACACCTAGTTAACCAAGGCCTCTGCTCACAGTGACCCATGCAGGCAGGCAGGTAAGGGGCTTGGCCTAGTGAGTGGGAGGAACCGTGGGAGGTTATTGAACAGGAGCATGCCAGGCATGTGTTTGATGGGGCAGCTGTGGGTGTGGAGACTTGGGCTGAGTTTTCTTAGCAAGTCCAAGAGCCCCTTCCACCTTCCAGAGTGACAGCTGCGGGCTGGCCCTAACGGATCATCTTCCTTTCCCTAGCCAAGGGTCTTCACTGGCTTGACATGTGCAGCCTCTGTTTTGCACAGGTCCCTTGGGGTGGGGTGGTCATTTTCCTTAAGGCCTCCTATAGGACCCCTTGTCTCTATATCCCAGTGGCCAGCCTTAGGGAAATGTGAGGGAAGGGCTTTGGGGGTGAATGAATCAAAGGGACTTAATTTACTTGTAGGTAGGGCTCTGGACAGAGCTGGTGGGTCAGGCGGAGCCTGGAGTGGCAGTCCACTGGGCACTGGGAGTGACCTCGGTTTCTGGTCTGCATCCAGGCTGGGTGGTGCTTGCTCCAGCAGAGCCGTGGAGAGGTCGACAATGGGCGGAATGTGGCCCCTTCAGAACCCACACTTCACTGGTGCCCAGGCATGCCAGCCAAGCCCTGTGCTTCTGCAAGCCTGTTTCCCAGCAGTTGAGCTGTGCCAGGGCAGCCAAGGACATTTCAGAGTCCCCAGGGCTCATAGCCAGGCTGTCACCGGGCATTGCTTATTTTCCCAGGGCCCAAGAGTCTTCAAGGATGAAGGGGGTTCTGGAGATATTCCAAGGACTTTTCTTAACAGCTTGGTAAATTGAGGTCTGGAGAGAGCAAGGCACTTGACCAAGGTCTCACAAGGCTGCCTCCCTCATATCTGTCACTCCCCTCTGTTTCCATGTCCTCTGCACAGACTCCTGGCCTTCTGCCTGGATATTTGTAACAACCTCCCTCTTGTGGGCTCCCTAAGAGCTTTGTTTGTCCTCCGTTATTGTAATCTTGCCATAATCTGCCAGATGCGCACACTGTTTGATGTGTCTACCTCCCATCCCCTCCACTGACTGCCTGTGACAGAGTCTCCCCGACAGAGCTGTGCAGCATGAGGTTTAGGCCCCAGGCTCTGGAGCCAGTCTGAACTCTGTTTGGATGCCAGCTCTGCCCCTTCCTGGCCTGGTGACCTTGGGCATGATACCCTACTTTTCTGAGCCGCTGTCTCTGTGAAATGAAAACAGTAGCAATACTTAGTTTATAGGAATGTCAGGACAGTTAAATGGGATAACGTGTGAAATGCAGAATACAACACCTGGTACCAAGTAAACTCTCAGAAATGGTCATCATTTTCCCAAAGGCCCATCAGTTGGTTGAACTGGAAAGTCGTGAGCATGGAGGAGTAGACCCAAGCTTGGACTGGGAGGCAGAGGATGTGGGCTCCAAGTTCACCTCAAATACTGCGTTCCTGTGTGCTTGTTGGGAAGCCACTTATTCTCTGGAAACCCCACTTTCCTTTTCTGAGAAAGGGGGAAGAAATCCCTGCTATACTTTAATAAAGTTGGCATATGATGCCACAGCAATGCCTGTGAAAATGCTTTGCATCTGTGTAATGATTTAAAAATGGCACAGCGGTGGCTGTGGTGTGCTGATGGCGATGAGGGCATTGTAACCACAGTGGTGGGCAGCTGGCCGGGCTGGAGGCTGGTTCATCTGTGGAATGCCCAGTGCCCACACAGACTTCCCCATCCCCGCCTACCTGCTCCCAGCTGTCCACCAGCCTGCCTTCACATTAGCCCCGGCATTATATGCTAGAAAATGTGGGAGGTGCAAAGAGCTGATGGCATTTCCCCAGCCCTGGTGGGTTTTCTGTTATCTGTGGCTGATGCCATGGAATGTGGGGATTAAGAACCAGACAGACGCTGGTTCGAATCTCAGCTAAGCACTTCCCAACGGGGGCCTTAAGCAAGTTGCTTAATCTCTATGGACCTCAGGCTCCATATGTGTAAAATGAGGCCATGATCAAGTAGAGGCCAAGCATTTAACAGAGAGCCCAGAACATAATGGCATAATGGTTGTATAATGTGTATTCTGCCTGGAACGTGGTCACTGACAACGTGGTGACTGACAGGTTATTGATGGCAGGGAGCTGGGGCCACTGTGCCCATTTCTGGGGATTTGCTGCAGAGGTCGGTTATGCTCCCTACAGAATAACCCAGCTTAGATTTAGGAAGGTCTTTGGAATCATATGGCATGATTCAATTTTTTAAATTAATTTGTTTTTTAAAATTTTATTTTTTTTATTGATGGGGTCTCGCTGTATCTTCCAGGCTGCAGTGCCTTAGTGCAGTTGTAGCTCACTGCAGCCTTGAATGCCCGGGGTTCCAGCAATCCTCCTACCTCAGCCTCCTGAATAGCTGGGACTGCAGGCTCGTGCCACCATGCCTAGCCTCATGATTCTGTTTTATGTGACCAAACTGAGGCTGAGAAAGGAGTGGTACTTGCCTGAGGTCACAGGCAGGTTGTGTAAGGCTGGGCCTAGGATGAGGCAAGTGAGGCATCTAAGTGCAGCGTCTCAGGAGGTGCCTGCTATGTGCTTGCACATTGTGGAGAATAAGAACCTTTGTTTTTGAGAGAGGGTCTAGCTGTTTCACACAGGTTGGAGTGCAGTGGCGCTATCTGGGCTTACTGCAGCCTCAACCTCCTGGGCTCAGGTGATCCTCACACCTCAGCCCTCGCATGTAACTGACTACAGGAACACACCACTACGCTGGCTAATTTTTGTAATTTTTTTTTGTAGATAAGGGGTTTTGCCATGTTGCCCAGGCTGGTGTTGAACTCCTGATCTCAAACCCCTGGGTCAACCTGCCTTGACCTCCCAAAGTGTTGGGATGACAGACGTGAGCCACCGCACCTGGCAGTGAGCGCCTTCTTAAAGGCTCCTTGCTGGCCTCACCTGAGCCTAGTCCTGGGTGAGTCCCTGATCTAGGACTGGAACCCTGGTCTCCTGGCCCCATGAACTGTTCTGGACCCCTGTGAGGTACTTTCTAGAGTCTCGCTGAGGCCCCCTATTCCTCTTTAAAAGGAGCCTCTGTGAAGTAGGTCACCCAGTGCTTTTTGCTCCACGTTTCTGTTCTCTAGCTGTTGTCTGTGTCCTAGAGAAAGCCGGGCCTACTTGCCCCCACCTCTCCCCTCCTCCTTCTCCCTCCCCCTGCCAGCTGCGCCTCCATGTAAGTACTTTGAGCCCCTTAACACCCCAAGGCGTGTTGGTGGCCAGCTTTTGTCTTGATGACAAGCCCCAGCAAGTCTACAGGGACTGGCTGCTTTCATGTGGGCCCTCGGTGAAGCCTCCTTGGTCTCAGCAGGCCCTGTGTTGTGCCCACCAGGCCTCTAGGAGATTAGGGGCTCCAGATGGCTCAAAGCTTTTCCCTTCCTCTGTGTTATCCCTAGCCCACCTGGCTTCCGTCCTCACTGGCCACGGAGCTTGGGGGATTTGCAGTCTCTCCAAGGCTCTGGCGTCTTCCAGAGTGGGCTAGTCTTGGGGTGTCCATCTGAGCCATTCTCTCTGTCACCACTGCTGGGCCTGCCTGCTGGGCCTTAAGTGACTTCTTGAGAGGTGGCCAAAGCTGCTAATCCCTGGAAGGGGCTCCTAGGATTTCCCTGTGGCTAGCAGGACCCTTGGCCACCCACGTGATGTGACATGAGGAGCCTGGAAAGCCAGCCCAACCTCCATCCTTAAGCCCCACATATAAACATACCATTTTTTTTTTTTTTTTTAACTGCAGCTCTCAGAGCCTGCAGTTCTATCGTTGTCAGGTTGCCTTGTGCTCTCTTTGGCATCCTCTAAGAAGGCAAATAACCTTTTCAGCTGGGTGCTTTTAAGCATTTGCTGTCAAGAAGCAAGCCGTGGCCAGCCTGGCCCTTTTCCAGTGTTCTCTGTGACCGTGGCCAAGTTGCTTCTCCTCTCTGGGTCTCGTCTTTGTAAGACCCTTTTCAGCTCTAGCACTTTGAGGCTCCAGCATGGATTCTTACACCCTCCACACCTTTGCCGGTCACCTTTCTTCCTCCTCTGCAGGGTGGGGCACAGGGAAGGGCCTGGCAGCTGAGCTGGGTGAGGCCAGGGGCCAAAAGCCAGCATCGTAGACACTTCCCACCAGCTGGGCATACCAGTCCTTCGTCTTCTTCTCAGGACAGGTGGGGAAACTGAGGTCTGGAGGGGGAAGGGCCAGGGCTGGAACCAGGACCCAGTTATCCTTATTGCCAGTGAGCGCTCCTCCTGCTGTTGGCTGCTACCTCTCTTGAGAGGGTCAGAAGACCCACTAGCACGATGGTGAGGGGCATGCTTTTTCCTTTCCCATGGAAGGCTCCTCCAGGCAGGGCTTGGGTGAGGCAAGTGAGGTGTCAGTGGTCCCCTGGGCACGGGGCAGAATCGGAAGAGGACATCCTCTTTCTGAGGTTAAGGAGGTAGGGGCTGGAGGCCTTGACAAGGGAGGTGGCATGAAGGGGCGTGGAGGTTTCTAGGAACGTGGTTGGTGGCGCAGGGTGCTCTAGGGCCACCTCCCTCCCTTGCTTCTGCCTTCCCTTTCTCCTGGGGAGGGGACTGGGCCAACAGTAATGCCATTTTTCCTGGCCCTGGGATTAGGTGCAGCCGTGTTAAGGAGAGGACGTTCGAGAGGGCGTGGCGAAGTGAAGAGGAACTGCACGCCACTGCCTGGAGCTCCGGTGGGTCTGGTCATTCTCTCTCTGGCTCCTGTCCCCTCTGACCACTGTCCCTGGCCCCCTGCCCTGTCCAGTCCTTCCAGGTCCATCTGAGTGTGTGTGTGTGTATGTGGTATGTGTGTGTGTCCCCAGGAGGGACCTGGGGGTACAGGATGGCACTTGAGCCTGGCACTGGGTCCTGCCTTCATTCCAGATCAGAAGCAGCTCCCGGAACTGCCTCAGGGAGAGGTCTAGGCTGACCTGGCAGATTCCTGATGGAGGAGAAGGAGGAGGAGGCTGAGGGATGGGAAGGAAGGGCTCAGTTTCTCCTGTGGCTTCTCCAGACAGCTAGGCATGTCCACAAATCCACCTGAAGCCAGCAGGTCCAAGAGTTTAAAGATTTACTTCAGGGCCACGGGGGAAGCTGGAATGGTGAGATCCCACGGCTCTCAGATGTTGTGTTTGTGGCTTTGGTCCTGTCTAGACTATGAGAGCCATGGCTTGTCAAAGCCAGAGGGGCCCCTAGAGAATTTCCATGTTCTTAACTTGGCTTTTGATGGGGGCCAGTCACAACCACTCTGAATTTGTGTGTCTGGGGAGAGAATCTGCTAATAGCCATCACTAGATTCTCAAAGGGTTCTATAACCCCCAGAAGGTCACAGACTTCTCCTCTAGTCTATACCCCTCACTGCAGTTGCAGAAACTGAGGCTCAGAGAAGGGAAGGGACTTGCCCAGAGACTCGCAGGCAGCGATGGAGGCTGTGGCACCCCCCGCCTCTGTCTTCCTGCCAGCATTCTGCCTGACCTCACAGGCTGGGGGAGCTTGGCTCATTCAGGGGACAATGACTGTCATCCCCTGAGTGTTCAGGGCCTCGGGAAGGACTGGGAGGCTGTTGCGGTTTCCAGGCCTGCGTGGATTTTGGCTTCTTCATCCATGAGATGGAGGCCCCTGAGTCTGCCTGTGCCTTGGAATCTCTCAGGGTATATCTGAGGCCTGGAGTCAGGCATGCGGGAGGGTGGGGGCTGGTGGTGACCCACATTTCCCAGCTCCTCTGCAGGGGAGGCGGATAGGGGAGAAGCTCAGGGTGTGATAAAATTGTTTTTACTTCACTGGGCATAAATGACAAATAAGTGAGGGTTGGGAAGTGCCTGGTAGAGCGCCTGGCACATGCCAGGCTGTGAGGTGAGGTGCTCACCATTGTCCTTTGCGGTGCCCTGCTAGCTGAGATCTCCTGCTTCTGACCCTCGCTCCTGCCTCTTCCTTAGCATGAGGCCTCTGCCAGGGGCAGGAGGTGGCCCCCCCCTTTTTTTTTTTTTTTTGAGATGGAGTTGAGCTCAGGCTAGAGTGCAATGGCGCCATCTCGGCTCACTGCAATCTCCACCTCTCGGGTTCAAGCGATTCTCCTGCCTCAGCCTCTGGAGTTGCTGGGATTACAGGCATGTGCCACACACCTGGTTAATTTTGTATTTTTAGTAGAGATGGGGTTTCACCATGTTAGCCAGGATGGTCTCAATCTCCGGACCTTGTGATCTACCCGCCTCAGCCTCCCAAAGTGCTGGGATTACAGGCAGGGGCCACCGCCCCGAGCTGCCATCCCCCTTTCTTATGTTGGGGTGTCTGATGGGGGCGTGAGGACCCTCTGGCTGAAGTCCTGCCTTGCTGGGTCCCATGGTGCACCTCTCTGCAGTGCAGGCTTTCCCAGGAGGCTGAAGCTCAGCTAGAGAAGCCGGGTCAGCAGCCCTGGGCCTGGTCACCTCCAGGAAGCCTCTATCCTGGGCTGCAGACCTGGCTTGGGAGTGGTGTGGAAAGCAGGACTGCAGAGGGGTCACGAACAGGGGCTGTGGGGTGGGCTGGGAGGGGCATCCTAGCTCCACCTCTGCCTAGCTGTGTGACTTAGAGCAGTTACTTGCCCTCTCTGAGCCTCCATTTCCTTGTCTGTAAAGTGCTCATAGCAGTGACACCTCTTTCAGGGTGTTAGGATTGAGCATGGTGGAGCAGGGAAGGCTCCTGGCACAGCCCCAGATGTTCTCGGGAGCTTAATGTTGGCCACCAGTAAGGGAGGTTATGATATGTCTTGGGATATGCTGCTTTGTTCCTTTTGAGTGTCTGTGATCTGAGCCTAAGGAAAAAATAGTTCTGGATGGATTTGACTCTGTCATAGGCAGATTTGGGGACAGGGTGGGCAGAGAGCCCCATTTTGGGAAGCTTTGTGGCCACTGCATAACATTCTATGTGATGGGCGTGACAGCCTTGGTGTGCGTGAAGAGCCTCAGTGGGACTGTCAGGACTGTCCCGTCCTGGACAGGAGGGTGGCAGGTGACCTGCCGTGTTCCCCACACAGCCCCGCCCCCAGGCTTTCTGGTATGTTTGCTCGGTAAGCCCTTTTTTTCAGAGCTGGTACAAAGGTAAACTCGCAACTCAGGCCCTGCTGGAAGAAGGACACATTCTCAACAAGTGAGGTCTAAGTTCCTGAGGTTTTCTGTTGGGCCTTCTCTGCCAGGGAACCCAGAACAGATTCACAAGTTGAGAACCAGGGAGTGAACCAGTAGTGCTTAATGCTTTGTTTCCTTGTTGATTGACGGATGATCTGTGGGCTACTTCCAAGAAAGATCACTAGAGGCTGCTTGTGATACTAAAACACATATAAAATGGATGAAAACAAACACAGACAGAAAACTATTCAAAGGGAATGGAGAATGGGATGTGCAGGGCATCTGGCAAGTGTTAGCTGTCTTAGGTGATCACAGAGGGGCTGTGGATATGGGGGATGAGGGGCCCAGGCTCTGGAGCCCAGCAGCTGTGTGCTGAAGTTCCCATTCACCTCCTTATTAGCTCTGTGGGCTGCAGCAAGTGACTGGCCTCTCTAGGCCTCAGTTTCTCATCCGTATAATGGGGGGAATCTAGGTCATGATGCTGTGGTACGGTTGAAATAATGGCATGTAACGCAGACATGGCATGTCTCATAAATGGAAGTTAATGTTATTAATGCATTTAGCTTGGAGATGCCGTGTAGCAGATTCACAGAGGGGAAGGTAATTGGCAAGGGCACAATGCTCTTGAGTACCTGCTGTGGGTAGGAGACAGCTTGTGCCTTGGAAAGCTTTCAGTGAAGTTGGGAGCCCCACATTCTAGTTGCAAGAACAACTGATACCTGGTGTTGCATAGTGGGATGTGGAGCAGGGGAGCTCAACCAGGACTTTAGAAATCCAGAGCAGGCTTGTTCACCTCCCTGCTGAGGCTGGCATTGGAGGAGGAGAGACAGGGTTTTAATGGACAAGCAAATGGACCAAGGTACATGAGAGTGGGGCACACCAGACGGCACAAGGCTGGGAGGTCCTTTCCTCTCTCTGGGTCTAGGTGTCCCCAGGGGCTTACTGCAGGGTAGACTGCTCTCTGTGGCCCTGCGACTCTGAGCCAGACCTCCAACAGTCTCTTTCCCGGTGGTGGCAGTCCTGGACTCTGGGGTGACTGACAGGCGGCAGCTTGGCTCCTGGCCACGCAGCACTGTGGAGGTGATGGGGGCTGGGGCATGTAGCAGATTCCAGCAGAGGAAGGGATTTGCTTCTGGTCTCGGCCTCCCAGGGATGTAATCACGCTGGAGAAACTCCTGCACAGCTGGGAAGCAAATGTGGAGGATTTTCCTTGCTGAGCTGGATGTGGTGGGTGGGGCAGGCTGTGGTAGGGTGGCTGGTGGAGCTGGGAAGCTGTGGGGTGTGGCTGGGTGGGGGGTGATGATGTGACTGTGCTGGGGGTGTGACTGGCTGGGAGGGGCTGGATCAGCTATGGGGAGTGGCCCTGAGTGCATGTAGGGCTACCTGTTCCTCAGGCGTGCAGCCACTACTACACCCTCCCCTGCTCAGGTCCCTGCCCAAGTCCAGGTACCCATTCACATCCTTCTGAGGCTGCTGGCAGAGCTCTTTCTGCACTGACCTCTCAGCCCCCACCCCATGTGCATGTGGCCCAGATGCCTATGATGATGCCATTCGAGCCTGTCGTGTGCATGTGAGTGTGGTGTGTGTTGGGGGGTGCGGGGAGGGATGTGTGGTCCACAGAGGGCATTGTCAAGAGTGACCTAGGCTGGAAATAAAATGTGGGCTGGGTGAGCATTCAGGGCTGTGGGCACCTTCCCCCATTCACTGCAGCCATGTCATACCAGAGACATAAAACCTTGGGTTCCAGAGACCTCTAGAAACCCTTATGGGAAGGTCATGGTCGCCACTGCATTCTCAGTGCCTAGTGGCATGCTTGGCACCTAGTGGTGCTCAGTAAATACAGGATGAGGAAACAGGTCGTTTGCTTGTTCCGCACTCCCAGAAAGATCTCGAACCTCCTTCCTGGATCCCATTCTCTTGCTCCTTCCCTCTGGCGTCTGCCTGGCCTCCCTTCCTCTCTCTTTCTCAATTCACTACTAATTTGATACGTGGCCTTGGGCCAATTCCTTCCTGAGCCTCACTTTCCAAATCTGTTACTGAGTAATCATTTTATTAGCTTATATTACCATGTGCCAGGCACTGAGCTCAGTGTTTTACATGCCTCATCTCTCTTTGTCTTGGCAGCTGCCCTGCAAGATAGATAAGTAGTATAAACCCCATTTTAGAGTTAGTGAAACTGAGGTTCAGAGAGGTTGAGAGATTTTCTCAAAGGTCATGAGGCTGGTAAATAATGGAGCCAACATTCAAGCCCCAGCTGGGTGCAGTGGCTCCCAGCTGGGGCTTGAATTACCTGTAATCCCAGCACTTTGGGAAGCCGAGGCAGGAGGATTGCTTGAGACCAGGAGTTCAAGACCAGCCTAGGCAACATAGGGATACCTTGTCTGTATTAAAAAATTAGCTGGGCATGGTGGCACACACCTGTAGTCCTAGCTGCTTGGGAGACTGAGGTAGGAGGATCACTTGAGCGTGGGAAGTCAAGGCTGCAGTAAGTGTGATTGTGCCCCTGCACTCTAGCCTGGGCAACAAGAAAGACACTGTCTCAAAAAATGAAAATATGCTGGGCACAGTGGCTTGTGTCTATAATCCCAGCACTTTGGGAGGCTGAGGCAGGTGGATCATTTGAGGTCAGGAGTTCGAGACCAGCCTGGGCAACATGGCGAAACCCTGTCTCTACTAAAAATATAAAAATTAGCTGGGTATGGTGGCGGGCACCTGTAACCCCCTCTACTCAGGAGGGTGCGGCTCGAAAATAGCTCGAAGCTTGAACCCAGGAGGGGAAGGCTGGAGTGAGCCTGCGCAACAGAGCAAGACTGTTAAAAAAAGAAAGAAAAGATTCAAAGATTCAAGCTCAAGCAGGCTAGCTCCAGTCTGGGCCTTTAACTGTTATGCTAGCTGTCACCACTAGAGTGAAATAGAAGGGTGTGCACAGCCCTTCCAAGGAGGCCTGCTGGCGCACAGTAGGCACTGTGTACGTGTGAATTGGGTTACTGGGCACAATTCACCATGAAAGGCATGGCTTGCTCAGTCTCCGTACCTGCTCTTACAGAGCTCTTGGTCTCATTCCTGGAGCCCACCCATTCATCACAGGCCCAAGCTGGACCCCCTTCCCTGGTCCCAGTCTCTGGACAGCTTGCTCCTATAAGAAGGCCCTTGTACCTCTGTCCCTTTTCCCTTATGGGTCCGGGGCAGCATTTTCAGGTGGGGATGTTAGATAGAGTGACTTCAACTCCAGAGCAGTGGCCATGGTTACCGTGGTATTTCCCGAAAGTGCAGCGTTGCCATGGCGTCTCCACGACGACCAGAGCATCTCATTCATTATCCTCAGCACCTTGGCAGAGAAAGCTGGGACTAGGGCTAGGGGAGTGCAGTGGGAGGCTGGCTGAGGGCTGTGGGCCACTGGCCTTTGTGGCTGAGGTTCCCCTCATGCCCCTGCCTACCCCAAGCCAAGGTTCCTCTGCAGGCTCTGGAGTTATTTCCCACCCATGGGGTCTGGGTTCACATTTCAGCTCTGCCACTGAACATTGTGTGATGTTGGGCAAGTGACTTAACCTCTCTGAGCCTTATTTTACTCAACTGTAAATGTGGATAACAATATTAGTTGTAAGGATTACATGAAATGAGGTATAAAAAATGCTGGCTGGGCGTGGTGGCTCACACCTGTAACCCCAGCACTTTGGGAAGCCGAGGTGGGTGGATCATCTGAGGTCAGGAGTTCAAGACCAGCCTGGCCAACATGGCAAAACCGCATATCTACAAAAACTAGCTGGGCATGATGGTGGGTGCCTGTAATCCCAGCTACTTGGGAGGCTGAGGTGGGAAAATTGCTTGAACTTGGGAGGTGGAGGTTGCAGTGAGCCAAGATAGTGCCATTGCATTCCAGCCTGGGTGACAGAGTGAGACTCCATCTCAAAAAAAAACCGAAAAGTGCTTAGCACAGTGCCAGGCTCATAGTATGGCAGTATTCATAATGATGATAATTATAATGTTGTTGGTGTTATTTTTATTGTAGAAACCCTTGGGTTTCAGGGAGGAATGAAAGACCAAACTCAAAGTCAGGAAGGAAACCCATTTGAGTTAAGATTTGGTGGTTTCCATGTGACTGTGGCAAGTCACTTCACCTTGAAGTCTTTGTCTCCTTATCTGTAAATTGGAAATAATAACAGCTGCTCATTCATTTGTATCCTGAGTATTCAATAAGGACCTGACCCTGGGAAAAGTGGGAGCTTCCACGATGAATCAAACTTGTTTCCTGCCCTTGAGTGGCACCCGGGCATCGAGGGAGGAGGAAGAAAGGACACTGTTTTGTGCTGAGGGCTCTGTGTGCTGGGTGCCGGTGAGGGCCTGTGCAGAGGTCAGTAAGCCCTGGTCCTGCCCCACAGATCTGCAAGCTACAGGAGGTGGAGCCATGTGCAGGAATGCCCGCAGTTTACTCTGCACAGACCACATGCTCAGGTGCACCCAGGGGCTGGGCAGGAAGCCAAATGAAGGAAAGAGGTTGGCTGTGAGACTGTACACAGAGATGCTGATGGTGTCAACTGCAAGATACAGGGCCCATTTGAGGCTGGCACTCTAAGTTCCTCAGCTGATGGTGGTGGGTGAGGATGTGTGCCCAGTGTCACCAGAACTTGCCCTCTTTAGAGACAAGTTAGAAGTTCTGACTTTTATGTAAAATCTCCTGATTTAAAAATGTTGCTAACGAATCCCAAATTAAAGAAAAATACTGTGCAAGCCAAAGAGCACAGTCTGCATTTTGTTTGGGCTCCAGGGTCCTGGTTTTCAGCCTCTGCACCGTGGAGTGGGGATGAGGCGGGAGCCTGAGGAATGAGACTTAGGAGTGGGAGAGGGGGCAGTGGTTGGTGATGACTTCAGAGGGGTCATGACTTTGGAACCGGGATCTTGAAAGATACGTAAGTGTCCCAAGGAGTCCGGGGAGGCATTCCAGGCAATGGGAATTTCATCAGCAAAAGCCTCAATGCTTCCCCAAGATTGGTGACTGGCTGGGTGAGGCTGGAATTTAGGGGAAACTGCTGGTGATGTCTGCAAGGCCCAGCAGGCCCAGGGTTGTGGGGGTCATTGAGGCCTCAGCCCCAGCTGTCCTTGAGGCCTTGGTGGCTGCAGGGGGATTAGAAGCCCCTCAGTTATTTACCCCTTGAGCCACGGGAGTTCTGGGGTGCAGGTGGGTGAGGAGGGCCTTGGGTGGAGGGTGGCAGCCTCTGAGTGGATTGCAGAGGGGCTGTGCTGGAAGCCCCCTTTGCCAGCCAGCTGAGTGGCCGGCGCTTTGCTACAAAGCAACTGGCTTCCCCCCACCCACCCCCACCCCAGGGTATTTGGCCTTCTCTGAGGACAGGGGCTACCTTGCTCTCCCTCTGCCCTGGGTTTTGCCATGGCCTTATCTTTAGCCTCTTGGCTTCTATCCAGCTAGCCAGCCAGCTCCCAGTAAGGGCCACAGCCTCAAAAGATAGGGCTGCTTTTCAGGCATGCTGTGAGAGGAGGACAGCAGCCCTGGCTGCCTGGCCCTCTGTGTAATAAGTGTGTCTGGTACCTGCCTGCCTCAGCCCTTGCTCTCCCTCTGTGAAATGAGCTGCCCTCCCCTGCCTGAGTCCTGGGGCTGTCAGACTCTCAAGAGAGGAATGAGCTTGAAAGTGCTTCGTGAGCTAAGCTGTGATCCACATCGTGAGGGATTGTCGTAAGTATGTTAAATAAGCAACAGGGGTGTGTGATAACAGCAGCTGTGTGCCAGGCGTGGTTCTGAGCATCTTATGTATCAACTCATTTAATGTTCACAACCTTGGGAAGTAGGTAGAATTTCCATTTTACATGCTAGGAAACTGAGGCACTGAGAAGTTAAATAACTTGCCCAAGATTACACAGCTACTAAGTGGTGGAGCTTAGTTTTGAATCGAAGCCACTTGGCTCCAGTCTGCACGTGTAACCTGTAGGGTCCATTAATCTAGGACTTTAGGTCTGTGGATGGGTGGCGGGGAGGCTCTGAACTCCTTGAAATTATTATGATATATATATTTTTGAGATGGAGTCTCGCTCTATTGCCCAGGCTGGAGTACAGTGGTGTGATCTCACCTTACTGCAGCCTTTGCCTCCCAGGTTCAAGTGATTCTCTTGCCTCAGCCTCCCGAGTAGCTGGAATTACAGGTGCCTGCCACATGCCTAGCTAATTTTTGTATTTTTAGTGGAGATGGGGTTTCACCATGTTGGTCAGGCTGGTTTTGAACTCCTGACCTTAAGTGATCTGCCCACCTCGGCCTCCCAAAGTGCTGGGATGACAGGCGTGAGCCACCACACCATTATGACATTTTCTAGCGTGTGTGTGTGTGTGTGTGTGTGTATGGCTTTATTGTTTAGATTTTTAGTTTTACATTCACAGCAAAATTGAAAGGAAGATACAGAGATTTCCCATATGCCTTCTTCCCCTGTACACACGCACAGCTTCCCCCATTATCAACATCCCCCACCAGAGTGGTACTTTTTTTTTTTTTTTTTGAGGTGGGGTCTAGCTCTGTCGCTCAGGCTGGAATGCAGTGGCACAATTATGGCCACTGTAGCCTTGACCTCATGGGCCCAAGTGATCCTCCTGCCTCAGCTTCCTGAGTAGCTGGGTCTACAGGCACATGCCCTGACACCTGGTTCATTTTTTTTTTTTTTTTTTGTAGAGATGGGGGTCTTGCTATATTGCCCAGGCTGGTCTTGAACTCCTGGCCTTAAGTGATCCTCCTGCCTCGACCTCCCAGTCAGGGGACTACAGATGTGAGCCACTGTGCCCAACCCAGAGTGGTAAATTTGTTAGAACAGATGACCCTGCATTGACACAGCATTATCACCCAGAGTCCATAGTTTACTTTCGGGTTCACCCCTGGTAGTATGCATTCTGTGGGTTTGGACAAATATATAATGACATGTATCCACCATCGTTGTCTCATACACAGTAGTTTCACTGCCAAAAAAATTCTCTTTGCTCTGCTGATTCATACTGTCAACCCCCAACCTCTGGCAACCATGTGCATTTTTTTAATGTGCATATTTTTTATGTCTGAAAAATGTCAGATTCCCACAGGGGTTCGTGGCTCCCACATTCCTGAGACTCTGAGCTGCATCATTCACACTCTGAAAGGTTGTTAATCTGACAGAGGGTCACTGACCACAGCACTCAAGCCTGTGAGGAGTGGCTGGTGGCTGCTCTCCTCTGCTTCCATGGGATTGGGTGGCCAACGTGGGCAGGACGCCATCAGGGCATCCCCACCTCCTATCCACTGTGCTTCTGTCCTGGACCTAGGCCAAGGGGTGGGGCTGGGCTTCGGCCACAGGCTGCCCTTATTAGTGGTAAATGGGACACCTGGGTACCTTGAGTGTAAACAGGACCAGTCACCCCAGCCTTCCTGGCTCTGCCCAGGACACCTCCTCCTTTTTGCCCTGCTCTCAGCTAGAATTGCATGGAGTCCCTGGAAAGTGCCACACATGTTCTTATCTCCAAACTGTGGTATGTGCCATTTCCTCTATCTACCCCTGCCCAACCCTTACTTTTTGTTCTGGTCGGCTTAGGTACCCTTCCTCCAGGAAGCCTTGCCGGTCCCCTCCTTCCCCCTGCCAGAACAGTTAAGGACCCCTCAGTTCTCCCAAACACCCCTCCCATCCCTGTCTGTCACACTTGTCCCCCTGCATTGCAGATGCCCATTTTCTTGGCTGCCTCTGGTTCCTCAGGGTACTGGCACTGAAATGTAGAATATCAGAGGTGAAGGAGCCCCCAGAGATCACCTGCCCCAACCCCCTTCTAACATGTAGGAAGCCCAGAGGGAGCCACACAGTGCATCATGGCAGAGCTGAGACCAGACCTGTTGTCCCAGTCACTTCCTCATTTCACAAACAAAAATCGGAAATAAAAATCACCCAGAGATAATCACTGTTAATGGTTTTTTTTTTTTGCATTTAGCACCAGTTTCTAGCCTATGCACAAAAATATTTTAAAAAAATTGTGACCACACGTACAAACTGTTTTATAAATGTTTTTGACTTTGGCAATACATATGGTAATTATATTTCTATGTCAGTACATGTCCTTCTTCAACCTATTGTAAATGGCTGCCTAGGATTTCATCATATGCCTGTATTATAATTTTTTTTTTTTTAGATGGAGTCTCACTTTATCACCCTGGCTGGAGTGCAGTGACGTGATCTCAGCTCACTGCATCCTTCGCCTCCCAGGTTCAAGTGATTCCCCTGCCTCAGCCTCCTGGGTAGCTGGGACTATAGGTGTGTGTCACCACGCCCGACTAATTTTTGTATTTTTAGTAGAGATGAGGTTACACCATGTTGCCCAGGCTGGTCTTGAACTCCTGACCTCAAGTCATCCGCCCACCTCGGCCTCCCAAAGTTCTGGGATTACAGGCATGAGCCACCACGCCCGACCCTTGTGTTATAATTCCTAAATACAATCTCCCATTGTTTGGGATTTGCTGTTATAAGCAGCACTAGGATTTGTGTTCTTGTGGAAAAATCTTTACACACTTTTGCAGTAATACCTCTAGGATAAATTCCTGGAAGTGCAGCTGTTGAGTCTGGAGCATGCTGTACCCATGCTGAGCACATCATATAGTCTTGGGGCTGGAAGGGATTTCAAAGATCTTTACCCTCTAGGCTGGGCCCAAGCCTTGAATTCCCTGCTGGCCTCTTTAGCCCTGGCTCTTACACCTTCCATCTAGACCTGGGCAACTCTCCTTCTAGCTTTGAGCTGCTGTGACTGATAGTTGCTCCTTGGGGGCCAGGCGTGGTGGTTCATGCCTATAATCCCAGCACTTTGGGAGGCCAAGGCGGGTGAATCACCTGAGGTCAGGAGTTCAAGTCCAGCCTGATCAACATGGAGAAACCCCATCTCTACAGGCGTGGTGGTGCATGCCTGTAATCCCAGCTACTCAGGAGGCTGAGGCAGGAGAATCACTTAAACTGGGAAGGCGGAGGTGGCGGCGAGCCGAGATCGCGCCATTGTCTAGCCTGGGCAACAAGAGTGAAACTCCACCTCAAAAAAAAAAAGGAAAGAAAAAAAGAAAGTTGCTCCTTGGGTTGCTGGGAAATCTCACTTCTTGTGACTTCATTACTATTTAAGGGAGACTGGAAGGCTGTGTTTGGGGTTGCTGTTTGGGATGAGAGAATTGGGGCCTTTGTGTCGTGTATATGCATCTTCATTAACTTTCCAGTGAGATGAGGACAGGAGGCGTGGCCTGGGTGCGGGGGGTTCAGGCTGAGGGGGAGGCTGGAACCCAGAGTTATGGCTGCCTGGGTGGACAGAAGGTCCAGGGCAGGGGAGGCCTCCCCTCTGCATCCTGTGGTGGCAGTATGGCGATCCTCAGGAAGGCTGTTTGGTCGTCTGTTGTCCTGGGCTGCTGTGTGCACCTGTGGGTACGTACCCCGAGGATGAGAGATACCTGGTTGCATTAGGGGCAAATATGACATCTACCATGTTTCTTGTGCCAAGCTCCTCAGACACATTTACTTAACACTCAGCTACAGCCATGAGCTGCAGGGGTGCTGGTGTTACAGATGAGCTCACTGATGCTTGAAAGGTGTAATGGTCACCTGAGGCCTTCTCACACAGCTAAGGCACACATGCCCTGCAGCCTGCTAATGAATCCTGGCTTGGCTTCATTCTGAGTCTCCTTTCCTCGGATGGAGACTCAGTCTTTTCGTCTATCAGATGGGGCTGCTGGGCTCGTTCAAAGAGAGCAACGGGTTAGGAAGGGAATGGAATATGGCAAGGATGTGGTATTCAGTCATGATTTAGAATTCTACCTCTAGTTCCCAGGCTGTGCAAATGTTTATCATCTCTCCCCATCCTTCCTGCTCCTGGATTTTTCTTGGCCTAGCCTTGGACTCCGATAATGATCAAAAATAGCAACTCCCATTTGTAGATACCATATGCTAGGTACTGCTCTAAGTCATTTATAAACATTGTTGGACTTAATCCTCCAACCCCTCATGAGATGGGTTCATATTATTTATTGTCTGCCCCATTTTACAAGTAGGGAAACTGGGGCTCAGAGATATTAAAGAGCTTGCTCTAAATCATGCAACCTTGGTTCGGCAGCCGTATTTGTATTTGGGCACTCCTAGGTCAGCTCCTGTGTGTCCACAGTTAGCTGAACCCTGAAGCCCACACTCTGACGCTCCTGTTCTCTCCACTCTCCACAGCCTTAGTCCCGTGGGCCCCACGGAGTGAGCGGCATGCGGCACCCCCGGGCCTGCCCAGTGTCCTCTGGCCTGCTGCCCTGCAACCCCAGAAGGCCCTGACGCCCTGGGGCACTTCTGCTCTGCACAGGACCACGCGGGGGTTTGCCATGGTGACATAAAGGGGCGCGGAGGAAGGAAGGAGCGTGACCAGCCTGTGGACTGCGCCCCTGGCTGGGAGGAAGGACTGGGGGCCCAGATCCTCCACTCCCAGTGCCCCACAAGGGCCTCGCTTCCTAAGTCTCTGTGAATTTGTTGGTCAGTGGACGATTCTCGTGTCTCCTCCTGTGTGGGGCCTTGGGGTAGCCAGGGCACGCCGGGCCTCCAGCGGCCAAGGTCTCGGAGGCCAGGATGCCTGCCCTGGCATGCTTCCGGAGGCTGTGTCGGCATGTATCCCCGCAGGCTGTCCTTTTCCTGCTGTTCGTCTTCTGCCTGTTCAGCGTTTTCATCTCGGCCTACTACCTGTATGGCTGGAAGCGAGGCCTGGAGCCCTCGGCGGATGCTCCCGAGCCTGACTGCGGGGACCCACCGCCCGTGGCCCCCAGTCGCCTCCTGCCGCTCAAGCCTGTGCAGGCAGCCACCCCTTCCCGCACGGACCCGTTGGTGCTGGTCTTTGTGGAGAGCCTCTACTCGCAACTGGGCCAGGAGGTGGTGGCCATCCTGGAGTCCAGCCGCTTCAAATACCGCACAGAGATTGCGCCGGGCAAGGGTGACATGCCCACACTCACTGATAAGGGCCGTGGCCGCTTCGCCCTCATCATCTATGAGAACATCCTCAAGTATGTCAACCTGGACGCCTGGAACCGGGAGCTGCTGGACAAGTACTGTGTGGCCTATGGCGTGGGCATCATTGGCTTCTTCAAGGTACACAAGAAGCAGGGTCCCTGAGCAGTTCAGAGCCCCCTCTGCAGACTCATAGCTCAGTGCCTGACGTCTCATCTGTGAAATGGGTGTAATGGTAGCACCCGCCTCCCGGGTTGTTGGGAGGGTTAAATGAGTGAGTATATGTAAAGCACTGGGAGCGTGCGGTGCCCACTGCCTGGCATGGGCTTTGTAAGTATTAGTGGAGCATGCCAGGGGGATCACCTGCTATGCATGGGGTCCAGCACACAGCAGGTGCTTGCCTAAAGGAGGCCACAAGGATAAGTGTGAAGTCGGAGGGGCATGCTCTGCTAGGTGCCCCAAAACCTGTCAAGGCAATCTGCCCTAGGAGGGCCTGTGCACCCATTTTTCAAATGAGCAAACCAAGGCTCCGGGAGTTAAGTTACTTATGCAAGGTTTTGCAGCCTGTAAGTGGAGAAGCTGAGATTTGAACCTAGACATAGACAGTTTGGGGTCTCTATCCCATGCTCTTTCCTCTTGGTGGTGGTGGAGTATGGCGTTAATATACCTCCTGACCCAGAGCCATTTTGTGTGAGGAGAAAGGAGAATGAAATCCCACTGGCAGATGGGGAGTTGTTCTGGGCCTTATGGGGCTCCCAGAATGACCGTCAGGATTGGGGTCCTTGCAGAAAGGGTGTCACAGAGAATCTGTCCTTGGCGGGGGGAGGTTGGGAATGGTGGGCGGGGGATCCAGATGCTGTGGTCAGAGAAGGCTGACCTGCAAGATGAAAGCAGACATTAGCTGGGACTCTAGTTGGATGTTTTGGAGGTGGCAGGGAATTTGTTACTTCATTCAACAAATATTTACTGAGCACTCACAGTGTTTGTGGTCCTGTGCTAGCGGTGATCGAAGTGGACAAAGTCCCTGCTGTCATGGAGCTGGCATTTCAGTGCTGTGGGAGTGGGTGGGTGACAGGCAGTGAGCAAATAAACACAGGATGGGGCAGGTGTGATCAGTACAAAAAGAAACAAAGCAGGGAAAGGACACAGAGGGTAGTGGGGGTGGGAGCTTGACATTATTTTAGGAAAGTCGTCTTTGATAAAGTGACCTGAAATAAATGAGGGGAGGAGCCGTGTGGCTTTCTGTGCAAAGAGTCTTCCAGGAAGAAGGGATAGTAAGTGCACAAGTCCTAAAGCAGCCTCTTGCTTGGTGTGAGCCAGGAGAGGAGGAGCGGGAGACGGGTCAGAAGTGGCCTGTGTCCACTGCGGGGTGCCCGTTTGTGCCAGGCCTTCCTAGTGCACTTGTGCACTGGGCCCTGTCTCCTGGAGGGCTTCTCATGGCGTGTTCTTTCACACCCTAATACAGCAGGAAGCTCTGCCACTGAAAGGTATTGTGAGCCAAGAATTTGAAGGCCCTTAGAAGTCCTGCAGTAGAGCAACCAGTGAGATTTGTTCTCAACTGGCTTGATCACAAAACCTTTTCTTTTACAGAGCACCCTCCGGGGAACGCTGGCCTGGTTTATGGCTTTACAATGACATCAAGTCAGACTATCTCCATTGTCTGTTTTTCTCTTTTCTCTTGGACTCTGTACCCTTTCCTGCCATGAACTTCATTAAGTTCTATTCAGAGCTCCAGGCCTGAAAAGCGTCAGGAGGCTGACGTTTATTGAGTGCTCACTCAGTGCCGTGCACCGTCTACATGCGTTGTGCAGATTCACGCACTTCACACCAAGGCAGGTGACCAGCAGCCTGATTTAAGATAGGAGGAAACTGAGGCAAAGGAGGATAAGCAATGTGTCCAAGCCTACACCTCTGATGAGTATAGGTCTGAGATTTGAACTCAAGTAGTCCTGCCCCAGAGGTCTTAGTCTTAACCACGATGTCATGAGTCCAGGAGCCTCACATACCATTTATTCAGGAGAAGTGGCATCAGAGGCCACACCCAGTGCACAGAGCTCCCACAGTCTTTGGGGACCAGGCAGTGGGCTGTGGTCATTGGGCATAATTGGTACAATGGAGCTTGGGCGCTGTCTGGCCCCAATTCCTTGCTCTGCAGAAGGTGAACAGGAGGCCCAGCGAAGGGTGGGGACATGTTCAGAGTCTCATTGTGGGGCCAGTGGTAATTCCAGGACTTGGTGCTCTCTTCCTACCCTGTTGCCTAGGACAAGACTATCTTTGGTTTTGAGCAGAGGCCTGTGATTTTCTGCTCAAATGCATGCCCCCTGGTGGTCAAGGCACATCTTTCCACTCTTTCTGCAAGACCAGCTTCCCCGCTGTGTGCTGGGCTTGCCAAGTGAGGATTGTTTGTGGGCTCCAGGGATCTGAAGACTCATTTTCCAGTTCCCACTGATGCTGGATGCCCAGGGCAGTGTGAGAACAGGGACTTAAAAGTCCAGACAGATTCAGATCTCTCTGTCACTTAGAAACAGAGTGACTTTGGGTAAAATGCTCAACTCATCTGCAAAGTGGGGCTAATTACAGCTCCTGCCTCACTGGTGTGTGTTGAAAACAAGACAGTGGGTGGGGAGCACTGAGCCCATTGCCTGGTACTGGAGCCACTCAATAGATGGTAGCTATCATGCTTTGTTATCTCCAGGTTCAGTAAACAGCAGTGGTAACACTGTGTCTGTCTTGTGGCCCTGACCAATGTGTGCCCCTGTGGGATCCTGGAGGGTGGGAATAGGGTCATCCTCATCTGGATCCCTACTGCCTGGCACTGTCATGCCTCAACCTTGAAGTTCCAGGTGACCTGGGGCTAAACACATCCTGGCAGGGGTCTGGCAAGGAGTACCTGACCTCTTTCATTAAGCACTTACTGTGTCCCAGTCACTGAGCTTGGTGCTTTGCAGGCATTTCATGGCTAATTCTCACAGCTATCCTGTGAAGTAGGCACTTTATTTTCAGATAAGGACCTGAGGTTCAGAAAGTTAAATGGCTTGTCCAGAATGACATAGCTACAGGTTGAGTGTCCCTTGTCTGAAATGCTGGGGACCAGAAGTGTCTCGGATTTTGGAATGCTTGCATTCTACTTACCAGTTGAGCATCCCTAATCTGAAAATCTGAAATCCAGAATGCTGCAATAAACATTTCCTTTGAGCATGACCTTTGGAGGTCACATTGGTGCTCAAAAAGTTTTGGATTTTGGAGCATTCTGGATTTTCAGATTAGAGATGCTCAACCTGTGGTAAGTCATAGAGCCAAGATCTGACAGTCCAGCTTGTTGTTTCTAACCCAGCCACAGGAGCAAACGGACTGACAGGGAGCCTGAGGCTCAGAGAGGAGATGTGGGATTCCCAAGGTCCCCCAGGTAATGGTGAGGTCTGTGCTTGGCCTCCACCTCTGCATTCCCGAATCAGGGCTTCTCTTCCCTCTGCCTGGGGGACCCCATTGGAAGATTTGGTGTCTCCGGAGTGGGTACTCAGTGGTGAGGAGCAAGAGGGATTTCCACTGCTGTGTGGTGAGGCCTGCAGTGAGGCCAGCCTCTCGGTGCTGAGGCCCTCCATTCCCTTCTTGGCTGGTTCATTTCATTGCCAACGGATAGGCCATCAGTGACTTGGCTTCCTCCCTTCCTGGATGGCTGGGCAGCTGACTGAGCCTCCAGCACCTGGCAGTCAGCTCAGGGTCGGGACTTTGAAATGGGATCCCTCAGCACCCGTGGTCCAGTGTGGCATCCCAGGCCTCAGCAGGCGATGGACAAGGCCTGAAATGTCTCTGGCCCCTACCGCTTTTGTCCCCACACAGCCCAAGTAGTTCCCATCCTTGGTCAGGGCTGTCTTAGGAGTCGTGAGCAGCCTGGAGCTGGGGAGGTAGCTGAGGACTGGGCTGTGCGCTGGGCCTCAGCACCCGAGGCTGGCTCAGGACAAGGTGGGGAGGTACTCTTGATGTTTGGGGAATCACATGCAGGCTACTTAATGTGGTTTACGAGGCCAGGGCCCTGCAGAGCCTTTTTGGGAATTAGAGATGAGTGAAAGGCACTCTTCTGGACAGGTACAGCTCTGCATGACCTGCGCACCCCTGTGAGTGCCCCCTGAGCAGCTCTCCTGGGGGCCCCACACATGACCCCACCTCCCTCTCCAAACTCATTTTGCTTTGCCCTGCCCCACTCACTCTCCAGGCAGCAGCCACATGGATCTTTTTAAAATGCAAATTGGAACCTGTCATCCTTTGATGGAGTCTTTGAGGCCTTCCTGCTGCTGCTTCAATCCTCCAGCACCTTGCAGGCCTGGCTCCAGCTGACCTATCTGCCTCATCTCCTCGTTTCCCTCTTGGTCACTCTGCTGCCTTCTTGCTATTCCTTGGTCATGCTGAGGCCTGTCCTACCTCAGGGCCTTTGCACTTGCTATTCTTGGCCTCTACCTTTCCCTTTGTTTGTGCTTATTTGTTCTTTAAATGTTAGCTCAAAAGTCCCTTTCTCCAGGAGACCTTCTGAGCCCACTAACTGTGCCCAGTAATCTAGTGTTCCACAAATATGAACCTCCTCTGTGTAGCATGTGCCACACTGAAGTTTTATATTTATTCCTGTGATTTCAGTGAATGTCTCTCTTCCCTCCTTGATTTTAAGGTTCACGAGAGCAGGGGCCATGTCTTTGTTTTTCTCACTGTATCACTGGCACTTAAAACAGTGCCTGACACAGCAAATAGTTGTGGAATGAACAGATGAAACCTGTATTGAGCATCTATCATATGCCAGGTACTGGAGAGCTGGCTGTTCCTCTTTTATTCCTTTTAAAAATCCAGTTCTGCATTAAATTGTGTGTGTTCCTGCTGGGTATCAAGCTGGGCACCAGGGGTCCAAAGGTGAAACATCATAGCCCCTAACCTTAAGGGGTTGCAGGCTGGTGGGAGATAGAACGCTGAAAATAAAATATTGCAGCTGAGGCTTTAACACGGTCTCAGGAAGGCCAGTGCAGAGAAGAGGGTATATGCATTGGGTATGAATTATGAGCAGGAGTTTGTCAGGCCAAGAAGACAGAATGGAATTGGCAGAGGAACAAGGACAAATTGTACCATATTCAGGGGCAGGTGGCTGAGAGGGTGAGGAAGGTCATGAAGGAACAGGGGCTGTGAGCCTAGGGAAGAGGGGACTGGGGCACACCATCTTCAGACTTCCAAGGAGCTGGGCAGCCACATGCCTTGAGAGAAGGGAGGCAGAGACTTCACCACTGATGGCAATGACCGGGCAGGCACCATAGTGAGGGAGTGGCCTCTGGAGTGCTAGGGGCGTATGGGGCACCCCCAGCAGAAACCTCCTCTTTGAGCGTCTGCATTGGCATCCACGCAAGATGTCTCCTGAAGAAAAGGTTGCGTGGCCAGAGCCAGTTTGGAAACCCCAGGCAACCACGCCTAATGGTTAGGTGTGTGGGTGCTAGGGCTCGACCTCTTGGCAGTGATTCATAGCTCCTCTGTGCTACCGAGGGCAGCATGCCCCTCCAAGCCTCGGTTTCCACACCTGTGAAGTGGGATACGCAGGCTGCTGTGAGGACTGAATGAGCAGTTTCTCATCATGCCACAGGCCATATTCTGAGCACACTGCCGGTATTGATACTGATCATCCTCTACCACTCCTGGAGTTATTTTCTGTTCTTAGCCACATTTTACAGCAGAAACTGAGGCACAGAGAGGTAATATAACTTGCCCAAAGTCAGGCAGTCTGCAGGATTCATATTCTCAACCGCTAGATTTTCTTCTGTGTGGTTTAGCCTGTCTAGGCCTCTGTCTGCTATGTGTAAAATGGGTATGAGAGCAGTGTCTCCATCATGGGGTCATTGGACGGTTAACAGCATTCCTGTCTGCAAAGTGCACAGCACCTAGTGCCTGGCTTTGGTAAGTGAGTCATGTGTGTTTGTGAGTATATTATTGTGCAGGGTGGAGCGCAGGGCCAGGGTGGTGAGCCCTCCATGAATGCTGGTGAATATTGATACCACTGTTATGATCCACATGTGAGAGACTGTGTCCTTTGGGGTTCTGGATGTGACAGTTCTATTCCCCTTCCTGCCCCCCATTGACTGCAGGCCAATGAGAACAGCCTGCTGAGCGCGCAGCTCAAGGGCTTCCCCCTGTTCCTGCACTCAAACCTGGGCCTGAAGGACTGCAGCATCAACCCCAAGTCCCCGCTGCTCTACGTGACGCGACCTAGCGAGGTGGAGAAGGGTGTGCTCCCCGGCGAGGACTGGACGGTGTTCCAGTCAAATCACTCCACCTATGAGCCAGTGCTGCTGGCCAAGACGCGCTCGTCTGAGTCCATCCCGCACCTGGGCACAGATGCCGGCCTGCACGCCGCCCTGCACGCCACTGTAGTCCAGGACCTGGGCCTGCACGACGGCATCCAGCGCGTGCTGTTTGGCAACAACCTGAACTTCTGGCTTCACAAGCTTGTCTTCGTGGACGCCGTGGCCTTCCTCACGGGGAAGCGCCTCTCCCTGCCATTGGACCGCTACATCCTGGTGGACATTGATGACATCTTCGTGGGCAAGGAGGGCACACGCATGAAGGTGGAGGATGTGAAGGTATGGCTGGGGGTGCCAGACCAGGCAAGGCAGGCGGGGCCTGGCAAGCTTCAGCCTTCAGGTGCTCCATTGTGGGTGTGCCCTGTCTGCATCTCCCCTGTGCTGGGAGTTACTTAAAAGACAGTCTCACTCTGCTTCCTATCCTGCTAGTTGGTTTTTATTAATTGTCTTATTAGAAGCAAGTATCATTTAAAACTTGATTGAAGCATTGGCCAGGTGTAGTGGCTCACACCTGTAATCCCAGCACTTTGGGAGGCCGAGGTGGGCAGATCACTTGAGGTCAGGAGTTTGAGACCAGCCTGGCCAACGTGGCGAAACCCCATCTCTACTAAAAATACAAAAAAAAATTAGCCAGGTGTGGTGGTGTATGCCTGTCATCCTGGCTACACAGGAGGCTGAGGCAGGAGAATCGCTTGAACCTGGGAGGTGGAGGTTGCAGTGAGCTGAGATTGTGCCACTGCACTCCAGCCTGGGTGACAGAGCAACACTCTGTCTCAAAAAAATTTAAAAAACTTTATTGTATTGAAGTATTGAATATAGAGGAATTTTGCATCTGGAATGTGGAGTTTAAGTTTGTATAATATGTATGGAAGAAGACATCCGGACAAAGATGGGAGCTGTACAGTGCTGTTTGTCCGCCTTTAATTTAAATATGATTTTTAACTCTTAAAAATGTTTATGTTAATGTCAGAGCGCCTACAAAACTCTTAAAATAAGGATGAAAGCTTGAATCATGCATGAGGCAGATTTTAACTGAGGTGTAAGTAGACAGTGGAATGCATGTGTTTAATTCAAAAAAGGTTTGCTGGCCGGGTGTGGTGGCTTGTGCTTGTAATCCCAGCACTTTGAGAAGCCAAGGGAGGAGGATTGCTTGAGCCCAGGAGTTTGAGACCAGCTTGAGCAACATAGGGAGACATTGTCTGTACAAAAAATAAAACATTAGCTGGGTGTGGTGGTAGTCGTCCTGTAGTCTTAGCTATCTGGGAGGCTGAGGCAAGAGGATTGCTTGAGCTTGGGAGGTTGAGGCTGCAGTGAGCCATGATTGTGCATGGCATTCCAGCCTGGGCCACAGAGCAAGACCCTGTCTCAAAAAAAAAAGTGTTTACTAAACAAAACTGTGTAAAAGTACTTTGCAGGACCACAAGATTTTACACACACGTGAACTGTCATTGTGACAAACAGCCTACAAATTAAGACCATTAAACAATCTTTAAAATACAGTTTTCATCTACTCACTGTTTTACTTAAACTTATTCGCAAAGGAGATGGCATCCTGGTGTAAATAGGAAATCCGGATCAGTTGCCATAAATAGAGGGCAACCATAACAATAAATCCAATGAAAACAAAACAGGGGGATTAAATTCTAGAGACATTCTGCTGTCTGCTGACAGCCTGTCCTCTCTTATAGGAGATTAGCAAGTGTTAGAAACATATTAGCACCAAACCCAGGCTTGTCTTTGATGTTAGCAGGAGGCTTTAAAAAGAGACTTGTAAGAGGAATTCTGAAATCTCTGGTAGGGGTTGGCCCTGGGGCCTGGAAGGAAGGTCCTGGTGGCGTTCATCGCCCTGCCTTGGTCAGGAGTGAACTTTGCTCTTCCTTACACCTCTAGAGAAGGGCAGAATGGATGACATTCGGGAGCAGGCACTGTCTGAGGAGTTAAGACCTAATTTGAGTCGAGTCCCATGCCTAAGCCTCAGCTATAAAATGATGAGATGGGGTAGATGGGAAGTTTTCAGGCTATTTCCTGGTGCCCCAGGGGTCTCCCATAGGTGCCTGGATAGCTGGGGTGGGGGTGAGGGGGATGTTTTGGTGCCAGGCTCAGCCCTCCAGGCTCCACCTCAGTTGCTCCAGCGGTGCTGCTTTGCGCTGCTTTTATGCATTGTGTTTCCTCCTGAAATTCCATTCTCTTAAAGGCTTTCCTGTTTAAAGAACGTTTTAGCCTTCCAGTCTAAGTCTTCATGCAGTGCCACCACCTGCCTCTGGCAAGGTAGATTGCTCTGTGTTCTACTTGAGGGGTTCTTCCAGTGGCCCAAGCTCATTTTCTCCTGCAGGAACCTAGGTTCTTGCTGTCTGTCCAGTGAGTTCTGGAGAGACTGTGGTCCAGGGTCAGGTTGAGGCTGAGGAGATCAGGTTCCTGGGCTCACTGTGTTCCTATAAGCCCTGAATTTCTCTCTCTTATTAATTTTCCGTATTTTAATTTTTTTTTTTTTTTTGAGATAGAGTCTTAGTCTGCCACACAGACTGGAGTGCAGTGGCGGGATCACAGCTCACTTAAGTGATCCTAAGCCAAGCAATCCTCCCATCTCAGCCTCCTGAGTAGCTGGGATCACAGGCATATGCCACCATACCCAGCTAGTTTTTTGTAGAGCCCAGGTTTCGCCATGTTGCCCAGGCCGATCTGAAACTCCCGGAGTCAAGTGCTGTACCCACCTCGGCCTCCCAAAGTGCTGGGTTTATAAGCATGAGCCACCGTACCTGGCCCTATTTTTTCTATTTTTAAAGTGAGAGGAATGATAGCAGTTTGAGGCCATTTCTGTAGAACAATAGAAATAGAAAAATAGGATACAAACCAAAAATGCAAATAGAGGCACCCTCTTTTACACACTCAGCTCAATTCAGATTGCAAAGTGCTTCTCCAGCCACAATCCTACTTGCCTTAAACATTTTTGTGAGTCAGAAAGGGCAGAGGTTTTTTTTTTTTTTCTTTAATCCCAAGCACAGCCTACAACAGAGCCCTTCTTTCAGAGACATGAATGTCGCCTCATTAGCTTGTACAGTACTGGCTGTACAGCACAATTTAAATAATACCAATAGCAGCTGCCTATTCAGGGCTTGGTGAGTCCTTGTGCTTAGCCCTTTCTGGCTGTTGCTTCATTGGGTCCTTACAGCAGCCCTGTGAGGTGGGTGTTGTTCTGAGTCCCATTTTACAGAGGTGGGCACTGAGGCTCAGGGAGTTGAGGTAACTTGCCCAAGGCCACACAGCTGGAGCATGCATGTCCACCAGGCAGTGCACGGCCCTGGTAAGATGCTGGTGGTGACTACATTGCCTGGGGAGGGCCAGGACTTTTAGTTTGTAAAGTGCTCTGATAGCTGGCTCTTACGGGTTTCTTTTTTCTTTTTCTTTTCTTTCTTTCTTTTTTTTTTTTTGAGACGGAGTTTTCTTCTTGTTGCCCAGGCTGGAGTGCAATGGCACGATCTTCGCTCACTGCAACCTCCGCCTCCTGGGTTCAAGCAATTCTTCTGCCTCAGCTTCCCGAACAGCTGGGATTACAGGCTCCTGCCACCACACCTGGCTAATTTTGTATTTTTAGTAGAGACGGGGTTTCACCATGTTGGTCAGGCTGGTTTTGAACTCCTGACCTCAGATGATCTGCCCGCCTCAGCCTCCCAGAGTGCTGGGATTACAGGCATGAGCCACCGCGCCCAGCGGCTCTTACAGGTTTCTGAGCCACTTTGTGGCTCATGTGTCCTAACCCCAGAGTACACCTGTATATTTGTTTCATAAGTCAGTGTCCCTTCATTGACTTGAAAAGCACTGGGTACGCAGCGCATGGGAAGACTGCACTGGTGGGCGCACAGTATCCCATCCTTGGAAAGGTTATGGCCCTTTAATATCAGCGTTGCATTCCATCAGCAAAGAGAAATCCTCCACATTTGATAGATGAAGACACAGGCTCACAGCGGCAGTGACCACAGACATAGCATTGGCCACCATTTTTCATCACTTACCAGATGTCAGGCAGTTTTACTTACAATATCTTTTTTATAATTGTTTAATCTTTTTAGAACAGGGTCTTACAGTTGGACCCATGTTGGATTCTAACTCTTGGGCTCAAGCAATCATCCTGCCTTAGCCTCCCAAATAGCTGGCATACATGCGGTTATCTTACTTGATTCTTGCAAGAGCCTTATGAGGGAGATATTATCATCCCTGTTTTACATTTGACAAAACCAAGGCCTAGAGGAATGTGAAGCCTTTTCAAAGACACATAGCAGAGCTGGGTGGGATTCTAGATTTTCCCTTGCCAGAGGCCTGGGGGATGGCAGCATAGGGCTGGCTTCAAGAGTATGTGATCTGTGCAGCCACACAGAGCCCCATGCTCAGAGGGAGCCCATTACATGGTTTAATGCCTGATGTTGCCTTCTTGACGTTGTTTTTTTTGAGACGGAATCTCGCTGTGTCACCCAGGCTGGAGTGCAGTGGTGCGATCTCGGCTCACTGCAACCTCTGCCTCCCAGGTTCAAGCGATTCTCCTGCCTCAGCTTCCCAAGTAGCTGGGATTACAGGCTTGTGCCACCATGCCTGGCTAATTTTTGTATTTCCAGTAGAGACTGGGTTTTGCCATGTTGGCCAGGCTGGTCTTGAACTCCTGACCTCAAGTGATCCACCCGCCTCAGCTTCCCAAACTGCTGGGATTACAGGCATGAGCCGCCACGCCGTCCTTGACATTCTTTATCATTTTTGAACAAGAGGTTTCCACGTGTTTTCACTGCCCTCAGTGGGAGGAGCAGGGAGCTCCTGGCTTTCCCTCACTCCTTCGTTTCTCCCCTGCCTGTCCTAGGCCCTGTTTGACACACAGAACGAACTACGCGCACACATCCCAAACTTCACCTTCAACCTGGGCTACTCAGGGAAATTCTTCCACACAGGTAAGTGGGCTTGCCCCTGCCCTCACTGGCAACTACCAGGACTCCTCAGCACCCAAACCCTCAAAGCACCCATCCACGAGGGCAGCAGGTGGGCTTACTGGCCCACATTAGGGGCAGAGGTGACCCTTTTGCCCCCGTGGAGCCAACAGCCTACAAGAGCAGTCACAGCCCAGGCAGAGGCCATCTGGGGACAGCAGCAGCAGCAACAGCAGCCGCTTGTCCGTCCCTGTCGTTTCGGGCTGTGCAGGCCCAGGTGGGGCATCTTCTCCCTCTTGCCTCTCCCTCCTATCTTTTACAATTATGTGTATTATTTCTGCTTATAAAAGAAGCTGGCTGAATTTTAAGAACATTACAGAAACATGTAGCATAGAAAGTGAAGATGCCCTGTAATTGTACCCACCTCGGATGACCAGTGTCCTGGGTTTATTTTAGAGTCCTAAGGGTTGAGGGTGAGGGCTATAGGTTGCTTGGTGCACACTTTCCTTCCTCTTTGCGGCTCTCTCACTTGCTGTCCTCTCCTCATCTGCTGTCCTTCAGGGAGTGGGCAGGAAGGAACAACCCCTGAGCTGGTCATCTGCAGTGACCATTCCCCCTCACTGCCTTCTGCCCAGGCCTCATTGAGACAGCGTCTCTTGAATTCTAAGAAAACCATTTAGTCAATAATTCAGTAGATGGAGGAGTATATGCAACATAGCCCCAAAGCCAAATAGGAGTGATCCTGGGTTGTCTGTCTGTATTTTTTATATTCTTTTTAAAATTTTTTATTTATTTTTGGCCGGGTGCTGTGGCTCACGCCTGTAATCCCAGCACTTTGGGAGGCTGAGGTGGGCATATTATTTGAGGTCAGGAGTTCAGGACTACCTTGGTCAACATGGCAAAACCCTATCTCTACAAAAAAATACAAAAATTAGCCTGGTGTGGTGGCGTGCTCCTGTAGTATCAGCTACTTGGGAGGCTAAGGCAGGAGGATTGCTTGATCCCAGGAATTCAAGGCTGCAGTGAGCTGTGATCGCACCACTGTACTCCTGCCTGGGTGACAGAGTAAGACTCCATCTCAAAACAAAAAGAACAAAAATTATTTATTTTTAGAGACAGGACCTCTCTCTGTCACCCAGGCAGGAGTACCGTGGTGTGATCACAGCTCACAGCAGCCTTGAACTCCTGGGATCAAACAACCCTCCTGCCTTAGCCTCCCAAGTAGCCGGTACTATAGGTGCATGCCACTATGCCTGGCTATTAATATTTTAAAAATTTTTGTAGAGATGGGGCCTCGCACTATGTTGCCTAGGCTGGTCTCAAACCTCTAGGCTCAAACGATCCTCCCACTTTGGCCTTCCAAAGTGCTAGGGTTTCAAGTGTGAGCCACTGCACCTGGTTGTTTTTTATATTCATAACCCTTAGTATATCAGAGGTGGTTATAGTAATATGTCTGAGATAGAGGGTCAAACATCCTGTATATATACAAAGAGCTTCCATAGATCATTAGATAAAAGACAAGTGACCTGATTTGGATCATTGGAATAGAATCAGAGCAGGTATGTCAGAGGTAGAAGAAACCCTTGAGATCATTGACTCCAGACCCTGATTGTGCAGATGGGCCCAAGGATCTAGAGAGCAGGTAGTCTTGGCCAAGGTCCCCCACTGAGTCAAGGGCACACTCTAGAATTCAGGGCTCTGGGCTGGGGCTCTGTCTGCTCCTGTGCTGTAGCCCAGATAACTCTTTCAGTCAGCTCCTGGGTAGGCTGTGGCCCTGCTCTCCCATCCCCAGGCAGAGGCCCAGTGGGCGGGTCTGAGCTGCCTGTGCTGCTGCAGGTACTGATGCTGAGGACGCTGGGGATGATCTGCTGCTGTCGTATGTGAAGGAGTTCTGGTGGTTCCCCCACATGTGGAGCCACATGCAGCCCCACCTTTTCCACAACCAGTCCGTGTTGGCCGAGCAGATGGCCTTGAACAAGAAGTTCGCTGTCGTGAGTAAGATTCCCTGCAGGGCAGAGTGGGGCGGGCTAAGGGCTGGGCTAGAGGTCCAGACTGCTGGCCTCTTGCTGCTTTTGCAGTCTGCTCTGACGGATTTTTACTAACACCTCTGGGCCAGGGCCCAGGGAGAGCTGCCTTTATAGCCACTGTCTCCTTGAAGCCTCAAGAGAATAACCCCTTTACAGACAAGAAACCAAGGCTCAGGGAGGTCACACCAGCTACTAAGAGGTCCAGCTGGGACTTAAACTCAGGCCATTTGTTTCCTGCACCCAAGCTCTTACTAGAAGGGGAGGCTCTGGAAAGCTGGAAGAGATGCTCAATGAGGAGGGAACGAGCCCTAGATGCTAGGTAGAATGAAGAGAAGGCAGGAAAGGCCCTCATCCTTGTCCCTCACTACAGGGTACTTGAGTCCTTTGTGCTAGAGGCATGTGCACCGGACCGAGTCAGGAGACCTGGGTTCTAATCCCAGCTCTGCCAGTTGTCCACACTGAGATTCTGGGCACATTCCTTGCCCTCCCAGGCCTCAGCTTCCCACCTTACCATGAAGGCTCAGACCAGCAGCCATGCCAACCTAGCCTCTGATTTCTCTCTCCCATTCTACAAAGGGGGAATAAGGCCCAAAGGGGAAGGACCCCTATGCTCACCCTGGCCTGGTCATCCTCTCCCCAGGAGCATGGCATTCCCACAGACATGGGGTATGCAGTGGCGCCCCACCACTCGGGCGTGTACCCCGTGCATGTGCAGCTGTACGAGGCTTGGAAGCAGGTGTGGAGCATCCGCGTGACCAGCACGGAGGAGTACCCCCACCTGAAGCCAGCCCGCTACCGCCGTGGCTTCATCCACAATGGCATCATGGTGAGTGGGCCCCTGGAAGCCCAGGAGGTGGCAGAATGGAGAGCACAGTCTGTCGTGTGTGTGCACACATTGTCCTGGGAAGCATGGCTCTGGTTTGCTGGCTTAGGGGTTGCAGATCAGCTTCTGCTGCCTCCTCTGGCACCCGAGGCTCTCTGTCCTAGGGAAGGTGAGCTGCCACTCTGACCCCTTTCATGAGCTCTTTCTTAGCTTTTGTGACAGAGGATCAAGGAATAGTGAGCATTCTCGAAAGAGGTTTCTGATGAGGACGTGGGACAGGGCTCTGTTACAGTCTTTTTACTGATTAAAAATTTTTTTCTTGGCTGGACCTGATGGCTCACATCTGTAATCCTAGCACTTTGGGAGGCCAAGGCAGGCAGATTGCTTGAGCCTAGGAGTTTCACACCAGCCTGGGCAATGTAGTGAAACCCCATCTCTACTAAAAAAGTACTAAAAAAAAGTATGCCTGGTGATTAGCCAGGTGTGGTGGTGCGTGCCTGTAGTCCCAGCTACTTGCAGGGCTGAGGCAGGAGGATCACTTGAACCTGGGAGATCAAGGCTGCAGTGAGCCAAGATTGCGCCACTGCACTCCAGCCTAGGTGACAAAGTGAGACACTGTCTCAAAAAAAAAAAAAAATTTTTTTTTTCCCTGGGGCTTCTACCATGCATCTATCCCTTTTTTTTTCTTTCTTTCTTTTTTCTTTTCTTTTTTTTTTTTTTTGAGACAGAGTTTCACTCTTGTCTAGGCTGGAGTGCAATGGCACAATCTCAGCTCACTGCAACCTCTGCCTCCTGGGTTCAAGCAATTCTCCTGCTTCAGCCTCCCGAGTAGCTGGGAAGACAGGCATGCACCACCATGCCTGGCTAATTTTGTATTTTTAGTTGAGACAGGGTTTCTCCATGTTGGTCAGGCTGGTCTCGAACTCCCAACCTCAGGGGATCTGCCCACCTTGGCCTCCCAAAGTGCCAGGAATTACAGGCGTGAGCCACCGTGCCTGGCCTCGCATCTATCCCTTTCCTTGGCACTGGGGACACAGAAATGCACAAAATGGAGGAAAGTTCCTGCCCTTGTAGACCTGACATTCTAGTGGCGGGAAGCCAGGGACCCTGAACGTTGGGACTGGCTGAAGCCATGGCAGAAGAATATAAATTGTCAAGATTTCATGGACATTTATCACTTCCCCAGTCAATACTCTTGTGATTTCCTATGCCTGTCTTTACTTTAATCTCTTAATCCCATCATCTTCGTAAGCTGAGGATGAATGTCGTCTCAGGACCCTGTGATGATTGTGTTAACTGCACAAATTGTTTAAACAATATGAAATCTGGGCACCTTGAAAAAAGAACAGGATAACAGCGATGTTCAGGGAACAAAGGAGATAACCTTAAAGTATGGCTGCCTGTGGGCCAGGCAGAACAGAGCCATATTTCTCTTCTTTCAAAAGCAAATAGGGGAAATATCGCTGAATTCTTTTTCTCAGCAAGGAACATCCCTGAGAAGAGAATGCGTTCCCAAGGGGAGGTCTCTGAAATGGCTGCTTTGGGAACGTCTGTCTTTTTATGGTTGTAGAGAAGGGATGAAATAAGCCCCGGTCTCCCATAGTGCTCCCAGGCTTATTAGGACGAGGAAATTCTCACCTAATAAATTTTGGTCAGACTGGTTGTCTGCTCTCAAACACTGTCTGCTGATAATATGTTATCAATGACAATGTGTGCCCAAAACTTCATTAGCAATTGTAATTTCACCCCGGTCCTGTGATCTCACCCTGCCTCCATTTGCCTTGTGATATTTTATTACCTTGTGAAGCATGTGATCTCTGTGACCCACACCCTATTCGTACACTCCCTCCCCTTTTGAAAATCACTAATAAAAACTTGCTGGTTTTGCAGCTTGGGGGGCATCACAGGACCTGCTGACATGTGATGTCTCCCCTGGACACCCAGCTTTAAAATCTCTCTCTTCTGTACTCTTTCCCTTTATTTCTCAGACCAGCAGACACTTAGGGAAAATAGAAAAGGGCCCACGTTGAGTATCGGGGGTTGGTTTCCCCTGATACATGTGTAAAGTATACAGTGGTCAGATGGTGATGAGTGCCACGGACAAAGTTAAGCAGGGAATGGAAGGAAGGAAGGCTGGCAAGAGGGGAAGGCTGGCAAGAGGAGAAGCTGGTTTAAATAAAGTGGCTAGGTGGGCCTTCCTGGATAAGCCACCCTGCCACATGAGGAAGAGCACTCAAGGCAGAGAACAGCAAGTGCAAAGGCCCTGAAGCCGGCTGTGCTGGCTGTATTTGAGGGCCAAGTAGGAGGCCAGGATGGCTGGAGGGGAGTGAGGGACGGTGGTAGATGAGGTCAGGGTGGGTGAGGGACCAGATCGATAGGGCCATGTAAGGCCAGCCATTGGATGGCCATGGGCTTTTAGGCTGAGATGGGAAGGTTTTGAATGGAGCATGATCTGACTCATCTTTGAAAGGGATTTCTATCATTCTGGCTGTTGTGAGGAGCAGAGACTGTAGGGGACAAAAGTGGCAGCAGGAAGACCAGTTAAGAGGCACTGCAGTCTTCCAGACCAGAGGTGGCAGCAGCTTGGACCAGGGCCCAATGTTGGAACGTGGCCATACTCTGGGCTTAGAATAGTTAGGCCCGTGGTTAGATGAGTTGGATGTAGGGTGCGGGAGGAAGAGAGGAGTCCAAGACGACTGCAGGGTTTTTAGCCTGAGGTGCTGGAAGGATGAGTTGTCATCAGTTGAGCTGGGGCAGCAGTGGGTAGGCAAGGTTTGTACATTTGTCCATCAGTCCATCCACCCATCCACCCACTGACTCAGCATCAGGCCCTTGTGCTGAACTCCAGGCACTCCTTTAGGTCCTCAACCTGAACTCCAGGGATGAGGTGGTGACAAGGCAGGCCCATTCCCTGCTCCCTTGGAGCTCACAGTTTCATGAGGGGAGACAGACGACAAATGGCTAAGCCAGTGTGTGACAACAAGTGTCACCAGGTGAGGTTCTAATGTTGCAAGGGGGCTTGCAGAACATGTCTGGGATTGCTGCTTCAGAGAGGGCCAGGCAGGGGCCGTGGCTGCAGCAGTCCCAAGTTTCCAGAAACATTCCCATTCTGTTACTTTGAGGCCTGCTCATTTTGTGCAGAGATTAGCAGTGAAGTTTGTAAAATGGCAAGGGCCTGTAGTTCACCGGGGGGAACGCTGTGCTGTAGGCTGCACCCAAGGGTAGGGGCTGTGTGACCACATGGAGACTGCCTTTCTGAGGAGCAGCTAGGCCTTCTTCCTCTGAGGAAGAGTCCTCCCACCACCCTCATTCCAGAAGGCATCATAGCTCCTCTCCCCCACCCCCTCCGCAGGTTCTCCCACGGCAGACCTGCGGCCTCTTCACACACACCATCTTCTACAACGAGTACCCTGGCGGCTCCAGCGAGCTGGACAAGATCATCAACGGGGGCGAGCTCTTCCTCACCGTGCTCCTCAATCCTGTGAGTGCTCCACAGCCCATGGCTGCTGGTGAGAAGGGGCTGCTGCACAGCCCGTCTGCAGCTGACACAGGCTTCCTGGAGCCAGGAAAGGGCGGAGAGGCATGAGTGAGTGCCTGGCAGTTGGGAGACCCCCTCTCCAGCACTGGCCCTGTCCTGCCTCGGCTGTGTGACCTTGGCTAAAGAATCTGAGCGTGCTTTTTTTTTTCCCTTTCCTAATCATGTACTTTAATACAAAAGTGTTGGCATTTTTATGCATGTTCCGTTTCAGTCTTTGCTCATGTGTGTATACGCACATACACAGATAAACACATATATAAACAGCATTTGAGTTTTCTAGGTCTCGCTTTCCTTATTTGTAAAATGCAAACAATTACCTCTACTTTAATAATATTAAATAAACTTCAAGTGGTGGTTGTTATTCAGCTCTGTGGGCTGAGTACTCTTTATCTTCCATGCACCCCACCCCTAACATTTACAAAACAAAACCCAAATAGCTCCCACGCTGGGTCTGCTTTCCATTTCAGGATTGTAATATTTGGGGTCAGTCAGGCCTGGTTCATCTGTTGCCTCATCCAAGTACTTGCAGCGAGTTTGTTGACAGCCCCAGCATAACTTCACTGGTCATCAGGAGCCTTGCAAGCCGAGGCAGGGTCAGAAGGGTCAGAGTTGGCGGTGAGGGTGGCTCAGACACTGATGGGCCCTGCCTCTCTCCTCCCCTCCCCTGGAGCAGATCAGCATCTTCATGACGCACCTGTCCAACTATGGGAATGACCGCCTGGGCCTGTACACCTTCAAGCACCTGGTGCGCTTCCTGCACTCCTGGACCAACCTCCGGCTGCAGACATTGCCCCCTGTGCAGTTGGCGCAGAAGTACTTCCAGATCTTCTCCGAGGAGAAGGACCCGCTCTGGCAGGTGGGAGGCTGGGCAGCCTGGGTACCTTGCTGCAGGGATGGAATGCCACCACTCACAGGCATACACTCCAGATATGGACTCACGGCTCAGCCATCATGCCCTCACAGTCTCGCTTGAATGTAAACTCAGGTCCCCATCTACTTACCAGCATGGGTGCATTCACTCCTTTGCACACATGCATGCTCATACATGTACATACCTCCCCACGCAGACCTACATACACGCAGTCATACATAGCCTTGGAAAAAACAGTGTTAAAAAAACGAGTGGGCTGGGTGCAGTGGCTCACCCCTATAATCCCACTACTTTAGGAGGCCAAGGTTGGTGGATTGCTTGAACCCAGGAGTTCAAGATCAGCCTGGGCAATATGGCGAAACCCTGTCTCTACAAAAAATACAAAAATTAGCCGGGCATGAGGGTGCGCGTCTGTAGTCCCAGCTACTCAGGAGGCAAAGGTGGGAGGATCAATTGAGCCTAGAGGTTGAGGCTGCAGTGAGCTGTGATCACACCACTGCACTCCAGCCTGGGCAACAGAGTGAGACCCTGTTTCAAAAACAAAAAACAACTCCAAGTGAACACAGTGCAGACGAAGTATAGAAAGTGACTGCCCTGTCTTGGTCAGACTCTTAGATAATCTCTTGTATCTCTTCTAACTCCAGCAGGCTCTGAGCGGGAAAAGGGATTGATGGGAGGGTTTGGGGGCCAGTTTTTGGGAAAGTCTGCTCCTACGGGCTTTTAAAAAGTGGAAGCAGAAGCTGGAATTGGTGACAGTCTCATAGTTCAGACCAGGAGTCCACAAACCATGACTCATGGGCCAAATCCAGCCTGAGACCTGTTTTTGTAAAGAAAGTTTTATTGGCAGACAGCCATGCTCATTCTTGTATGTACCGTCTATAGCTGCTTTCATGCTATGACGGCAGAGTCAAGTAGTTGCAATGGAAACTTCCATACCCCAAACCTAAAATATTTACTAAACACTTACCAAAAGATTAATTAAACTTTATAGGCAACATTTCTTGACCCTCTGGTTCAGATGCAGCTTGTCCAGTTAAATTCAACAAGTGCTTATGAGTTCCAGTTACGTGCTAAGGGGCATTTTGCCAGCTCTTTGGGGGACATGAAACTGACCAGAAGTGGAGCCTGTCTGTCAGTGGCTCAGTGTCTGGGGGTGGGGATGTGACAAGGACAAATGTAGCGTGTAGGTATTATGCCTGTTGGGCTGTAAGGGCCACACATCCATGTGCAGTGGGAGTCTGCTCACTGGGTTCTGGGGCACCCCACACATCCCTTCCACTGTTGTTTTAGGACCCCTGCGAGGACAAACGTCACAAAGACATCTGGTCCAAGGAGAAGACGTGTGACCGCTTCCCAAAGCTCCTCATCATCGGCCCCCAGAAAACAGGCAGGTCTCTCTGCTCTTGACCCAGCTTCCCCAACTGCCTGCTGTCTCAGCCACAGAATTCTGAGGACTGCCTCCCTCTGGCCCCACTTCCGGATAATTTGCTCCCTCTTTCCCAGGAAGTAGGAGTGAAGTTGGAGTGAACACAAATTGCCTGTCAGTATGGAGGGGAAAGAGGTGGAGGAGAGGCCTGGAGTTCTCCTATATATCCTGAACCATAGCCTCAGTGAGCTCTCCCTGCATTATCCTGGGAGTATCCAAGTCCAGTCAGAGAAGCCCAGATCAGTTGCTCTGCTAGTTTTGAGTAATGCCAAGCAAAACGGGTACAAAGAGGACAGTGATCAATTAGCCATGTCTGCCAGAGGTGCAGCAGGGAGAAGCAGTGACATGATTGCTAAGCATTTGTCATCCATACAACCCTGCAAGGCACAAATGGGCACTCCCATTTTATAGACAGAAACTCAAGGTTCAGAGAAGTCAAGTGACTTTCCTTAACATATTCAGTTAGGTAATGGCAATTCTAGGGCCTGAACTCTGGTCTCTGTGACCCTGAAACATACACTCTTAATCGCCAAACTCTATAGCCTCCTTCTCTTCTGGGCTCTCTCATTATAGCATGTAAACCATAGACTTATACCACAGAAAGTGAATGAACTCGCTGAGGAGGAGGTAGGGCAGGGTGCATGAGTGCACAGAGGTAGATAGGAACAAGATTTTTTCGTTCTTTAAGAATTTCACATTAACAGAGCTGGAGGGTGACAAACTCCCTTTTCCCTGAGCTCCTACCAACTGCCATAGGACAGAGGCCCAGAGCTGGAAAGGACCAGCTCTTCTGGGATGCTGAGGGGACAGCAGTCAAACGTGGCTACCAAAGTGCAGTGGTGAGGCGGATTCTGAGGCCAAGTCCTTGTTTAGTGAAGAATGCTGTGATAGATTAGCGATATCTGCAGTAGGTACAGGAGTTGCGGTGTCCACATGCGTGCCGTATATTTGCCACCCTGGATTTAGTAATTGCTTCATTGCACAGAGGAAGAAGCTAAGACCAGAGAAAGGCAGAGACCTTCCCAGGAGCCCCCAGTGGGTCGTGGGGAGCTAGGCCCAGAACCCAGACTCTATTTTTTGGCTGGGGGCTGGGCCCTGGGTCTCAGGTGTCTACCCTCCCCACAGGCACCACTGCCCTCTACCTGTTCCTGGGCATGCACCCTGACCTAAGCAGCAACTACCCCAGCTCTGAGACCTTTGAGGAGATCCAGTTTTTTAATGGCCACAACTATCACAAAGGCATCGACTGGTGAGTTGGCCTTTCTGTCCACAGCAGGACGGGAAGGCCATCCTGGGGCCTCCCGGGAGTCTGCTGTGGACACAGCAGGAAGCAGCTGGAGCTTGCTCACACACAGCTGTCATTCCTGTAAACAGGGACAAAGTGCGGTGACCCTTGAATCATGGTGTGACAGTGTTGTCATAGACAGGACACTCGATGAGGAGGCCCTTTGCCCCTTTGCTCTATTGCCTGCAGTCAGATGCTGAAGTCCAAGTCCACCCCTCCTTTGCTTGCAGAAAAACATCCTGAGCCTTGGGGAGGAGAAGGGTTTGCCCAGGGTCCCAAGGTCTGAAATCCAAATGTTCTGGCCTTCCTCACTGTGTGTGGCTGACTGAAGCAGAGGTTCTTGCGGGCCCTTCAGGGGCAGGTTGCTGGTCTTTGGGCATCACCTGGGGAAGTCATTAAGATTGCCACTTCCCACCAGAGCCTGCAGAGGTTACCTTTGTAGAGGTTCCCAGCAGAGGGTACTAGTAGAGGTTCCCTTAAGGGTGTGGGGGCCAGAGCAGAGATGGTTTTACTCTCCACCTTTTCAGTTGGCATCTTTCTCTATTTGCCTTTTTTCTTTCTTTTTTAAAAATTTTTCACGTCAGGCAGGTAATGTGCCGACATCATAACAAGGTTTGAGGTGGGTACACCTCACATGTTTGTGAACACCCAATCATCACGTGCATGGACTGCAAAGTTTGCCTTTTTAAACCTTGTCCATGTATTACCATTATTTATTATTTTTATGTCAGTGGGTTCCCTGGGTGGAGAGGTTATGGGCCTTCTGTCTGTTTTTTGGTATTTTTCTGTGCATATTTCTCTTTTTTATCTGTGTATCATTGCTCTGTCTGTCTGCCTTTGTATCTGTTCATCCATCCATCCATCCATCCACCCACCTACATTTCTTTTTTTTTTTTTGAGATGGAATCTCGCTCTGTCACCCAGGCTGGAGTGCAGTGGCGTGATCTCGGCTCACTGCAACCTCCGCTTCCTGGGTTCAAGTGATTCTCCTGCTTCAGCCTCCCAAGTAGCTAGGACTACAGGCGCCCACCATCACACCTGGCTAATTTTTGTATTTTTAGTAGAGATGAGGTTTTGCCATGTTGGTCAGGCTGGTCTTGAACTCCTGACCTCGTGATCTGCCTGCCTTGGCCTCCCAAAGTGCTGGCATTATGGCGTGCGCCACCGCGCCCGGCCCATCTACCTACATTTCTAACATCTCCACAGTCTCTTATCTAAAATCTATTGTGGTCAGATGGATTATTGGAAGTCAACATTTTTCAGATTTTAGAAAGGTAATGTGGTGCGAAACCATATATTTAGTAACATCTTCAGCGATGCCTGGGGTAGCACCCTGTTAGCAAATTCATTAATATGTCTGTAGCAAAGTATGTGAATATTTACACTAAATAAGAGGAATAAGTCAGGTTTTGTTGCCAAATGGCTTTGCTACAAACCTAGGAAACAAAGCCTGTGTTTTCAGAGCTTTCTCAATTGAGATATTGTAAACAAAGGATTGTGGACATGCAAAGAAAATTCAGAAAGATGAGAGAAAGCGTGATTCCTTGGCCCAATTCCCAAGAGCTTGATTTTGTAGGTAGGTCTAAAGTGGGGTGCAGGAATCTAGCAGGCCCCCAGAATACTCTGATGATGCACATCCTTGGGACCAGCCTAGAGCAGCCCCACCTCACAGGATAGGATAGGGACCCTGTACCTTTCATGAGAGTGGACTTTGCTTCTTACAAGCCCCAGAAGTTGGACCCTGATTTTGCATAGGTAGGTTCCCCTGGGAGGGTCTGGAGTGTTCCTTTGGTTTCCAGAGGTTCCTTCATCCAGAGGTGGCCATTGCTCTGGTGGGATATGGGCATTAGTCTGGAAAGCTGTGCTCACCCACAGCAGGCTGGGGAGGGGTTGTGGGTAGCAGGAGATCCTGGTCCACAGTGACGGCCTAGAAGGTGTTCCCCCAGGTCAGGAAAGAAAGCCCGCCCTCTAGAGTCCCCCTCTGCTCTGTGCCAGCCTCCCTGGGGCAGTCCTGGAGCCGCTCTGAGCCCCAGCTCGCCCCCTAGAGGCAGAGAGAGTGACAGCCCTGGCAGTTAAGCCTGGAGCAGCTGAGGGGGCGGGATCCTAGAGTTTAGGATTGAGGGGCATTACCCCCTCCCCATGACCTGCAACTGACGGCACACCCACAAGTCTTCAGATCCTCCCGACTCCAGAGTCTTCTGGAAAAGGAACGAATTTGAAACAGGGAGGCTGCCGAGAGGCCATTCCCCTCCAGAATCCCCACTGGAGGCAAGTCCTTGTTTGGTTGGGAGCAAAGCGTCCTGCTTGCTCTCTGAGGACATTCTACCCCAGTGCCTCGCCCTTGTGCTGCATTCCCCTAGCCCCCTCCTCTTGAGTTTTGTCTGTGAGCCCCCTCTCTGGGCTTCCTGCAGGTACATGGAATTCTTCCCCATCCCTTCCAACACCACCTCCGACTTCTACTTTGAGAAAAGCGCCAACTACTTTGATTCAGAAGTGGCGCCCCGGCGGGCAGCAGCCCTCTTGCCCAAAGCCAAGGTCCTGACCATCCTCATCAACCCCGCGGACCGGGCCTATTCATGGTACCAGGTGAGTGGGGCTGGGGTGGAGTCCCTGTGTAGGGAACGCAGGACTCTGTCTGACACTCAGTTACTCACTCTCAACAGATATTAGTAAGCACCTACTGTGTGCCAGCCCTGAGCCAGGCGCCTGGAGCGTGGTGGTGGCTGAGAATAGAGTCCCTGGTGGAGGTGACAGGTGGAAATGGAAAGCCAGACACCGGCTAACTGTCCACCTGCCTAGTGTCATGCGGGGTCCTGCCTCTACTTCTGACACTGACAAGAGGTGGAGGCTGGTTACACCTAGAGGAAGCTTAGATTTGGTGAACAGCGATGCAGGATCATACTGACTATAACTTCCTCGCTGGACGCGGGTGGGAGTGGGAGCTCATGGAAGGACAAGACACAAGACTGCCATTCACAGTGGAGAAGGCGGGCACCTGACCAGGTGAGGCAGTTACCTGGACTGTGATACATGGAGAGGGTGTGGATCCAAGCCCCTGTATGGGACATGTATGAACCAGAGCTGTCTTTCTTTTTTTTTTTTTTTTTTTGAGACGGAGTCTTGCTCTGTAGCCCAGGCTGGAGTGCAGTGGCCTGATCTCAACTCACTGTAACATCCGCCTTCCGGTTTGAAGTGATTCTCCTGCCTCAGCCTCCCAAGTAGCTGGAATTACAGGTGTGCACCACCATGCCAGGCTAATTTTTGTATTTTTAGTAGAGACAGGGTTTCACCATGTTGGCCAGGCTGGTCTCGAACTCCTGACCTCGTGATCCGCCTGCCTCGGCCTCTCAAAGTGCTGGGATTACAGGCATGAGCCACTGCGCCTGGCTGAACCAGAGCTCTCTTTAATGCCTATGGCCTGACTTAATTTCCTGCCTGCCAGCCCACTGAGCCTGCAGGAATGCTTTCAGGCCTTCCCTGGTGGAGTAGGGGGAGTCCCTCCCCTGGCTGCCAGCATTCCTGTGGTTATGCCACAGAGCCAAGCACTGTGATTCAGAAGTGGCGCCCCAGCAGAAACCACCCTGTTGTCCAGGCCGAGGTCCCGAGCATCCTCATTAACTCAGCCGACCAGGCCTGTGCTTGGTGTTGGGGAGAGGGTGGGGCCCTGGGTCTTAGCCCATGGTTGCCAGAGAAGTGTCCCCTGTCCTGGCTGGGACAGCCTCTTCAGGCCTGGCCACTGTCATAGTTTCCACCCTGCTTTGAGGCTCTTTTCTCAGATGTGACAGTGGCTGCCTCCCGCCTGGGACCTCACGGTCTCCCGCAGGACTGGTACCTGCCTCCTCTTTGCTCCCATGGAAGTCTCTCCTCCTGCCAGTTAGCCCTGATATCTGCTTTCCTGTGGCTTTTTCTTTAGGAGAAGAAAACTGAGAAACACTTGTCAAGTGTTTCTGTTTTCTGCCATGCCATGTGCCCCCGCCTCCTGGCGCTGTGCAGGGAACGGGCAGTCTGCTTTCATGGGGGAACGTAGGGTAGAGAGGGAGCCGCCACAGGTTGGGTCAGTCCCTGTTCTGCACTGACACTGCTGTACATCTGCCACCTCACTGGAGAGTCACAGCGGGTTTCTAGAAGGCAGAGGAGGGGTTTCACATTCGTGTCCCCTTCTCAAAGATGAGAAAACCAAGTTTCAGCAAGTTTCACATGATGGCATTTGAATCCAAGTCTCTAAATCTAAGACCCTATTCCTTTTTCTGTCCATGATCAAGAGGGGTAAAGGAGAGAAGGAGAAGGGATACTCATTCTCCCCAGGAGGACCTGGGAAGATGTTGGAGGAGAGGAAGGGTGGGGGCCTGTCTCAGAAGGAGGTTGGGATGAGGAGGAGGCTGCTGTGCACCATATTGCCCCGGCCCTGGGCTGTATGTGATCCTCAGGGGAGGGGGTTGGTGGCTGGGGGATAGTGCCTGTTGCACAGGTGCCCGAGCTCTGGCTTTCTGGACTTAGTGAATTCTGCAGATTCGGACCTCCCATGGCATTATTTTAAGTGGTTCAGACCAGCCAGTCTCCCTTTTATAGTTCTTTCCCAATCCTTCTGATTTCCATAAAGGAGAAATGCTCACTTTAGTGCAAGTGGTCTTATGTCCTTTTTAACATTGCCAACCTCCGCTTTCAACAAAGAGAGCATATTCAGGGCCTGTTGCAGACATTTGTGTCTGGCTGGAGTTTGAGAACATTGCTTTGTTTTTATTGCATTTATGAGTGGTTGCCTTCTATATATGACAACAGTGCAGCGGTGTGATCTCGGCTCACTGCAACCTGCGCCTCCTGGGTTCAAGTGATTCTCGTGCCTCAGCCTTCTGAGTAGCTGGGACCACAGGCGTGCACCACCATGCCGGCTAATTTTTGTATTTTTAGTAGAGACGGGGTTTCGCCACATTGGCCAGCTGGTCTTGAACTCCTGACCTCGAGTGATCCACCCACCTCAGCCTCCCAAAATTCTGGGATTACAGGCATGAGCCACCATTCCTGGCCTCAGGAAACCCTGATTTAGTCCAGCTCCCGTATTTCAAAGATGGAGAAGTTGGGGCTCTGGGAGCAGTGGCTTCCACTGATAACTGGACACAGTGAGAGGCAAAGCCAGGACTCAGACACAGAGCTCCTGGGTCCAGCTGAGGATCTTCTGGCCACCTTGTGGGCTGCTATCCCTCTAAGGCCACTTCCTTTGTGTCCTCCATGTGGCATGCTGACCCTCTTTCCTTACCTGCAGCACCAGCGAGCCCACGACGACCCAGTGGCCCTAAAGTACACCTTCCATGAGGTGATTACGGCCGGCTCCGATGCATCCTCAAAGCTTCGTGCCCTCCAGAACCGCTGCCTGGTCCCCGGCTGGTACGCCACCCACATCGAGCGCTGGCTCAGTGCCTATCACGCCAACCAGGTAGCTGCTGTCCCTGACCCTTGTGAGGGCAGTCGCAGTACTGGCTTGCTGTGGTTAGCGGAGAGCCTCCAAGTCTTTCTCACCAGCCACGGGGACAGATATGCCCTCCTTGGAGAGCTAGACCCTTGGGTCTATAAAAAGATTTTATTATTATTATTATTATTATTATTATTATTATTTTGAGACAGGGTCTCACTCTGTTGCCCAGGCTGGAGTGCAGTGGTGTGATCTCAGCTCACTGTAGCCTCGGTGTCCCGAGCTCACGCAATCCTTCCACCTCAGCCTCCTGAGTACCTGAGACTACAGGTGTGAGCCACTGTACCCAGCTAATTTTTTTTCTTTAAGAAACAAGGTCTTACTATGTTGCTCAGGCTGGTCTCAAACTCCTGGGCTCAAGCAGTCCTCCCTCGGTCTTCCAAAGTGCTGGGATTACAGGCCTGAGCCACTGTACCTGGCCTAAAAAGACTGTAGACCTGTTTATCCCAAGGTTGATACATGAGAACTCCCCAAGCCTGTGTCCCATCACCACAGACCCTGTAGCCCTAAAGGGACCCAGACAGCCCTGAGGCAGGCAGGTGGGAGCGAGGAGACTGGGTGTGGTGATGGAGGGAGAGCCTGATTGGAGGGGCAGGCAGGAGCCCAATCATACCAGGCTATTTATTTATTTATTTATTTAGAGATGGAGTCTCGCTCTGTCTCCCAGCCTAGAGTGCAGTGGCACGATCTTGGCTCACTGCAACCTCTGCCTCCCAGGTTCAAGCCTTTCTTCCACCTCAGCCTCCCAAGTAGCTGGGATTACAGGCATGCGCCACCACGCCCAGATAATTTTTGTATTTTTAGTAGAGATGGGATTTCACCATGTTGGCCAGGCTGGTCTTGAACTCCTGACCTCAAGTGATCTGCCCGCCCCAGCATCCCAAAGTGCTGAGATTACAGGTGTGAGCCACCGTGCCCGGCCATGCCCAACCATACCAGGCCTTTTAGGCAAACTTGTGGAGTGTTTGAGCAGGAGAGTGACATGGACTGGAAGCTCAGAGAGAGGCCAGAGAGGGATGTTTGTAGGGACCTGAGGGGCAGGCAGGGTTTTGGTGAGAGCTTAAATTCTAGGAGAAATGGCATTGGGCAGCAGAAGCTTGTAGAAAGCAGGCGTGAGACCACAGAGGCCTGAGCTTGGGGATACCTGCCCTTCAACAGGGGAGGAGGAGCCAGATTCTAGAGGGTGCAGGGTCCCATATTTATAAGCAGGCCCATTCCTGCTGCTGTGGCTGTTGCCCTTGTTTGCCACCGAAGTCAAAGCAGATCCCGATCCCCTTTCTCCCTTTCCAGATTCTGGTCTTAGATGGCAAACTGCTACGCACAGAACCTGCCAAAGTGATGGACATGGTGCAGAAGTTCCTTGGGGTGACCAACACCATTGACTACCACAAAACCTTGGCGTGAGTGTTGCCTTTGCCTTTCTGCAGGTTATTTCCCTGATAAGGCACCTGGGCCAAAAAAGCCAAAGGCTTGAATAATTATGAGAGAGAGAAGTTAATTAGAGTCAGCAAGTATGAAAAGTTATTAATATGACTTAAGTCATATTGTTAAACGTATCACCTTAAGAAAAAGGGAGGTGATGAATCTGTTCTACTCTGGTCAGACCATCATGGGGTGTTCTCTTTGGTCTGGGCTGAACATTTTCAGAGTGTTTTATGTAAGTAAATTAGATCAGTAATGAGCAGCCCTAATTCCCACGAGATTTTCTTAGCATTAGCTTTTTTTTTTTTTTTTTTTAAAAGACAGGGTCACTGTTGCCCAGGCTGGAGTGCAGTGGCGTGATTTTGGCTCACTGCAACCTCAACCTCCCAGGCTCAAGTGATCCTCCCACCTCAGCTTCCTGAGTAGCTTGGGACCGCAGACATGTGCCACCATGCCTGGCTAATTTTTGTATGTTTTGTAGAGAAGGGGTTTCACCATGTTGCTCAGCCTGGTCTCGAATGATCTGCCTACTTCAGCCTCCCAAAGTGCTGGGATTACAGGCATGAGGCACCGCCCCCGGCCAGCATTAGATTTTGACTTATGATTTCAGGAAAAGGAAACACAAATGTTGTTGACAGTTAATAACCTTACTCACTCAGAACCTGGTGCAAATGCGTTGAGAACGCCCTCCCACTATGAGTAAGGGCCTGCCCGCATTGCATGGGCTCAGAGCTAGGAAAGGCTGCTATGTCACAGGAGTGCTATGTCACAGATAAGTGACACACTCAGCTGGATGATGGGACCCCAAGAGAAGGAGGAATCAAGTCACCCTCCCTGGCTCCATTCTTGGGAAAGTTTTGCAACAAGAATATTCCATCTTCACTGTCGTGGGAGTTGAAGGGAGAAGGGAAGTCAGTCCTTCACCGTGAGGGAGAAAGGGCCACCTGCTGAGGCTGTGGGCCATGGTGTCAGAGATGCCTGGGTTAGGGCCCCACATCCATTTCCTCAGTCTTTCAAGCCTCACTTTCCTCATCGTAAGTTGGGGATAAAGATAGTAATCCCTGCATCCTGAAGGTCACTGAATTGGATGAAAGCTTCATGTGGGGCTCTTAGCTGAGAGCTTGGCATGCACTAAGTGCTAAATAAATGGTAGCTGCTGTTGTCCTTGTCATCATCATCATCACCATCATCATCGTCATCGTCAATACCTATCCTGTGACCCATTCAGAAATCTCTGTTCTCTTCTGCTATTCATGGGAATTCTGTTTTCTTGATGCCCTCATGCTCAAGAATCTCCTCATAGTTCCTGATCCAGGGCTAAATTCTGATGTCAGTATTCCTCCCTTCCCATAACAGCTTCGGATCTCATATCCCAAAAATGCCTTTGAAGACAGGATGATGTTGGCAGTCTTGCTGCGTCATTTCTGAAGTTTACTCCAAAAAATGAAACTCTCCAGTGATAGGCATGCTTAAGTGCAGCTGTGGATACTGCATGTTTTGATAAAGATGAAATTTATTAAAAAGCAAAAGAACCTCCACTAAACACCCCTCTCCCCCAATGATGCTGGGAGGGGTAAAGAAGCCTTCTTGGGTTTAAAAAAAAAAAAAAGTTACTCAGCATTGAGAATGCCAGAAAAGATTTCCCAGAACATTGAAGGATGGGAAACTGTTCATGTTGTAGATTGCTGAAGCGGCTGTGGCTGCTCAGGCTGGAGAAGAGAAGACTCAGAATGTGCGAGCTGCCGTTTGCCGGAAGTAGGACAGGCACATTTAGTGCAGCCTAGGACACATTTGATCCCACAGATGGCACATAGCTTCTGACAGTCCACGTGGGTTCAAGAGCAGTAGATTCCCTGGGCTCTGCCATTCCTGGGGTCCGTGAACATGGCTTTAAGGTCGGAAGTGGGTGGGCTGACCCAGCTCCCATCCAGAGACTTTCCCACCTCCACAGGTTTGATCCAAAGAAAGGATTTTGGTGCCAACTGCTCGAAGGAGGAAAAACCAAGTGTCTGGGCAAAAGCAAGGGCCGGAAATATCCCGAGATGGACTTGGATGTAAGTGGTAGACACACTACCTGTAGCACCTGCATAAGTATAAGGGGTCCCTGTATGGGGTTGAGGGCGTTGTCTTTTCTTTACCATGCACTCAGCACGTTCACGGCCTTAGCATTTCTTGGACAGTATTTGTAAGAGGAGGAAACGGGGGCTGGGACATGGTGGGTCAGAACTGATTTCGTCAAACAAGTGTTGGTTACCTTCTACTAAGGGCTGAGTGCTGTGGGGTTTTGAGGATGAGCCAGACATGTTCTCTGCCTTCAAGGAACTCCTGGTCTTGGAGGGGTATGAGTCCCAACACCGCTAAGTAGAATACAGGCAGAGAGTACTGTGCGTAGTCAGAGAGGGCACACGAGTGCTATGGGAATTCAGAACAAGGGGATGTCACTTGAACCTGAGAGGGGTAAAAAAGGCGCTCCTTAAAGGAGGAATGGGGGTCTCCAGAGTTGCGCCTAGAAGGATGAGATCCATTTTATAGGATTTGGACTTATGGAATGGGAGGGTAGGTAAGAACAGCATGTGTAAAAACATAGGGGGAAAAAAAGAAATTTTAAAAATATATAGAAAAAGGGTCACAGACTGGGGGTCTTGTTACTTCCTCCTTTTCCTACTTGCTTTGTTTTTTTTGTTTTGTTTTGTTTTTGAGACAGGGTCTTGTTCTGTTGCCTAGGCTGGAGTGCAGTGGCATGATCATGGCTCACAGTAGCCTCGACCCCCTGGGTTCAAGCGATCTTCCCGACTCAGCCTGCCATAGTGCTGGTATTATAGGCGTGAACCACCGTGCCTGGCCCTGGCCCTGCCCCGCCTTGGGTTTTGATTATTAATTCTCTCTCCTCTCCCTATCAGAAGAATTTTGACTTAGTGAGCTCTATTTTGATGCTCCTGCCAACTGGGAGTTCGCTATTGGAGGCTACCATTTAGAAGGAGATTGTGGATAAATAAGATGTGTATGGGGGGTGGTGCCATCAACATGGTGGGTTTTTTGTTTTTTTGTTTTCTTTTGAGACGGAGTTTCGCTTTTGTCACCCAGGCTGGAGTGCAATCGCGTGATCTTGGCTCACTGCAACCTGCACTTCCCGAGTTCAAAAGATTCTCTTGCCTCAGCCTCCCGAGTAGCTGGGATTACTGGCGCCCACCACCTCACCCCGCTAATTTTTGTATTTTTAGTAGAAATGGGGTTTCACCATGTTGGCCAGGCTGGTCTTGAACTCCTGACCTCAGGTGATCCACCTGCCTCGGCCTCCCAAAGTGCTGGGATTACAGGCGTGAGCCACCGCGCCTGGCCGAGCATGGTGATTTTTAAAGAGGAGGTCACTCTTAAGTCAGTATGCAAGGTCTGAGCTTTCCTTCCCGTTACAGTCCCGAGCCTTCCTGAAGGATTATTACCGGGACCACAACATCGAGCTCTCCAAGCTGCTGTACAAGATGGGCCAGACACTTCCCACTTGGCTACGAGAGGACCTCCAGAACACCAGGTAGCCTCGGCCACCACAGCCAGACTGAACGTTTGTGACAGCTGGAACGTCCCACCACACGCTGAGCCAGACTGAGCTGCAGAGTGGGAAGCTGGGCCAGGGCAGCTGCGCGCTTATGAGCAATACTCTGTGGAGGCCTGGTGGGGCCGGGGGAGCAACCAGGCGGGTCTGCAAGCACCTCGGAGCACCCACTGCTGGGTCTGCGGCCTATGGGACCTCCCTCGCCAGCAGAGGTCCATTCCATTCCCAGCCGCTCCTGGGGAGGCTGCTTCCTGGTAGGAGGGAGTCCATGAGACTCTTTTCTGTCCCTCACTGTGTTCCGCCAACCGTCCCCTCTCATCACCCATCACTCCCTGCTTCCACAGGGCGCCCCTCAGTATTCGCTGCCATATGTCCCTGTCCTCCAGGCTGTAGGGGAGGAGAGCCTGGTGGGGGCATACAGACTGGACATTTCCCTGTTTCGAGCCAGGCTCTTCCAAGGGGCCAGCTGGGTCCCCGGAGTCAGTCCTAGGCTGGATGGGAGGGTGGCCACCTCGAGAGGACTCCCAGCCTCCACATCTGGTTCCTACCTTCACATCTCACCCTCCCGTTCTGGGGAAAGAATCTCTGGTTCCTACAGTATCCACACCATCCTCAAGGCTTCCCGCAGGGCGTTGGGGCACTGCCTTGCCATTGGGCCCAGTTCTCTGGGCCCCACCTGCACCCCTTTCTTCCCCCCTGGGATATGACATGTGTGGTGTTTCCTGTGGTAAAAGACTGAGGCAGGCCAGGGGTCTGCCAGTAACATGTTCCCATGTACAGACGCGGTCCCCACACCCTCCCAGCCTCAGGCCCAGGCAGACGTGGGCGAGCTGGTGAGACTGCCGGCCACAGCTTTGCTCAGCCACCTGTGGCCGAGGGCTCTCAGAGACTCCTTTAACCTCCCAAATACTAAGAAGCTAAAGTATTTTAATATTTTGGTTTTTTTTTTTTTTTGGTGCCAGAGTTTATACCCTGGGTGCTGGGGTCGCACTGTGTTATATATATATATAATGTGTATATATATATATATATATTCTATTTTTTTGGTTGGGTTTGTTTTTAATTCAGTCTTACAAAATGGTGGTAAGCCCCAGTCTCAGGGGGCGCCCTGTCTTAGAGCTAGAGATGAGGTGGCAGGGAGGGAGGCTGTGTCCTCAGTGGCCTGGGGCTGAGCAGACAGTAGGAAGGGGCCCTCCCCAGTGCCGTGGCTGCTCTGGGGCTACCCTAGGTGAACAGAGGTGGTGAGATGCGCAGGGAAGACCAGCTCTCTCCAGGACATCGGGCTGTGTGAAGTCCAGTGACCTTGAGGGGATTTTGGCCAAGGGAAACAGCCAGGGCTGGGCTAGGAGAGCTGGGGTCAAAAGCTGGCCCACCCACTCTCCCTCACATGGTGCTAGGCTGGGAGCTGCCCTGAGAGCTGGGATGCCCACCAGGGCCCACAGAACTGTCTCCATGCCCTTGTAGACAGTGGGATCTCTGGGCTGATTTCTGGTTGGGGTCTGCTCCTACCCCACCCCGTTTAACAATGTGAAGTGACTGAGGCTGGGGTGCCTCTCCCTGGCCCCCTCCAACTGCCAAATTCTGCTTCCCTCTGAACCCCAGGAAATACTTTCTGGAGAGCCTTGTCTTGTTCAGAAAACTCTAGCATCTTGGGGCTGGAAGGTCCTTTGACGGGTATGAAACAGGGCCAGAAAGGGGAGGTGGCCTGTTGGGCCGACGTCATGGAGCCAGCTGGCAGCAGGGCTGAGCGTTGAACCCGAGGCTCCCAGTTCCAAGTCCCGTTGTGCTCCTCTTCCAATGCCACACTGCCTCTGAGCCCATCCTTGGGACCCTACTCTGTGCCAGGTTCCTGTCCCTTCCTCCGTCACACCATGGTCATTCCAGGATATGGGGACAAACCACTCCTTCCCAGCCAGGGTGCCTTTGAGCCTTCTCATTCCGAGGTCTGCGTTTGCATCCCTGTCGTGTTCTCCCTCAAGGGGTCCTTCCCCAGCCTGTGGGGACCTGGGTCTGTTCTGAGCTGATTCCCTTTTCTCCAGTTCTCTGCTGGGATGAAGAAAGTTGGACACTCAGTGGGACCAGCTGCAGGTGGTTTCACTGTGTACACAGCAGTGTCCCCATCATGCCTCCCAATGGGGCCTGCAAGCCTGGGAACCTTGGGCATCGTTGGGCCAGCAGGATGAGCAGCAAAGGGTCTGAGGACAGGGTGGCATGTCTGCTTGTGCACTTATGAAGACTTGCCCACACCATGGAGCCAGGGGCTTCTAGAGAGGGGCAGTGACTTCCAGAGTCCCATCCGTCAGTGAGGGGACTGGGCTGCGGGATGGGTGAGGATCTTACAGCTCCCAGGTTCTGAAATCTACCCTCTGGGCCTGGAGGCCTCTCGCAGAGCCTGGAAGGCAGGAGAGGTGGGCTGGCCTGGGGCAGGAGCTCCACTTCTCTCTGCCTCTGGCTGTGGGAAGGAGCAGGCGGTTGGAAATCCTGTGACAGCAGAGATCTTCTGGATTGTTGCCTGGACCCTTCTGCAAGCCTGGGGACTGGACCTGCCACATGTTCCAAGTCCTGCCTAGGTCGCTGCTGCCACTTCTCCTCCCACTAACAGACCTTTCTTGAAGACCCACTAGGCCCAGACACTGCCGGGACTTGCAGGTATGGGGGGTAGGAGAGGCAGATAAGCTGCCTGAGGGGCTGTTGGCTAATGGGTACACGGACACCCCCTCCCAAGAAGAGAAAGCCACAGATGAGTGGGCCAGCAAGGCCAGTCTTCAATGTCCACCAATTCACTCTAATCATTTGGCCAAAAAAAGGAGAGAGAAATAGCTGAAATTGTTCAGGTGGCTCCACCGTCTATTCTGTGGTCCCCTCCATGAGCCTTTGCCCCAGGGTGGGTGCAGGTGCTAGTATCACCTGCAGCTGCCTCAGTCGTTCAGGGTTCCAGAGCCTTCTGTGGTGGAGCATCCTGCTGCTTGGAGGATGAGTCTGAAGTTTAAAAATGGGCCTTTTCTGAGCCCCCCTGATGAGCAGTCAGTGCTTCTGGACCCAGCTAAGGAAGCCATCTGTTCCCAGCAGAGGAGAGCTGCTGCGCTGACCTGCAGAGTTTGGTGGTCCCAGCACAGAGCTGTGCCCACGGGCTTGTTAGTGGGAAAGCAAGTACAACAATGTTTTACCAAACATTTAATTATGAATGCCCACTCCCCAGCATCTAGATATAAAATTATTAACATTTTGCCACATTCATTTTTCTCTCTCTGTGTACATATATGTTCTCTGTCCTAATTTAAAAGTACATTGCAAACATCATGAAACTTGATCCCTGAAAGCTTCAGCCTGCATCTCCTAAGAGTTAGGGCATTGTCCCACACATTGGCCCAGTATCACAGCCAAGACGAGAAGTCATTTCCCAATGATGTCTGCTATCTAATCTGTATTCAAATCCCCCCAATTGTCTCCCAGGTAACTTATGTCTAGTTTTGGAATCAGCATCCAGTCACGGTGCACACGTTGCATTTTCTAACTATGTTTTTAAAACCTCTTTGAATGCTGAAAGGTCTTCCCTCGGCTCACTTTGAGTTTTTAAATGACACTGTTTTTGAGGCCCTAGGCCTGCTGTCTTGTTGAAGCCCCACATTCTGAATTTGTCCAATTGTTTGCTCATGGTGTCGCATAACCACTTCTTCTATCCCCTGTACTTTCAAGGATAATTTAGGCTACTTGAGATTTTGCCTTTTGTGCTGACTTGACAGCTTCACTTCTGCCTAAGATGCGCCTCCGCTGTCACCTGTACCAAGTGCCAAAACAGCAGAGGGGCCAGTTAGAGCAAGAGCTCTGGGGGGGCCTGGAAAGGCTCCCTAGAGAGGGCCACAATATCTGGGCCTCGGAAGGAAGGACACAGGACTCTGGAAGGAAGAGGCTGCATGCCTGAAGGCTGGGCCTTTGACCCTGGGGATGGGCCACAGGGCACCAAACACATCATATGTCTCTGTCTTTCTATTTTGGGGTCCCAGGGTTTTCATTTCCTGGAGGCCCGTGGTCTGTGTGCACTGGAGCAGAGCCAGGCTCTCGGTTGCAGCAGGGAAAAGCCTACATGGGGAACTGCCTGCCGAAAGCTGTGGTGTGAGAAGAGCCCTGGCTGGCGGCAGGAGCTGTGAAATTTCATCCCAGCCGGGTGCATTTGGTAACTGCCTGACCATCTTCCTCCCAGGCCCTCAATTTCTTCATCTGTAGAATGAGCAGATAGGGGCCACAGCAGGGATTTTCACACATCAAAGGAGGCAGCTCTGCTCTAGTTGATGTGAGGATGGGTGGTGGGGGGGTGCCTAGACCCCCTGCTGCCCAGGCCCTTGAGGCAATACTGGGTTCCTGGCTTGACAGCTCTGGGCTGGCTGCCCTTGCCAGCTCAGACGGCTGGAGAGTTTTCAGCTTCCCCAAGGGATGGGCATAGGGTTTTGTGGGGTCAATGCCAGGAACCTGGGGGTAACTGGCTGTGTTTTATCCTAAGAAGTTCATCCCTCCTGCTCTCCCTCTTTCTGGCCCTGGAGGAGAATGAGGGAGGAGAGGGTTTTCTATGACCGTGTTAGCTTTTATTATTAGCAAGAGGGCTCCTTTTGTAATTTGTGCATGAAATTCATGTCATTTCCTGGGAGAGGAGAGGGCTGACTGGAGAGGGTGGGGGGCACATTGGGGGAGCAGGCAGAGATTTCCTTCCCTTGTAGGGGGGTGGGGAGAGTGGGTGCTACCCAGTTTGCCTGATGAGCGCTCTCAAACCAGCCGTTTTGGGTTGTGTTAAAGGTGAGACCTTCCTCCATTAATGTACAATCTCGAACTAACTGCTAATAAAGTGGGGTTCTGTTTGTACACCTTGGTCCTGTCTGACCTTTTTGCAAGGCCTGCAGGGAAGAGTGGAGTAGGGGTGTTTTCATGCATGACCAAAGCCCGCTTGTCCCTGCCACCTCAGGCATGCACACGTGCCCACATGTATGCACACACCTATACACATGGTGACTTGGTCAACACAGATCATTTTCACTGGGTTATAAATGGAAGATTTCCCAGATACAGCAGAGGCCTATCCCGGGGCAGCCACAGGGGGCATCTCGGATGACAGGAGCCCTCAGACAAGCTGGATTGCTCAGAAGCCCTGGGGGTCGGGCACTGGACCGAGAAGAGACTTGGGGACTGGAACCATTTCTGCTAATAATGTATATTGTAGCTGGGGGCAAGCCACTTTTACTGTTTTATCCCATTTCCCTCACTTTTACCCGCATGGAGGGAGTTGGACTCCGTGGCCTCACTTGAAGAACTTGCCTAAAACATGAAGATTCCCGGGTCTACTTCCAGAGATTCAACTCCAGCAGATGTGGGGTGGGGCCCAACATCTTTAAGGAGCCCTCCAGTACACTGAGGAATTTTTAACGAGCCCTCCAGTACACTGAGGCAGCCAGTGTAACTCTGGCTCAGAGTGGGAAACTCTGGCTCAGATCCATGGTTCCTATGGGTTCTAATTAATACGGAGAGCCCCACTGTCCAGGAAAACAGGGTAAAACAAATGACTGAAGCCCTCACAGCCTAATTGAGGGCCAGACTCGAGATTGGCCTGGAGAAGGAGAGTTCACAGGTAGGGAGGGGCCCAGGCCAGTGTCTGCAATGCAGTTGATCAGACGTGCTCCTTCAGAATCCCCTTGGGAAGCTTTAAACAATATACATTCCTGGGCTCCCCCAAAATCTGCTCACTCAGAACCTCTGGGGTGGGACCCAGTACTGTGTACTTTAACAGACTCCTTGGTGTTCAGGGAAGTTTGGGAACACGGAACCAGGCCACCATGTATGTCAGAGACGGTACCCAGAAATGTGCACAGCTTCTGAGGGGCAGAGGAGGGGCATGCTGGGGACGCAGCTGGGCAGTCCTGCTTCCCAGGACCCAGTATGTTCAAAGTGAACGTACCACAGTGCCACCTCTGATGGCACAAGGGCAGCACCTGCAGAGCCCTCTTTGGAGTTCGTCACCTGGGAGCTTGGCTTGGGTCAGGTGGCCCGCACCAGCAAGAACACAGCTGGAGGCTGCATGGACAAGAGCAGATCCAGAGGCTGGTGCAGAAAGGTGACTGTGCCAGCTGAGGGGTCAGCCTGCAACAGGGATTTTTGAATTTAAATACAGCTGAGATTCTGTTTTGAAAGAATCACTTAATTGAAAACCAGGTAAAGGTGGGGGTGCTCTGTGGTTGGAGTGGGAGTGAAGCTCTGGACTCTTCCCAGCTCACCTCCTCCCTGTCTCTCAGCCTATCTTGGAACCCTAAGATTTCTCAAAACACATTGTGAAAACCCAGCCCAGTTGCTTCCAGAGGTCCTAAAAGTCCTGCAGTTCTAATAGGCTGAATGAATAGCAGCCCATCAGCCCCTCCTCACCCCCCGCAGGGATGTCCACCCAGGAAATCTGGTGCCCCAGGAGTGGTTCGGGCTTCTAGAGGTGGGGAGTTCCCTTGGAGAAGCCTGGATCATGCGTGTAGGGCAGTGTGTTTCACAATAGCAAAACGCTGGGAACAACCTAGATGTCCATCCACAGGGGCTCAGCTAGGTAACCTCCAGTGTATCCATTCACTGTAATGATGGTTCAGTTGAAAGTAATGAGCTCAGTTTCCAAGCCCTGCCAGGGAAGTTTCTATGACAGACCTATACAATGTGACCATCATGGAAAGAGAACACTACAGTTTGTATTTTTCCTGGGGTTGTAGATAGACGTATGTCACATCAAACTGATATTAGGGGAGGAAAGACTGAGAAGGGGAACTTTCAAAGGAGACTTCAGCCTTGGCTGAAATATATATAAGACAAGTATAATGTATTTGTATATCATTTGTGGAATGAAAAAGTCTTAATGAAAAATAGAAATGGACAAAGCAGAAAGGGGGACTCCAAGCAGCTAGACTTACACGACGACGCGATGAAGGCCAACACTGCTTTACCCAGCCCTTAAGCTCCTATGGAGTTAGGATCTGGAGGAGGCCTAGGTGCCGGTGATGAATTTCTTGCCTTGCTGCATTTATCCTAAGCATTCGTGAAGACCCTGAGCTGAGGAGCCTAACCTTCCTGTGACTATAGGCCAGTCTCAACTCCTCTCTGGCCCTGGGAGCTTAGCTTCCCCGAGCTGACAGACGGGGGAGCTAGGGTTAATATCACCATTGCTGGAACAAATTGACACCATGTGTCTCCCGATATGATGCAATGGGAAGGACCCAGTGCAACACCTGGGAAATTCCTAACAAAAACACGGGACATGAATCCAGCCAAGGGGAACAGACAGACACATCCGTATTGAGGGACATTTTGCAAAATAACTGGCCTGAACTCCAACAATGTCAAGGTGATGAAAGATACAGAAAAGCTGAGAAATGGTTCAGGATTAAAGGATACTAAAGAGATGTGGTAATCAAATGCCATGTGTGACCCTGGAGGGGTCCTGGACCATGAAACAATTAGCTATAAAGGATACCATAGGGACACCTAGCAGAATGTCAAGATGGACCGTGTGGATTAGATAATACTATTCAACCGATGTTCAATTTTCTGGTTTTGATTATTTTACTGTTATGAAAGAGTATCTAATGAAGTGCATGTGAGGTATTAGTTTTATTAAATTACTTTTGCACCAACCTAATATTTAGGGGTAAAAAGGAAGAAATGGAACTGAATTTTGACTCCTGTTCTTTCTCTAGTAGTACTAGATGATAGGTACTCATCAGATGCAGTCCAAAAGGTGTCCACCAGGGGGCACTATTATCCTAGCCTCTCACAGTGTAGTCAGCACGAATGCCTCCCGGGAAGACCGGGCTGGTGGTTAATGGTGGTGGGGCAATAATATTATCAATATTAACATCAATAAATTAAATAATATAAATAAAAAGTATTTCTTATCCTGTCAGGCAGACCCTCTGCTTATCAAGTGCTATCTTTAAAATTTTTTATTTCTTTTTGAGACAGTGTCTCCCTCTGTCACCCAGGTTGGAATGCAGTGATCTCGGCTCACTGCAGCCTCAAGCTCCTGGGCTCAAGCCATTCTCCCACCTCAGCCTTCTGAGTAGCTGGGATTACAGGCATGCACCACCACACCTGGCTAATTATTTTGTATTTTTTGTAAAGATGGGGTTTTGCCATGTGGCCCAGGCTGGTCTTGAACTCCCGGCCTCAAATGATCCTCCTGCCTCAGCCTCCCAAAGTGCAGGGATTACAGGCATCAGCCACGTTGCCCGGCCTCTTTTAATCTTCATAACAATCCTCTGAGGTAGGTATTATCATTCCCATTGTATATTTGAGGAATTTGAGTTCAGAGAGGTTAAGTAACTCTGCCAGGATCACAGAGCTGGTAGTATTGGTCCATGAGACTCCACAGCCTGGAGTCCACTAGGCTGCCCTGCCCCCTGGGCCTGAGGCTGGGAATGTGTCCTGGCACAGGAAAGTGCCATGACCATGAGGCAGAGTGGGGACAATTCACCGAGCCTGGCCCTGCCCTTTTTAGGGCTGGGGACTGGGTGATCCTGGGAAGCTGTTAAAGGTGCCTAACAGTATGTGTACCTACAAATCTAAAACAGAAGTACAAACAGGGAATGGTGCGAGATGTATGTCTCCTTCCACTCCCTGACCTTTGTCCTCCAACTCACTTCTTCAGAGGAAACCACCATTAGCAGTTTCTGTGGATCTTTCCAGAAATTGTTTTACATATACAAACAGTTGAGTGCGCATGCACGCCCTGCTGGTGTGTACCCTCAGGCTATTCTGCACTGTGCTTTTCCATGGGTGCCTCTGGTCAGTGGGTGGAGGGTATTTACTGCTCTGCATGGCAGCAGATGGAGGGCTCCTCTGCATGGGTACTTGGAGAAGCTCTGCTCTATTACACCTTTCAGGGAGTGGGGGTAAAAACTGGAGCTTGAATTCCTTGGCCTTTGCCCCATTCTGGGGTGTTCTCCCTTGGGAAGGAATAGGATGTGCAGTACAGTAGTCAGAATATGCACAGCTGGGTAGATCTGTTTTCAAATACAGGCTCAGTATTGGCTGTGTGACCTTGGTCAAGTACTTCATGTCTCTGAGCCTCAGTCTCTGCTTTTGTGAAGTGGGGATAGTCACAGGACTGAGGTGACAGAGATGTTGTGAGGAATGAAGAGACAGTGTCTGGAAAGCCCTCAGCAGGAGGCTGCTACACAGTGAGTGCTCAGTGAAGTCTTTGCCAGTACCTGGTATCACACACATACAGACCCCATTTCTGAGCCTGAGCCTGGGGGTGGCACTGCCACCTTTGTCCTGAGGCAGATCAGGATGGGCTGAGGAGTCAAGCAGCCCACTCAATGTGGAAACTCATTACATTTGATTGTTCTTCCTGGAACCTTGAAATGGAAGTGGTGGGTGATCTGAGGCACTGAGAATGACCCTTCAAAACACACACACACACAACACCAACTTCACAGGAAAACAAGGAACACGAGAGACTGCTATAAGCAGCTGCACGTTAAAAAATCAGATGCTCTGGATGCAATGGACAAATTCCTAGAGGCACACAAACTACCAAAACTGACTCAAGAGGAAATAGAAAATCTGAATAGGCCTGTAACAAGTCAGGAGATTGAATCGGTAATCAAAAAACTCCCAGCAAAGAAATGCCTACCACCAGGTGGCATCATCAGTGAATTCTACAAAACATTTAAAGGAGAATTAACATCAATCTTTCTCTTAAACTCTTTTTTTTTTTTTTTTTTTTTTTTTTGAGACGGAGTCTTGCTCTGCCACCCAGGCACCCAGGCTGGAGTGCAGTGGTGCAATCTTGGCTCACTGCAAGCTCTGCCTCCTGGGGTCACGCCATTCTCCTGCCTCAGCCTCTCCGAGTAGCTGGGACTACAGGCGCCCGCCACCACGCCCGGCTAATTTTTTGTATTTTTAGTAGAGACGGGGTTTCACCGTGGTCTCGATCTCCTGACCTCGTGATCCACCCGCCTCGGCCTCCCAAAGTGCTGGGATTACAAGCGTGAGCCACTGCACCCGGCCCTTCTCTTAAACTCTTACCAAAAAGCTAAAGAGGAGAGAACATTTCCCAACTCATTCTATGAGGCCAAGCATTACCTTGATACTGAAACTAAGACTCTACAAGAAAAGAAAATTGCAGGCCAGGTGCAGTGGCTCATGCCTGTAATCCCAGCACTTTGGGAGGCTGAGGCAGGTGGATCACCTGAGGTCAGGAGTTCAAGACCAGCCTGGCCAACATGGCAAAACCCCAACTCTACTAAAAATACAAAAATTAGCCAGGCATGGCAGCATGCACCTGTAATCCCAGCTACTCGGGAGCTGAGCCAGGAGAATCGCTTGAACCTAGGAGGCGGAGGTTGCAGTGAGCCAAGATTGTGACAGTGCAGTCCAGCCTGGGTGATAAAGTGAGAATCCATCTCAAAGAAAAAAAACAAAACAAAAAAATTATATGCCATGATCAAGTGGGTTTTATCCCAGGAATGCAAGGGTGGTTCAACATATGAAAAGCAAAGTGGGGCCGGGCGCGGTGGCTCACGCTTGTAATCCCAGCACTTTGGGAGGCCGAGGCGGGCGGATCACGAGGTCAGGAGATCAAGACCACGGTGAAACCCCATCTCTACTAAAAATACAAAAAATTAGCCGGGCGTGGTGGCGGGCGCCTGTAGTCCCAGCTACTCAGAGAGGCTGAGGCAGGGGAATGGCGTGAACCCAGGAGGCGGAGCTTGCAGTGAGCCGAGATCGCGCCACTGCACTCCAGCCTGGGCGACAGAGCAAGACTCCGTCTCAAAAAAAAAAAAAAAAAAAAAAAAAAAAGAAAAGCAAAGTAATGTACCACATTATTAGAATGAAGGGGAAAAAAACCACATGATCATCTCAACTGATGCAGAAAAAGCATCTGACAAAATCCAACACCCTTTCATGATATAAACGCTTAACAAACTAGTACTAGAAAAGAACTCTTTCAACATGATAAATGCCATATGTGAAAAACTCACAGCTAACATAACTTTTTTTTTGAGACAGGATCTCGCTCTGTTGCCCAGGCTGGAGTGCAGTGGCACAGTTGTGGCTTACTGCAACCTCGACCTCCCAGACTCAAGCGATCCTCCCACCTCAGCCTCCCAAATTGCTGGGACTACAGGCATGTGCCACGCCTGGCTAATTTTTTATTTTTGTTGTAGAGACAGGGTCTCGCCATGTTGCCCAGGCTGGTCTAGAGCTCCTGGGCTCAAGTGACATCATTCTTAATGGTGAAAAACTGAAAGCATTTCCCCTAGGATGAGGAACAAGACAAGGATGTCTGTTTTCATAACTTCTAGTTAAGATTAGAAACTTATACTCAACACAATACTGGAAGTTCTAGCCAGAGCAATTAGGCAAGAAAAAAACAAAAGGCATCCAAATTGGAAAGGAAGAAGTAATACCATCTCTACTTATAGATGACATGATCTTAATGCCTAGAAAACCCAGAAGAATTCATACACATACACAAACTATTAGAGTTAATAAGTGAATTTTGCAAAATTTCAGGATCAAAATCAATACACAAAATCCATTGAATTTTTCTATACACTATAATGAACAATCCAAAAAGGAAGTTAAGAAAACAATTCTACTTATGATAGCATCAAAAAGAATAAAATATAGGCTGGGCGTGGTGGCTGACACCTCTAATCCTGGAACTTTGGGAGGCCGAGGCGGGTGGATCACCCAAGGTCAGGAGTTTGAGATCAGCCTGGCCAACATGGTGAAACCGCATCCCTACTAACAGTACAAAATGAGCTGGGTGTGGTGGCACATGCCTGTAATCCCAGCTACTTGGGAGGCTGAGGCAGGAGAATCACTTGAACCCTGTAGGTGGAGGTTGTGGTGAGCTGAGATCGTGCCGCTGCACTCCAGCCTAGGCAACAAGAGGTAAACTCCTTCTCAAAGTAATAATAATAATAAATAAAAATAAAATATATAGGAATAATTTAATCAAGGAGGTGAGAGACTTGAATACAGAAAACTATAAAACATTTCGTGAAGAAATTAAAGATCTAAGTGAATGGAAAGACATCCCATGTTTGATTAGAAGACTTAGTATTGTTAAGGAATATACAGATTTTTTGCAATTCCTATCAAAATCCAATAGGTTTTTTTCCAGAAACGAAAAAAAAATTCCTAATATGAAAATTCCTAATATTCATGTGGAATTACAAGAGACCCAGAATAGCCAAAACAATCTTGAAAAAAAATGACACAGTTGCAGGATTCATGCTTTCTGATTTCAGAACTTACTGCAGGCTGGGCACGGTGGCTTACACCTGTAATCCCAGGACTTTGGGAGGCCGAGGTGGGTGGATCATCTGAGATTGGGAGTTCGAGACCAGCCTGGCCAACATGGCAAAATCCTGTCTCTACTAAAAATACAAAAATCAGCTGGAAACGGTGGCACATGCCTGTAGTCCCAGCTACTTGGGAGACTGAGGCTGGAGAATCACTTGAACCCGGGAGGCAGAGGTTGCAGTGAGCCGAGATCGCACCACTGCACTCCAGCCTGGGCAACAGAGTGAGACTCTGTCTCAAAAACAAAGCAAAACAAGAAAACAAAACTTCTGCAAATCTACAGTAATTATAAGCGTGCTACTGGCATAGGATAGACATACAGACCCTGGGGTAGAATTGAGAGCCCAGAAACAAGCCCTCACATCTATTGCCAATTGATTTTTGACAAGGGTGCTAAGACCTTTCACTGGAGAAAGAATAGTGCTCCAAAACCTGGATATCACATGCAAAAGAATGAAGTTGAACCCTTACCACATACCATATGCCAAGACTAAGTGAAAATTGATCAAAGACTTAAATTTAAGAGATAAACTTAGAACTATTAGAAACATAAGTGCAAATATCTATGACCTTGAATTTGGTAATGGTTTCTTAAATATGACACGAAAAGCACAGGCGACAAAGAAAAAAATAAATTTGTCTTCATTAAAATTTAAAAGACTTTTGTTTGTCAAAGGACACCATTAAGGCCAGGCACCGTGGCTCACACCTGTAATCCTGGCACTTTGGGAGACCTAGGTGGGTGGATCACTTGAGAGCAGAAGTTCAAGACCAGCCTGGGCATCATGGTGAAACCCCATCTCTGCAAAAAATACAACAATTAACTTGGCATGGTGGTGTGCCTGTGGTCCTAGCTACTTGGGAGGCTGAGGTGGGATGACCCCTTCAGCCTGGGAAGTGGAGGTTGCAGTGAACCAAGACTGCGTCATTGCACTTCAGCCTGGGTGACAGAGCAAGACCCTGTCTCAAAAAAGAAAGAAAGAATAAAGGACACTATAAAGAGAGTTAAGAGACAATCCACATAACGGGAGAAAATATTTGCAAATCATATGTCTCATAAGGGCCTAATATCCAAAAAATATAAAGAACAACTCAACAACAAAAAGACAAACAATCCAATTAAAAAATGGGGAAATGACTTGAATGGATGTTTCTCCAAAGAAGACATACAGTGGCCAACACACTCATGAAAAGGTGCTCAACACATTAGTCATTAGTGAAATGCAAATCAAAACCACTTCTCACCTACTAGGATGGCTATAATTTTTTTTTTTTTTTTTTTGAGACAGAGTCTTGCTCTGTCACGCAGGCTGGAGTGCAGTGGTGTGATCTCGGCTCACTGCACCTTCCACCTCCCGAGTTCAAGTAATTCTCCTGCCTCAGTCTCCAGGCATCCACCACCAGGCCTGGCTAATTTTTGTATTTTTAGTAGAGATGGGGTTTCACCATGTTGGCCAGGCTGATCTGGAACCCCTGACCTCAGCTGATCTGCCCACCTGGGCTTCCCAAAGTTCTAGGATTACAGGCATGAGCCACCACATGTGGCCGGCTATAATTTTTTTTTTTTTAAGGTAAATAAGTTTTGATGAGGATGTGGAGAAACTGGAACTCTTATACATTGCTGGTGGGAATGTGAAATGGTACAGCTACTGTGGAAAACAGTTGAGTGTTTCATCAAAAGGTTAAACAGTATTCACAGTAACCAAAAGCTGGAAAGAACACAGTGTCCATCAATAGATGAATGAGCAAATAAAATGTGGTATATAATACAATGGAATATTATTCCACCACAAAAAAGGAAGGAAGAAATTCTGATACATGGTACAACATAAATTAGCCTTGAAAACATTATGTGAAATAAAATAAGCCAGACACACAAAAAGACGAATATTGTCTGATTTCCTTTATACTAAATATCTAGAATAGGCAAATTCATAGAGATAAGAAGTAGGTTAGAGGTTACCATGGCTGAGGGGAGAGGGAGGATGGGAGTTATTGCTTAAGGAGCACAGAGTTTCTCCTTGGGTGATGGAGAATGTTGACAATAGATAGTAACGATGGTTGTGTAACATTGTGAATGTACTAATGCCACTAAATTGTGCACTTTAAAATGGTTAAAATGGCAAATTTTATGTTATATGTATTTCACCACAATAAAAATACATATATGGCATTCAAGGCAGCTCTGTTTTCTTAAATTGAAATATAATTTACATACACAAAATAATACTTTAAAGTGTATAATTCAGTGGTTTTTAGCAAATTGTGCAACCATCACCACTATCTAATTCCAGAACATTTCATCACCTCAAGAAGAAACCTCATAGCAGTAAGTGGTCATTCCTCATTCTTCTCTTCTCTTAGGCCCTGGCAGACACTGAATCACTTTCTGTTTCAATGAATTGCATATTCGGAACGTTTCCCATAAATGGAATCCTTCTTCCATATGTGGCCTTTTGTACCTGGTTTCTTTCACTCAATGTGCTTTCAAGGTTCATCCATGTTGTAGCTTGTGTTAATACTTCATTTTTAATGGCTGACTACGATTCCATTACTGGTATGTTTGTTTATCCATTCATTGGTTGTTTCCACTTTTTGGCTATTGTGAATAGTGCTGCAGTGAATACTCATGTACAGTTATCTATTTGAAATTCCTTTAGGTATAGACGTAGGAAGGAAATGCTGGGTCATAAGGTAATTCTATGTTTAACTTTTTCAGGCACCACCAAACTTTTTGCCACAGCAGTTGAATCATTTTGCATTTCCACCAGCAATATACAAGGGCTCCAATTTCTCCACATCCTCACCAAAACTTGTTTCTTTCCACTTTATTTTTTTTTGAGACAGAGTCTCATTCTGTTGCCTAGGCTAGAGTGCAGGGATGAGATTATGGCTCACTGCAACCTCCTCCCCCCAGGCTGAAGGGATCCTCCCACCTTGGCCTCCTGAGTAGCTGGGACTACAGTTGTGCACCACCACACCCGGAAAATTTTTGTATTTTTTATAGAGACAGAGTTTTGCCATGTTGCCCAGGCTGGTCTCAAACTCCTGGGCTCAAGAGATCTGCCCACCTCAGCCTCCCAAAGTGCTGGGATTACAGGCGTGAGCCAACGTGACTGGCCTTATTATTATTATTATTGTTGTTAGTATTATTTAAGAGATAGCGTTTTACTCTGTTGCCCAGGCTGGAGTGCAGTGGTGTGATCATTGCTCACTGCAGCCTCTAACTCCTGGGCTCAAGTGATCCGATCCTCCCCTCTCGGCCTCTCAAAGTGCTGAGATTACAGGTGTGAGCCTGGCCTTATTTTCCTTTTTTTTCTTAAATTATAGCCATCCTAATGGATGTGAAGTGGTACCACATTGTGGTTATGATTTGTATTTCCCTAGTGACTAATAATGTTGATTATCTTTTTATGTATTTGGTGGAAAATTGTATGTCTCTTTGGAGAAATGTTTGTTCAAGTCTTTTGCCCATTTTTGAATTGGCTTGGGGAGATGTGACCTGGATCAGGGTTGACTTGGCCTCAGGGGCCCCTCTGGAAAAGGAGATTCTGATCTTGGGGTCAGAGTTGGAACTTGCCACTCTCCCCTGCCCATGCCTGCCTCATGTGATCCCAGATGGGGGAACTGGGAAAGTCACATGGCTGGGCCTGGTGGACGGGGAGAGTCTCCCCCAGGTAGGTGGGGGGAGTCCCAGGCTTGGGCTTTTCCTCTGGGGCCTTGGGCCAGCTGCCTATGACATGGGAGATGTGCTCTCTGGTCCCCTGGCCCAGGCTGTTCAGCACACTGCCTTTTCACAGTGCCCAACAGAAAGAGCCCCTGACAAACCATATGGCCAGAAAATGGTTCCCATATGATTTGTACCTCTACTGCCTCTGCGCTTCTCGCTTTTGATCCCACCATTCCCTCCATATAGCCTGTTTGTTCCTCTCCTGTTCTTTCCATCACCTGAATCCTCCCCATCCTTCAGAGTATCCTTCTGTGGTCCCCTTCCTAGTTCTGCTTTAAGAGGTTTGCTTTTGCTCCTCTGGGCTCCTCCAGCATCAACCCTTTGGGCTGTGCCACCTGAGAAGATTCCAACATCCAGCACTGAGCTCAGATGGCTGATATAGGGGTCTGGACCCCTCACTAGGTGATGAGCTTCTCAAGGGTCCCCAGTCCCATCAGGCCCCAAGCATAGGGTGGCACCAGCTGCCTGGCAATGACTATACCCTGTGTTGGTTGATCAGACACAGGACAGGATGTGAAAATCATGGGTGTTCCTTCTGCCCTACATCCAATCCACAGACACTGGGAGCTCTGGGCCAGAGGTTCCCAAACACCCACCTGTAACAGACTTCTAGCCTCAGAATCCACCAGGCAATTATTAAAAATTCAAATCTTCAGACACTACTGTCCTAGATTCTGATTCAGGAGCCTTGGGAAGGGCCCAAGAGTCTGTATTTTACCAAGTTCCCCAGTAGTCCCGTTATGTAACCAGGTCTGGGAGCTTCTGGGGCTGGCAAATCTTAGTCACTTCAGTCCAGTGTGCTTTCTCCCTGCCCTCTCCTGTGCCAGAAGGTTTGTTTCTAGGGTGGAAGATGGACATGGATCCCTTCCCCAGATGACCCTCAACAGCCCTATAAATCCCCTCACACTCAAATCTCCCTTCTCCTCCATTATAACCTTTTTGGAGGCTCATTCCTTTTGCCTGTGGAATTCATAGGCTTTAAGTCTCCCTTCTCCCAGGAGGTCTTCCTGGCTTTCCTCCACATACTCTCTGATCACAGATATCCAGAGATGGTCGTTAAACATTTAGAAACATAACATTAAAGAGGCTGATATAAAACATATAATATGTATGGGTTATGGTATAGATAATTTAGTTACAACATTTGTTTATATTATCGCATAGTATATATTTTTATTACAGACAGATACGTTACAGGCATTTAGGCCTAGTGCATAGATTTATGGGTGGGTCATGATGTAGTAGAGCTGAGAAAGCCCATCTAGTCTGTTACTTCTTTTCTTCCCCATTTTCAGATAGGTAAATTGAGGCCCAGGTGCATAGGTAATGGGGCTCAGGTGCCTGAGAATCCTTGGCCCCCAGACCCCTGCTCACTTGCATGTAATCTCACTTAGGTTTGTGCAGACCCTCCATCCCCCAGTTCTCTAACTAGTGGTGCCCACCTGGCTCCTGGCAGCTCATGGCCTAAGGAGGACAGGCAAAGGGCAATTCCTCAGTGGCCAGCCCAGCCCCCATCTGCCCCCCAGTGTGGCCAGGGCCCATCTGCACAGCTGCAGTTGGTTACCCAGCTGTTTATGGGTCTCTGCCTCTGGTGTTTATAGTTCCGCCTTTGGGTCTGCTTTGCATCCTCACTAATGAGAACAATGCCCCAGGAGGCGGCGGCGGGTGGTTGGGGGACCATTGGACGCTGAGCGGTGGGCTGGGCCTGTGTCCTTGCTTCTGCCTTGCCTGGTTCTAACGAGGATTTCAGGCCCTTTACAAGGACACAGGAAGGACAGCAAGGTGGCCCATATGAAAGCCAGTGGGAAACAGACATGCCTAGGTGAGGAGCGAGGAGGCGAGAAGGCTAAGAATGAGTTTGCTGTGACTTAGGCACTCAGGGCAGGGGAGAGCTGGGGCCAAATCTTTCCTTTTAAGAAAATGCATTTTTTTCATTCATCACAAGAGTTATAAATCTCCATCGTGGAAAATTTAGAACATACAGACACATAAGAAGAAAATCTAAATGTCTGTATCCCACCACCCTGGATAACCATGGTTCATATTTTAGGATGTTTCCTTTCTGTCTGATATATAAAGATGTTTTTGCAGAAAGGAGAATATGCATACACTGTATTTTACAAACCCCCTTTATTTTTATTTTTGTTTTTTGAGACAGAGTCTTACTCTGTCACCCAGGCTGGAGTGCAGCGTTGCGATCTTGGCTTACTGCAACCTCCACCTCCTGAGTTCAAGTGGTTAGATTCTCATGCCTCAGCCTCCCACGTAGCTGGGACTATAGGTGTGTGGCACCATGCGTGGCTAATTTTTCTATTTTTAGTAAAGAGGGGGTTTCACAGCCGGGCACGATGGCTCATGCCTGTAATCCCAGCACTTTGGGAGGCTGAGGCGGGTGGATCACCAGGTCAGGAGATGAGAACATCCTGGCTAACACGGTGAAACCCCGTCTCTACTAAAAATACAAAAAATTAGCCGGGCGTGGTGGTGGGCACCTGTAGTCCCAGCTACTCGGGAGGCTGAGGCAGGAAAATGGGGTGAACCCGGGAGGTGGAGCTTGCAGTGAGCTGAGATTGCACCACTGCACTCCAGCCTGGGCGACAGAGCGAGACTCCATCTCAAAAAAAAAAAAAAAAAAATGCAAATAGGCAAATGTAAGAAAATGAAAATCACCCATAATATGGAAATAAGCCCATACATGATGTTTATAATATCTGTTGCATGCTTAGTCTGTATGTCTGTCGCAGGCCACACAGTGTGCTAAGTGGCTAGTATGTCTGTAGGTACAATATTATCCCAATTGTACAGATGGCCACCTCTAGCTTTTTAGGTTTGGTGAATGGCCCAAAGTCTTTTGGCTGCAAGGGGGCAGAGGCTGCCGGAGGACCCGGGCCTCCAGCTTCCAAGTCTGCACCCTGAAGCACCCCTCATTCTACATCCCTCAGTTTCGTTCACTGAACTGCCTGGAGGTTTTCCTCTTCCAGCGTAAGATGTTATAATTTGCTTTGTTCACTTACAGATAAATTGTGACCATCTCTCGGTGTTGTTAAATAACCCTCTTTATGGAATTCCATTTTATGGATGTATCACACTTTATTTAATTGTTGAATATGTGGGTTATTCTAGATATTTTTTAGTATCATAAACAAAGCTATGTGAAACATTTTTGTGGCTTAACCCTTGAGAGTGTTTATAGTTATTTCCACAGGGCTGTTTCCCTAAGGCCCCTCGCTGACCCATCATACCAAAGGGCAGGGGGATCAGGGAGACCCTGGGTGGGGGGAGCACCCAATAAGGTGTGCTCACCCGGTTCTTAGCTGGGCCAAGTCAGCTTGAGGGAGACATCCTAATCTATGTAGAAGACAGCAGGATGCCTTATTCTTTCAACAGTCCTCTAGAAATGGTCTCAGCTGAGTTCAGAGAACCACTGAAAGGCTGGGAGCTTAGCTTGGCAAGTGACACCCATGTGGGCGTGTGAGTGCAGCCCCCGCGGCTCTGCAGATAGTTGAATTTGAAGAGGAACGAGAGAAAACCAGTCTGCAAAGGTGATGTCCCCATCTCCAACAGAGGAAAGAGGATGCAGTCCTTCCTCTGCAGAAATGGATTCTGAAATTGGAGCAACTCCCAGAAGTCCCAGAGCTCTGCTCCCAGAAGTGCTCCAGGGGCTGTTCTGGGGGTGGGTGGGGAACAGAGGGGCTTCACACAGTCATCCTAGTGCATGGGGCTCGGATCACAAGTTAGCCAGGGTAGAAAAGGAGAGGGTCCCAGGCAGGGGGAAAGATGAGCACGGCCTGGAGATGAGAGACAGAGCCAGCACTGCGGAGGAGCTGAAAGCCTTAGTCTGCAGGGTGGAGGTTAGGGGCAGGGGTGCAGCAGGGGTTATAGGAGTCTGCACTTTACCCCACATGACAGGACTGCCATGATGGCTCAGTGAGGAGAGGCGTGACAAGGTTTGGGCCCTCCCTTGATGTTTTCTCCCTCCCTCCCATAATTTCTCAGACACCCAGGAGCCAGGCTTGGTGGGTGCTGGGAGAGTGGCAGGGAGGAGGACACGGGTCCTGGGCCCTTGGGATGGGGCCTTCGGAGGCTCTGTGGGAGGGAAGGGAGGCCGAGCAGGGTTGCCAGTGAGGGAGACAGCTGTGTCCACTGCAGGCCCGAGGAGAAGGCATTCTCTGCTCCCCCAGGGAGGCTGCCCACTGCCAGCCACCCCTGTGGGAAATGGTGCTCCCTCGACGGGACACAGGGTCGGTGGAGTTGAGGCAAGAGCAGGAGCAGGGCTCTGCCTCTCCCTGGCTGTGTGGCCATGGCCTGGTTGCCTACCCTTTCTGAGTCATAGTTTTGTTCTACATAAATGAAAACAATCATAAAAGGAGGATTAGATGAGATTATGCATGAAACACCCAGGTGCAGCACCTAGTAAGTGCTCAATAAACATTAATTAGTACTGTCTGAAGCTTTGCCTGCCACGGAAGGAGGCGAGGTGGGCCCTTCAAGGAGCTGAGGTGTGCCCCTCCAGCACTCTTTGTGAGGTCCTTTGAAAGGTGGAGGGAGCAGCAGAGGCCCAGGCCCTGGAACTGAGGAAACCAGAGTCAGCCGTAGATGCCACCCCTAGCCTCTTTGGAGGTCAGCCACCTCGCTCCAAGGTGAGTTCTCTCCACTCTTCCATTAAATCAAATTGTGAGTCCCCTGCCGCTAGCCCTGGGCTGGCCTCTAGGTACAAAGTGCATACTATGTGTCAGGCCCACACTATGCACCAAGCACCCTCAGATGAAATCCTCACAGCCCCCCGTAAAGGGCTCCATTTATACGCAGGGTGGGGCCCAGGCTTAGAGAGGTTCTGCGAGTTGCCCGGACGCAGACTGTGGGTGGCAGAGCCAGGCTCCCCGCTCTCTGTCTGGCCACAGACCCTGGCACATGACTGCTGTGCTGGGCTGTCCCCGTCTGTCCCCCTCACCCCCAGCCTGACCCCCACATGGGGTCCCCTCACACTCCTCCCTCCCTGAGGCTGCCCCACCTGGCCCATCCTGGCCCTGCCGTGGAGGTGAGCCCTGCGGCGCTCTCACAAGGCGCCATTCATCCAGGCAGGCTGCTGATTAAAACCATGTGTGGTGTGGCCAGCCAAGGTGGCGGCAGCTCCGGAAGCCAGGCCTGGCCTGGGGCTTGTGGGCCTTGAGAGGGTTGGGGGAGGGATCTGGCTGACCCACAGGCCTGGCAGGCTGGGGGTGCTCTGGGGCGGGACTGACCTCCCCAAGCCATGTACACACACCAAGGAGATTCTGAGCTGTGATTCTGACTCCTAGGCCCAGGCTGGGGATGTGGGAGGCAGAGAGGATCCCTCCAGGTGAAGGTAGGGACCGGGCTTGGAATGTCTCAGACCCTTGCAAGGCCCTTTTCAAGGCTGCCTGGGAAGGGCAGGCCCTGTCTATGGGGTTTGGTTACCGAGGAAGGCTGTGTGTGTGTGTGTGTGTGTGTGCGCGCACGCACGCACATCCATGCATATGTGCTGAAATCCACGCAAGGTGCCTCTGAGTTCTTGGACTCATGATCACTTCGGGGTTTCCTAAAGGCAGTTGTGTGCAGTGGTTAAGACCATGGGCTCTGGAGGCACAAGACCTGGGTTTGAGTTCCACTTCTGCTGCTCCTGGGCTGTGTGACCAGAGGCAAGCTGCCCAGCCTCTCTGAGCCCCTCTCCTCATTCACCAGATGATGATGGTCAATGTGGTTGAGCAAAGGTGGGGCTACATCGGCTGGGTAGGCTCTTTGCTCATGGCTGGCCTTGAGGACGGGCCATCCCCAACCCCCAGCCCCAGGACCCCTAAGTCGTTTGGCTGTCACTCCTGACCTTTGAGTTGTGGCTTGTCAGGGAGCTGGGAGGGTGCTAAGTGTGGAGAGTCTGGGTTTCCTGAGGCCAGTTAGCAGAGGTGAGCAGGGGATAGGAGAGGTGATCAGGGTGAACAGGGGAGAGCAGGGGAGAGCCAGAGAGAGCAGGGGAGAGCAGGGGAGTGTGGGATCTGCAGCCGGTGTGAGGTGTGGCTGAATTAGCTGCTCCTGCCCAGGCCAAGAACAGAGTGAAGCATTGTTCAGGGGCTGCCTCCCCTGGCATTGAGGGCTTCACAGGAAAGGGTGGGCAGGTGGGCCGGGCCATGGCTTGGACTGACCACAGGCTCAGCTGTGTTGGGACCCTTTGGGGGCCTGTCTGTCAGGAGGCATCCTGGTTTCCCCAGGAACACATGTTCTACTGGGCGATGCAGGCCCTCTGGGAGGGAGGCCATTTGAGGGCATTTGGTCCTAACTGAGTAGCCCCCATGAGATACCCTCAGCACCTTCTCCCAAGAGTGGGAGTAGTCCCAAAATAGGAGCTCCCTGGAGCCAGGGGTCCTGAGATTCTACCCTGTGCTCCAAGGCCAGGGCCCCCAACCTCAAACCTGGAGAAGCCCTGTCCCTCTTTACACTGGGTGATGCTCAGGCCCGGAGGGAGGGGTGCCTGTATCACACAGAGAGCTCCTGGGCAGAAACTCAGCGTTGTCCTTTGGGGTGGACTGCTTAGGGAGGGGAGCGAGCATAGGCTGTTGTGAGGAGGGGCCTAGAGCTGAAATGGAACAGCCTCCACCGCCCAGCCGTGTGACTGGGGCAGCCACCTGCCCTCTCTGAGCCTCTGTGTCCTCCAAAAGCAGAGAAGAGAGTCCCACCACAAGGGCCTCTATGAGGGCTGAGAAGGTGGGTTAGGGGTTCAGAGCCTCAGAGTGGCTCAGGCTGAGCTCTGGAGGCAACCCTGGCTTCTAACACCAGCGCTCCCCCTGGCCAGCTGTGTCACTTTGGGCAAGACATGTTCTAAAAACATCTTCCCATGGGATTTTTGGGGATACAAATCAGCTGCTATGTAGTCATGGGCTCACCATCACACTCAGCAGGTGTTGTGATGGTCAATGGCCAGGCTATGGTCACCAGATATTCAGTCGGGCACTGATCTAGGTGTTCTGTGAAGGTATCTCGTAGATGTGATTAAAGTCCATAATCAGTTGACTCTTAAGTAAGGGAGACCATCTGAGATGATCTGGATGAACCTGATTTAAGTGGTTTGAGGCCTTAAAAGCAGAGCTGAAGTTTCCCTAAAGAAGAGAAGTTGTGGACACCAGCTTCACTGTGTGCTGTGCCTGAGGGTTCCAGCCTGCCCTTCTGGACAACCTGCCCTGCTGTGTTAGTCAGGGTTCTCCTGAGAAACAGAACCAATAGAAGGTGTGTGCATGCATGTGTGCACGTGTGTGCATTTGTGTGTGCACACGTGTGTGCATGTGTGTGGGTGCGTGCATGTGGGTTTGTGTGTGCATGCATGTGTGCATGCGTGAGTGCATGTGTGAGTGTGCATATGTGCACATGTGTGCATGCGTGTGCACATGTGCATGTGTATGTATGTGTGTGTGTACCTGTGTGTGCACACACATGTATTTATATAGATAGATTTGTTATAAGGAATTGGCTCCCCCGATTATGGAGGCTGACCCATCCCAAGAATAGCAGTTGGCAAGCTGGAGCCCCAGGAGAACTGAGAATGTAATTCTTGTCTTGAGTCTGAAGGCCTGAGAAGCAAGAGAGCTATTTCAGTTCAAATCCAAAGGTAGAAAAAGCTAATGTCTGAGTTCCAAGGCCAGCAGGCAAAAATAATTCTCTCTTACTGGAAGGAAGGTCAGCCTTTTTGTTCTTTTCAACTGATGGGATGAGGCCCACCCACATTAGCGAGGGCCATCTGCCTTTAGTGATTCCCATGTCAATCTCACCCAGAAACATCCTCATAGGAGAACCCAGAATAATGTTTGACCAAATTTCTGGGCACCGCATGGCCTAGTCAAGTTGACACATTGACACATAAAATTCACCATCACACTTATGCATTTCAGACTCACCTAGCCAGCTCCTACGATCACGATCACGTAAGCCAAGTCTTTGCAGTAAATCTCTTACTATACATCTCTTACTAGTTGTGTTTCTCTGGCTGAACCCTGACTGACACACATAGTGAGCTGTGATAAGAATAACAATCGCAATTATCGCCTTTTCTGAGAAGTCCCCAGCAGTAGGTCTGCATGTCGCAGGCCCTTGGCAAGTGCCAAGGAGTCCCATTTTATAAGCAGAACAGAAGTCACAGCAGTTTCGGCCAGGCGCGGCGGCTCACGCCTGTAATCCCAGCACTTAGGGAGGCTGAGGCAAGTGGATCACGAGGTCAGGAGATCGAGACCATCCTGGCCAACACGGTGAAACCCAGTCTCTACTAAAAATACAAAAAATTAGCCAGGTGCGGTGGCAGGCGCCTGTAGTCCCAGCTACTTGGGAAGCTGAGGCAGGAGAATCACTTGAACCGGGAAGCGGAGGTGGCAGTGAGCCGAGATCGTGCCACTGCACTCCAGCCTGGGTGACAGAGCAAGACTCCATCTCAAAACAAGAAAAAGAAGTCACAGCAGTTTCTTCCATGACTCCAAAGGGCTCTGGGCAGCAAGGACATGTCCCGTCCGAAGTCCCAGCACAGACGGCCTCACGACCCCACCTACACTCCATAGCACAACAGAGCTGGCTTCTCTGGGTGCCAAGTATGCAGAAGAGGGACGGCTCGCATAGTTCCATTGCATGCCAGGCCCTTTGCCACAAACTTCACCTATTAACCAGTCATCTAATCCTCACAATAGAGCACCGAGGTAGCTACTGATGGCGGCAGCGGCCCGTCTGGAGCAGCCGCTGCAGGGACATCAGCTGCAGTGGGGGAGGCACATCAGCTGCAGTGGGGGAGGTACTGCCAGGGCTGCGCGTCCTGCAGAGCCAGAGGGGGCCAAGAACAGGCAGGAGCCCCGCCCCTACCAAGTCGGCAGGGTGGGAGCCCATGCTCCCAGGCACAGCCGCAGCTCTGGATCAGGGCATCCCTGTGTGCTCAGGGGCCTGGGAAGTCCCCCTCCCCATGCAGGCTCTGATGTACCTGCTCCTGCTCCCTGGCCTCTCCCTGCTCCTGGCACCTGCTGTGATTTTGGAGCAAAGTTGTGGCTGAGCCCAGGTGCTGTCACAACCCAGCTAGGTGTGCATGCATTTGAGGTGGCACTGACACACCGGCACCCCCACCACCTTGACCTCCTCTGGACTTTGGGCACCGATAAGCATGGGAGGAAGGCCAGGGACGGCTGAGGGCAGCTCAGCACTGGCCTGTTGGCACTCCTTGCCATGAACAGCCTGAACACCATGGACAGCATGTTGATGGCAGAGGCAGACAGGTCCCTGGGCAGAAAGGGGCAGGTCCCTGGTGAAACTCCACCTTCAAGCTAGGGATGGCCTGAAGACTGGGTGCTGGGCTGCCTATTCTGGGTGAAGTCCACAGCCCAGCCCAGAATGATAACTAATGGTGCTTTTTCCAGGCCACCTATGGCTGCCCATGGATGAATCAGCAAGCACTTTCTCCCTTCTAAGCCCATAGAAACCCAGACTCAGCCAGACTCACACAGATGTCTGGACTACCAGCTGCGGGAAGGAGCTGCCTACTGCGGGTCTTCTCTCCACTGCGAGATGAACACTTGTCAGGATGACCTGCCTGCGGGAAGGAGCTGTCCACTGTGGGTCTCCTCTCCACTGAAAGATGGACACATTGGGACAGCCTGCCTACAGGAAGGAGCTACCCACTCTGGGTCTCTTGAGGGCTGTTCTGTCACCCAGTGAAGCTCCTCTCTGTCTTGCTCACCCTCCAGTTGTCCACATACCTCATACTTCCTGGACACAGGACAAGAACTCGGGACCTACCGAATGGTGGGACTGAAAGAGCTGTAACACCAACAGGCTGAAACATGCCCCCCACTTGCCATGTTGCGGGTGGTGAGGAGAGAGGAGCTGCAGCCCTTCAGGGAGCCCAGACCTAGGGGCTCCCTGAGCCAGGGCTGTGACACCCTCTTTGGGACTCGGGTTTCTGGTGTCTCTAAGCTTCCAGGAGCCACTATGTTCCCCGGTGCCCACAGTGGAAGCTGCTTGCAGTACATCTGGTTCAACTGCAGCTTCACACAGAGCCAGCCCCTGTGCCAGTGCCTAGAGCTGCCCACCCCACGACAGCTGGCACACCTGGCTGTGTGCAGTGGCCACTGTCCTGATAGCTCCGAGCCTCCACTTGTAAAGAGGTTTAAGAGCAATAGTGACGGGTTTCTTTTATGTTTCCCTCCTTTCCAAGATGGTAGTGTGGGTCTACTTTGATCCCAGTTTGAATTCCAGCTTTCAACCTTGAGTTTCTGATTCATCTTTGTATCTTGGGTACTTGGCATGGAGTAGGTGTCCAATAAATTTAATTGTCACATCTTTTTATCTGGGCCTTCATTTTCTCAATTATACAGTGGGGATCCCGATATAGTCTTGGACTTTCAGGTATCTGACAAATTGTTTTTTTTCTTTCTTATTTTATTCTTGCCACTTCCCTTGTGTAGACTCTCTTCTCTGCTAACACCATTCCCACCCCTCGTTGGGTGGAGGAGAGGAAAAGGAGCCATAAGAAAGGAAGGGACATAGAGAAGAAAGGGGCTCAGATGAGGATGCCTGCCTCTTCTACTCCACATGTTCTGGGAGTTCTAGTCAGGGTAATTAGGCAAGGAAAAGAAAAAGGCATCCAGATTGGAAAGGAAGACATAGGCTGGACCTGGTGGCTCGTGTCTATAATCCCAGTGCTTTGGGAGGCCGCCAAGGTGAGAGAATTGCTTTAGGCCTGGAGTTTGAGACCAGCCTGGGCAACAAAGCAAGACCTCACTTCAACACAATAAAAAAAAAATAAGCCAGGTGTGATGGTGTGTACCTGTCATCCCAAGCTACTCAGAAGGCTGAGGCTGGAGGATTGTGTAAGCCCAGGAGTTCAAGGCTGTGGTGAGCTGTGATCACACCACTGCACTCCAGCCTGGGTGACAGAGCAAGACCCTGTTGCTATAAAAATATACGTAAGTAAACGTAAAAGAAAAAAAGAAAGGAAGCAGTAAAGCTATCTCTAGTCACAGATGATATGATCTTACACATAGAAAATCCTAAGAAATTCACTAAAAAACTATCGGAACTCATAAATGAGTTCAGCAAGGTTGCAGGATACAAGATTGATATACAAACATCAATTGTATCTCTACACATTCACAATGAACCATCCAGAAATTAAATTAACAATTCCACTCACTGCAGCATCAGAAAAAATAAAATACGTATAAATAAACTTAACAAAATAAATGCAAATTTTATACTCTGAAAACTACAAAACTGTTGAAAGAAAGTAAAGATTTAAACAAATGGAAAATACTATATATTCCTGGACTAGATGACTCAATTAACATTGTTAAGATGGCAGTACTCCCAAAATTGATCTACAGATTCAACACAACCCTTATCAAAATCCTAGCTGATATAAATTGTATAAATTGACATTCTAATTCTACAATTCATATGGACTTTCAAGGGATCCAGAATAGTCAAAACAATATTGAAAAAGAATACAGCAGGAGGACTCACACATTGAGATTTTAAAGCAACTGCAAAGCAACAGTAATCATGACAGTGTGGCACAAGGATATGTATTTATCAAGTCTAGAGTCTAGAAATAAATCCATACATCTATGATCAACTGACAAGGGTTCGAAGAAAGACCATTCAGTGAGGGAAAGAATAGTCTTTTCAACAGAAGAAAAGAAAGAGCTTGGGCTTGGGAATCTGGCAGATTCTGCCATTGTCTTGCTGTGTGACTCTGAGCAAGTGGCTTAACATCTCTGAGCTGAAGTTTTCTCATCTGTTAACATGAGGATGGGAGTGCTCATATCATAGGCATAGACACTTGAGATCTCCTATGTGAGTGCTTAGCAGAGCAGGCCCCTTGGGCAAGTGCACGAAGGCAGAGGAGTACTATGGGACTCTGCTAGTGGCCGTTAGGGTCGCTCCTTCCAGGACCCCCAGGAACCCCTTTCCCCAGGAACAGGCAGGGTCGGTGGGGCTTGAGTGTGCAGACGGGGCTTGGCGGGGTTCTGCGGGTTGGTAATAAATGAACAGGAAAGGAGATTCCATTACGCAGGAATGTCTGGGGAGGGGGTGGGGAAGGAGCCGGCTCCTCTCCCAGCACCCGCCAGCTCTGCGGTCCTGATTGATGTGCCTTGCACCGCGGCAGCGGCGGGCCTGGTGGAAAGAGGCCCCTTCACTCACCCTTCCTGGAGCTAGGCCAGCAGCCAGATGTTCCTGGCCTTTGGGGAGCTGGGGTGGGGGCAGGGGAGGCCGGCAGCGGGCCAGAGGGCAGCTGCCCAGACAGCGAACCTCTCTACCTCCTTCCCCTCAGCAGCTGGGCCCAGGTGGCGTTGGCTGTACTGCTGACCTTTGGCCGATGACTGTGTCTCCTGGACTTTGGCTGTGTTCAGAATTGGGGGTGGGGTACTCACCCACCCTGTCCTGCTGGGAGAGGCACACAGCTGCCTAGGAAAGAGCTTTCAGCTCCAAAAAGGAAAATGTCCCACCTGCCCAAGGTTCTTGTGTTACCCTGGCCAGAGCCACAGGGGGAGGTGTGACTGGCACCTGAACCATCCATGGAGGAGGAAAATCCAGGTTGAGGCCCCTGGGTGAGTGGTTTCGGAGAGGGTCTGAAAGCAGATTCTGGACTTCTCAGAGAAAGTCCCTCCAGCAGGTGCTGAGATGAACCCGAGGCACATTTCCTCATGAGCTCCTCTCAAGTATGGTGATTATAGCAGAGAGCTGCAGGCCACCATCTCTAGCCCTTTCAATGGTTTTATTATTATTGTTGTCTTATTTTTTTTAAGAGACAGGGTCTCAAACTCCTGGCCTCAAGAAATCCTTCCACCTCAACCTCCCAAAGTGCCGGGATTACAGGCATGAACCACTGCACACAGCCAATGATTTTTTTATTAAACACATAACAACTAGAAGAGAATATAACAAAAAAGAGAACTAAATATCACCCCAAAATTACCATGTAAAATGACTAACTGCCAATATGTTGGTATCATTTCTCCTATTATTTCTATCCTGGGTCTACGTAGTATTTATGTATGTTTACTTTTCAGGAAAGTGGGCTTATCATACCCATCTAGCTTTGTTGCGTTCCTTCTTCTACTCAACACCAGTGGTGCACACCTGGCCATGTTAGGAAATGCAGATCCACTTCGACCATTTTAGGGCCGTTCCATTGTATAGCTGCCTGATATTGTCGAGCTTTTAGGGGATTTTCAAAATGTCCCTTGAATGGACAATGCAGCATTGAATCTCTTGGTACCTGCACCTTCGTACACATGTGAATTATTTCCCTGGGATAAATGGCAAGAAGTAAAACTGCTCAAAGGGTAAACCTATGAACCAACTGAACTCGCACACGCAGGCCCTCATTCTTCCCTCTGCTTATGTCCTTCCCTCAGAGCTGCCCGCGATGTCCACCGTGCCCCCACCCCACCTTGGAAGGTGGTTAGTGGTACTGCAAGGCCCTTCACCAGGGGCTGGGGGTGGGCACTCTGGCCAGACAAGTTTGGCCTGGGAGCCCAGAAATATCTCGCCCCATTGATCTCTCTCTAGAGGGCATCTCACATGGCGGGGAAGTCCTGGACTGGAACAGAAGGGACCTTGGCCAGGTCCTGTCTAGTCCACGCTTTACCCATTGGGAGTGACGGAGGGCCAGTACCACAGCCTCCTTCAGTTTAGACAGTCTGTGAATGACAGCAGGTCCTCTACAATATGCCCACTGCAGGGACTTCTGCAACTCACATGGGGACTGTGAGAGGCACAAGGGCAGGATGTTCATGTCATGGGCACTGCTCCAGGCAGGGGCCTGTGCAGTGACAGCCCAGCTTCCTACCAACAGACTGGAAACCCTGGCCAGGGCAAGAGCAGCTCAGCCCTGAAGTGAGCAACTGAAGAAGACTTGGCTGCTTCTCTTTGAGGACAGGGATGTGTGACAAAGAGGCATGAGCTGTGACTGCTCAGAGAAGGCTAGAGGAGTAGAATGGACTTGGGTGTGACCTCTCAAGGCTTCCTGGAACCCAAGAATCCCAACTGCACGGAACTAGCACCTTTCTTGACATTCACATGCAGACGCTCATTTAACTTTGCACATAAAGTCAACTACTACCAGCAGCATTCTCTACCCTACACACACACACACACACGCACACACACACACTCTCTCTCTCTCTTTCTCTCTCTCTAACTAAAGACTGCACCTTCATTGCCTCACACATGCAGATCACATTCAGACGCACAATAATAATAATGTAGTAATACTTTTAATAACACCTATTGAGCGTTTACTACATGCCAGGCCCTTCCCAGGCATTGTCTAAGCCTCCTTTCGTTAGCTTCATTGCAAGGATGAGAGAAAGTCACTTGCCTAAGGTCACAGAGATGCTGAGCAGAGGAGCCCCACCCTCAGCACACACTCCCTTCCCACCACTCAGACACAACCTGGCCCCCCAACTCCCTGCACGCTGCCTTCCTGCCCGGGCTGCAGTAGCCGAGTGTTCACCACATGAACCCCCCACGCCTCACCCAGCCCTTGGTACACAGTGGAACAGACCTGGCTTGTCCAGATTCAGGCAGCTAGAGACACAGTAAGCATAATAAACACAGGCTGTAAACCACCTTCTTGGCTTGTATAGATGTGGAGTTTTCCCCAGACCTGCGCTTCTGAACTGGATGGGGGGCAGCCCCTTGCCCCTGTCCCTGAATCCTTTTTCTTTCCCTCTTTTTCCTTGCCGGCCTCTCCCTGTTCTCTCCTCCTTTGCTCTCTCAAGCCACTGGAGTGCCTACCTACTGTGTGCCTGGCACTGAGGTCGCCACTGGGCCTGTGGTGGGGTGGGTAGCTCAGGTTCCCATCCTTTGGGAAACTGAGCGCTCATCCCATCATGTGAGGCCTAGAAGGAGGGGGCTTGCTCAGGTCACACGAGGAGGGAGCGTAGAGCCAGGCCTCACAGTTGAGGCTCCCTGTGCCCAGGCCAGGGCTTTTATTTGGGGAGACAGCACAGGCCACCGGGAGCACTAATGGTCTAAGGTGGCATGTGTTGCACTCCAAATACATGGCTCAGACATGGAATCCTAAGGGAGTTCAGAGTGGCCCTGACATGAGTTGTATCTTCCATGTGCTGGGTGCTTGTGTGCACCAGGCCCTTTACATACATTCTCTTATTTAGTATTCCTGATAACCCAACAAGTAGATACTATGATTATCATCTTTCCCCCATTCTACAGACAAGGAAACCAAGGCACACAGCCGTCAAGACTCAAACCTAGGTCTGTTTTCTCTAAAACCTCAGCTCTCCCAGCAGGCTGACCTGCCCTGGATGAGGAAGGGACTGGGGCACCCAATGGATAAAGGCTTTGACGAGGAGCTGGGGTTTCAGCAGACCTTGAAAAGGATGGGAGGGGGACATCCTGGAAAGTGGGCACTGTTCGAGCCAAGGTATGGAAGCCGAAACATACCCATTGAGCCCTGGGACCAGCGAGGTGACAGTCCGATCAGAGGGAGGCTTTTGGCCAAGGGAGCCATTTGAGCTCTTGGCATCCTGCCGTTTCTTCCTTGGAGGAAGGGCTGACAGGTGAGCCTGGCCCAGGAACCCAAGTCTGGGGAGCTCTTGGAGGCTCTGCCAGGGTCGGCCCCAGAGGAACTTGGGAGGCCCTGAGCTGGGCAAAGTTCTCCTTGACATCATAAACCAGGCCCCATGGAAGGAGGAGCCAAGAGGTTCCTAGTGGCTGTGCCACCCCCAGTGAGGGACGCTGCCAGGGGCCGGCACAAGTACCAGGCTCTGAAGGTCCTCAGGATGCATTAGCATCAGGTTCTCTGCTGTATGGCGCAGCTGCAGGCCAGCATGCGGGACCGGCAGAGGTGAGTGCCAGGCAGAGGCTCCCCTCGGCCTTGGCAGACCTGGTGGGGCTGGAAAATCGGGAAGGGAGAAGGGAAAGCTCATGCTTGATGGCTGTCTCTCTAGGGCGAGGCAGCTGAGGCCAGTGCTGTGATAAGCTCGTTAAACCGGACTCACCTGCCACTTCAATCTCCCTCTCCTTGTCAAATGCCTTCTCATCTTTCGGGTCTTAGCTCTAGCTAGTCTTCCTCAGGGAAGCCCGCCCTGATACCTAACCCCCAACCCCCACTATAAACTGGAGATACGGTCAAACTCCAGAATAGCACTTCAAAAACTGAGGCTTTTCCTATGCTGGGTAGGTAGGTGGATAAATAGACAGATGGATACAAGGATGGGTGGATAGAAGGATGGATGGATGGATGGATGGATGATGTCTGGGCAGAACTTTAGTTTGTTATTATATATTCATTTGTGGAATTATTTGATTGATATTGTGCCCCTTCTAACTGCAAGCCCTGAAAGGGTAGCAGTTGTGTCTATCATGTTCACCAGACTATCCTCAGGCCCTGGAATATAGTAAAAACCTGAGAAATATTAGTTGAACAAGTTGAATGGATGCTTGAGTGGATGTGGATGGGTAGGTGTATACATGGATGCGTGGATGCATATGTGGATGCATGGATGAGTATGTAGATACATGGATGGATATATGGGTGCATGGATGGATATATGAATTCATGGATGGATATATGGATGCATATATATATATGTGGATTCATGGATGTATATGTGGATTCATGGATGTATACATGGATACATGGATGAATATATGGATACATGGATGTATGTATGGTTGCATGGATGAATATTTGGATGTATGGATGGATATATGGGTACATGGGTGGATATATGGATGGATATGTTAATGGATGGATGGATGGATGGATATAGGGATGCATGGATGGATATGTGGATGTATGGATGGATATATGGATGTGTGGATGGATATGTAGATTCATAGATGAATATGTGGATGATGCATGTATGTGTATGTGAATGCAGCATGTAGGTATATGTGGATGCAGGGATGAAGATGTGGATTCATGGATAGATATGTGGATTCATGGATGGATATGTGGATGCATGGATGGATGGGTGAGTGGCAGGATGAATGAGTGGAAGAATGTATAGAAGAATGGATGCTGGGTAGGTAGGTGGATAAATAGGCAGATGGATACATGGAGGGGTGGATGGAAGGATGGGTGGATGGATGTCTGGGTGGAACTTTAGAATGTTAGACTGTTAGAATGTTCATAATCACGAAACTCTAGAATGCTAAAGACAGGTACCTTTTATTTATTACATTGTTAAAATAAAGCATAGCATTATAATTAGAAGGGACAATTAAGAGCTCAATTCCCTCTTATAGGAGATGAGCAGATAGGCTCTGAGAAGTGAAATCGATGTGTCCAAGGCCACACAGCAAATTAGGTGTCCACAAATCTGTTTTCTCACCACTGTGTGAAACAGCCTCTGGAAAAGGGGTCAGAAGGCTTTGTTCAAGTCCTGTCTCTTCTGAGGTTTCTGTGTGACTTGGGACAAGTTACTGGGACTCCATTTTCTCTTTAGAAGAAAAGACTGGGTCTCTCCCAGGGGCAAGATCTAGCTATTCCCTTGCATTTTTGGGAAGGTCAGCCTTGCTGAGCTGTGTCGGATATCCCTCCCCATACCTTTCTCAAAGCCCGGTAGAGTTGTCAGGGTGGACGCCAGGCCCCTGGGGGTAAAGTGAAGTGATTTTACAATGAGTCAGTGTACAGTATGAATTTTTTTAGTTTCAAAAAAGTGTGAAAACATGGTTCCATATTCCATAGAGGATAGTCCAAAGGCCTCAGCCTGACTTTATGGACCCTGGGAGCTTCTGGGACCTCCCATTCTGGTCTGAGGACCAACCTCCAACTCCCTCTTGAGCCAGCCTGGCCACCGGCCATATCTCCGTGCATGACTTTCCGCTCTCTGGTGTGCCCCGGGGGGTCGGCGGAAGCTACGTGTTATAAAAGGGCCCTTAGTGAGTTTCTGGCACCACATAACCTCCCTGGAACTTTCTCACTACCCTGGACTTCTGCAACCCCAGCCTCTGAAGCTGGGGGTGTGTCTGCCAGGGGGAACTTCCCCTCCCCCAGAGCGAGCCTCAGGCTGCCTGTCCCCACCCAGAGGAAAAGGGGCTCCACATGTTGGGAAGGGAAGGATCTCTGCAGCAGCCATGGAAGAAAGTAGGTCTTGAGCATCTCAGAGCCCAGACACAGGATTGTGGGAGTCAGAGAGAAGGGGATCTCAGTCTGTCCAGGAGAGTGGGGGAGAAAAACCATCCTATATGGCAGAGGTTAGGGGTGGGGTGCAGGAAGGGGGCAGGAGAGAGAAGAGGAGGCTGGGGTGGTGCTCCCAGGAGCTCCCAGGGGCCATAAAGTCAGTCTAATGAGGCCTTTGGACTTTATCCTCTGTGGAATATGGAACCGTTTTTTTTTAAAGGTGTTCACACTTTTTGACATTAAAAAATTTGTATTGCACAGTCACTTATTTACCAAAAAAAAGGCAGCAAACAATACAACTGAATTTTTAGTAAAAAATAAATTTTCCTTCCCCTTTCCCAATTCCTTCTGGAGAAGCAAACCCTTTGGACAGGTCTTGTATGTCTTTGGAGCGATATTAGAGGCCATATTGATTCAGTGTATTCCGTTGCTTCCTTTTTGTAAGTGGTAATATACTATACACACCATTCTCTGTTCCAGTGTATGCTTTATAGATTTTTTTTTTTTTTTTTTTTCTGGAGACAGAGTCTTGCTGTGTTGCCTAGGCTGGAGTGCAGTGGTGCGATCTTGGCTCGCTGCAATCTCTGCCTCCTGGGTTCAAGCAATTCTCCTGCCTCAGCCTCCCGAGTAGCTGGGACTACAGGTGTGCAACACTACACCCAGCTAATTTTTTTGTATTTTCAGTAGAGACAGGTTTTGGCCGTGTTGGCCAGGCTGGTCTTGAACTCCTGACCTCAAGTGATCCACCCACATCAGCCTCCCAAATTGCTAGGATTACAGGCGTGAACCACCACACCCAGCCTTACAGATAATTTCTGAGCAGCACATGTAGGTGTATCTCATTGGTTTTACCCCCACTTACTGTTCTGCCATATGGACGCCCTGCACTTCATTACCCATCCCTACGAATGGACCTTGACATCATTTCTAGCCATTTGCTTCCACAAACAACCCTGTGATGAACATATCCTCACGCATTCACCTTTGAGCATGTGGGCTGGTGTGCCAGCTGGATAACTTCCTAGAAGTGGTATTGCTGGTCAAAGGATACATGCATTTAATTCAGTATGTGTCACCACATTGTTGCCTAGAAGGTTTTGAGCAGGGGAATGACAGGGCTCCGTGGTCTGGTCAGTTGCTGCTGATGCATTTGGCAGGGGGTAGAAAGAGCAAATTATTGGATTATGAGCCACACAGTCTCCAGGTCTGAGATGGACTAAAGTATCTTCAAGTGAGGGTTTATTCAGAGTCCCTGTGAGCCCTTTCAAAGCCCCCAGCTCTGTGCTCTCTGTAGTGCTCTCTGGAGCCTGGGAGAAAGGGATTCCAGTAGACAAGTTCCTTTGCTGTGGGGAAAGGTCCCCAGTTCACCAGTCATGCAAGGACCCACATCCCCCGCCGGGGGTGGCTGCAAACAACCTAGTGGGGAGAGGACAGGCTGCCGACAGCTGCAAGGAACGAAGTTCAGCCAAAGCCCGCACAGAGGGCTGCCAAGAGTTTTTTCTTTTCATTTTTCTAAGCTTTGCGCTTTGGGCTGGGGCACAGTGTCATCCTCATGTTTCCTATTATTTTACAAGGCTCCCATCAAAGCGCCAGCCGCACAGGCTCTTTGATGTCTGAGCTGGAGCCTGCCTCTGCCTTGGGGAGAAGCATCTTTGCTGAGGATCAAGAGGGGAATGAGGCCTGAGATGGTCCCCATGCCTCTCCGCTATGTGCTCCCCTGGCTCATCTCCTGGCTGGGACCATAGGCCCCTGGTCGGGGAGAGAGGGACCACCACAGCCAGCCAAGCTGAAAAGCCTCTAAGAGCTCAGAAGGGGATGCGGAGGCCTAGAGAGGGCCAAGGGGCTGCTCCAGGCCACACAGCAAGTTGGTAGAGCCCTTCAGCTCTGGTGGTGATCACACACTGCGTGAGACAGCACAGGGGATTTCTACCAGGGTCAAACCAAGCCGGGTAGGCAGCCTTTGTCTCTTGGTTTCTCAGTTTCTCTACTTCACGTCCTAAAAGTTTTTTGGAGCTGATACTGTGCATCTGAGGGTGGCGCTTATGTGGGCTCTGTCCCTTCTAGCTATGTGACCTTGAGCAAGTTACTTAACACAACCGAGCCTCAGCTTTTTCCTCTCTAGAATAAGATAATGGCAATTCTCAGCTTAGAGGGTCCCTGTGTGGGTGCAATAAGAAGATTCACAGAAAATACTTAGCACAGTGCCTGTCACGTGAAGAGTCTCGAAAAGGAAGGGCTGTTATCGTTGTTGTTGGTGATGACAATAAAGAAGTGGGAAGGGGGCTTCTAAGGAGAAGAGGCTCGTGCAGCATAGACTTGCCGCTATACCTCCCCGTCCCCAGCCCAGTCCCGGTCTAAGAAGGGACTGGGGCCTTCTCTGCAATCCAGGGAATTAGCTCCTTTTCTGCCCCCCTCCCAGCCCCTACCTCTAATTCCAAGACTGTCTTCTGAGCCTCAGCGTTAGAGGGGGTGGGGAACAGATGAGGCAAAGGTGCCAGGCCTGGGATGGGGGCACTAATGGTGTCTGGGCCGGAAGGTCTGGTAGGTGGGGGAGGGGTGTCTGGAGGACATGGCCTGCAGCCCTGACTCCTGGAGGCAGCCAGAGTGGAAGGGGGGGTGGGTCTTGGCAAAGCTGAAAAGGCTGGGATTTGACTTGGAAACACATTGAGGAGTCCCTGGCGGCTGCCTCCTCAGTAACAGCCCCTCTGAAGTCGAGCCCGGGACGGGGAGGCTGTTTTGTATAAAGGGGCTCTGGGGACCTCGGTGATGGAGAATGGACTGAAACCTCTCCCCCAGAACTGCAGCATGCACAGCTGAGCCCCCAGCACTTCCTGCAGGCCTGCCCCAGGGGCTGCAGAATTCCAGCCATCAAGCCTGTGTGGGACAAGGGACAGGGCAGGGGAGGAAGGGACCCTGGAGTTCACAGACGGGAAAGGGCAGAAGCACCTTCTCAGATAGCCCCAAGCCTTGGTCTCTTGGCCTTCGCCTTCCTATTTTTTGTCACAACTGCATTGAACCTGTGATGTTACTTACATAACAGTTTTCTTTAAATTGATTCATTTTTTTAAACCTGAATACATTTATTTCAAAGGGAATTTGATATTGCTACTGTAAAGGGAAGATGGTAACACTCACCGTACATAGTAACCATGTAAATAAAATACAATAAAAACAAAACAATGTTGTTAAATTTTACCTAGAGCCTGAGACTTGTTCTCTCTCTCTCTCTCTCTCTCTGATAAAAAGGAAGATTAACAAGTGTCAGATCTGTGTTAAAGACAGGCTAGCACCCAACTAAGACTTTCTTCTTGATTATATCTGCCAGATAAAATACAAGATGCCCTGGCTCACTCCTGTAATCCCAGCACTTTGGGAGGCCAAGGTGGGTGAATCACCTGAGGTCAGGAGTTCGAGACCAGACTGACCAACATGGAGAAACTCCGTCTCTACTAAAAATACAAAATTAGCTGGGCGTGGTGGCGCATGCCTATAATCCCAGCTACTCGGAAGGCTGAGGTGGGACAATTGCTTGAACCGGGAGACGGAGGTTGCGCTGAGCCGAGATTGCGCCATTGCACTCCAGCCTGGGCAACAAGAATGAAACTCTGTCTGAAAAAAAAAAAAAAAAAGAAGAAGAAAAAAAGATATAAGATGCCCATTAGGTTTGAATTTCAGATAAACAATGAATAATTTTTTATTATATGTCCTAAATATTGCGGAGGCCCTACTTACCCTGAAAAAAGTTATTTCTTGTTTATCTGAAATTCAAATTAACTGGGTCTCCTGTATTTGTACTTGCTGAATCTGGTAACCCCACCCTCAATGAATGAAAGAGAGTTTTTAAAGGAACAGCTTTCTCACTGCTAAGTGATATTGGATATTTCCATGTCCCTATGCCACCAAGAAAAATAAATCTTGAGAAACACTGTTCTGATTCAAGGTGGAATTAGACCAACAAAACATGCTAGTGTGGGAATCTGCAAGTAGGTTAAGAACATTCCAAATGGGGGAAATTCTGAAGGCTCCATACAGGAGAAGGAGGCATTGGGGCTGGACCCATAGGCCAGCTAGTGTAAGACAGCAGCCTTGGAGCCCAAGCACCCTTCCTCCCATTGAGCCATGGACTGAAGGACAGAGGCCACTCCTCAGTGATTAAAGCTTGACCCTTCTTTCAGAAGACAGGGGATCTTGTGTTTGAGTGACTGTGGTTTGTGAGCTTGAGTGACTGAGTGTGTTTGCCCAAATCACGCCCTCTCAAGATGGAAAAGGGCTTTTAAGGGCATCTCCTCTAATACCACCTACCGGTCCTGCCCACTCCATGTGGGCATCTGAACCTTGTGTCCAGTGATAGGGTGCTCACCGCCTACCAAGCTATGTCTTTCCATCACTGGGCAGCTTAGGAAGCTCTTCCTTAGGCTGAATAGAAACCTGCCTTCCTGTTATGTCTCTGTAGATTTACCGCTGCCTTCTGAACAAAGTGCTCCCCTCTGCCCTGGGACAGTTCTTCAGAGCTGTATTGGTAGCCCACTGGAGTCTGAATAGACCCACTTCTTTGAATTCTACCTGTTATGGCCTGGTCTCTGGCTTTCTCATTTGCAGAGAAATGGCCTTAGGCCGCCGGACCAGGGCATGCCTGGCGGCCCTGACTTGTGTGCTATCTTCAGGCAGGGAGTAAGAATGAGGTTTGCCCTGGGAGCCAGGGCCAGGGCAGAGCCAGGACAAGGAGGAAAGCTCCTTTCTGAGCTTTTGGATGCTGAGTCTGCAGGAGTTGCAGCAGAGCCCCGGAGACCTGGGTTCTGTTCCCTACGCAGTCCCTTATTTGGGCAACACTCCTTTCCCTTCTGAGCCTTGGCTCTATTTTATATATTCTGGAAGTGGCTTGGCCTATTTATTTTCATTTTTTTGAGACAGGGTCTTGCTCTGTCTTCCAGGCTGGAGTGCAGTGATATGATCTCGGTTCACTGCAACCTCTGCCTCCCACGCTCAAACCATCCTCCTACCTCCGCCTCCCAAGTACCTGAGACTACAGGCGTTCACCACCACACTGGCTAATTTTTGTGTTTTTGTAGAGATGGGGTTTTGCCTCACTGCCCAGGCTGGTCTCAAACTCCTGGGCTCAAGTAGTCCCGCTACTTGGGCCTCCCAAAGTTCTGGGATTACAGGCATGAGCCACCCCACCTGGGGCGTGGCCTATTTCTAACAATAAAAACATTTGCTTCTGTTCTGGTTGGCCAGTGCTGGCTGGAACTGTGATAAGAAGAATTCAGAGGCAGTGTCTGGGTTTGGTGGGTAAATGGGCAGTGTGTGGTCAGTAGAATGGCAGTTTGAGAGCTATGTAGGTACCAGTCATGGAAGACTTAGGGGGCTGCCAGTTCTGGCAGTGCTTGGTTCTGGAATAATAAAGCCCCACAAAGTGAGGTGATAATGAAGTCAGACGTGGGGCAGGGGGTGTCCCTGCTGGGCAGAGGGGCTTAACCTGCATGGCCGTGCTGACCCTGGCGCTGTCCTTCTTCAGCCTGCAGACGTGTGTTAGCTCCCGCCCTGCCATCCAGATGGCCAGAGGACAGAGGCGCTCTGTGGAATCCTGTGTGTGGGCCAGGACTTGCGGCTTGAGGGTGGCGTGGAAGGCGGCAGGGGAGTCTGGCCAAGTAGGGCTGGGGCAGTGGAGATGGGGCTTCTCTGCCAGGGGGAAGATCTTTAGGGAACAAAAACTTGGGTCAGAGCTGGGGCTTGGCTGCTACACAAAGGGGCTTTCTCCCCATCCCTGCCTTGCAGAGCCAGGAGGCTGGAAGAGGGGAAAACCCAGACTCTGAGTAGCTCAGAGGGGTCAGAGCAAATCCTCAAGCTGGGCAGGATCCCTAAAAAGCAACCAGTCTTCCCCACAACCTACCAACAGGCCTTCCTGACAGATGGCTACAGAAATGGGTCCCTCCACCTGCCCCTGGATCTGCTGCCATCTCACTGTGTGGCCTTTGTCAAATCCCTTCCCCTCTCCCTGGGCCTCAGTTTCCCCAACTGTAAGAAGAAGGAATTGCACAGATGGTCACTAAAAGCTCTCCTGGGCCTCACATTTGCAGACTACAAGTTCTCTCAACATCATCAAGTCTTTCAGTTAACAGAGCACTTTCCTATTTACCACTTAGTTTATCCCTCAACAACCTGGGGAGGTGGGCGTGGTGAACATTATCCCCAGTTTTTTTCAGATGATAAAACTGAGGCTCAGAGATGGGGAAAGTCCTTCCAAGTTTGCACAGCAAGGTCATGGTTGAGCAGGACTCTTGCTGTTATGTCCAGACTTCCATCAACTGCCCCAGAAGTTTGCAAGGGGCTTCAGTGGGGCCTGGATGCTGTGGAAGGAGGTCAGAGTCCTGAGAGGAGCAGATGTGGAGGATGAGGGGGATGGGATGAAGCAGGCATGATTGCTTCACTTGTCCGTTATTTTATATGGATTTCCATGTAGGAAATATTTTGAGGAAAAAAATATTCATGCCTAAAAAATTGGAAGACCCTGTGCTGTTGCAAGACTTCTCAGGTGGAAGCTGAGGTGGACCCTCTCCTGAGCTGCACAGACTCTGGGTTGGGTAGCTTTACCTGGGGATTAAGCAAGAACTTCATGTGTCTAATGGAAATGAAGGGGATTTGCACATTTTAGATCGTAGACATTTAGCATGCGATGGAATTTGGGAAGAGGTTGGAAAAGTTCAAAACACATAGAATCACCAAGTATGAAAATGTCAGCACCGTGAGATGCTAATGCTGGAAGGATCTTCAGAAACCGTCTTGTTCCTCCACCCTTCCCTGTTCTTCACTGAAGGGAAACAGAGGCCCAGCGAGGAGAAGAACCTGGCTCAGGTCTCACAGCATCAGGAGCAACAGGACTAGAACTTGGGTCTCCACACTTTGCTGACAGTTTCGGCATAGGCCACTTTCTGGGTAGGCATTAGGAGTCAGGGGACAGGGGAGAGGGAAGAAAAGGAGGGATCTGGGGGCCTGGGGACAGGCAGACAAGAGGTATGTAAGGCCCAGCCACTCGCTGATAAGAGACCCACAATGTCATTCCAAAGGGCTATTTTATCAAGATGTAATTTTCTCCGCTGCAGACACTATTTTCTTTCTTGTGCAGACCGTGCTGGCCTTCGCGATAAGGCGCCTAGACATGTTCACACTAAGGCAGCCAAAACATGAGGCAGGAGGAAAAAAATTCCCTTCTTAATCTCCCCCCACCCCAGCCCACTCCCCCCTCATTTCCTCTCATTCTCTCCAAGTTCTCATGCCCCCCACCCCCCCAGCTGGCTGGCCCCTTCCTGCCTTCCCGTAAGTCGGCCCAACAGAGCCAGGAAGGTATGTGGCCCAGCGGCTCTTCTCAAAGGAGAGAAGCACGGAGGGGCCTCCCCTGGGAAAAGAGGCCCAGGCCACAGGCTCTCCCATGACCCTGCAAGGGCAGGTGGGTTGGGGGGGAGGTCTTGTTTATAGGCTTGCCCCTAGAATCTTCTCTCCTCTGTCCCCACAATCTCTGCAAATAAAACACAGCTCTCTATGGTTTGGGGGTTTAAGCTGGAGGTGATTAGAGCCTACCCCAACCACAGATTCTCTGCTTCCTGACCCCTACTCCTGACCTCCAAATCCAGGGCTTGATAGAGATTCCTGGGAGAGGGGGTCACCCTACCTACTTTCCCCTAAACACCCCCAGAGAAGAGATCCGGCCGGATAGGAGATCTGGAATTCTGATCCCGCAAATCCAGCAGTCACGGTGGGACTAGTCCCTTTGGCTCTCTAGGCTCTCTAGGCCTCAGTTTTCCTACCTGCTCACTAAGAAGACTGGACTCAGATATCCTGGCCTTGAAATTCTACATCTGGCTTTTTCAGACGACGATGTTCGATCCCAGGCCTCCTAGGTACTTGGCGAGTTGACGGACGGCCCCCATGTATCAGTGCCCCGCCCCTGCTCTGCTCAGGAAGTCCACCCCGCCCTCCACATCTGGATGGAATTTACCCCCCAAGGCAACTCAATTACCAGTGATCTGATCAGGACGGCTCATGTGTCAGAGGGGGCCCTGGTGAAGGTTGCTCTGCCAGAGATGAAGGTTCCTGGGCCAGTGATCCACCCCTCCCACAGCCCAGGGTACCTTCTTGAGGTCCCTGGGTCCCAGAATGAGTCTGGTGAGCAGTGTCTCCTGCTGAGCAAGGGTAGGGGACCCAGAAGAGGCTGCCGTCTCCTGCACGGGCTCAGATCCCCCATGCAAAGACCCAAGTCAGGACAAGGAGGCTGGAAGGTAAGGGAAGACAGTGTATGCATTTCACACCCACGGGCCCCATCATGTACCCGGCCATTAGAGTCTGCAAGGACTGGAAAGCCTCATGACTTCTGTCCACATTCTGGACTCTAGAAGGGGAACCTGGATGGTAGGGCTGGCACCTGCTTGCAGGGCTGTGATAGTGAGGGTTGGGGACCTAGTGCTGTGTCTCCATGCGCCTTCCTTGGGAAATCAAGACAATCCTGCTGTCTTCCTGTGGCTTCTGCTAAGTTGCCTAGTCGGGGACAGTGGGCTTTGGAGCTTCCTGTTTCTTCAAATCTCCATTTAACGCATCTTACTCTGAGCCCACTGCTCAAGGACTGTTTTCTTAGACATTGCACCTCTCGGCTGTCTCCCACCCCTCACCATCAACATACACAGGAGGCTCAGTGAGCCCAGGAGTTCTGCGACATAGTGTGCTGTGCTGATTCATTGTCCATACTAAATTTGGTTTTGTTGTTTTGTGTCGTTTTGTTTTTGAGATGGAGTTTTGCTCTTGTTGCCCATGCTGGAGTGCAATTGTGCAATCTCAGCTCACCGCAACCTCCACCTCCCAGGCTCAAGCGATTCTCCTGCCTCAGCTTCTGGAGTAGCTGGGATTACAGGCATGCGCCACCACGCCTGGCTAATTTTTTATATTTTTAGTAGAGACAGGGTTTCACCATCTTGCCCAGGCTGATCTTGAACTCCTGACCTCAAGTGATATGCCCACCTCGGCCTCCCAAAATGCTGGGATTACAGGCGTGAGCCACCACACCCGGACCACACTTAATTTGGCATGAATATAATGACTTCCTGGGGGTGGGAGACCACCCAGTTACGTAAGGAGGGACAAACTTCCCTGTATCAGAAACAGAGTGGGTCAAAACCCTCACGCTCCTCAGTAGTGGGATCTTGCCTGTGAATACCCACTGCCCTTGCAATACATCGTGGTCACGGGCTCCACGTAGATTGGGCAGGGCTCGCCAGACCGAGGAAGCGGTGTCCCCCGCCCACAGAGAAACACACACTACCTCCTTCCATCTGAGAGTCTAACCAGGACCTCTCTGGCATTCAACACAGCAAATGTTCACGAATGCCAATTCAGAACAAGCATGGTGCTCAGCCCTGCTGCAGGGGGAAAGAAAAGACTGAGGCTGAGCCTCACTCCTCCAGGGGCTCATCCCGTCACCAGGGACAGAAAATGCTGCCCCTGGAGCCAGTCTGTGCTGCTGCGAAGGGCATAGGCTGGAGGTAGCAGGTTATACTCGTAGGACACACTTAGATACCCGCGCTGCCAGGACAGGCTGGGGGGTTTCAGCAAACAGTTCAGCCTCCCTACCAGCTTTCTGGGGTTGTCAGGAATGCGTGTACAGTGCATGTGAAATGCTTAGCACAGTGCCAGGCACAGAGGAAGTGCTCCATTAATGGCAGTTTTCTTATTATTTTATGAGATAATTAGTATCCAGATAATAACCTCCCACCTACCTGGGAAACTTCCTAATGCAGAGCCCAGCCCAGAACTCCTCTGAAACCCCCTTTCTAAAGAGGCCTCTGAACCGTTACCAACAGAGAGTTCCGTGTGCAGAGACAACACAGCTCACGGACTTCCCACATCGGCCAGCTGATGGCGGCAGTGGAAGGCAGGGGCCGCTGATGGTGGTGGGGAGGGAGGGGTCCCCAGAGGCCTGAAGGTGCAGGCTGACATGGTGGGGGGTCTGTGTTGGGAAGGAGGGGGAGGTTGAGGTGGGGCCAGGTTCACGGGGGCCTTGAATCAATCCCCTCTAGCCCCTGATATGGCTGGGGGACCTGCTGTCCGTTTATTGCAGGGGTGGCGACACGGACACGGAAGTGCTTGTTCAGGAGGCTGATTCTGGGGCCGGATGCAGGTTACACTGAGGGCCACCCATGGGCAAGGAGGCCTGTCAGGGCCTGTTGGAACCCAGACAGGATTTAATGCCAGGATCCATTCTCAACACAAAATTCCAGACAGGGAAATCACCACGTACCGGGCGAAGCCCCTCTCACATCCTTTAATATCATGTGATCCTCACAGTTGAGTGAAACGGCGATCTCTACTTCACAGGTGAAGAACAGTCCTTAGAGAAGGGACCCCACACACTTGCTAGTGGCATGGTGAGACCAAGAACCCAGGATGCAAGCTTCTGCATCAGTGCCCCCTTTTTCATGGATGGTTTGGGGGTGCTCTTCCTGGCAAGGGCCAGGAAAGTGACTGTTATTGGCTGTAGAGACACCCAGCGGTATATGCGGTGCTGAGTAGACTTGGGACCAATGCTGGGGCCAAGTACTGAGTGAGCCCAGGAGGGTGACCCACACTGGCTCTGGAGTCAGGGAATCCTGGTTGGAGGCCCAGCCCCCTTACCACCAGTGAGGCCTGGGGAGACATCTAAACCTCTCTGAGCCTCAGTTGCCCTAAAGTGAGGATGACTATGGTACCTACTGCAAAGTGTATCGGAGAAGAGTCCCTGAGAAGACATCTGCAAAGACGGAGGCTCTTTCTGTACTGTGAGCCTGGGGGTCGCGGGGTGGGCTTGTCTTACAGTAACTACTGCAGTGCCAGTGCTGGGCACAGACTTGGTTGTAGCAGGGACTCAATCAATATCATCATAGTAAAGTGTTTGCATTTATCATGGGCACTTACTAAGTGTCAAGCACTGTGTTAACTGCTTAACTAAATGGATGGTTAGGCAGTTGATGAGAAGGAATTGAATTCTAACAGGAGAGGGGGCCTGAGGCCACCTCCGGAGAATGAATAGACATGAGTGGGGAAACTGCACAGACCCCAAGCAAGGGACCCTGCCTGGAGGGAGCTGGGAACAGCTTGCTGGCAAAGCTTTGCCAGCAAACACAAGCTCAGAAGAGCCGGGGTCGATTTTCTGTCCTGCCATCATTTTGCTGCGTGACTTTGGCCAAACCTCAGACCTCTCTGGGCCTCTGCTTTTGTTTGCGGAGAACAGATGGAGGGCGCAAGGGGACTTGGAAGCTGAACTGTAAAGGAGGGAGGCTCCTGCACCTGAGGCCTCCAGGCCTGTTGGGATCTGCCGGCCTGAAGGGGATTTCCTGGGGCCAGCCCCATTCCCAGCCTTGCTGACGTCACTCCTGGATGGGTGCCCAGAGTTGGAGGGGATGCCCAGAGCAGCACTCCAGTGGGAAAGGCAGGCGGGCACTCTCCCAGCCCACACAACGGCCCTCCCTCTGGGGCTCTGGGGTCCCCCCAGCCCATCCCCCAGGCGGGGAAGTGGGGATCCCTCCTGTTGAAAGAAGAAGGCACAGCCCCTTGGCCCCCGGATTTGCTGTGTGACCTCAGGCAAGTCCCTGCCCCTTTCTGGGCCTTGGTTCCCCATCTCTGCAATGAGGAGAGCAGAGATTCCAAGCTCTTCTGGAACTCTTAACACTCAGGGATCCGGCTGGGGGTTAGGGGATCCGGGAAAGGGAAATGGGGCAGGGGGCTGGATTCCTGGGGCTTGCTTCCCACAATAGCACAGAAGGTGTAGGGGCTGGTGGGAAGTGCCGTGGGATAAAGGGAGCCCCAAGTCCTCCAAGTGGCTCCAGGAAAGGGCAAAGCCAGCCTAAGGTTTTGGAAACATATATATTTTTAAGTGTCCTGTGTCGCTGGGGGCTTTTTCTTCGGGTTTTGAAATGCTACAGAAGTCAGTCCTCTGATGTGTGTGTTTGTCAAGCAGAATATGGGCTGTATTTATTCATCCTTTAGCCCAAGCCCTTAAAAATATAGACGGCTAATGTCTTCAGTATGTATGAAATATCCCATATGCTCGGAAACAAAAGGGGCTCTGTTATTAAAGTTTCATTTCCACACGCCCCCTCCCCTCCCTCCCGCCCGCCCCCCTGACACCCTGCCCTCCTCCCATCCCGCTCAGCCTGCTCAAGACAGAGCCAGAGTGAGGAGCAGGCGGGCAGGCAGCGGGCAGCCGGGCAGCCGTGGACAGAGGCCCGGGCACAGCCAGTTGCTGTGCCAGAGGGTGTAGTGTCCGGCTACAGGTGAGGGGGCGACCACAGGGAAGGAGAACAGGGCCTTCCAGGGGAGAGGGGGCCTCGGGGTCCCTGGGATGGCCAGTGGAGGAGTGAGGGTAGAGGTGGCCCTTCTTGCGGGCGCCTGTAGGGCCAGGGCCCTGGCAGGGCCTGGCTGTCTGGGACGGAAATGCCCGCTTTCCTGTTAACTGAAACCACATGTGTCTCCCAGGCAGCGGGGCAGAGACGCCGCCGAGCCTGGGGCTTGGGGCTGGGGGAGAAAAGATGCAGCTGGCCCCACCATGTGCCCCAGGGTGGGTGAGGGGCTGTGCAGGAGGGCTCGGGGTCATTTGCATCCGTACAAGTGAGAGTGTGTCAGAGTGTGAGTGAATGAGATCTGTGCATGTGCTTGTGGTATGAATGAGCATGTGTGCACACGTGAGAGCCTGTCTGCAGGTCGGTGGGGTGTTCCTGCTTGGAGGGCTGAAGTGGCCTCCCGTGGCCTAAGTCCTGGGCACACTCCTACCTGTCACCCAGAGCTTGGGAGCCTGCTGGCTGCCCCCTGGGAGGGCCCTCTGGGTGAGAGGACACTCACCTGAGTGGGGGTTGGTCCTCACTGTGCAGAGACCCCCTTGTGACCACCATCCTCCTTGGTTCCTTTTCTTTCAGCCCAGCTCAGTCTTCTGGCACCTGCACAACCTCTGCCCATTTCCCTGGGGGAAAAGCTGAGAAGTAGAGCAAGGAGGTGATAACAATCTCTGCTCCCACATCTGTTTTCATCTTTTTCAGAGCAGTCACCTCCAGGAGCTCGGCAACGCCACTGTAGCCCTGGCAGGTGAGAAAACCTAAACTGAGTGAGGGACAGCTTGCTCATGGCCATCGGGGAGACAGTGGTGGGCCATCCAGACTCATCAGGGGCACAGAGGACACTGGGATGTGGGCTCAGCCTTGGTGCAAGGCTGGAGTGCACACTTTCAGGTTCTGTGGCAAATGGGGCTCCCAGAGGGCCTAGGTGACCTGAGTCCTGGATCATCTCTCCTTAAGGAATGAGGCTTACTGGGCGCCAGGCTCTGGGTTCTGGTGGTGGCCCTGCCACTGCCTCGCTATGGATGTTGGACAGGTCTCCTCCTGTCTCTGGGCCTGTTTCCCTATCCCCACAATGGCAGAGTTGGGCCAGGATAGTGTTTTCCAAAGTCTGGTGTGTGCACCTCTGGCAGCCCATGAGACGGTGCCACGTAGACTGCCAATTTTCATTGTAACAAGGAGTGTGTGTTGTTTTTACCTACATTAGGGAAAGGTGTCTAAATAGCATATCAACCCATCGGGTAGATGGAAATAAAGGAATAATGGACCCAAATGAATAAAAGCCGGGGATCAGGAGAAGATCCTTGTGTTCTGTCCCTTTTGGCAATGGGCTCTCGTTATGCTTCCCGCATTTTATTTATTTATTTTTATTTGTTTATTTTATTTTTTTTTAGAGACAGAGTCTCACTCTGTTACCCAGGCTGGAGACTAGTAGCATGATCATAACTCTTCCAGCTGTTTTTTCTTTTATTTTTTGTAGAGACAGGGTCTCACTATGTTGCTCAGGCTGGTCTCAAACACCTGGCCACAAGCGATCCTTCCTTCATGGCTTCCCAACGCACTGGGATTACAGACATGAGCCACCTCGCGTAGCCGCTTTCATCATTTTAAATGTTCCTAAGAGCGTTGGTTTTGACTGTCTAGGGCCTGAAGGTGTGATCTGCTATGTAGGCCATCTTTTGGCCCCCACCAACTAGCAACCGCCCTGTAATTCTGTGATTACAGAGTGGAAAGCCCAGTTGCCACCTTAGGGTGTGTGTGTGTGTGTGTGTGTGTGTGTGTGTGTGTGTGTGTGTGTGGTGTATGCTGTGAGTGCTATGTGGGAAGGGGCAGGGGATGGAATGCGCAGAGCTGGGGAAAAAATCAGCCATCCTGAGTAAAAGCTGGATGCCCAAGGTCACAGGCAAGGAGTTTGGGAAAGAGATTGTCCCCTGACTGACATTTTCAAGTGTTTTGTCGGGCCTCAGCCTTGCTTTGAATCACCAGGATGGGTGGGTAGGCGAGAAGCCACCCTGGCCTTGGCCTTTCCTGCCATTCAGCTCTGGCTCCCAGGCCACTTGGCTGCGTTTTATCTGCCAGCCCAGGACTAGCCAGGGAGAGGTGCACTGGGAGGGTGCAAGGGTTTTGGGGGGGACCCTTGGCAAAGCTCCCCAGTCACTTCTCCAGGCAAAGCTGGTCAGAGCTGGCATCTTTCAGGACATACTCCCTCACCCTCCTCCCTTTCTGCTAGATTTGCTGTTGCTGTTAGTGTTACTTGTGACCATAGTTGCTTATATGTGGATATTCATTGGTGATTTGTCTCATCACCAGCTCTTTAGGGTAGCCTGACCCTGCTCTGCTGCAGGAAATGCAACTCTCAGGACCATTCTTTCTTGTCTTGTCCTGCAACAGGCAAAGGGTACCAAGCTTTGGCTCCAGGATGTGGACAGCATCCTTGGGTGGGGATGAATTCATAGTCCCTTCTTGGTGAGGCAGAGATGCAGAGGAAGGAGCACAGGGCTGGGTCCACCTGATCCCTGACACTAACATGCAGTGTGACCCTAGGCAAGCTGCTTGCCCTCTCTGGCCCACCTCTCCTCTGGCCCCAGGAGGAATTGTCCTTGATGAGGCTGAAGTGATTCTCTAGTGCTGCCCTAGGATGAAACAAAATCCTATTTCCAGGGGACTCTTGTTCTTATGGAAGGGTGCCTTTCCTAGGGGAAGAACCTTGTGAGTTTTGGAGTTGGGCTTCTTGGAGATGGGCGTATGGAGTCATCCACAGTCCTTGGGCCTGGATTCCCTTGAATCCTGTTTCAAACCCTGGGGAAGCTGCTGGCTGTGGTCAGGGGCATAGCCTCTGCCCGTAGAACATGCCACATTCTAACTGGCCCTTCAGTGGCCTTGTGGGTCCTGCTGAACCACTAGCAGCTATACCCAAGGCCAAGGGCAAACAGAGATCTGCTTCATGCTGTCCTGGCATGGGCATCGTTATAGAGAGATCTGCCTGACCAGGGAGTGGGAGATGGCACTGCTATGTGGGGAAGATGAGCGCTTAAAGAGCAACTCCGTCCCAAAGAAACATTCTCATTTAAAAGCAAAACTGTTCCCATAACTGTGGTCTACTTAAGTAAGCCACCCTGGTGGGCTAAGGAGTGGGGTGCAGATGGAGGCTGAAGATTCTAGAACTTATTCACCGATAGTGATGCCCTGGGTTCTTGACTTCCTTAGATTTTACTTTGATTTCTTTTTCCTGGGTTTGGTAGGGGCAGTGTGTGGAAGTGGCAACAATGCAGTTTATCTATAGAGTCACATCCAGATCTACTGGTGGCAATGTTAACTTTAGGCAAGGAAAAACTGAAGGTAGCTGCTGGGTGAGGCAAAAAGAAAAAGAAGAGAAGCTAGGTGACCCCGTGCTCTGCTCCTGTAGCAGCCGTGGGAGCTCACCAGGCGACTGTGTCTCAACTCCACCTTCCTGACGAGTAAAATGAGTTGTCATGAAAATTCACGAGGTGGTGGCACAGAAGCCCTGGCACACACTGCGGCTGGCACTGAACAAATTGTAGCTCAAAGGTATCAGGCCTGCTGATAGCTCTGCTGGCTTAAGGAGGGGGTGTGATTGTCATTTTATAGAGGGGAGAATGTGGCAGCAAATGATATGCCCTAAGATGACAGAAGAGCACCAACTCTTTCGCAGGCCTGGGTTCTAGTCCCATCCCTGCTCCCACTGGCTCCATAACTTCAAGCAGATTACTTAACCCCACCAAGTCTGTGATTCCTCATCTGTAAAGTGGGCAGGAATAGCACCTACCTCACAAGGCAGTTATGCGGATTAAATGAGCCAACCCTAAGCTCCTGGCTCATAGTAGGTGCTCAATGAACACTCCTCTAGCTGATTGGAAACCCAGAAGCCTTTGCTCCTCAAATCGCTCCCCTCTGATAGTCCCTGTAGTCCCAAATTGGGGCCACAGCCTTTGTGAGTAGTGAGGTTGGACAGTCAGAGGCCCTGAGCCCCAGGTGGGGTTCTCCCTGAGGCTGGTCTCAAATCTTGCCATAAGCACTACCAAAAGCACTTCTTGGAATGTTCTCCCTGAGTCTCCCAGGTTGGCAGGTGGTCAGGACTAGCGCTCTTCCTTGTCACTGACAGCAGGGATGGTGTGATGGTTCATACCTGAAGGATATTTAAAGAGATGAGGAAATTCAGAAAACTGAGGCTCAGATAGGGAAGGGGCCTCTGTGGGATCAATGTGGCAACAAGGCAGGGATGGAGGGATGGAGGCAAGAAGGTAGGAAACCTTATGGGGAGAGGGGAAGGGAAGGCCCTTGGTACTTACCCGGACAGGGCCTCCTTTCCCAGCTTCACTGGAGCAGGAATGGGTTAAAGGGGACCGGAAAGGAGCGGAAGAAAGCAAACAGAGTCAGGAGAAAAGCCTGGAGCTGCAAGCTCGCTGGGGTTGTTTGGTCTGGCTGGACCACCTCCTGGGCCACTCCCAGCAGCTCTGCAGACAGACTCCAGCCACCCCCACCACATACACACACACACACACACACACACACACACACAGACACACACACAGACACACACACACACAGATATGCACACACTGATACACAGAGACACGTACAGACACACACATAAATATAGGCACAAAAGCACGACTATACAGTCATACAGACACACAAATACACACAGACAGATATACATAGACACACACACACAGACACACACAGATGCATACATACGTACCCAGAGACACATATACATCACACTTACACACAGTTACACAGGTACACACAAAGAAACACAATTACACAGATTACACACGGACACATATATACAAAATGCCACATAGAAACACATACAGACACACAGACACAGATACACGCCCAGACATGTACACATGCACACATACACACACGTGGATATCATGCAGATATCATGCAGATATCATGCAGATATCCACATAAACACAAGATATACATACAAACATACACAATGAATACATATAAACCCAGACAGACATAGACACACACACAGGCATGGACACACAGCAGAGAAGCTCCAAGCTGGAGGACAGATGCTGGGATGGCGTATTTCTGTAGCTACTTCTAGTTCAACCTGCTCCCCTCTGCCCCAACAACTTACACAGGCTCAACCCCCTCACTGCAATAATAACATCTACTGTATACTGGGCACTGCCAAGTGTCAGGCTCTGTTCTAAGCTCTTATATTAGCTTGTTTCATCCTCACAACCACCCAGTGAGGTGGGCACTGTGATTAGTCTTGATTTGTACATGGAGAAGAGGGGAAGTCACTTGCCCAAGGCCACACAGTTCGTTTATGGCTTCTCCAAGGCAGGCTGCCAGTGTGCAGAGCTGGCTGGCGAACCATGCTCCCACACTGTCCCAGAGCACTGGGCTCTTGCTCTGCGCCGGGCACGGGGACCAGCTCTTTCACCTCCAATATTGCCATGCCCTGTGGAGCAGCTACATGATTTTGGCTTTTCTCAGGTCCAGGGAGGGAAAGTGACCTGCCCACGGTCACAGGGGTTGGAAGGAGCAGGGCTGAACATCTGAGTGTGTGCTGAGCCAAGGCTTCAGTGAGGAGGACAGGCAGGTGACAGGGGCTGGCCAACCGAGCAAATCTACAGTTAGGCTCAGCGCCCCTCAGCCTCCTCTTTCAGTGTCTTCCTTTCCTTGACCTGCCCCCAACACCTGAGCCTGTACTTCTATCCTCCAGCCCTTCCCTGTCCAGTATCTGACGCCCTCACACTTGTTCTTCTTCCAGCCTCAACAAGTGTGTCCTGAATGGACTTAATGGTGGCCTTGGATAACTGTTGACAAAACACATTTCCCTTCCTTTATTTTATTTGATCCTATGTTGGGGTAGGGAGAGGGGGTTATTGTCTTTTGATAGACTTGAGTCTGGGCTCTAGTCCTTACTGAGAGTCCTTGTCAGCATGATGCCAAACTAACTTAAATACGTGTCAGGTCCTCAATTGGGCTCAAAATGCCAACTGCCCAGGTACAGGATGTGGGAGATATGGCATAGAAGTAGCAGTTGTTTAGTGACGTCTTTGTGGGCTGTAAGCATAATAGGGACATAGCTGTTGAAAGGAAAAAAAAAGCAAATCTGATGTTAGGCTGCATTAATAAAGGTAGAATGTCCAGAGTGAAGGAGGTTATGGTCTTATGATGCTCTGTGCTGGTCTGGGTGTCCTGTAATATTGGGGTCAGTTTATTTCTACTGAGGAGTTTCTCATTCTCTGCTTGTTTACCACAAGTGACAGGGAGCTCAGTACCTATTGAGGCACGTAATAACCCAAGGAATCACTTAGCCCAATGCCAAGGGGTGCCAGGATATCTGATCTTTATTGAAGACTTTCTTTGCCAGGCACATTTAAATGAGAGGTAGGTACTATTATTATTCTAGTTTTACAGATGAAGAAACTGAGGAACAGAGGGTGATATAACTTGACCCAGGTCTCACAGCTGGTACGTGGCAGAATGCAGTGCTGGAGTATGGCAGTGGAGACCAGCCCTCCTGACTGCAATGCCAGTGCTGTCCCCTGAAATGTAATGCGAGCACATATGTAATATTACATTATCTAGCAGGTACACTAAAAAGTTAAAAAAAAAAAGGTGGAAAAAATAAGCCCATGAAATCAATTTTAATAATGCATTTATTTAAACTCCAAATAGCGTCGTGTTAGCATGTAATAAATGTAAGAAAAAAACTTGTTAATGAGACATTTTACATTCTTTTTTTGGTACTAAGTCTTGGAAATCTGGTGTCTATTCTTTATTTACAGCACATCTCGATGTGGGCTAGCCACATTTCAAGTGCTCAGCAGCGCATGTGGCTAGTGGCCATGTTGGACGCACAGTGCTATACTATATTGCCTTTCGAGGCACTCGCTGCGGTATAGCCTAGTGTATAGGAAGAATCCATAAATGTCAGCCACTAGTATGATTATTTTTATCACTGGTTGTTGTTGGTGGTGGTCCAGGAAGAAGCTAGACTGAGGCCCCAAGCCCTTGGCATAAACTGTGCACTGATGTCACTCTTCTTAATCCAAGTCCTTCAAGCCAGGAGCTTGATGTCTTGCAGGCAGAGCCAACTTCATGAATCTTTGGCCTGTGGACCCAAAAGGGCCAGCGTGACTCTCTAGGAGAGGAAGAGAGGCCAGCCAGAAGCCCCTCCATCTTCCTGGCTGGCCAGCTGGGTACCACATAAAGTGAAGCTTCCTTGGGGCCTATAAGCCTGTGGCCCATCTGCTCTGAAGTGTGAGGCAGCCAGGTCCACATCTGCAAGGCAGAGGGTAAGAGCCTCTCCTCCCGTGGTTCCTTTAGGCTGGTTAGGCTTTTACACAGAAAAAACAAATGAATAAAACCCACTATTCTTAATACAGTTTTTTTTTTTCCTGAAACCCCAGCAGTTAAACAATGGAGCAGTGATGTGGGGTCTGCACTTTCCCCATCCCTGTATGATCTCTGGGCAGCTACATAGTGCTTGCAAAGAGTGAGGGTTCCCAAACCTACCTGCACATAGGAACCACCTGGGAAGCTTCAAACTATGCTGATCCCAGGTCCTACCCCCAGGGGTGATTTAATTTGTCTGGGGTGTGGCCAGAGCTTTGGAATGTATAAAAGATCCTCAGGTGATTCTGATGAGTTGGACAAGTTTGGGAATTGCCATGCTAACCCTTAGGGGCACCAGCTCTGGTAGCCCTCACAGTTGCTATGATGCAGGCGTGATTAGGGTTCCCACTCCACAGATGAAAGACTGGAGGCTCACAGAAGTAAAGTAACTGGGGCAAGTTCAGACAGTCAGGAAATGGGTATGATAGGGATTCACTAGCTATGGTTTTAACCAGCGGTGTGTGGATAAATGTCTAACAACTTGCTCTCTGGAGAAAAAAAGCTTTGATTTGTAGCACCTGCCAGTTTCTGTGGTGTAGCTACTCCCACCATGGCCCATTTTAAGCCATTGACAATGTCCCTGAATGCAGAGCTGGGAAAGGGTGCATTGGCTGTTGAGACAGTGTGGCTGGCTTCAGCACACAGCTGGGCCACTTGGCATGGAGAAGAAGGGATCCCATTTGGTAGGCATGGTTAAGCATTTTCTATTTTTATTTTTAATTTTTTTAATTTTTTGAGATGGAGTTTCACTCTTGTCGCCCAGGCTGGAGTGCAATGACTCTATCTCGGCTCACTGCAACCTCCACCTGCCGGGTTCAAGCAATTCTCCTGCCTCAGCCTCCCAAGTAGCTGGGATTACAGGCATGCACCACCACACCCAGCTAATTTTTGTATTTTTAGTAGAAATGGGATTTCACCATGTTGGCCAGGCTGGTCTCGAACTCCTGACCTCAGGTGATCCGCCCGCCTCGCCCTCCCAAAATGCTGGGATTATCGGCGTGAGCCATCATGCCTGGCTGGTTAGGCATTTTCTGAATTTTTAGTCCTTGAACCCTTTCTGCAACGCAATATTTGGGAGCCCCAATGTATGCAACAGATAAAAAGCAGTATGTTATCAGCATAAGTTTATTATAGAAACCGAAATCATAGTATCAGTCTCAGTCTCTTGTTTAAACTGGGGGACAGGGTGAGGGGGCACTGTGAATGTGGCAGGGGGTGGCAGTGAGGAGCAGTCTCATAGCCAGGGCCCTGTGTGCCAGCCCTCTCCCCCTCTGCTGACTGCGTGGCCTTGGGCAAGTCCCTCCCCATCTGAGCCCCCATTTTCTGGTGTGGCCAAGGGAGACTGGACTGTGTGCAGAGTGGCCTCTGCCCTGCCACACCCCTACCTGACCCCAGCCAGTCTCAGCCCCGTATTTATAGCCATGACTTCAGTCTCCCCAGTTCCTCTGAAGCTGGTTCCCTGGCCCATGTATTTATAAACCCAGCAGGGCAGAAATAGATGTGACGTACTGGGGACTTGGCTGATTCTGTGAGCAGGCTGGCTTCAGTGAGTCCACTTGGAACAGGCTTGAGTGCCCCAGCAACCTGGGTGCTGGGTTCCACAGGCAGTTTAAAGCTGGAAGAGCATTTTGAGACCCCAGGCCCAGCCTTGTCATTGTGCGGTGGGGGTCACCAAAGCCCAAGAGTGGAGGCATGTGGCCACGGTCACAGGCATGGCAGAGCCAGAGCCAGAACAAAGGACTCTGTGCTATGTGAAATGGCCTCTCCCCAGACCCTCAGGAAACCTCCAGTGACCACGCCAGGCCACAGACACCTGTCAGGTTCCAGCTTGGTCATTTTCCTGCTCTGGGATCATGGGCGCAGACTCACCCTCTGTGAGCCTCTGCTTCCTCAATCTGTTAACTGGGGGATAACAGTAGGTGCCTGCCTCATTATGTTATTGTGAGGAAGAAACAAGAAACAAGATTGACACAGTGCCCAGCACATGCTCAATATTCAATACACGGTAGCTCTTGTGATGCCCTCAGTCACCACTTCACAAAAACAATAATTATAATAACAACAGCTGTTTCTATTGAGCATGTACACAGGTTACCTTCTTTAATCCTCACAGCAATATGATATCATTATTATTGTCCTCAAACTCATTGCATATTGTGTGTTTTACAGTGAAGAGATGCCCTACCAATAACGAACTTGGAAAAGAATGTTCCAAAAAAAGAATGCTACCATATGAAATCTTATTTTTTATATACAGGATTACAAAAAATACTCATTTCTAAATAGTAGACATATTCAGAATGGAATAGGAAGGTTCTAAAATGGTGAACAATTGAATAATCAGAATATTAGCATAAGAAATATGTCTCCCAAGGGTTTGCAGGGCTTATGTTTCTAAGCTTGTCACCTAATGTTGGTTTATGTTTTTTTATAATTGCATATGAGAATTTAACATAATGGTGAACTTGAAATGCATATGCTATACAAAACATGGAATGGCATCTGTTAAGGTTTGTTATGTTCATACCACAGTTTCTTTATCTTAATGACACATAGCACTCCCAGGCCGCCTTTCTGGCTTATTTTTCCATCGTATTTAACATCATCTGACATACTTTCTTATTTATTTATCTGTCCACCCCAGCTAACATGTGAGCTTCACGTGGGCAGATTTCTTTCTCTTTTGTTCACTGTGTACTGCCAGCACTTAAAATAGTGATGGCACTTAGCAGGCGTTCTGTGAATATGCGTTGAGTGAACAAATGAGTAAATGAATGACTGAGTCCCCATTCTACCAGGAGGGCACCTGAAATTCAGTAAGATGCAGGGACTCATCTGAAGTTACCCACTAGTCTGAGGCTGAACTGAAGCCTTATCTCTCCTGAGACCACCCAGTGTGCCCAGCTGGAAGTTCTTCCCAACCTCTCACCACTACCTCGTGCCAAGGGCTGGTTTCCTATGGCTCCTGGGGCTCCACCCAGCTGCACCTCATGCCCATCCAACACTGGTCCCTTCTGCCCCAGGAGGTGGGCAGAAATGGAGGGCAGGAGAGGACTAGGGAGGAAGGAGAAGAGGTCAGAGTAGGCTGGGTGGCCGGGTTGGTTGATACTGATGGCCGCTGAGGAAGGGAGGAAGGATGCCGAGATTGGTCAGTCTGTCCTGAAGGACTAGAAGAAGGGATCAGGACCATGGGATCATGGTGGACATCCCTCTGGGACTGACTGCCCCAGTTGGAAAACGCTGGAAATGGGCAAGGCCAAGGAGAATTCAGGTGTAGCAGCAAACTTGCTGCTACTGCTCCCACTAACCATTTTGCCTGAGGCCTTTCTCAGCTGGAGAAACTGAGGCCTGGTAAAAGAAAGTGATTCTTCCAAGAATGCAGAGCAAGGTAATGGAAAATGCTGGGGTTTCTCATGCTTACTAGCTCTGGAGGTTGGAAGGGCTTGGGATTCCCCGCCTTTGGAGCCATGAGGAAGAAACCCCCAACCTTGGATTTCATCCCCTCCTTGGGAGAGAAACACTAAGGCAGGAACATAAGTCAGGTTCGCAAGGACAACAAAAGCTTTCTTCCTGTTGTCAGGGAGAACTTAGCTCTGGACAGGCCAGACAGTTCCCCTACCCTAGACTGGTGCTGAGGGTGCTTCCAGACAGGAGTCTGGTGGGCAGGTGCGCCTGAGCCATCTGAACCCGTTCAGAGTCACCTTTTTCCTCAGGATGCCTCCGTTTTGCTCCTAGGTTACACCTAAAGTTAATCTCCTGGCCACCCCACTTGTATTGTTTCATTTGATATATATTACGCATCTACAATATGCCAGGCAATGTACCAGACATCAGAGAGAAGCTCCCTTCTCCCTCCCATCCTTCCATTTCCCATTCCTCTCTTTCATTCATTCATCCTTTCATTCTTTCACTCAGCAACTACTTATACCATTGAGATAGTACAGCCTTATGGATAAGAGTGACATTTGGAGCTAGACCATCAGGACGTGAACCTTGACTCAATCACTCACTAGCTGTGTGAGCTTGGCAAGTCATCGAAGCTCCATTTCCTTATCTGCACAATGGGGATAATAATAGCACCTTCCTTATAGGGTGTGATGAGGATCAAATGAGCTGCTGCAAATGAAGTGTCTGAATAGCACCTGACAGAGTAAACATTCCATATACATCAGCTATTATCATTGTTACTGGTTTTGTGTTTTGTTCTTCTTTTCTTTTTTCTTTTTTTCTTTTTTTTTCTGAGACAGGGTCTCACTCTGTCGCCCAGGCTGGAGTGCAGTGGCACAATCATGGCTCACTGCAGCCTTGACCTCCTGGGCTCAAGCACTCCTCCAGCTCAGCCTTTCAAGTAGCTGGGACTACAGGTGTGTGCCACAATGCCTGGCTAATATTTAATTTTTTGTAGAGACAGGGGTCTCACTATGTTGCTCAGGCTGGTCTCAAACTCCTGGGCTCAGGTGATCATCTCACCTTGGCCTCCCAAAGTGCTGAGATTACAGGCGTGAGCCACTGGTCCTGGCCTGTTGCTTTATGCGCCTGGCCCTGTGCCAGCTGCTGAAGAAATTGCTCCAAAATTCTCCTCTTGCTGGGACCTCTGCCTGCCAGCCCTTTATTCAGTCCCATGCCTTCTGTTCTGGCCATGTTGCCTCCAACCCAAACCCACAGAGCTGGGCCTTGCAGTCGTTTCCCCCAACCCTGTAGGGCTGCCCACCCCCCTACTTTGTCTCTCCGGCCAGCAGGAGAGAGCCTAGGCTACCAAAGGCTATCACAAACTGGCCACCTTCTCAGCCCTTCCATACATGCCCTAACCTCAGCCTATCCAAGCCCGCCTGGTTCTTCAGAGTCATCCCCAGTGGTCCTGCCTTCTTGCCTTCACTGGGCCTTGATGGATGATCTTTACCTCAGGAAGCCTTTCCTCATTCCCCTCAGCCAAGAATCATAAGATTTGGCTTTGAGTCTGCATTTGCAGTGTTGCTTTATCTGTGAGAATGGGGAGCCATGGAATGCTCTTGAGCAGGTGAGCAACACATTCAGAACCACACTCTAGGACAATGGATCAGACTTTGTATAGGATGGAAACGGGAAGAGACAGCAGGTGGGGAGGTCAGGTAGGGAGCCATGGGCAGTAGGGCCTTTGGAGGAATGAGGGTCTAGTCTTCCTGGGCAGCTTCTACCTTCTCCACCCTATGGCCTTCCACCTATAAAATTAGATCTTGTGATTTCCCCAGCATGACTCAGTGAGGCAATGGAAGAGTCAAAACAAGGACCCCATGCCCTGACTTCTGCAATGCACCTACTTAAGCCCTGATGCTCAGCACCCCTCACTCCCTTTCCCTTCTACAGCTTATAAGGGAGGCTCTTTTGACCCCTGGGGACCCTGCAGATGATGGGGAATCAGATGGAGGCTGGACCGTGCCTTATAATCATTGCAATTTGTGCACACCAAGCACTTGGGGCCCCGAACGCCAGGCTCACCAAGCATCTGTAGAGCCCAGCAGGTGAGCAGCACACAGCAGTGCTTCCTCATTCCCCACTGGGTGAAGGAATAAGCCTATATTTTCTCTATTAATCCCTACAACCACCCTGGGAAGTAGATCGTGTTTTAAGCCTTGTTTTGCAGGCAGTAAAAGTGAAGCTCAGAAAGATAAGAGACATGTCCAGGATCAGGCAGCCACTGGGTGAGAATTCCAACCCAGACCTGATGCCACAGCCAGTGCCCTTCCCCACCACACACACAGCAGCAGAAGGGATGCCAGGGTCCCAAGGCCATTGCAGAAGCCAACAGTTGGAGCCCTGGAGTGTCTTGGCCGGCCCTCAGACTGAGGAGCACCTGATGCTCAGCCAGTCCTCTGGTCCTGGGGGCCCCTTCTTGGACTCACGCAGAGGTGAAGGGGAGGGAGAAGGGCAGGCTGACCCCTCAGAGGGAGCAGGGCTTATGTGAGTAGCTAGAGTCGAAGGGTCTGGGTACCTGGGTTCCAGTGCAGCGCCTACCTCTGGCTTGCCATACAACTGCAGGTAAATCCTTCCCCTCTGGGTTCAGAGTTCTCTTCTCTGAGATGAGGACAGCGTGTTCTGTGGACTCTATCAGCCCTTTCTGCCAAGGCTCAAGTATTTTAGAGCTTGTGTCCAGATGAGGGTCATGAATCTGGGGAAAATGGAATTAGAAGTTGGTAGGACTCCCTCCTATGTCTGTGGAGTCTGCAGCAGGTGCTCTCCTACCCACAGAGGAGATCCACCCTCATGGATGGGTTGGCCATTTGAGCTATGGCTGAGTCCAGCAACCCCAGAGGCTGTGGGGGTCCCTGGAGTCTGCAGCTGCTGAGAGCAGTGAGTACAAGCACAGACCTCGGCTCCCTCCATTCACATCTGCTTTGCCATTCCCCACCTGTGTGACTCTGAACACAGTACTTACCTCTCCGTGCCTCAGTTTCCTCCTCTATAGACTGCACTCACACAGCAGGAGTGTCAGGTAAAGGGCTGGGTTCAGCGCCTAGCAGGTGCTCAGTTAGTGGTAGCCGTTATTATTGTTTCGGGTCCCGACCCCCACAGCTCCTGTGCAGAGGTGGGTGCTGCAGGGCTCAGGCCTGCATAGGGCCTGCCCAAGCTCCCCGACTGGGTTGGGAGTCCTCCTTCCTCCTTGGGAGGGAACCTTGAATTGGAGTGCTCCTGCCAACTCCTCCCTCCTGGCTTGGCAGCGTGAAGACAACGCCGGCCAAAAATATTTGTGTGGGTGGCGGAAAGTTAACTTTTCCGCCTCTCTCTTCTTTCCTGGAAACCGTGGCCACCGTCAAATACATCAAAACAGAAGCAGGGATAGAGTGAGGCGAGGCCCCTGCGGGGAGTCAGAGGAGCCCTGCCCCCTCCCCACGCCCACTCCTTCTGCCTCCGGCCATCTGGCTGTACGCTGGGGGGATGACGGAGGTGGGTATCCAAGTGCTTAGAATCAGGGGATCCTGCAATGCCAGAGTTGGACGGATCCTCCAGCATCATCTGGTTCAGTCTCACCACGGTGTCCTCCGGGAATCTGACTACAGAGTGCGAAAGCACCTGCCCCAGTTCACAGTCCTGTCTCTTCTGAGTGCTGCTGGCCTTTGTGAGATTCTAAGATTCTTTGAAACTCAAATGGCAGAAATCTGGCAGCAGCTGGTGAGTGAGAAAGTGCCTGGAGATGAATGAGGGCCTGGAGGCTCTCCTCCATGTCTCTGAATCCACCATCATGGTCAAGGTGTCAGAACTAGGTTAGAATCCCAGCCTGGCCACTTATTAGCTGTGTGCCTTAGGCAAAAAGTCACTTCACCTATCTAAGCCTCAATTTCCTCACCTCTGAAATGGGATAATAATAAGGTAATTCTCTCATAGGGTTGATGTGAGAAATTACGGCAATAACCTAAGTGAATGACCCAAGATAGAAGAGGTGCTTTTGTTCTTCCGCCGGGGGCAGAAGGTGGGCTTCTTTCTCTGGATTTCCCTGCCACTGAGGCTGCTGTAACAGGTGCCTGGTTATCTTTCTGATCCGGATGGTTGTTTGCCTTTCCCCTGGTTGGCTCTGATTTGCCCTGGGGCTTGGTAATGCGCTTATCTCTCTGCCTGCCTGCCAGACTCGCCTGGCACAGTCCCAGCCAGAAACCAAGACCTTGACCCAGCCTGCTGCGGTGGGAGGTGCCTGACCCCTGCTTGGGGGCGGAGGTGTGACCACAGCAGCTGAAGTCAGTCCAGGTCCTCAGGTCACTCATGTCCACAGACTCTCACAATCTTCAGGATTCTCACTGCTCCCCATTTTGCAATAGGGTAAGTGAGAGAGAGTTCACACTTGCCTGAGTTCACACAGCTAAGTAGCAGCGGAATCCAGTCTTTAACCAAGATCCCTTGATTCCAGGGTTTCCTCCCAAGTGTAATTGACCATCTGCTCTGTCTTATGCACTACCTGCCCATCCTGGGCATCTCACCCACCTCCACCCTTTGCCTCCACATATGATTTCTAGATATTTGTCCCCAGCCTGGAATTCTCCCTTGTTCTCTAGACCCCTATGTGGAACCGCCCACTGCTCATCTCCCCTGGAAATACAAAACCTAACTCATCTCCCTGCTCCACTAAACAGCTGCTCCTTCTCATTTATTCCCGATCTCTATTAACAAAATCGCTGTCACCAGAGCTAGGAACCTGGGCTGCATCCTAGGCTCCTCCCTCTTCTCCACACCCACTCTCCATCTGCCTCCAGGCCCAGCCAGTTCTTCCACCCAAGCATCTCTCCCATCTACCCCCTCCTCACCACCCCTTATAGAAAGCCTCCATTCTCTTTTGCCTGGATTATCATAATTCTTAACATTTATATAAATAATCATTCAATGATTATTGTTGTTCCTGCTATCATTCACAGCTCTCCTCACCACGTTTTAAGGCTTCTTTATCCCTCTGCTATATCCCCAGTACTTTTTATGATGTCTGAAAAATAATAGGATCGTAAGAAATTTTTGTGGAATGAAAGAACAGCCAACATGTATTAAGTTATGGCTTAGAAACTGTGCTAAGTCCTCTGCATGCATTTTCTCTTGCAATCCTCAATGCAATGCGAAGTTAGAAATATTACAATACCCATTTTACAGATGCAGAAGTGGAGGTTTAGAGAGGTCCTGTGGCTGGCTTGCTGATCGTCACACAAATGGCAGAGCTAGGATTCTAACTGAAAGCCTGGACGCAGAAACTGAAAGCACACCACTGCACCATCTTTTTTTTTTTTTTTTTTTTTTTTCGGAGTTTCTGCTCTGTTGCCCAGGCTGGAGTGCAATGGGGTGATCTCGGTTCACTGCAACCTCCACCTCCTGGGTTCAAGCGATTCTCCTGCCTCAGCCTCCCAAGTAGCTGGGATTACAGGTGCCTACCACTACGCCCAGCTAATTTCTGTATTTTTAGTAGAGACGGGGTTTCACCATGTTGGCCAGGCTGGTCTTGAACTCTTGACCTCAGGTGATCCACCCGCCTCGGCCTCCCAAAGTGCTAGGATTACAGGCATGAGCCACCACCCCCGGCCTGCACAGTGTTTCTTGTTGCACAACCTCCTCCAAGGGCTCCTATCCCCAGTTTGCATCTTAGGTCACACCACTCCTGTGATTCCTGTGGTGTAGGTACCTTTGCTGGGATATGAGTGAATTCTTTCTAGGTGGTGTCTAGATATGTGTTGTTAAATAACTAGTTATTTATTTAATGTGCATTAGGGGGAAAAGGACTGAGCACAATATACTTGTGGTTTCTCTGCAAATATTGCTTAAGATAATTCTAAAGTAATAGAAGTAAGTGATTTCAAGTTGATTAATGGAAAAATATTAAATAAAGTTTCAGGTAGCATGAGGATGTGGTGAAAATCCAGGATGTTAAATGACTGGAGCTTTCGAAACACTTCCCTATGGAAATGTGGAACCTGCACCCCAAATGCTGGCCAGTTCTCAGGGTCACCTGAAGAGGAACAGGCCTCAGAAATTCAGCCTGGAACCCCCAGTGAGCTTTCTCACGTGCTGTTTCTTTCTTCCCTGTGCAGATAAATTGCCCCGAAGCGGCCTCACACCAGAGACGGGTTAAGAAGAGGGATTGGAGGTCCACCACTCCACTAGCCCAGGAAGGACTTATCTTTCGCCTCAGCCAGACCTCACCCCAATTCTGTGAATCAGCAGAGGAAGGCAAAACTGCAGAGAGTCAGAGAAGGCTGTGCAACGAGCAGAGACCAGGGCTCACACAGGTGGCCCCAGCCCAGGCCCTGGCCCAGGCCCAGGAGCCTGCTTCCCTGCATCGCTGAGGAGGAACAGCACCATGCTGGGTCCTCACCTCCCACCTCCGCCCCTTGTGCCCAGCGAAGGGAGACCTACTCCCTGCACCTTCCAGATCCCTGATGGAAGCTACAGGTGTCTGGCTCTGGAAGCCGAGGAGAGCAGCGGTGAGGAGGGCCTGCAGGGAGAGGCGGGGCCTACTGACCTGGAAGAGGATGAGGGGGTCAGCAGGAGTGGTGACAACTCTGCCTGCAGAGTCACCCAGGGGACACCGCCTCTGCCCAAAACCCTGGGCATCCAACCACCCAGCTGCTCCAGAGACGAACAAGGGGCGTCCCAGCATGGTGACAGGGCCAGCCAGGACTGGAACGTAGTGAAGGCCCCGCAGGTGATGACAGCCAGACCCAGCCCTGGCCCTGGGCCCAGAGTGGCCCAGAAACCAGGTAAGCTTGTGTTCCTTTTCCCTTGGACTACCAGAGTCACTGGAGACCCCCCCAGGTCCTTAGTACAAGGGCTCCTGACCATATTTTTCCATGATTCACAGTAATTCATCACAGTCCGACGGGCATGCCCAGATTAACAGCTGTGGAGAGATAGGAGCGACTGTGAGTTACGTGCAGTTCCAGCTGCACCACATCTAACCCCACTCCTTTCTCTGCTAAAGAGCGCACGTGAGAAGGCAGTGAGAGAAAGCCACATTATCTTGCTTGGTTAAAAAAAAAAAGCTCATTTCCCACTCTCGTCTGCCTTTTAATCATTAGTGGCAACAAATCACTGTGGTGTCCCAAGCAACCGATGGGGCAGAACCCTCTCATTAAATGTATTGAGTGCTGGCTACGTGGGGGTGCTGGGGACACAGCACTGGACAAAACGGATGTGGTTGCTGACCTCATGGAGCTTGGGAGGTAGAGGCTGAAGCCTTTGATAGAATTTGAACTTCCAATTTTACAGGTGGGGCAATTGAGACTCAGAGTGAGGAAAAGACAGCTAGAGGTCACTCAGCATGTTAGTAGTGGCTGAGCTAGGCCCATGTTCCTCGCCTAGGCCTCGGTTTTTCATTTGTTAGAGATGACAAGGGCAGATGGAACACCACCTAGGCTGCAGTGAGATCCCATGACAGCGTGTGGGGAGAGCACAGTGTGCGCGGCACGGAAGGAAGGAAGGGCAGGAATGATGATAATTTTCCTGCAGCGGCTGCTGTCTGCAGAGCAGGGCGGGACAGGGAAGCCCACGCTGAATCACCTCCACAGCCGGCCCATGGAAACGCTGAAGTGGGTCCAGATGGGGAGGACGTGAGCAGGGCCATGCTCAGCTCAAGCAGGAGCCGCAGCCAGTAGATCCCGGGGGCGCAGGGCGTGCGGGGGACATAGTCCTGGGAGGGCTTGTGCGTCAGGAAACTGAAGGAACACTTCATTTCTCTGCAGGCGTCGTTGAGCCCGGCTGGCATCTCACCAGCCTTCCCGCCCACTCTTCTCTCTGCAATAATTCTCTCTAGGCTCTGATCACCCCCCATGGCCACCATTGTCTACTAGGCTGGGGTCACACGGGGGCTAGGCAGGAGCAAGGAAGGACATTTAATCCCTCTAGGGCAGGAAGAAGGAGGACTCCAGGGAGGCACTGTAGTCTTGAACTTGGAGGTGGGCCTTCACACCAGAGTCAGCCCAAATTCAGTCTCCTAGAGCCTGAACTTCCCAGGACCCGCTCCCATCCCTCTCACAGGCCCAGGCTGGGGTCAGGAGACATAGATACTTTCTAGACTGGATGTTGCTGACTAGCCAAGCCCTAGCAAATCCTTTCCCCTTGGTGAGCTCTACTTTCCTCCTCTGTGAAAATAAAATAAAAATATGAGTCTTAACTACCTCAAAGAGCTGTTAGGAGGTTGCAATGATCTTAGTTGTGGCAGTGTTTTGGAAATTTTAGAGTAATCTAGATAGGTATGTAAGAAATGTTTATACTTAATTGAAATGACCATCATCAGCTCAACAATAGGACTGCTATTATTTGTTAGAAGCCTTTATGTGCTAAGCCCACTGTGCCAAGAGCTTTACCCTTTTCATTTCATTTAACCTCATAGCAATCCCCATGAGGGACATACTTTTATTATCTTCATTAAACAGATGAGAAGATAGAGGCTCAGGAAATACATGTGACTTATCCAAGATGCATGGCTAGCAAGCTGCTAAGCCATGATCCAGTCATGGTTTTTTGAATATGGGGCTTGTGCTCTTGGCCACCACTCTCTTCTGGAATTATAAGAGTAAACAGTGGTCTGTGGACATCCTGGAATGGAAGAGACCATGGATGGAGGGGATAGAAGAAGGCACTACCTTTAATGAACTCTGTTGACAAGTCACACCAAGCCAGTTCATTTGATAGCATCTCATTCTTGTTATTGTACTCTCAAGGGAGGCAGGTATTATTCTCTCCATTTTACAGGTGAGGCAACTGAGGCTCAGAGATTTAATCCCCTACCCAAGGTCACACAGCTAGTGCCAGAGCTGTGACTATGATTGCATTCTTGACTGGAACAGTATGGTTCATTCCTTTCTTTCTTTTTTTTTTTTTTTTTTTTGAGATGGTGTCTTGCTCTGTCGCCCAGGCTGGAATGGAGTGCAGTGGCACGATCTTGGCTCATTGCAACCTCCGCCTACCGGGTTCAAGCAATTCTCCTGCCTCAGCCTCCCAAGTAGCTGGGATTACAGGTGCCCGCCACCATGCCCAGCTAATTTTTGTATTTTTAGTAGAGATGGGGTTTCACCATGTTGGCCTGGCTAGTCTCGAACTCCTAACCTCAGGTGGTCTGCCTGCCTCGGCCTCCCAAACTGTTGGGATTATAGGTGTGAGCCACCACACCAGGCCTCATTCCTTTCTTTACTGTCCAGCCAGTCTGTCATCCAGTTCTGTCCTAGAATATTTCTATGGACAGAGGGGGCAGAAAAGACTTCAGAAGGATGAAATGGGCAGGGAAGACTTCTCAGAGATGGAGGCAGGAAGGAAGCTGGGTCTTGCAGGAGAGTCAAAATCCGGTGGTCTTGGGTCATAGCCCACACTTGCCTTTCTGCTCCCTTGGGAAAGGGAGTGGCTAGAGTTCCTTCTCTCTTCCTGGAGATCAGGAGGGAAGAAAGCTGTGGGGCTGCCAGGTTATTAGTGGATTAGGGCTTCCTTTTAAAGCTTCCTCCCATTACCGCCGAAGGATTATAAGCATCTTCAGACAATTACATCCATCCTTCCGCAATTGTACCTGTCTCTCTAGAGGGCTCACAGGCAGGTGTAAGTATGAGCCACTATATCTTCTGCTTTGGGCACTGCAGATACCTTTGTTTGGGGTCAGTGGGCACCAGTGCCATTTCTCCAAGGCCTGAGTACCAGCTGAGCAAGGCAACACAGGGCCCTGTGGGCAGGCTAGAGGGATAGAGGGTACAGAGAGATGCCATCAGCTGCTGCCAATTTGGGAAAATAGATCTGGAGAGGAAAGGGTAGTGTAGAGCTCAGATCAGGCCTCAGCCAACACTAGGGACCCCAGCTCACCAAGACAGCCCCATGCTATAGCTGCCCTTCCCAAAGTCTCAGCTGGTCATAACTGGTGGGGTTTCTTGAGATTGTTGTGCAGATGGAGACCCTGAGGGCCAGAGATGGCAAGTGACTTGCCCAAACTCACACAGTAAGTTGGTGGCAAAGCTAGGGCTGGAACCCAGGGCTTATGCCTCCCATTCAGCTGCCTGGCACTGTGCTAAATGTGCCATGTGGAGTATTTAATCCTATAAACAATCCTGTGAAGTTCATACTTTTCTTATCTCTGTTTTACAGATGAGGAAACTAAGGCATAAGGAGTTTAAGTGAATTGTCAAAGTCTCACAGCCTGTGGGTGGAGGAGCTGAGGTTTGAACCCCAGGAGGTCTGGGCCCATGCTTTTAACCACCCTCTCTGCTGCCTGTCTCCATGGTGATGAGGCAGCAGGCTGTGTTCTTCCACCCACCTGGGGCTGGGAAAAGGTTCTTCAGGCTCTGGGAGTTGTTGGAAGATTTTGCCAAGCCACATTCCCTCCCACTCGGATGCTCTGGGGGAAACCTGGGTACTCACCGCTGATCCCTCCCCGCCTTTGCTGGTGGACACTTGTTATTGGAGGCTGGAGGTGTGTGGCAGATTTAGAGCCATTTCCAACTCTAGTGGACACTGTTCTGAGCCTCTGGGGTGGGGAGGGGTGTGGGTCTGCGTTGTCAGATGAGTCCTGCCACTAGACAGGTCTGTTTTGTTCAGGCAGAGGAACCTGTGTCCGTGTTAATAGCTGCCAGTGGTCACTGGGCCCAGAACAAGGCTCCTGCTCCTCAGGCTGTGACAGAGAGGGCAGATGGAGCAGGAGCCTGGGCAGGAAGCTGCCCACTCCCCCTCCACTCCCCTGCTCCACAGTGATTGTAACAGGAAGGTGATGGTGAGGAGCACTGCTCACAGGTTCACATATACCTCATCATGCACTCACACATACATGCTTTCACATCCATCCATAAACACACATGTATCCACACATGATGTATAGATGCCATGTTCTTATGCAAACCATCACACATATGCACTCGCACAACTGCACACACATGGAGGCCCTCAGACACACATCCATGCATGGGGTACACACTGGCACAAACCTTCCTGAAGGCCCCCTCACCCATGCATAGCTGCCACATGTGAACACATGTCTCAGATTTGCTTACAGAGCTGCAGTTCCATCTGAAAACGTAAGCAGACTTAGGCACACTTTCTCACACAAACACACATATTCCCTCTCATAGATACAGGTGAAAAGCATGTTCTTTTCTCCATTTCCTTTTGCTACACACCTACACTTTGAAATCTTTCACACATTCTCTCCTACAGACCTAGCCACTCTTGCACACCCACAGTCACACACCTACGTACAGACCAAATCACTTTCTCTCCTTTCTTTTCCACATCTTTCTCTTTCATACCACCCACACAGCAATCCTAGCTGCTCTCTCTCTTTTCCTCTCACCCACACACAGCTTCCTGCTTTCCCACAGGCTGGGCTGCAGCCACTTCCCTGGAACAGGCACTCTCAGGGTTAGCAATACCCCAACCTGGTGGGGGTCCCAGGATCCCACCCCCACCCCTCACTCTCCCAACCTGCCCTCTACCCTGGGTATAAGGGGATGAAAGCAGAGCAGCCACATGATCAGAGGAATTCTCTGAAGCCCACGAGGCCAGGAGGAGAAAGGGGAACTGCCAGGGAGGGTTCCTGCATTCTGAGTCTCCCCAGTGTGAACAGGGGACATCCCAAAGCCAGGCCACCTGCAGGTCTGTGTTTCACAGGCCCTTGTGTGGGGCGGGCTTACGCTAGCACATTCCTAACTTCCTTTAGCAGAAATCTAAACACAGAACTCTTGATGCAAAAGACAGATGAAAGTGGAACCACCCTGGTCAAGGGGGTGGGGAACCCAGGGAAACTTCGGTGAAAACCTAGACCAGCATTTTTCCAATTGTGGTTCTGCTTCAAAATTGCTGGGGCTGTGGAGGGTACTTGCCATCAGTCCTGTGCCAAGCCCACCGGCTCGTGCCCTCAATGGGAGTGGTGCTGGAATGTGGGTATCTGGACTTTTAACAGCATCCCACGTGACTCTGATGTACATGGCCACTGCCATGGGGCTTCACACGCTCAATCTGAATGGCATTTTGCTCAGTGAAAGGTGGGGAGCTGAGCCTCAGAGCTGCCATACAGCACCCCCTGCCTTGTTGCTGACCCACTGGTTAAGTCAGGGGATGGCAGCAGGTGGGTGGGGACATGGTCACCTTTCTCAGTGCCCTTTTGCCTAAGTCCTACCAAGAGAGACAGTTATTCTAGTTACTGGGGCTGAGACATAGCAGGGAAGATGGGCCTGAGCACCCAGGTCTGAAAGGAGAGCCAGGAAGAGGTGGGGGTGGGAGGTGGTACCAGTTATAGGGACAGAATCACAAAGGCAGATTTCAAAGTGGGTAGTGGGTGGGTTAGAGAAAAGAAAAGGGGACACAAAGAAACTGTCTCCCTCCTATCCGAGACCGGAGGATTTTAAGACAGGCCGACTGACCTAGAGATACAGAAAATGACAAGGAAACGGAGAGACAGACAACCAGGCAGCAGAGAGTGAGGCACAGCGAGAGGAAAGAGAGGGGGCCCCGCCTGGAGATGGGAGGCTGAGCGGGTGGAGGAGGGAGTTGCACCCCCAGGGCTGGGCTGGGCTGGGCTGGGCGGGGCGGGGCGGGAGGGGCGGCGCTAGGGCCCCGGGGAGCAGGCAGCAGGAGCACGGCTCACCCGCCAGCCCGCCCGCCCAGCGCTCCCGGCTCCCAGCCCGGGGTCCCGGAGCAGCCCGCTAGGCGGTGGCGGCGGCGGCGGCGAGGAGGGGGCGTCGGGCGCGGAGCCTGGGCCTGGCGCGGGGCGGGGGTGGCGGGGACCTCGGGGCGGGGCGCGCTGAAGGACGCGGCCAGGTGTGCCGAGGCGGCGGCGCCCGGGAGCTCGGGGACCGTGCGCAGCGGCTGGAGGTGAGTGAGGGGCGCTGGCCTGGCAGGGGTGCGGGCACCGCGCGAGCCTCGCCCCTTCCCACCTGCGCTATTCCCGGTGCCGCCCAGGAGGAGGTGGCACATCTGGGCTCCAGTCCTCGCACGCGGGGTGACCTTGGCCAAGTCGCTTCTACACTTTGGGCCTCAGTTTCCCCATCTGTAGGTGGGGGGCTGGAGGGGTATCCAGGCTTTCGAGCAGCTGAGGAGCGGGAGGACGCCCTGACGCCGGGAAGCTACCCTCCCGGGCTCCGTAGGGGCTCCAGCCCTTGCGCCCCTCTCCGCAAGCGGATCAGGGCGAGGCAGCCCCAGGCTTACAGGTGGGCAACAGCCCAGAGTCTGTTTCCCCAAGCCCGTTCTGGGAAAAGTCGGACCGACTTGACCCAAGATAACGGCGGGTTGGGCTCTGCCCAGGGTTGACCAACATGGGCGCCGTGGGGGCAGCGGGAACGGCCAGTGCTGGGCCTCCTCACTCCTCCCTGCGGGCGGGGCGACCGGGCTCTGGGGTCTGGCTGTGCCGGTGGGGCACACAGGATGCCAGAGCAGTCACACCCTGGGGACCACCCAGCCCAAGCCCTATCTGGAGAAATCGAGGCCTTTCCCCAGCGCCTTCAGGGACAGGGGAAACTGTCCTGCGCTGCCCGCCTCACAACACCTTTGCAATTGCCCTCCTTGCCAAGGTGAGAGAGAGGCCCCAGAGGTGAAGTGAGTGGAGGGCCCGGCTCCTTTCTAACCACTGCGCTGTGGAATCAGGGGCACTGTCCAGAGCCCTGGCAAGACCTATTTGAGGACTCAGGAAAAGGTCTCCTTTCCTCCCCACATTACCCCAAGTTATGGGTGTCTTCCGGAAGGTGCCAGGGAACTCCGTCCACGGGGTCCAGGTTGTCTGGAAGGGACAAGAGCTGAGTGGGAAGCAGCATGTGCCCCATTCCCCATCCCCCGCCCTGTCCTGAATGGCAGGTGGCACTGGGATAAACCAACTCGTTTTGTGATCTTGGAGCAAGACCCTTGCTCTCTTGGCCTGCAGTGAGAGGGTTGGCAGGGTGGCCCCTGAGGGGGAAATTGCATTGTGGACAGCAGTGCTGGTGGTAGCTGTAGGGCTAGTCAGAGGGTGCCCTACCCCCTGTCCATTAGAAAGTGGAAGTGAAACTGGATGCTGATGGGGGTCTAGGGTACACTGGGGCAAGGGGTTGGAAGCCTTACTGGCGCCAGCCTGCCTTGTCACCAAGCCCAAGCTTGGCCCATTCCATGTTGGGGGGCACAGCCACAAACTGGAACTGATGTGCCCCCCCACTACTTGCCATATTGTCTCAGGCAGGCAGATGAGATCCCTCAGGGGAGTTGAAAACCCCTCCTGGGAGTTGAAAAACCCCGTTTGCTGGGTGGGGCATCCCCTTCCTCTGTCTCCTTAGGAGATCTTGGTCTAGTTCCTCCCCTTCTCTCGTCCTCAGTTTTTCCATCAGTACGAAGGGGATGGACTAGGATCACTAGCTTGATATTCAAACTTCCCCCAGGAATGTTGTTTACCACTCTGGCTTGCAGCCCCCACTTTCCAGGCCTGCCCCCTCTTTGCAAGCCATGGGCCAGTTCCCCTCAACCCCACAACTGACACCTAAATTAAGCTGTGGTTGGAACCAGCATTTACATGGCTAAATAAGGCCTTTAACTCCTTCCCTCCCTAGTCAGCTGTTGCCCTTATCTACTCCCCATCCCTTAAGGTAGGAAAAAAACCAACCAAATCAAACCTGTGGCATTCAGGCGCCTGGTTCCTGGTGCATCCCTAGGTTCTTCCATGGCATCTTATCCAGTCTCCGATTTTAGAATTGGGGAGACTGGGGCCGAGGAGAGGAAGAGGTTTGCACAGAGTGATTCTGTGGGAAGAAGGCAACAGAGCTCCCTTTCCTTGGGAGAGAGCACATCCTTAATAGGTGGATGGGGACATGAGTGTCCATGGAGCACCTGGAGAGGGAGGAGAAGCATGGAAGGAACCTTCTTCCATCTTCTCTCCACCCCTAGTCACAGCCCATTTCCAGGGTTGACATGTGTCTTCCTGAGCCCATGTCACAGCTCTGGGAGGTGGGCAGGGCAGGGGTCAGCACACTCCTTCCACCTGCCAGGGCTGCCCTCCCACAGGGCTGAGCTCACCTCCAGGCCCCCTGCCTGGCCTGGGAGGCACCTTTTCCTTCAAGGCGGCTCCCAGGCTTCTAGACATGAGCTCATCAGAGCTGCTGGTGCCAGGAAGGGAGGGACTGAGGGGAAGCAGGCAGGGCTGCCCAGATCAGGGCACCGTGGGCCCGGGGAAGTACAGGGGGTGCTACTGGTGAGGCCCTGCAGGCTCTGGTCTCCATTGTAGTGAAAAGACAGCAGCAGGATAGATCCACTGAGGGTCAACTGGGGAAGGGTGGAGACAGGCCAAGTGCCCTGGGCTGTAGTGCTAGGCCAACCTCTGCTACCCACTCACTTACTGTATGACCTTGGGTAAATCCCTTTCTCTCTATGGGCCTCACTGTACCTGGCTAGCAATGGGATGGGATGGGTGCTTAGACACTGGGGTTGCAGTAGTGAATAAGACAGACAGGCCCCTGCCCTCAAGGCACTTGCATTTTAATTGGGGAGATAGAAAAGAAAAAAGGAAGCAAATAAATCATCAAGATAATTTCAGATAGGTAAAAGTGCCATAAAAAAATAAGTCATGCTGTTAAGATGGAGAGCAGTTAGGGGGCTACCGGGGGTTGGTGATTAGGAAAGTCCTCTCTCAGAGGTGACTTCGGAACAGAGACCTGAATCTTACTTGAAGCAATGCTCAAGGCTTCCTGGGGGAGGTGTATCTGCAACTGGAGTCTGGAAGAATGGGGAGGCGGGGGTGGGGGAGGATTTGGTTGGGAGGAAAGGTTTCCCAGAAGATGGTCATGGTCTGGGGCTAGGGGCTGGGACCAGGGGTGGGGATTGGAGGGTGGGTGTTGGTTGCATCCCCAGGGGCTTCAGACTGCAGATCCAAAGGAGCTCCACCTGAGATCTGGTCAGAGGGGCGGCTGGGCCTGCCTGCAAAGTGGCTCTGCTAAGTTAGGCGTGTGTGTGTGTATGTGTGTGTTTCTCTGTGTGTGTGTGTGTGTGTGTGTGTGTGTGTCTGTGGTCAGTCTTTTGTGAACTGTCCCTGGATATTGGGGCTCAATTGCTACCCAGTGTGGCCAGAGGAGGAGTCATCATGGAAGCAGCCTCCAGGCCCTGTAATTCCAAAGGCTTACACAAGCCCTCTGTTTGGAATGAAATCTACCATCTGGCTGCTGCTGCCTGAAATTCCACCAGTCTAGCTTCAGCTTTTCCACTCGGTGAGGCAGGGTCGTATAGTACTGTGCAGACCCTGCCCTACCCTACCCTGTCCAGCCTTCCAGGGTTGCTGCCGGTGTAACAAAATTCAATCTACTCCTGAATTCTTGGAGGCATGCCTCATGTGTGGCTAATACACAGATTCTATGGTTGGACCTCTGGGTTCCCTTCCTGGCTAGCTGGGAGATCTTAACTATGTTATGTAACCTCTCTGGGTTTTTGTTTCCTCATCTATAAGATAGAAACAATAATAGACCCTGTTGTATACTGTTGTTCTGAAAATTAAATGAGATGATGATAAATGCTAAAAAAAAAAAAAAAAAAAAAAAAAGAGCTACCACTTAGGTATTGTCGTGTTTTGATCTCTGTTAAAATAGCGGTCAGGTGTGGTGGCTCACGCCTGTAATCCCAGAACTTTCAGAGGCCAAGGCAGGTGGATCACCTGAGGTCAGGAGTTTGAGACCAGCCTGGCCAACGTGGTGAAACCCCGTCTCTACTAAAAATACAAAATTAACCAGGAATGGTGGCGCATGCCTGTAAGCTCAGCTCCTCAGGAGGCTGAGGCAGGAGACTCGCCTGAACCCAGGAGGCAGAGGTTGCAGTGAGCCGAGATCGCGCCATTGCACTCCAGCCTGGGAGACAGAGTGAGACTCCACCAACAAAATAGAAACAGCAAGTTCTTAAGGAGATGGGCTCTCGCTCAAGACTAATTGTATCTCAGTATATGTTACTTTTTGATGTTTGGCCAGGAACAGGTTTTTTTGTTTGTTTGGTTGGTTGGGTTGTTTGTTTGAGACAGAGTCTGACTTGGCCACCCAGGCTGGGGTGCAGTTGGCATGATTATGGCTCACTGCCACCTCAACCTCCTGGGCTCAAGTGATCCTCCCACCTCCTAAGTAGCTGGAACTACAGAGATGTGCCACCGTGCCCAGCTAATTTTTGTATTTTTAGTAGAGACAGTGTCTCACTATGTTGCCCAGGCTGGTCTTGAACTCCTGGGCTCAAGTGATCCATCTGCCTCAGCCTTGTAGGCATAAGTCACCATGCCCGGCCTAAGAGCAGGTTCTGATGGTGGGAGAATAGGCACAAGCACAGTGGAAAATGCCTGGACTGAGCTTCAGGAATGGATGCTCGAACCTCTGCTCTTAGCTGACTGGCTGGTGGTCTTGGGCAAATCATTTGCTTCCTCTGGGCCTCAGGCTTCACTTCTGACTGCTGAGATATGGGCTAGTAAGGATCTGAAGGGATCATGGGTGTGACAAAGCTCCTTACTGGCTTGTCAGCAAAAACATGGAGCTAGCAGGAGGGGCTGACACCATGGTGTCAAGGGTCAAGGAAGGGGCAGGCTGGACGAGCCCCTGGGACAGGAGAGTGGGCTAACTTGAGACCCTTGCGTGTAATCCTCCAGAATAAAATCTCTTAGAGTCTAAGAGTGCTTGAAAGATAAAAGCCACAGTTCTTGAAAAATGATTGTTTACTGTGATTTACTATGTACCATGGGTGCTTTAAGTTCTTTACGCATCAACAACTCCATGAGGTGAGTACTGTTATTAGCATTTTGCAGATGGGAAACTGAGGCACAGAGAAGTTGGTTAAGTGAGCTTCCAAGGTCACACACCTCGTAAGTGGCTAGATTCAAACACAGGCATTCTGGCCCCAAAAACTGTGTGTTTAACTTCTTCACAACTTGGTCTCTCCCACACTAGATGGAGTGCCAGGGGCTCAGGAAAAGCAAGCCACCTATCCCAGAACAGACAGCATTCATCTTTGATCCTCATCATCCCTGAAGCTTAGGTCTTGGAAGGAGGAGCCTCACTGGGTCTAGGGTCCAGGGCTCTGAGATTGGCCCTTGAACCAGCTCAACCTTTCTATGGCCCTGGGAGTAGGTCAGAGAGGATCAAGGGTGCCCCACAGTCACTGTGGGCATGGAAGGCTCTGCCATGGCCTGATGAGTGGGCGTTGTTAGTGCCTTGGAGCTTGAGTGGCTCCTAAGTGCTTGAGTTGTAATAAACTCCCATGCAGTCTGGCACACCACTACCATTGTACAGGTAGGGGAAACTGAGGTCAGAGTGTTTAGGAACCAGCCCAGGGTCACACAGGCAGAGGACATGCTTCATCCCTCCTGTCCTGCCTTCTGGGCCGCTTAGTTCTTGTGGGCTCCATAGGAAGATGAGATGTTGGGGACCCTCCAGTGGATCCCTAAGGTGGTCCTGGCCTCCTCAGCCAGGACATTATTCCCAATATGGGGCCCTTTGGGAGGGCACATGGAGTTGGGGGATGGGGAGAGTACTGATTAAAAAATAGACTGTCACGCGCACGGAGAACAAGCATGCCACCACCCAACCTGAGCCAGTTGGCTCCCCTGTGCCCGGCTGCCAGGCCCCACTCAGGTCTCCTGCTGGGGGCCCCGCCCACCACACCCTGGCTCTGGGCCTGAGGCTGAATGCTCCCATCCACCCTCTCCTCTCCCTCCTCCATCCCTGCCCAGCCTCCAGGCAGATGGTGCTCTTACTGAGCTTGGGTGGGCCTGAAGCTCAGCTGTGGACTTTAAGCTGTGCCAGGGGCGTCTGGCATCCCCACACACTGGCTATGTGGCCTTGAATGAGCCCTTTCCCTCTCTGGGCTTCAAACATTGACAGAGTAATGCTGTCAATCAAAGTTCTTTCTCAGATTTCTTCTCTTATTTAGACCTGACAGACACTGCAGGAGACCCCACTCAGAGAGGTGATGTGACCTGCAGTGGCCACTCAGCTAGGGTGCAGCAGAGCAGAGGCCGGTACCCCGATAATTGTGCAAATCCCAATCCTGTACAACTCCGGGTGAGTGAGGTCACATGGGAGCATGGAGGCAGGAGGCTTTGCAGTCATGATGTGAGCAGTGTTTCATGCATTTGCTCTTTTACTTAGTCAACAAATGTTTATTCAGGCCCAGCTATGGCCGAGGCACAGGGTCATGGACATAGCCAAGGTCCCTGCCCTGCGGGGATAGGCAGACTGACATGAAAACAAATCCTTATGGAATTACAAAGCTGATGAGCATTTAGGGGAGAGGCAGAGAGGGTTGTGGCAGGAGAATGTGACCTCTGAGGGCCTTGGGACCTGTGAACAGACCTGAAGGATGAGAAGTGTGGTCAGAAAGGTGCAGCCAAGGGGGCAAGGGAAGAAAGAGCTCTGGGAAAAGGAGCAGCCAGTGCAGAGGCCCTGAGGGGAGAAAGTGCTGGGCTGGCTGAGCACTAGGAAGAGGGTCAGCATGGCTGGAGCCTGGCGGGCTGGGAGGTGAAGCACCACGATGGGAGCTGCAGTGCGGGGGTCGGGGCAGTGGGACTGGTGGTACAGGGCCTGGAGCCTGCGAAGGGGCTTGAGGCAGATCATAGGAAAGAGGAGCATGCTGGTGCTGATCTGGGAGGCCGGTCTTTCCTCCTTTCCTTTCGTCTTTCCCTTGGATGTCCACCCTGATAGTGCTATCAACAGACCCCATTCATGCCCCCCCCAGCCACTTCTTGAGGTAGCTAAATGCAGAGTCTGGGGCCATCTCTCCCTCCTCTCTTCAAGGAGGGTTATGGAGGCCCAGCAGGCCTCAGATGCAAGCTGGTGAGAGTGCGTTCCTGGGCAGGAGGCTGCGGTCACTCAAGCTGAGTGCCCCTGTTCAGGTGAGTTCTTATTTCCTTTTATTCCCTGTGGGAGTCTGTGGACAAAGGAGGGTCAGCTTGTGTCTGAATGAAGGCCGCCCCGGACCTACTTCCGCTGCCTGTAACGGCTGCCTGTCCCCTGTTCCATTCCAGGCACCAACCCCCCGCCAACCCCGGAGCCAAAGCCCTGGGATGGCAGGCGGGAGGCTTGCATCCTGAGCCCAGCTCTGCTGTACCCTCTAGGGCACACCCCTTTTTCTCCCTGGGCATCAGTTTCCCCATCTCCATTATAGAGAAATACTCTAATTTTTCTGCACTCAATGTATGGCCCATGGATGCAGTATCAGCATCACCCAGAAGATGTTAGAAATGCAGAATCCCAGGCCACATCCCAGACTTCCTGAATTACAATCTGCATTTTGACAACATTCCTGAGTAATTTCCATGTACTTTAAACTATGAGAAGCACTGTTCTAGGTCAGTTATTTTTAAAATGAAGATAAATGAAAATCTATAGCATATTTTTCCTTCTCTAAAGCTTTACATATAAACACCTAAGAGGGCACCCACCCACTCTATATTTATTCATCCCATGAACAAGGAGGGGGAGGAGTGTGGAGGGGTAAGTTAGAGGCACAGGCTTTATTAGGATGGGCTTCAGAAAGGAGGAGGAAAAGATAAAACAGGCTGGTGGAGGGGCGGGTGCCATCTGCTCACCCCTTGAGAGCCCCTGACAGTTGGCCTCTAAGGGCCCTTTTGGCTCTGCCCTCCAGGCTCCTCTGCTTTATAGGCTTGGAGAAGGAGTGCTTGATGGTCCATAGCCCAGTGATATCTTTCCCTGCTTGTCCCTATCTTGCTGTCCTGCCCTCTTCCCCTTGGAATCCCTGAAAGAGTAGCCGGTGCTATTCTTAGTGTGACAGGGTGGTAAGGAGAGAACATACTAGTGCATTATTTATGTTTGTGAGTCAACAGGATTACATTCAGGACTCCCAGAAACCGCCCTCCCAGCGTGGCCTTCACCACAGCCATGGCAGGCGGTCCACTGTGTGCAGATGGGAGGGCAATTTCCCAGGACCCAGAAACCATTCTTTCTGGCCCTGATCATCTCTGCTCAGAGTCCCTGCCCCTCGACCTGGGAAACGACTCATGAAATACCATGGTCAGTTAGGACTAGAAAAGAGCTGCTTTGGCCATACCATTTCCTTTCATCATGCATTCCGCATATATTTATTGAGCATATATTACATACTGTAGGTGTGGGTGCATGGGTGGAGGAAACAGGGTTCCTGCCTTCCAGGAGCTCACACTTTAGCCAGAGAGTTAATGTGCAGTAGTATAGGTTTCAGGCCTTTGCCTATGTGAGAGCTGATCTGAGCAATAACATAGCAGTGGGAATTAAGAATCTTTTAGAGGAAACTGAGGCTCCCCACATATAAGGCTTGCTAAAGGTCCCCATAGCTAGTGATCAGGTTGAACTCAGATTAGTTAGAATAAAACAACTATTTTAGATCAGATGGTAGTGTGTAGCGTTAGGGCTCTGGGAACTCCCTGCACTGCCAGTGAGAGGGGTCTTGTGGCTGGAAGGAAATTAACTGGTTAAGGTTGTCGTATTCTCCAGAGTCATGGAGAAGTCATGTGTGCTCAGAGTTTTCATAAACCTGGCGTGGTAGGACAGTTACATTGCGGGGTGGGAGTCAAAATCACATGGGATGAGAGGACAAGGCCCCGAGGTGGGCGCCTCATGAGGCTGTGCCAATGGCTCTGGCTAGGAGCCAATGAACCATGTGCAGTGAGATCCTGGGCAGGTCCCTTGCCCTTTCTCTGCCTCAGTTTTCTAGTCTGTAAAATGGTGTAACAATCCTTGCTCTGTCTCTATCTCTGATGGATGAAAAGTGCTAGGAAAACTATAAAAGTGTTGTGCATATTCAAGGAATGCTATAAAATGAACATATATAATTATCACAGGCTGTGTGTGGTGGCTCATTCCTGTAATCTCAGCACTTTAGAAGGCCAAGGTAGGAGGATTGCTTGAGCTCAGGAGTTCAATAGTGAAAACGCACCTCTATTAAAATAAAAATTAAAAAAAGACAATTATATAAATATTTTTTATTGAATGTATTTTTATTAACATTATGGAGTCTTACTGTGTGCAAGTCTGTATTCCAGACATTTTCTTGTGTTAACTAACTTACACACTTGGTTATAAGATCATGGACTCTAAAGCCCAGTGGGTCCCCAGCCTGGCTGTACACATAACCCCTTCGGGAGCCTGTTAAGGTGTATATTCTGTGGTTACTCGGGTCTAGGGTAGAGCCCAGGAATCTGCATCTTGACCACATTCCCTGAGGGATTCTGAAGCACCTGCAAGTTTCTGATTTGGACCAGAGAGGGGAAGGAACTTGCCAGAGGCTTCACATTGAATTGGAGACCAGGTTGAGGCTAAAACCCAGATCTCCAGCTCCTGGCCTGATCCTTTCTCTCTACTCTTCAGTTGCCTCCAAGTGCCCTAGAGGAATGAAGGTGGAGATGACTTTGGTGACACATGAGGATGCTGGTGGTGGTGCTAAGGTGTATGGTGCTGTGGTAGGCATTTCACATGGCTTATCCTGTTTAATGGCAATAAGGATAGAAAAGGGGACATTTGACTGGGCATAGTGGCTTGTGCTTGTAATCCCAACACCTGGAGAGACCAAGGCAGGAGGATTGCTTGAGCCCAGGAGTTTGAGACCAGCCTGGGCAACAAGTGAGACCTCGTCTGTACAAAAATTTTTTTAAAATTAGCCGAGTGTGGTGGTGCATGCCTGTAGTCCCAGCTACTTGGGAGGCTGAGGCAGGAGGACCACTTGTCCCTGGAAGGTCACTGCCATGAGCTGTAATTGCACCACTGCACTCCAGCCTGCCAGCCTGGGTGACAGAGTGAGACCCTGTCTTAAACACACACACACACACACACACACACACAAAGGGGACACTCTCCACAGCCACATGATCCCCCGGATCATTTGAGCATCAAGTGGCAGATTTTAATGTACCCTTGGAAAAGGGAGACTATGAGTGAGATGCAAAGATACTGGAGAAGTGAATTGGAAACCACACCGTCGGTGCATTGTCCATTCTCCAGGAGCATGTGCCCTCAAGGCAAGAGTTGTCTGCTAACCCGGTTACCTGAAGACAGGGCAGGCTGGCAGGAAGGAAACACATATGTCCCACAAGGTGTGTACCTGATGCCCGTCCATCCATGCCAGCCTTCCACATGAGTCCCGTGTACCTGCGGGTGCTCAGTGTGCACATATTTATGTGTATGTCCTGCCCCCTCTGTGGGTGTGCATGCGTGCCTGGGCACGCTCTGCTGTGTGTAGCACAGGCTTGAAGCAAGCAGCACCTCTGTGTGTGGGCATACGTGCAGAGGAGGATGTGCTGCTGCCGGCTGGAGCCTCTCCAGCATTAAGAGGCTACTGAGAATGCGTGTATGTTGCAGGTGTATGTGTGTGTATGTAAATGGTTGCAATGCAGAGCTCAGAAGGAGAAGGGCCATTAGAGAAAACATTTTTTTGTTTGTTTGTTTTTTTTAGATAGTCTCATTCTGTCACCCAGGCTGGAGTGCAGTGATGCAATCTTGGCTCACTGTGACCTCTGCCTCCTGGGTTGAAGTGATTCTCTTGCCTCAGCCCCTCAAATAGCTGGGATTACACGCATGCGCTACCATGCCTAGCGAATATTTTTTGTAGAGATGGGGTTTCACCATGTTGGCCAGGCTGGTCTTGAACTCCTGACCTCAAGTGATCTGCCTGCCTCGGCCTCCCAAAGTGCTGGGATTATAGGCGTGAGCCACCGCACCCAGCCTACACTTTTCTTATTCGTGTCCTACCTCCACATTATGGGTATCATTCTTAAACCTGCCAGGTGTGAGCCAGCCTCAGGACCTTAGCACTTGCTGTTCCCTCTGCCTGCATTGTTGCCCTAGACACGCATATGCCTCACTCTCTCACCTTCTTCTGTTCTTTGCTCAGATGTGCCTTCTCAGTGAGGATGGCTTTGGTTATCATATCTACCTTTGCAAATCACTCCTCACCCCTTACAGTCCATATACCTCCAGTCCCTGCTTAATTTTTTTATAGCATTTACCATCTGACTTACCTGTGTATTTATTATCTTGTTCCCTTGCTCGAATGCAAGCAGAGATTTTAATCTGTTTCCCTCCATGCCTGTGAACAGTGCCTGGCCCTTAGTTGGTGTATAATAAATACTTGTTGGATGAATGAATCCATGCACCACCTATACGTATTTTCTTTAAATTTTGTTAGTGAAATGTCCACTTTAGCCTCTCCTTAAGCAGTAATATACCTGAGATCACAAGTGTATTCATGATACCTCTTTTCCAATTCACATTTGAAATGTATATAACTATTAAGATTTTAAATATCAGGGTACCACCTAAAATCCTTTTTGCTTCCATTAGTGGTGGGGGCACCACACTCTAGGAACCACCAGTCCAGTCCAATCCCTCCTTTGGACAAATTGGATGCACTGAGGCCCCAAGAGGGTCAGGGATCAGCCCAGCGTCTCACCCAAATTGTGGCAGGACAGACCCTGGAGCCAAATCTCCTAACTTCTAGTCTTCTTTTCTTTTGTAGTTTGAGGGAAACATGGAGGGCAGGACTGCATGATTCAGCCTCTCCCCGGCAGGAGACTTCTCCTGTGGGAGTGGGGCCAAACCCGCCTGGTAATTGGTGAATGGCAGCAGAGGAGAGGGCCATGGCAGGGTCAGCAGCCTCCAGCACCCCAGAGCCATGGTGTCCTCCTCTGAGGGGGTCTGGGATTCAAAACTGGTTCTGCCTATAAGTGACATGGGGATCCCCTCTGCAGAGAGGATGCAGGGGTGGGGGGTGTTGGGAAGGGGGATGGGGTTGGACTGTGTCTGATAATGAGCAGAAGAGTGAGACCAGACCCAGAGAGGGGTGGTGAAGACAGGGAGAGAGACAGATACAGCCCCAGCCTGGTCGAGTTATGCAGAGGTGGGTGTGTGCAAAAGCCTACAGTTAACCACCCCCCGATGTGTGCACAGTGCTTTATACTTTAGAAATCATTGCTGCATCTCATTTACTCAGCAGCTACTCTGCAAAGCAGATATTATTGTCCCTGTTTTACTGATGATGAAGTTGAGACTCAGAGAGGTGAAGTGATTTACTGAAGGTAGCCCAGCAATTTGAATAGGATGCCTTGCTGAGCCATAGGTGGGGGAAGAACTGGCTGCACCTCTGATTGGATTTGGTAAAGGAGGGCTGTCTGTGGGAGGAGCGGGCAGGCTGAATGGATTCGGGAGTGAGGGGCCGGCTGGAAACCCACAATCCACTCACTGGCCAAATAACCTTGACAAATCACAAAACCTTTCTTTTTGAGGCTCAGTTTCCTCATCTGTAAAATGGGAATAATGGTACTCCCTAACTCACAGCTTGTGAGGATAAAATAAAACATGATGAAAGATGATAACACTGAAACCGAACGCCTCGCACATACAGAAGCGCTCAGTAAGCAGCAACTTGAGTAATGAACATGAGTGCACCCGGCCCCTGAGGAGTTTGCACACGGTGACCACCTGCCACGACTGAGGGATTGCCAGTGCCTTCTTTGGCAGCTGTGAGCAAGCCTGAGACCCCGTCTGGGGGACCCGCAGGGGTTGGGGGCAGGTTTGTCTGTCCCAGAGCCCCAGGCTGGTGATGACGCCTGCTGGGGATAAACCTCATCTCTCTGTTGTTTACCCCATGTGCGGTGACTTCGTCATTATCATTCCTCCTGCGTTTTTCTTTATTTATTTTTCTGTGAGGAAGGAATGTGGGGAATTTACCACAGGGCGCTGGCCTTTGCTTTCAGCTGGGCTGCATGGCATCCTTTCCTATAAGAAGGAAGCTGCTGAGACAGATGGCAGGAGAGGTGGAGGCGGAGGGTCCCAGCTAGCTCTGTGGCCCAAGGAGTCGGGGGCAGTTATGTAACCCACCCAGAGGCCCAGGTTCTGGTCTCCGGGCATGAGCCTGATAATGTACATAGCTCCTGTGGAACTGTGCCTGGCCCTCCCCATTCACCCCTGGCCTCTGGGCAAGCCCAATGGGTGTGTTCCTCTATCAAAGTTTCCTTTCTATTCAGCTGGTCTTGATTTGGGGTATGGGGATAGGTAGGGGAGTGGGATGGGGGTTATCTTGAACCTCCTAGTCTCTGCTGAGCTATCATCATTGCTTAGAATACCTCCTTATCTCCATCTTTCAAGAGCTAGGACATATGTCACCTCCTCCAGGGAGCCTTCCTGGCTTGCTTCATCCTAATTCATCTTTCTCTTAGGTTCTATGTTCTCCCCTCACTTCATGAAACATTCTTCCTCTTAGGTCTAACACAGTGATTTGAGATTTCATCTCCTTCTTCTCTCACAAACGTGTTACTTTCTCCTTCCTTCTCCTGCCACTCCCAGGAACCACCCTCTAGATCTTTGATCTAGAATCTAGATGAATCTTGGATTTAGACAAATCTAAAATTCGTCTCCAGGGATGAATGGTGAAGCAAAATGTGAAGGGGAAGGCTTTGGACTGTGGAAGTGCTCGTCCTTTAGTAGTTTATTTAGTCAACACGGTGATGGTTTCAACCCCTCCTGGGTGATGGCTTCTGCTGAGTCTTGGGACATTTACAGAGGACGGAGACCAGTCCCAGCCCTAGGCTGGCACAGGGCTAAGGGGAGGGACCACATCTTTGTGGTGGGCCCAGAGTGTGTCAGGCCCTGGGAAGAGTGGAGGGGACCCACAGATGACCTAGGCCCCGCCCTGACCCTGGCAGAGGCACAGTTTAGGGGAAACCACCTCTTTCCCTGCGCTGGCTTGCCACCTTTTTGTCTTTTAGATTATGTGTTTTCTCTGGAAAGGCAGGGTGTGATGGTCCTTTCTGTACTCCCAAGGCTTCCAGGGAGCTGGGGGTGGGGCGAGTGAAACAGCAGGAGGGGGCTTCATGAGCACAGGCCTAGCTCACCAGGGTTGGACTGGAGAGGTGGAAGCCTGGGCTGTGATCCTGTGATCCTCTCTGTGAGCCCTCCCTTTTCAGTTTGCTGTATATCTGGGGCTTAGCCTGCCTCTCTCTGGGTTACTATCTCAAAGTTTCTAAAAATCGACTGATTATAGATTAATGATTACCCCAGTAGAATGGGCAAGAGAGAGGCTGTGGCTCCTGGCCTTTGGCAGGGCCCTGGTCAGCCAGCAGGGAGCAGGGCTTGTGGTCTGCAAGGATAGAAGATGGGTCAGGCCTGCACTAACTGTGGAGCCCTCATCTTAGCTTCCCCTTACCCCTCCATCTCTGCCCTCCCTGATCCCGACCCACTGCCAGCAGAGAGAAACCAGAAGTTTGGCCGGGCCCAGCCTCCTTCCCCTGGGTTTCTGAGTTTTCTCAACCTGCCATTTCCTCTGAGCCCTGTTCCTGCTCTGGGGCCTCTGGGCCAGGTTGAACAGGGGAGGAGCACTGATCTAGGAGTCTGAATGGATTGATGAGGGCTTCCTACAAGAAGTGGCCATTGGGCTGGGCCTGGGTGGGTGAGTAAGGAAGGTGAATTTGCTTTGTGGGGAGCTCTTCAGAAGGAAGGCGTCCAGGCTTGAGATCAGTCAGACCGCAGGGGCCCCTTGCTATGCTGTGAGACCTGGGGTGAGTTAGCTGCTTCTGTGTGCCTCATCTTCCTCATCTACGAAATGGGGATAAGGGAACCTCCTCTATGAGTTGCTGTGAGGATTAAATGATTAAATGAGAAAAGGCACGTTAAACCCTTGGCTTGGCAGCATCTGGTGCTCCCAAAATGTTGGCTCTTGTCATTCTCATAGATTTCATGTTTATTCTGCAAGTGCCAGTGGAAGATGTGGTGGGGACGAGGGAGGAATACAGAAGTGAAGCAGTAGAGGCCCCTGCCCTCGAGGCCATTGCAGTCTCTGCGGGAAAATAAGACCCAGCCCCTGATTGCTACAAAGCAAAACACTGGGAGGGGGCAGCGTGGCCCACGTGACTGGCCCTGCACTGGGCATTAGGCCAAACTGGGCTTGAATTTCAGTTCTTCCTCTGGCTGGCTGTGTGACCTTGAGCAAGTCGCTGCACCCCTCTGAGCCAGCGTCTTCTCTAATATGGAGATGAGGATAGTGCTGGCCTCATGGGTTGCTGTGGAAGTAAGTGAAGTAAGGCCCTGTCCTGCTACCTGGCATGTGGTGAGCACACTCTGAAAGATTACTTTTACTAGAATAAATAATACACAAGGTGATGGTTATTAAGTGATGCAGATAGAACATTGATGAATCAGGGAGAAGGCTTTTTGGAGGGGGTGGTGGCATTCTAGGTAGGCCGGAAATCTGAAGGATTAGGGCATGTAGAAAGGATGTGAGACAGAGGAGGGCTCCCGGTAGAGGGGGTCTGTGCAAACGCTGCTTTGCAGGCAGGAATTCATTGGGCGGCTGTGGGAACTGCAAGCCACTGAACTCCCTCCACTGTTGCTGAGGGCACAGAGAGAAGGTGAGTGAGCTCTTGGGCAGGCCCCGATGGCAGGGGTTTGAATGCCAGGATGAGGACTCTCCTCTTGATCCTCCATGTCCTGGGGAGGCAGCAGAGGGTTTTGAGCAGGAGAGAGGCATGAGTGGAGCCCGGAGGGAGGAAGATGAATCTGGCAGCGTGGGGCGGGTAGATTGGCGGGGGAGAGACTGGGGGTGGAGAGGCCATTTAAAAGGCTGTTGCAAAATCGGTTTTCCTGATAAAGAGCTGGGCTGAGTCATCTGTGGAGGAGAAAAGTCATATCCAGCTCCTTCATGTTGCTGCCGATGTGGGATTTTCCTGGCTTCGTCAGCCAGGCAATTGGCTGCCTTTGCCGGAGGCTTTGAGAACCGAGGCCTGAAGGCCGGCAGGAGCATCCAGGGGGAAGCTTGGCTTCAGGGAGGACCCAGCAGAGTGAGTAAGATGAGCACCCGGAGGTGCCTTTGTGGCTTGGGGTATATGACTTAGGGCATGTGGCATCCCCCCTCTGATCTTAGTCTCTCCTCTGGGCATCAAGGGAGAGGTATGTGGTGATTTCTGCCAGCCTGTGAGTGGTGAGGCGGGGGCTGGGCCTGGGGCTCCCCACCCCATTTCTGTGTCTTTTCCCATGCCCGGCAGTCCTTCCCACCAAAGCCTAGATTATTCTCCTCCCAAGAGGAGGTCTGGCAGTCTGCCGACCCCAGTCAGGTTGCGCTCGCCATGACTCTGGGGATGGAGAATTCCCCAGGGCATGGAGCCTGTGTCATTTCCTCCTTTCAGTGGGAGGAATGGGGAAGGGGCTGGCAAGGTAGCCAGGCTGTTACTCAGGCCTCTCCATCTTCCTGCCCCCAGCTGAGCCAGAGGTTGTGCAGTGGCCAGTCATTGGTTCCTTCCTGACCTCACCGGGGGGGGCAGTTTACCTAGCCTGTTTACCCTTCTTGTTGCCAAGACCCCTGGACTACCACAATGGGCTGCCTTGAGCCAATCTCTATTCCTACCCCTGGCTCCCTGTCCCACCCCGCCCCACCCGACCCTGGCTGGACACTCCCATTGACGGCATCGTGTGAAGAAGCATTTCCTTGAATTCTCCCTGTCCTGACCTTCTGCTCTGGCCTCCCTTCCCCGGCCCCACCTCCCTCCTGTGGATCCTTCGTCCACACGGGCCCCAGTGGTGGGCAGAACAGGCAGCTGTCCACGGTGCGTGGTAGGGGTGGGGGAAAGGGTTTGTCCCTTTCTACGCCAAACGAGAACTGGGCCTGACTCCCAGCATTGTGATCTTTCCACTCTACTCATCTTTCATCCCCTAGCAGTCCTTTCTACCTTAGTAAGAATGAGTTTATCAACTCTTCTCCTGAGAGGAAGAAGTGGGAGAAAGAAGGAGTTGTTCTAGGCAGCTGGGTTTGCAGGGGAGAAGACATTGCCAAGGGGCATTGATCATGAGATGAGGAAGCAGAGGGCTTTGCAGACCATCATCCAAGAGCACTGGAGCCTCTCTTGTTTTTCCGCTTTCCAGAGTCTTAGTCTGGAAGGAGAATAGTTAGGAGATCAGACTCAGAGCCAGACTTTTCTGAGTTTGAATTCCAGGTCCGTCACTCATAAGTTGTGTGACCCTGGGCAGGTCTCTCTGAGCCCCAGTTTCATCTGCAGAATGAGAAGAATCACAGGACTAATGTCTTGGAGCTGTTGTAAGAACTGAACAAGGTGGTGAGCATAAAGTGCACAGCACTGCGCCTGGGCTGCAGCGGGGGCTCAGTAGTGACAGCAGTCATTGCAAACCCCCTTCTAATGGCTGTGCTGGGGCTTCTCGCCTACTCCCCCACTTCAGGATTTACCCTGTTGGACCCAAGTCTCCTGACCCCAGGCAGCTTTTCATTGTGCCCGCCCTCCACCCCTTCCTCTCTTGAAGGCCTATCTTCAGGGCTCCTGATCCAATGTCCAGAGTGGGTCTTTAAAGGGCTAGCACCCCAACCTGGCCCTGCAGAAGTTTAGGTGGGGAGGCGGTGGGGACATCATGACTTGCACAAGTGCAGGCCACAGCCAGGCTGATTGAGGGTTCAATGAGGTACCTGTCCCCTGTAGCCTTTGGCTACCTCCCCACCCCCACCTTTGACACCAAGAGCATGATCTTGAGCAGCTGCTGCCTGGGATATTGCCAGAGAGGGCAGCTCCCTAGTCTGAGGAATTTTAGATGGAGTTGCCCCCTGGTGCCCTGCTACAAGGGACTCTGGGGTGTCCCCCCGCCTCCCCAGCTTTGTTGTGAAGGGTGGCGAAAATCATCTGGATGGCTGGCTGGATCTGGTCCAAACCTCCTGCTGAATTCCTTTTCCATGGAGTCACTGTGGGCTGGAGTGTGGGCTGCAGGAGCTTGCCTTGGAGGGCAGGGCTCTGTTAACTCCTGGCCTTTTCTGCCATTCCTCTTGTTCCAGAACAGTAGCTTGGGAGCAGTTCTAAGCTCAGAGAGGTGGTGGTGATGGGATCTTAGCAGCAGCGCAGGCTGTGAATGGAGCCTCACTGAGAGTCAGCTGACCTGGTCTTGGGCTCACATCCTCCTCTCTGACCCCTTCCCTGGCTGGGCCTCCCAGGCCAGCTTATTTCTAAAGGCCCTTCAAACTCTGACATTTGAGGATTTTCTAAACCCATGGCCTTCTAGAGCCAGTAAAGAGAAAAGCAGAAAAATGCAGGGGCATTGAGAGGTCTGGAGTAATCAAACACTGAAGTGCTTTCTATGAGCCTCACACGGTGGGAACCAGCCAGCCAGGAGCCTGGTGCTCTCTGCAGTAACATAGAGCCAGGTGTGAACACAGCTCTACTCCTTCTGGCTGTGTGATCTTGGGCAGCTCACTTTACTTCTCTGAGCCGTAGATTTCTCATCGATAAAGTGTGCATAATAATAGTTTGTGATTTTTAGGGTTGTTTTGGAAATTAAGTAATATGAGTAAAGTATGTGTATAGGTATACAGTAAGTGACCAATCAATATTGGCTACTATTGCTGCAACTGTGTCATAAGAAACACTGGCAAGACTGGAGATGTTTATCCTGACCCTGTCCCAAGGGGATCTGATGTAGCTGCAAATCTGCAGGGCTGTCAGGCTGGAATGAATGAGAAAACTTTTTTTTTTTTTTTTTGAGACGGAATGTCGCTCTGTTGCCCAGGCTGCAGTGCAGTGGCGTGATCTTGGCTCACCGCAACCTCTGCCTACCTAGTTCAAGCGATTCTTTTGCCTCAGCCTCCCAAGTAGCTGGGATTACAGGTGCCCGCCACCACGCTTGGCTAATTTTTATATTTTTAGTAGAGATGGGGTTTCACCATATTGGCCAGGCTGGTCTCGAACTCCTGACCTCGTGATCCGCCTGCCTTGGCCCCCAAGAATGCTAGGATTACAGGCGTGAGCCACCGCACCTGGCTGAGAAGACTTTTTTTCTGTGCAGCCTGGGGAGGCAGAACCACATCAAGAAAGTGGATGAAGGCTGGACGTGGTGGCTCACGCCTGTAATCCCAGCACTTTGGGAGGCTGAGGTGGGTGGATCACTTGAGCTCAGGAATTCAAGATCAGCCTGGGCAATGTAGTGAAATCCTGTCTCTACAAAAAATACAAAAATTAGCCAGGCATACGGGTATATGCCTGTAGTCCCAGTTACTCAGGAGGCTGAGGTGGGAGGATTGCTTGATCCTGGAAGGTTGAGGCTACAGTGAACCATGATGGTGCCACTGCCCTCCAGCGACAGAGCAAGACCCTGTCTCAGAAAAAAAAAAAAAAAAAAAGTGGATGGAAGTGAATGTAAGGAGGAACTTTCTAGCTGAGGAATGTTAATTAGTGGAAGACACCTCCTGGGGGATTGAGCTCGTCACCTGAGTATGTAAACAGAGACTTGCACACTCAAGGGTGTGGCTTTGAAGATGCAAGAATTGTGTGGGGATTGGACTTGGTGATAGCCACCTCTGAGATTCCGAGATTCCGTGTTTTGGGGCAGTAAGCTTTGCCTCCCTGTAGCTCTGGAATCTCCTGCTATTTGACCTTCAGTCAATCTCCTGTGCTAGAAGAGTATCTGACCTTTTCCAGGGAGTGAAATGGGATGACCAATTGCCAGCTTATGCCAGGATAGCATGAGCCCTCTGTCTGTCCACCTGGGCTTCATGGCTGTCAGGCCTTGGCATTTTCGTGATCTCACTGTGGCCTCCCAACACTCATGTCAAGTTAAGGAGACTGTGGCTCTGAGAGGTATAGTAACTTGCCAAGGTCACATGGCTAGCAAATGGCAGAGCTTGGATTCAGGCCAGGAGGCCTGGTTTCTAAGCAGAGCAGGGGAGACAGACACTGCATGAGCTGAGCAACCTCTCAGAGCCCTCCTGTGTGGCTGGCACCCGGTCCTTTAGGCTCCTCCCAGGGGAGCAGCCTGGCTAATAGGTGGCTGATAGACATCTTTAATAGATAGGGTGATCCAGGCAGGAGAGGAGTCCTACTGAGGGAGGGGAGTAGTATCATGGGTGGGTGGGATAGGCTGTGTGCTTTCACTGTTTCTAATAGGTTAGGGGAAAACCAGGTTCGATGGAGGAGGGAAGAAGGAGGTTGGGGCCAGAAAGCCTGTGGCTGCCTGGCCTGGCCCCAGTGGAGCTGCTGTGACACTGCTGGTCACAGCTTCTCTGCTCCGTGTGGGCCTCCCTGCGGGTCCCATGTGGGGTCAGCCGGCTCTACCCTGGGCTACTCTCTGGATCTCTGTTTCCCACCTATAAAACAGAGTGGCCATGAAATACCTCCTCTGTAAGAATTCTTCCAGCTCTGAGAGTCCACGAATTCAGAGCCTCGCTGGCAAGATGCCTGGAAAGACTGTCCCTGGAGACAGGCTCAGCATGCCATGGCCAGTGCTAATGAGGGCAAGGGAGGGGAGGGCAGGGTCGGATTCCTCAAGAACTAATTAGCTTCCCACAGTAGGGAGGAGAGGGGCGATGGAGGGAGGAATTTTCTTAGCCACTGATGTTGCTTCTGACCCTGGTCACAGGCTGATCCATCCACCTGTCTGTCAATGCATTTGTTCATGCAGCATTTGTTCATTTATTATTCAACAATTATAAACTGAGCATCAACTGTGTGCCAGCTGGGCACTGGGGATAGAAAGAGAAATGGTTGCCTATAGTGATCTTATAGATTAATAGGGGACTGAACTCAGCCTGATCTCAGCACCTCAAGTCCCAGACTGAACCCCGACCCATGATGACCTTGTTCCTGCCCCTTAGGTCCCAAAGAGACCTTTTGGGATGAGTAGACAGCTTGAGCATGGACTGGAGACTCCAGAAAGAACAGTTCTGACTCCAGCTTTGTCACCCTTGGCTTTGCAACCTTGGGGCAGTTCCTTATATATCTCTGAACCTCCGTTTCTTCTTCTGTAAAACACAGGCAAGCAATGCTTGTCTCATTGTGGTCTTGTGCAGATAAAAGAATGCAATGTTCTAGAGTAGTCATTGGTGAAACTAGCTCAATTTGTTACTTTTCTAGTGTTAAAAGATGTAAATTTTAAAATCATGATTATTTAAGTAAAAGTGGGAAGAAATCCTGGGAGGAGATAGAAGAAACTGATTGTGATACACAGTAATCAGGGATGGGGTGACACTTTTTACTGTATACCTTTTTATGTTTTAATTTTTAGGGCCAGGTGTGGTGGCTCATGCCTATAATCTCAGCATTTTAGGAAGCCAAGGCCAGAGTATCACCTGGGCCCAGGAGTTTGAGACCAGCCTGGGCAACATAGCGAGACCCCTTCTCTACAAAAAATACAAAAAAAAAAAAAAATCGGCTAAGCGTGGTGGCGCACACCGATAGTCCAGATATTTGGGAGGCTGAGGTGGGAGGATGACGTGAGCCCAGGAGGTTGAGGCTGCAGTGAGCTATGATGGTGCCACTGCATGCCAGCCTGGGCAACAGAGCAAGACCCTGTCTCAGAAGAGCAAAAATAAAATAAAAATGAATGAATAAATAAATTTTTAGACTATGTGAATGTATTACCTACTCTAAAAAGGGGAAATATTAGTGGCATCTCTTTATAAAATCAAAGCACATGCCTGTAATCCCAGCACTTTGAGAGACTGAGGTGGGCGGATCACTTGAGCCCACCTGAGTTTGAGACCAGCCTAAGCAACATGGTGAAACCCTGTCTCTACAAAAAAAATACAAAAATTAGCCGAGTATGGTGGCACACATCTGTAGTCCCAGCTACTTGGGGAGCTGAGGCAGGAGAATCACTTGATCCCAGGACGTCGAGGCTGCAATGAGCTGAGATCTCATCACTGCACTCCAGCCTGGGTGACAGAGTGAGACACTGTCTCAAAAAAATAAATAAATACAAATGTAAAAAATTAAAGCAGACAGTGGTTTATTAAAATATTTTTGTTTAAAAAAATTAGAGGCTGGGCGCGGTGGCTCACGCTTGTAATCCCAGCACTTTGGGAGGCCGAGGCGGGCGGATCACGAGGTCAGGAGATCGAGACCACGGTGAAACCCCGTCTCTACTAAAAATACAAAAAATTAGCCGGGCATGGTGGCGGGCGCCTGTAGTCCCAGCTACTCGGAGAGGCTGAGGCAGGAGAATGGCGTGAACCCGGGAGGCGGAGCTTGCAGTGAGCCGAGATCGCGCCACTGCACTCCAGCCTGGCCGACAGAGCGAGACTCCGTCTCAAAAAAAAAAAAAAAAAAATTAGAGCACATTCCTATACTATAATTCTGAAAGTATAAAGGGCCCTAAGGAAGGCACACAGAAAATATTCTGGAGGTTCATTTGTGCATTCAAGCAATATCTACCAAGTGCCACTGTATGACAGGTGCTGTTCTAGAGGCTGCTGTTAGAGTGATAAACAAGTCAGGTGGCCAGGCACTGTGGCTCATGCCTGTAATCCCAGCACTTTGGGAGGCCGAGGTGGGTGGATCACCTGAGGTCAGGAGTTCGAGACCAGCCTGGCCTACATGGTGAAACCCTGTCTCTACTAAAAATACAAAAATTAGCCGGGCATGGTGGCACATGCCTGTAGTCCCAGCTACTCGGGAGGCTGAGGCAGGAGAATCACTTGAACCTGGGAGGCAGCGGTTGCAGTGAGCCGAGATTGCGCCACTGCACTCTAGCCTGGGTGACAAGAGCGACACTCCTTCTCAAAACAACAACAACAAAACAAAACAAAACAAAACAAAAAAGTCAGGCAAGGTCATTGCCCCTTGGAGCTATGCTGTAGGTGAGGAGACAGATAGCAGACAGGGAAACATAAAGATCATTTCAACTTGGCGAATGCTATGGAGAAAACAAAACAGATGGGATAGGAGAAGGAAAAGTGCCTCCAGAGAGGGGATATTCCAGCTGAGACTTGAGTGGCAAGATAGGAACCAGCATGGACGGCTACCCGGGAAAAGATTATTCTAAGCAGAGGGAGCAGCAAGTCCAAAGGCCCTGGGGCAGGAACATACTTGGCATTTTCAAGGAAGAGAAAGCAAGCCAGTGTGGCAGAGCCTAATGAGAGAGGAGAAGGCAGTGGGGAGGAACCGGGGACATGGTGGGACTTCTAGGGTGATGTGTTCATACTCAGTTTCGTAAAGTGCCATATCAGCAACTGTCAGGGGGAATCCAAATCAGGGACCAGTTAATCCTGAGAGGATAATCAGGGTGGCGTAGACGTGGTGGCATTTGAGTTGGGCCATGAAAGGTAGGTCAGGGCTGATTACGAAGTGAGCTAATTCTAAGAAACAGTGAGTGACGATTAAATTCCAGAAGAGATCCTGTGTAGGAAGGGCCGAGGCGACCATCTCTGTCCGCCTGTCTGTCTGTGCACCCCTGTGTCACTGCATTCCTGTTTGCTAACTGGGCTTCTGTCCCTCCCTGCAGCGTTGGGCCGGAGCACTAGCCTCACGGAGAAGGATCTGAAAGAGGCCAAGGCGCGGAGCCAGCAGATTGCAGCCCAGCTGACCACCCCTCCCAGCTCCAATTCCCGAGGTGTCCAGCTCTTCAACAGGCGCCGGCAGAGGGTGAACGAGTTCACCTTGGAGAGCCACGGCCAGAGGGGACAGAAGCCCAGCCAAGAGTCCCTTAGAGTGCTCCCTGCAAGCCCCCCAGGCCATGCGCCGGGGCTGAGCCTGAGTTCCACCTCGCTGCCGGAGCCAGGCCCTCCACGGCAGCCCAATCCCCAGAGCCCCGACAGAGGGGTCCCTGGCCACAGCATGGAGGGGTACTCAGAGGAGGCTAGCTTGCTGCGGCACCTGGAGAAGGTGGCCAGTGAGGAGGAAGAGGTACCGCTGGTGGTTTATCTAAAGGAGAATGCAGCGCTGCTGACGGCCAATGGGCTGCACCTGTCCCAAAACCGAGAGGCCCAGCAGTCCTCACCGGCCCCACCTCCAGCTGAGGTCCACAGCCCAGCTGCAGATGTCAACCAAAACCTTGCCTCGCCCAGTGCCACGCTCACCACACCAGCTTCTAACAGCAGCCACAATCCGCCAGCCACCGATGTCAATCAGAACCCACCGGCAACTGTCGTCCCACAGAGCCTGCCACTTTCTAGCATCCAACAGAATTCCTCGGAGGCCCAACTCCCATCCAATGGCACAGGGCCTGCTTCCAAACCCAGCACCCTGTGTGCTGATGGGCAACCCCAGGCACCGGCTGAGGAGGTGAGATGCAGCACACTCCTGATTGACAAGGTATCAACTCCAGCTACCACCACCAGCACCTTCTCCAGAGAAGCTACGCTCATCCCCAGCTCCAGGCCCCCAGCCTCAGATTTCATGTCCAGCTCCCTGCTCATTGACATCCAGCCCGACACCCTAGTGGTGTCAGCAGATCAAGAGATGTCTGGGCCAGCAGCTGCCACCACGCCCACCAAGGTCTACAGTGAGGTCCACTTCACACTGGCCAAGCCCCCATCAGTGGTCAACAGGACGGCCAGGCCTTTTGGGATCCAGGCGCCAGGAGGCACCAGCCAGATGGAGAGGAGCCCCATGCTAGAGAGACGACATTTTGGGGAGAAGGCCCCGGCTCCCCAGCCCCCCAGTTTGCCAGACAGGAGCCCCCGGCCACAGAGACACATAATGTCCCGCAGCCCCATGGTGGAAAGGAGGATGATGGGGCATCGAAGCCCGGCCTCAGAGAGACGCCCCTTGGGGAACTTCACTGCACCCCCCACCTACACTGAGACCTTGTCCACAGCCCCTCTGGCTTCCTGGGTGAGGTCTCCTCCCTCATATTCTGCCCTGTATCCCAGCTCCGACCCCAAGTCTTCTCATCTGAAGGGCCAGGCGGTTCCTGCCAGCAAGACAGGCATTCTGGAGGAGTCGATGGCCCGCCGGGGCAGCCGCAAATCCATGTTTACCTTTGTGGAGAAACCCAAGGTGACCCCGAATCCAGACCTGCTGGATCTGGTACAGACAGCGGATGAGAAGCGGCGGCAGAGGGACCAGGGGGAGGTAGGCGTGGAGGAGGAGCCCTTCGCACTGGGGGCCGAGGCCTCCAACTTCCAGCAGGAGCCAGCACATCGCGACAGGGCCAGCCCCGCGGCGGTGGAGGAGGCGGTCCCAGAGTGGGCCTCCTGCCTCAAGTCACCCCGCATCCAGGCCAAGCCGAAGCCCAAACCCAACCAGAACCTCTCCGAGGCCTCTGGGAAGGGGGCTGAGCTCTACGCCCGCCGCCAGTCACGGATGGAGAAATATGTCATCGAGTCTTCAAGCCACACGCCAGAGCTGGCCCGCTGCCCATCACCTACCATGTCCCTGCCTTCCTCCTGGAAATACCCCACTAATGCCCCCGGGGCCTTCCGAGTGGCATCCCGAAGCCCAGCCCGGACCCCACCTGCCTCCCTCTACCATGGCTACCTGCCTGAGAATGGGGTCCTGCGCCCAGAGCCCACCAAGCAGCCGCCATACCAGCTGCGGCCCTCGCTCTTTGTCCTCTCACCTATCAAGGAGCCTGCCAAGGTCTCGCCAAGAGCTGCCTCGCCCGCCAAGCCCAGCTCCTTGGACCTGGTGCCCAACCTGCCCAAGGGGGCTCTCCCTCCATCTCCTGCCCTGCCTCGGCCCTCCCGCTCCTCACCGGGCCTCTACACCTCCCCCGGCCAGGACAGCCTGCAGCCCACTGCCGTGAGCCCTCCTTACGGCGGTGACATCTCCCCCGTGTCTCCCTCCAGGGCGTGGTCTCCCCGAGCCAAGCAGGCGCCCAGGCCCTCCTTCTCTACCCGGAACGCCGGGATCGAGGCTCAGGTGTGGAAGCCTTCCTTCTGCTTCAAGTAACGAACCCCATGGGGGTCCCACTGCCGGTCAAGGTCCCCTCCTTGAGGGCCAGATGGAGAGCAGACGTGGCAGGAAATGTCACAGAGCTGAGTGAGGAGAATGGGGAGTCCATGGTTCAAGGTCAGATGCGGCCACCAGCTGGCTTTGTGACCTTGGGCGAGTCGCCTCCCCTCTCTGAGCTGAAGCTGCCCCTCCCCTACTACAACAGGGGTCGGACTCCATGTCTGAGTGGGAGGAGGGTCATGGAGAGAGAACTGTCTGGCAGCCCTGATGCGGTAGAGAGGCATCCTCCGGCCTTTGTGAGCTGTAGGGATGCACAGTCTGATGCCAGCGTCTTGCTGGGGGAGTGGCCTAGAAGGGGATCCTAACAGGAACTTCTGGAGCAGACAGAGCCTGCCAGTGCCTGTGAAGTCAGCCAGCCAAGGCTCTGCCTCCTCAGCTGCCCCAGAGGGGCCTCCCTCCTGAGGCTCAAGCTCCTGACATCTTTATTCCTGTTGCTGGATTCTCACCTCCATGGGCCTGTCTCTTCTGCCTCTGTCTTCTGGACACCGTTTCCTCTACGCTGCTTCAGAGAGCTTTGCCTCGCCTCCGCCTGCGCTCCCCTCCAGGGTCCTTCTGCTGGCTGTGGACTCAGCCCACCACTGCTGTCTGACGCTTTTCTTCCTGCCCCCTCTGAGGCCTGGCTCTGTTTTAGGGAGACCACTGGGCCCAGGCCTCAGCCCCAATTCTACCTGGCTTGCTGTCACTGCTCTAGGGGTGGGGGACGTCCCAGGGGATCCCCAAGAGAAGGAGAGCCCTGTAGGAGGCCATGCAGATGTGGGTGTGCCACAGGGAGGATGGCCCCTAGCCATGTATCCATTGGCTGTTTTGGCTTCAGATTCAACCAAGATCTGTCTGACTACAAGAAGCCACCTCAGTGTAGTGGAACGGGGCCCAGGGGGAGGCAGGAGAGGAGGGTTCCAGTCCCATGTCACCTTCTCATTTGCTTTGTGACTTTGGCCCACTCACATTCTCTTTGGGCCTCAGTTTTATCATTTATACAAGGAGGGCTTTTCTAGCTGTAACAATCTGTGAGGACTGAGAGGATAGGCTGGTGCTTTGAAGAAAGACCTTGTAAGTGACAAGACAGTCCCCTGGGAAGAAAGAGAAAGGAAATGGGCTATTGCTAAAGGACAGGTGGCGTTAGATGGCTGTGAGGGCGACCTGGTGAGGGAAGGGTTGGAATGAGCTGCTGCAGGAGGCCAAGGGATGCCTGGGCTGGGCTGGGCTGGCTCAGGCTCAGGATTGCCTGGGGACAGTAGGAGCATGGCAGGAGCTGGGACAGGTGCATAGCAGTGCAGTGGGAAGGGACAGAGGAGATCTTAGAGTTTTGAGGAAAATCTGGGACTTGAGACCTGGATTCTAACAGACCAACTGCATGTGTGTCTATAGGTCTCAGTTTCCACATTCATACAGGGAGGGTGTTAAGTCAGGTAGCTGGAGACTCCCCATCGCCTCTGACACTTTTAGAGGTGATATGATACAGCCCCCAACCAAACCAGGCTTTGTAGGGGGTGAGAGAATACAGACACAAGTGGCAGGATTCAGATGGAAGCTTCACAAGGCTGGGGGCCAAGGACCACCCACTTCTCTTTCCCAGCCCTAGTTCTGGGTTCCCTAGTAGGGCAAGGGGTGATGGAGGCAGTGCCCATGCTGGGCTGAGCCTGCAGTTTTTGTGAGCTCTGGGCTTGTCTCCATGGGAACAGGGGTGCCTTCTTAGTGAGCTCATTTCACACAGATCGAGGGGGTATGCGTGGGGAAGTTGTGAGTGAGCTCGGCTCCTTCAGGCCTGGCCTCTCCCAGAACAGAGTGAAGCCCCTGCCCTGGACCCCTGCTCCCTTCAACCCTTGAGGACCACCAATGGAAGAGCCCACCCTTCATTCTGCAGCTCCTGCGGCCAGGCTGAGCTCTGCCCCCAACTTTGTTTTCTCTCATGTTCTCAATACACTCTGCCTCAAATCCGTCTTGCTTCTTTCTTTCTTCCGTGCTGCTAGGGTTCAGGGTTCCCTTCCTCCTCCCTGATTCTAGCCTGGGAAGTGGAGTGGACCTGCTTAATTACTGTGTGTGAAAGTGTGGCTGTGTCCTGCGTGCTGCCTGCATCTGCCGTGTGTCTGGTTCTGCACTGGTACAGACGTGTGCTGGCTTGGAAATGAGGGCTTCCTCTCTACAGCATTCAGGGAGCCAGAATCCTGTGCAAATTGCAACCTTTTGTTCTTTCCTTCCCACAGAGTTTGGCCAAAAATACTGTAGAGGACTTTTGGGGAAAATGCACTACCTCTTCTGGTTGAGGTTTGTTTGGGTTCTTTACAAGTGGAATAGAAATTCCTCTAGCCAGCATTCGCTCTCCAGTTCCCTAGGTCCCCTCCCTGCTCCCCATTATCTAAATTTGGCCATTTCCCACATTTGCCATTGTTTTCACTGTCTGGATGCTAAAAGCATGGAGTTTCTGCCCCTGGTGGGGAGGAAAGAACTGCCATCAAGGGTCAGGAGAACTGGGTTCTAGCCCCAGGTCCGCATCTGATTCGTATGTGACCTCAGACAACCTCTTCCAATCTCTGAGCCTCAGTTTCCCCTTCTGTGCAGTGAAAGGATTACAGAAGGAGTTCAGAGACCATTTGGTCTCTGACAGTCCAGGTTTGACTGTGTTCTACTTATGCATTCACCCCACACACGTGCCCTGCTTTGGGTCTGGGGTTGCATTGAGTGGATGCTACTTTTTGAATTTTCACCCACAGCATTCCCAAGGAGCTCTGGTGTGCATGGTGCATTGAGTTCTCTGTCAGAAAGTGAACAGTTCTGATTTCCTGCAGCCTTTTTGTATTGTGCACACCCCCCACTCCAAACATACACACAGAGTCAGTGCCCAGGCATGGCTGTTAGGGTGAGGTCATGCTTACCACTGCCCTCAAACATTCAACCCCGTTTGAGCCCTTCTGTTTTTCAGTCTTGGCTGAATTGTTATTCCTTCCACTTGTTGACCCCAGTTTTCCCCTTGTGGCCACCAAAGGCAGAAACGATGCTTTAGAGATTTTTAGGTAGTTATCATAGCTCTCCTGTGCAGCCTACTCTCCTGGCTGAAGACCCCAGGTTCCTCCGCCTTGGGTGGTTATTGACTGGCTTGGGTCGTGAACTCTAGGCCCTACCTCCCTGCTCAGGGTGGCACTGTAGTCAGGTGTTGGGTCATGCCAGAGCCCACCCTGATTTGGCATTAGGCCCTAGCCCTCCTCTTCTAGCCCTGGAGCTGGCACCTTCCTCCCAGCTCCTCTCCCTGAACTGTGGGGTCTGCCTTCCGTGGCCAGCCTGGCTGGGATGTTCCACTGTCACAGAGAAGCTCCCAGTGTCTCTGGCTCATGTATACACAATTCTGACCCTGGGAAGAAAAGAGTGGGATCCCAGGCCGAGCCTTAACTTTCAGCTTGATGACTGGGAGCTTGGATGTCCCTAGGGAGTCTCTAAGGGTCACTCCAGCATTAGCATCCCATGAGAAATGTCCTGCTCAGGCTGTTGTATAACATTCCTCTTTAGGTTAAAGGGCTCTAGTTTGGAGTCTGGGCTCATCTGGCAGCTGCTACATTCTGTTTGGATAAAACATACAATTGGTGTCTATTTCCTTTGGATTGGGAGGAATTAGAAGACTCTCAGTTGGATGAGAGGATGACTGGCTTGGTTATGGCTGATCACTGATTGGATGAAAGAATAAATCTTTGGATGGTTCTAGATTTTGATTGGGTAGGAAGCATGGAATGGACTGGCTAGCTCTGAACTCTGGCGGATGACTGCTAGTGAATTTGGATTGGATTGAATGGCAAGGTGGACTGGTTATTGCTGGTATCTGATTGGGTGAACAGTTGGAAAGTTCAGGAGATACATGTTAGGCAGGGATTCCCAAGCCCTCCACTTCCAAACCAGTTCAAACCGCTTAAACATGTAGGCTTTGAGCAGCACACGCACACACACACACACACACACACACACACACACTTCCTGGTGGGGCAGAACACACTAGATTGTTATTTACATCTCTGAGCTTCATTTTCATCATCTGAAAAATGGGTGTGGTAATGCTAATTACCTCACTAGTCTGTTGTGAAAACCTAATGAGATAAAGGATGAGAACGAAGTTTATAGACTGAAAGTCCTTAAGTACATAGGAAACAGGTATGGCTGTGCATCGCCGACCAGTGCTTCATAGCCTCCAAGCTGTTCACCATCTTGGCCTCTCCAAAACCACACTCCCCTCCCCATGCTGTGAAAAAGCTCAGTGAGGGGCGTGTGCTGCCTAGGGAGGAATGACCCGACTTCCTTTTGTATTTCCATCTGTCAGGGGGATCTTCCTCCCTGCTCAGGCATCCAAGGAAAGATGAGGAGGTGACTATGGCAACATGGGAAGGGGTTTGGGGCTGAGAGGGTCTTTCCCTAAGTCCAACTTTAATAATAGTTGGCCGGGAGCGGTGGCTCACGCCTGTAACTCCAGCACTTTGGGAGGCTGAGGTGGGCGGATCACCTGAGGTCAGGAGTTCGAGACCAGCCTGACCAACATGGAGAAACCCCGTCTCTACTAAAAATACAAAATTAGCCAGGTGTAGTGGCACATGCCTGTAATCCCAGCTATTTGGGAGGCTGAGGCAGGAGAATCACTTGAACCCGGGAGGCAGAGGTTGCGGTGAGCTGAGATTGTGCCATTGCACTCCAGCCTGGGCAACAAGGACGAAACTCCATCTTAAAAAGTAGTAATAGGCCGGGCGCGGTGGCTCAAGCCTGTAATCCCAGGGCTTTGGGAGGCCGAGGCGGGTAGATCACGAAGTCAGGAGATCGAGACCACCCTGGCTAACACGGTGAAACCCTGTCTCTACTAAAAATACAAAAAATTAGCCGGGTGTGATGGTGGGCACCTGTAGTCCCAGCTACTCGGAGAGGCTGAGGCAGGAGAATGGCGTGAACCCGGGAGGCGGAGCTTGCAGTGAGCTGAGATCCTGCCACTGCACTCCAGCCTGGGCAACAGTGCGAGACTCCGTCTCAAAAAAAAAAAAAAAAAGTAGTAATAATGGTCAATATTTTTACATTCTAATTTTGATAATAGATAATACATTCATATGGTTCAGAAATCTAAACTTATATAAAAAGTAATATATCAAAAAGCCTTATTCCCATCTCCCTGCCCCAGCCTACTCTCCTGGCTGAAGAACCGGGTTCCCCTGCCTCAATAGTTGTTGACTGGCTTGGGTCATGAGCTCTAGGCCCCACCTCCCTGTTCAGGGTGACACTGTGGTCAGACGAGAGGACATACAGAGCCCACCCTGACTTGGCATTTGGCCCTGAGACACTAACCTCAGCCTCTATCTAGTTCTTCCCATGTGGCCCTGGGTCCAGGACCTCCCTCCCAGCTCCTCTCCCTAAGTTATGGGGAAACCAAAGCCTCCCTCAGCTAGCCTGACTGAAAGCTTCCCAGGATGTGTCACAGACAGAGCAGCTCCCAGTGCCTCAGGCTGTGTGCCCTGTTCCTGTTCTCACCCCATTTCCTAACAGGTGACCACTTTGGTTAGTTTCATGTATATCCTTCTAGTATTTTTTTTTAATTGAGACAGAGTCTCGCTCCGTTGCCCAGGATGGAGTGCAGTGGCACGATCTCGGCTCACTGCAACCTCCGCCTCTCAGGTTCAAGCGATCCTCCTGCCTCAGCCCCCGCAGTAGCTGTAACTACAGGCACGCGCCACCATGCCCGCTAATTTTTGTATTTTTAGTAGAGACAGGGTTTCTCCATGTTGGCCAGGCTGGTCTCGAACTCCTGACCTCAGGTGATCCACCCGCCTCGGCCTCCCAAAGTGCTGGGATTACAGGCGCGGGCCACTGAGCCAGGCCCTTCTGGTATTTCTTTATGGTAATCAACATCTATTGAGAACTTTCCTCCAAGGAATGTGCCAATATATGTAATGTTCTTTTCCATCAGTTATCTCATTTAACCCTCACAACAACCCTATAGGGTTATGTGCTGTTATCACACCCCATTTTACAGAAGCAGAAACTGAAGCCCAGAGGGGTGAAGTAACTTGCCCAAGCTCAGTTAGTAAGTTAAGGCGTCTCTCCCCAAAGCGAGTCTTCTTAACGCGGAGGCAGACACAAGACAGCGGAGACTCTTCAGGCGTTTTGGGCTGAGAGTTTGAGAGCCTGCGTTTTATTGCAGGCACTACCTGACTTGGATCGGTGGCTTCCCTTCTCGGTGTAATGGACAAATCGGACTTCGTCCCTTCCTAAAGCCCGGTGTGGAGGACACCAGCACTAATGCCTGCCCCACCCTCTCTGCTCTCTCCCCAGGACCGACGGGAGAGCCTGCCCACCTCCCCACCCTGGACGCCGGGCGCGTCCCGGCCCCCCAGCAGCCTAGACGGCTGGGTGAGCCCGGGGCCGTGGGAGCCAGGCCGCGGGAGCAGCATGAGCAGCCCCCCGCCGCTGCCGCCGCCGCCCATGTCTCCCTCGTGGAGCGAGCGCTCAGTGTCCCCGCTGCGACCCGAGACCGAGGCGCGGCCTCCCAGCCGCCAGCTGCAGGCGCTTCTGGCGCGAAACATCATCAATGCGGCCCGGCGCAAGAGCGCCTCCCCGCGGTCGGCGGGCGCCGAGAACCTGCGGCCCTTCTCCCCGCCGAGGGCGCCGCCGCCGCCGCCCCCGCGCATGCGCTCGCCACAGCCCGCCCGCCCCGGCTCGGCTGCTGTGCCGGGGGCCGCCTTCGCGCCCATCCCGCGGAGCCCGTTGCCCGCCGGGCCTTCGTCCTGCACCAGTCCCCGGAGCCCGCTGCCCGCGCCTCCCAGGCCCTTCCTCTACCGCCGCTCGCCCACGGACTCCGACGTGTCCCTCGACTCCGAGGACTCCGGGGCTAAGTCTCCAGGCATCCTCGGCTACAATATCTGTCCCCGTGGGTGGAATGGCAGCCTTCGGCTCAAGCGTGGCAGCCTCCCCGCCGAGGCCTCCTGCACCACCTAGAGCCCCATCCCCGACCCCACCCCGGGAGGGCAGAGCCAGAAGAAGGCTTATTAGACCTGGGGGACCCAAAGAGTCTGGCCTCTTTGGGCAGCCCCAGAGATGAGGGGTCAGCAGAGGAGAGCTCTGGGGTTGGGGATGGGTTAGGGACGCAAGCTTGAGTTCCAGCCCTCGCTCTCATTCAGCTGTTGTGTGACCCTAGGTAAGACCCTTCCTTGTTTGACCCTCAGCTTTCCCATCTGTTTAATGGTGGCTTTGGCCAAGGCAATCCACAAACGTCAAAATTCCCCATCCCATCAGTAGACACACAGATACACACACACACACAGTGTCTCCCTCTCTATCACACACACGCACACACACACTAGTTAGTGCCTTGGATGAGGCAGGGCAGTGTGTATATGGACCCCTGGACTTGCTACCTTCAGGGTTCCATACTCCTCCCCCCACTCCTGGCTCTGCTGTCTGGAGTCTGGCAAGCGGGGTGTGTTCCATGTCCAGGCACTGGCCTGACCATCCGGCTCCCTGGCACCAAGTCCCAGGCAGGAGCAGCTGTTTTCCATCCCTTCCCAGACAAGCTCTATTTTTATCACAATGACCTTTAGAGAGGTCTCCCAGGCCAGCTCAAGGTGTCCCACTATCCCCTCTGGAGAGAAGAGGCAGGAAAATTCTCCCCGGGTCCCTGTCATGCTACTTTCTCCATCCCAGTTCAGACTGTCCAGGACATCTTATCTGCAGCCATAAGAGAATTATAAGGCAGTGATTTCCCTTAGGCCCAGGACTTGGGCCTCCAGCTCATCTGTTCCTTCTGGGCCCATTCATGGCAGGTTCTGGGCTCAAAGCTGAACTGGGGAGAGAAGAGATACAGAGCTACCATGTGACTTTACCTGACTGCCCTCAGTTTGGGGTTGCTTATTGGGAAAGAGAGAGACAAAGAGTTACTTGTTATGGGAAATATGAAAAGCATGGCCAGGATGCATAGAGGAGATTCTAGCAGGGGACAGGATTGGCTCAGATGACCCCTGAGGGCTCTTCCAATCTTGAAATGCATTCCATGGTATTAGGAAGTGGGGGGTGGGTGGTGGTGGTGGGCTAGTTGGGCTTGAATTTAGGGGCCGATGAGCTTGGGTACATGAGCAGGGTGTTAGGTTAGGGACTGCCTGTATTACTGGCCCCCTTGGAAATGTCCCCTTCTTCAGTGTCAGACCTCAGTCCCAGTGTCCATATTGTGCCCAGAAAAGTAGACATTATCCTGTCCCATCCCTTCCCCAGTGCACTCTGACCTAGCTAGTGCCTGGTGCCCAGTGACCTGGGGGAGCCTGGCTGCAGGCCCTCACTGGTTCCCTAAACCTTGGTGGCTCTGATTCCAGTCCCCAGGAGGGACTCAGGGAGGAATATGGCTGAGTTCTGTAGTTTCCAGAGTTGGCTGGTAGAGCCTTCTAGAGGTTCAGAATATTAGCTTCAGGATCAGCTGGGGGGATGGAATTGGCTGAGGATCAAACGTATGTAGGTGAAAGGATACCAGGATGTTGCCAAAGGTGAGGGACAGTGTGGGTTTGGGACTTACCAGGGTGATGTTAGATCTGGAACCCTCAAGTGAGGCTGGAGGGAGTTAAGGTCAGTACGGAAGATAGGGTTGGGACGGGGTGCTTTGGAATGAAAGAGTGACCTTAGAGGGCTCCTTGGGCCTCAGGAATGTTCCTGCTGGTGTGAAGATGAGAAGGTGCTCTTACTCAGTTAATGATGAGTGACTATATTTACCAAAGCCCCCACCTGCTGCTGGGTCCCTTGTGGCACAGGAGACTGGGGCTAAGGGCCCCTCCCAGAGACGGGACACCATCAGGCCTCTGGTTGAGGCAGTAGCATAGAGGATCCATTTCTACCTGCATTTCCCAAAGGACTAGCAGGAGGCAGCCTTGAGAAACCGGCAGTTCCCAAGCCAGCCCCTGGCTGTTCTCTCATTGTCACTGCCCTCTCCCCAGCCTCTCCTCTAACCCGCTAGAGCTTGCCTGTGTCCTGCCTCTTGCCTCTTGTAGAATTCAGCTCTGGCCCTCAATAAATGCTTCCTGCGTTCTTCTGCCTCTTGTGTCATTTTTAGCTGTGTCTGATGCCCTTCCCTTCTCCCCAAGCATAGAGCAGTCCATGGGACTCTGGGTGGCTGGGAATATTTGCAACACATGGGATGGGAGCTTGGGAAGAAGCAGCCATGGGGAGAGATGGGAACAACGGATAACTTGAGGCCACAGAAGTACCTGGGCTGCAGTCCTGGTCCTGTCATGGATAAGTGAGGTGACGCTGGGTGAGCCCACTCCTTCTCCAGGCCTCAGCTTCCCCACCCGCATAATGGGGAGAGTTGGTCTAGGTAAGGTCTCAGGGTGGTATTGTCCAGGCCCTGACCACAGAGCACTGTCACCAGAGTGGACAGGGCCAAGCTGGGTCAGGGCTCTGTGCTCTGAGGCTGTTTCCTCATGGCAGGTGGGGGTGCCAGGGCAGGAAAGGAGCCACTGTAAGAGGTCCCATCTGAGCCAGGCAGCCCCAGTGAGGCAAGGACTTGGGCCATGAGGCATCCTCTCCTGACAGGAGTGTCCTTTGGCCAGAGAAGGGGATTGCGATTCTGCTCCCAGGTGAGGCTGAGCTTGCCCTGGGAACACACCTCACTCTTCCTCTCTAGAAGCTCAGGCCCACCGAGGGCCAGGAAGCTAAGGTCAGGGTGGTAGACAGCAGAATCCAGGCTTCTGATTTGAGAGGTGTCAGAAATACACCCCAGGATAGTCTGCCAGCACACAGACACAGGTGCTCCCCACCTTGCACCCAGCCCATCCTTGCTAGGTCCACCCTTCCCCAGGAGTGGTGTGTGTGCCTTGGACCCAATCTTTATCTTCGGCTGGGGCCTCACCGCAGCACAGTGTCCCACTGCCTACTGGTGATCTCATCCCAGTCCCCCGACACCTCAAAGTTCATCCAAAACTGACCTCAGTGTCTGCCCCCACCCCTCCTGCTCCTCCCCTTCCAGTCACCCCAGCATGAAACAGGGGAGTGGGACGCCCTTTCCTCGCCTCCCACATCCAGTTCCTCACGAAGACCCAAGGGTTCTTCAAATAACCCTCAACTCCCTCTCCTCTCCATCTCCTTGTCACTGCCCTGATCCAGCCACTCCTGGTGACAGTCAGGTCCTCCTGCCTCCAGTCTGGCCCCCTCCAACCCATTTCCCACATGGCAGCAAAGATATCTTTGGAAAATGCCAATCCGATCACTCCATTTCACCACTTTAATCTTGTCAGCAACCCTTCATAAACACAGTTTCCTTTTGAAAGCCTGCTGGGATCTGGCCGCTGCCCCCACTGTCTGGGCTAATCTCTCAGCACTGCCCCCAGCTCAGGCTCTACTTGCCAACCCCCTACCCATCTTTGTAGGTGACATGTCCACTGCCTGCCATGCCGCTTCTCTGCGCAGTGAACTCCCACTCATCCTTCAAGGCCCAACTCCAGTGTGTCCTCCTCTGGGAAGCCTTCTCACCCCCCACCCCAGGCTGAGCTGGTAACTCCCTCCCCTGGGCTCTCCCAGAGCCTTCCCCAAAGCTTGTTTACCCGTCTGAATCTGACCTGGCTGAGCTCCTTGAAGACAGAGCCCTGCCTTATTTATTTTCAGTCCTTAGAGAGAGGCTCAGGGAATGTGAGAAGGTAGAGGGAGGGAGGGAGGAGGGGAGAAAAGAAGGCAGGCAGGAAGGTGCCAGAAGAAGAAAGGCAGGAGAGAAGAAAGGAAGGAAGAAAATGATAAGTCAAGCAAAGATATTGAGGAGCAATTCATTCATCCGTCCATCTGTCTATCCATCCATTCCTTCCTTTGACAAATATCTACTGAGTTCCTATCAGGCACCATTCTTGGCACTAAGGATATAATAGTTAACAAGCGGAAGCTACCAGCAGCTGACCCTCAACATTTCCAGGTGACTTTGGTGTGTGCATATGTGAGCGTGTGTGTACATGTGGGTGCAAGCCCTCTGTCTGCAAAGGCCTGTTGCCAGGGCACCTGTCTTTCCTAGGGTCTGGTGCTTTTAGCCTCTGGCTCCAGCTCCTATTGCAGCCCGAAATAAGGCTGTGACCCATGGCAAGGCAGGAATGATTCTCATCAGCTGAAGCCAGAGCTGGCTGCAGGGGACACCCTGCTCGCTGCCTACTGACTGCTGACTGCTGACTGCCTACAGGGACACCACGCAACTCTCAGCTTCCCGACAGAGGTGTTAATCTTGAGGGTCTAAGATTCTCTCCTGCCTATTGTGGTCCCATCCTCTCAGGTACCAGCATCCTAGGGGAGCTTGGGGAACTCAGGGGAGTGGGCAGAGGAGATGAGCCAATCCCCAGAGCTGCTTCCGCAGGAGAGGAAGGGCCCTGCAGTGGATCTAGGGAGTTTGGGGCCCCATGCAAGCCTCAATCCTGGTTTGGGAGGAGAGGAACTCTAAGCTCTAGGTTACCCTGCATTAAATGGGGAGGGTGTGGCTAGGATTAAAGGTGGGGAATAGGTAATGGCTCTGCTAAGGACTTTGGGATTTTTAGGCAGTAGAGGGAAGCAGCTTCTCTGTCTATAAAATGAGAGACCCTTCCCAGCATCTGTGAATTTCTGTAAAGGGAGTGTTTATCAAGAAACAGATCTGTGGACTGTGGAATCCTAAATGGTTGTGATTGAGGCATTCTCAATCATCCCATGACCCTCACCCCAAATGCATGTAGACACACTCATGTTTACATATAGTTTTAGGGGGTTTGTGAACACCCTAAAGCCCATCCATGGATCTCTGTGATTTAGCCTAACCCCCTATTGTTACAGATGGGGGAACTGAGGTGCAGAGCTGGAAAGCTACTTGTTCGCAGTTACAGAGAAAGTCAGGGACACCCACTAGACTGCAGTTGCACAACGCAGTGCCCACTGACCCAGGGCCCCTTGTCGGTGTCGGGGATACAGATGAAGGCAGATTGTTTTCTAAGGGAAGGAGTATAGAAAAACCTGGAGGCGAAGGAGAAAGGTACCAGGGCGGGTGGTCAGTCAAGGAGCTCAAGGGCTCTGCCTCTTCTCCAGAGGGCAAGTTAAGGAACCTGGGCAAGTTAAGGGCTCCGGACCTCATTTTATTTGCAAATCTCTTCCAAGATTCCTTGAAGGTGCCATGAGATACAAATAGGGGGATGGAACAGGAGGAAGAGAAGGGATGAGGAAGAAGAGAACACCACGGAAGTTAGCCCAGTAGCGGGGAGATGGGGAGGATGGGGGATGGTTCTCTCTGCTTGGTTGGACCAGCCTGTGCCCTCAAGCCTCAGGGCCAAGTGCCAAGGATGAAAGAGGCACACCAGCCTCGCAGACCCCAGTGTAACCCCAGCCTAGCCCATGCTCCCCCTCCCCTAACTTAAACCTCCAACTTCTTTCAGCCTTGGAATAGGACTCTCCTGGGTCAACAGATGACAGTAGTGCCTGAGACCTTTGCCTGCCCCACCCAGATGCCCCTGGCACCTACTCTGCCTCTGATCAGGATGCCAGAGCTGGGAAAAGGCCCTAGAAACCACCCCTGAAGAGACAGTGCTTCCCTAGCAACATGAAAATAGATTTGTGCAAACTTGAGCACCTCCCTCTCGTTCCCTGGGCCTCAGTCTCCTCTGCACAGAGACCCTGAAGGCCCTTCCAGCTCAGACATCCCTTGCTTGTGATTTGGGGCTGGCCTAAAGCTGTTCAGGACTGGGGCAGGGTGAACCAGGGACTGGAAGGAGGTCTGGGGAGAAATGGAGGCAGCCTGGTCCATTTATGGGGGTCTCTCCTCCACAGGATGATCCCCAAGGAGCAGAAGGGTCCAGTGATGGCTGCCATGGGGGACCTCACTGAACCAGGTAAGGTGGTTCTAGCCTCATGCCTTCCTCAGACTCCATCTTTTCCTTGCTCCCAGGCTGCACTCACTCTGGCCTGCTGGCCCCAGGCCTGGGCAGACAGATGTGAGCTCCAGGCCAGCTCTGAGGGAGTGCCTGTAGAATCTGCCGCCTAGGCTGGGAAGCTTCCTGAGGCACTGGGAGGGGTCTTGCCCATCTGTCCACAGACCCAGGAGCTGAGGCTGAGTGTCCCAGGCTGGGCCTTGGCTCTAAAATGACCCTGGCCCTGGCTTCATCTACGGCCTCACCTCAGCCCCAAATTAAGCTCCGGTCCCAGTTCCAGCCCTACCTGTGGCTGCAAGCTCTGCACACACTTGCCTTTGCCTATTACTCCTGTGGGTCTCACCGAGGCCTCTGGGTGGCCCAGGATGGCTGGGCCCCATGGCTAAGACAGGGGAGTGGAGAGAGTGGAGCATGGTGAGAAGAGCAGGCTGCCCATTTGAATACAAACCTTTTTACTTAAAAGCTGATTCATCAAATGAGTAAATAATTTTTATCATTTCATTAAAAAGTTTAAATTCATTTTTATCAATTTTAGAAGACCTCTTCAGGAACTCTTGATACAATTTTGGAATCTGTTTATTTGGTCTACTTTAGAGGATTTCAGGTATTTTAAACATTAATTTAGGGGCTGGACACAGAGGCTGATGCCTGTAATCCCAGCACTTTGGGAGGCTGAGGTGGAAGGATTGCTTGAGCCCAGGAGTTTGAGACCAGCCGGGGCAACATGGTGAGACTCCATCTCTACAAAAAAAAAAAAAAAAAAAAAATTAGCCAGGCATGGTGGCACATGGCTGTGGTCCCAGCTACTCAGGAGGCTGAGGCAGGAGGATCGTTTGAGCCTAGGAGTTGGAGGCTATAGTGAGCTATGGTTGTGCCACTGCACTCCAGCCTGGGTGACAGAGTGAGACGGTCTCTAAAAAAAAAAAAAGAAAAAGAAAAAAATTAATTCAACTAAGTCAGAGCTCTCAAGCTTAATTGTGAATCATAATGATTTGATGTTGGTTAAGCATACAGAGTCCCAGCATCTACTCCTGAGGATTCTGACTTAGGGGACCTGAGGTGGGACTTGTGCATTTGCCTTCAGCGTGCTAAGGAGTCAATCATATTTCATGACTTCATATGTGGCATCCTTTTAACCTATTTTGTGTGTTCTTGCCTCCTTTTGTTGATGTCCATTTTCTTCCCCCACCCTGATTTTGTAGCTAAAATATGCACATTCTACGGGTATTGACGCTCTAACTAGAAGGGTCAGGCAATGCATTCTCTTTTCTCTTGGGGAGTTAATTACAGACCCCCAAATATGGAGACACATCATTGATGCAAGACTTGAAATATATAACTTGTTGATTATCGCTAAGGTACTGACTAAAGACAATTTTGAAACAAAAGAAAAATAGGAAGAAAAAATAAATCTCATAATCTCACCACCTAAAGACGGCCACTGTAAAGTAAAAGTTATAAAAATGTTTACCATCATTGCATGCTTACTATCTGGCAGATACTTTGCTAAGAGAAAAGTATCCTTTACGCTTTGTGTCATTTCATCCCCACCACAACTCTCTAAGTTAGATATTATCCTCATTTTGGAAATGAGAATATTGAGGCTCAGAGGAGCAGGTGGTCACATCTGGTAGGCGGTAGAGCTGCAATTTGACTCCAGGTCTCTTTGTCTTCAGAGCTGTTTCTTTATTACATGGTTACAATGATAATACATCACTTTTTTAACAAAATATTCACTTGCCATTGACTTGGCATACATTAAAAAAATTTGTTTAATTCAGACAAAACAGACATGAACGGCTTTGAAAGTGAAAGTTCATCATAATGGAACCATTTGGAGATAACCACTGTTAACATATTTATGTAAATTCTTTTTCTGTTCATATATGAATGTCTTTATATAAACATACATAAACATGGGCTAAATACTATATGCTATGTTCTTCGGTTTTGTTTTTTTTTTTTCATTTAGCAGCATTCCATCCTAGTATGATTTATCTCACGCCTTCCTTCCCCGTGCTTACCAGCATTCCGCTGTTTGGACACGTCATGTGTATTTAACCATCCCCTGACAGTGGTCATGAGGGTTGTCTGGGGTGAGATCCTTCGAGACAGAACCAGAGGAGCCTTGTGCAAGTGACTTATTGAGAACGTGCTCTCGGAAGGGAAGGAGGAATGCAGCCTCGGGTGGGGTATTGCTGAGCGAGGATATGGGCTCAGCGGCTGTCCAGTTCAGTGTGACCCCGCGGGGAGCTCTCGAGCATGAATTCCTCCACAGAATTCATCCCACCTGAGGCAAGGGCGCTGTGCCAGCCTCCGTTCCACTGGCAGTTCTCTGTAGAAGGTGGTGGTGTGAACACTTAGCCACTAATAAGGGGCATCTGGCAGCATCCACCACAAGACTGAATCCCGGTTTTCACAATTTTAAACCCCACTGCAATAAACATTCTTATACATGTATCTTTGGACATATTTACTCAACTTTTTCCCTGAGAATAAATTCCTAGAAATAGAATTACTCAGTCAAATAGGTTTTATCTTTTTTTATTTTTAAATAGAGACAGGGTCTTGCTGTATTGCCTAGGCTGGTCTTGAACTCCTGGGCCCAAGCAATCCACCCACTTTGGCCTCCGCAAGTGCTGGGATTACAGTTGTGAGCCACTGCGCCTGCCATTTTTTTTTTTTTTTTTAATATTGAGCTCAACTGGGGGAGGTGGCTCATGCCTGTAATCCCAGCACTTTGGGAGACCAAGGCAAGCGGATGACCTGAGGTTGGGAGCTCGAGACCAGCCTGACCAACATGGAGAAACCCCATCTCTACTAAAAATACAAAATTAGCCAGGCATGGTGGCGCATGCCTGCAATCCCAGCTACTCGGGAGGCTGAGGCAGGAGAATCACTTGAACCCGGCAGGCAGAGGTTGCAGTGAGCCTAGATCGTGCCATTGCACTCCAGCCTGGGCAACAAGAGCGAAATTCTGTCTTAAAAAAAAAAAAAAAAAAAAGAACAATATTGAGCTCAGCTCATCTGTATAGTATTTCAGAATATGATACTGAGGGTGCATTATTATGTATTTAGGTATAACTATTCTTTCATATTTTAAGTAGGCAGTACACTTTCTCATTAAAAACAGTAACAACAAAACAGTGTAAACAATTTCCAACCCTCCTCCTTTATATGTCCCATGGTCACTGCTATGGTGACATGTCTCCTTGGCATGTCTTCTTGCAGATTTTTCAATGCATGCAAAAACACATACTTATTTTTTAATATAGAAATGGGGGCCGGGTGCGGTGGCTCACACCTGTAATCCCAACACTTTGAGAGGCTGAGGCTGGCAGATCACTTGCGGTCAGGAGTTTGGGACCAGCCTGGCCAACATGGTGAAACCCCATCTCTGCTAAAAACACAAAAATTAGCCAGGCATGGTGGCTCATGCCCATAGTCCCAGTTACTTGGGAGGCTGAGGCAGGAGAATCACTAGAACCCAGGAGGCAGAGGTTGCAGTGAGCCGAGATTGCACCACTGCACTCTAGCCTGGGCAACAGAGCAAGACTCTGTCTCAAAAAAAAAAAAAAAAAAAAATATATATATATAATATTATAATATATAATATAAATGGGATCTTAGAATACCTATTCTTCTGAATCTTACTTTCCCCTCCAATTAATTTATACTGGGTTTCTTTTTTTCTTTTTTTTTTTTTGAGACAATGTCTCACTCTGTTGCCCAGACTGGAGCACAGTGACATGATCTCAGCTCATTGCAAACTTCACCTCCAGCTTCAAGCGATTCTTGTGCCTCAGCCTCCCAAGTAGCTGAATTACAGGCACACGCCACCATGCCCGGCTAATTTTTGTATTTTTAGTAGAGATGGGGTTTTGCCATGTTGGCCAGGTTGGTCTCGAACTCCTGACCTCAAGTGATCCACCCTCCTCTGCCTCCCAAAGTGCTGGGATTACAGGTGTGAGCCACTGCCTCCAGCCTATAAGTGGGTTTCTTTCTGTTCTTAGCACATGAAAAGTGTCCTTTATGTGTCTGTTGAAAGAATAAAAAAAATCAGTGTTTTTTTGGACAACTATTTAGGATTCCATTGGCTGGTATGAATCACAGCACCCAAGTGACCCCCAGTGCTGCCCGGTAGCCATGTCCATCCCCCTAGTTCATTCACTATCCCATGCTACTCTCTTAATGACTTTGGCAACCCCTCTCCTCAAACCTCCAATACCTCCTTGCACAACTTCATTCTCAGCTAAAGACCTTGCTTCTTATTCCACTGAGAAAAATAGAGTAACCAGAAGAGAACATCTGCAAGCATCCTCCGCCACATCTGTCTACTTGCTTGCATCTGCACCCGTGTTTGTGGTTTTCCTTTCTGATATGGTGGATGCACTCTCCTCACACCTGCCTGGTGCCAATTCCTCTGGCTGGGCTCTGGAAACCCAGCTCTCCTGTCACTCCTGCTCAAGGACATTCCTTCAGCAATTCTCCCCTCTCTCTACTGCATTGTCAAATGTTCCCATCAGTTAACGCACATGCTGTTATTTCTCCATCTTTACAAACAAACAAACCCCTCTTGATCCCATAGCTGTCTGTAGCCAGGATCCTTTAAACCCAACTCTTCCAAGCAGTTGTCTATATTGTTCTTACCAATCCTCTCTCTCTTTTTGACATTTTATTAGTCAATTTGCAAAGACACATACAAGTAGGGAGTACATGGTCCCTCATTCATTCCTAAATTTCAAAGCTAATACCAAAAAGCATGTCATTTCACCCCACAAATTCTTCAGAATGCATCAAAATAATAAAAGCGCGTTTCCTTACGTGCCACAATTAGCACACTGAACAAAATTAGCACTAATGACTTAATACCATTTAATAAGCGGTCTGTATTCAACCTTCTTCAGTTTTCTAGTTTGTTTTCATCAGCATCCAAACAAGGGCCACAGTTTTTATTTGGTTGCTATGGCTCCTAAATCTCCTTTAATCTAAAGCAACCCCTCTGCCCCTTTTTTCCATGTCACTCGCTTGTTTGAAAAACCAGGCCAGTTGTCCTGTAGAATGTCCTGTGTCCTGGATTTGGCTTATCACTTCCTCATGGTGTGATTAAACTTGTTCTTCTGTCCATTTTCTCTTGAACCCTCTCCAGTTAGGCTTTCACACCCAAACACTCCATAGAAACTGCTTTGGTGAAAATTACCAATGACCTTGTGTTACTAAATATAATAGTCGATTTTCAGCCCTCATCTTCCTTGACACATCAGCAGCATTTGGCTGTGTTAGTCTCTCTGTCATACCTGAAATGTTTTCGTGATTTATTTCCAGGACGCCATCCTCTTTAGTTTCTTCCTATGTTGTGGGCTGCTCCTGCCCATGCTCCTGGCTTGGTTCCTCCTCACCGCCTCACTGTAAATGTTGGAGGCCCCGGGCTCCATCTCTGGTCCTCTTTACCTATTCTGATTTCTTTATGATCTCATCCAGTCTCCCAGCTTAAAATACCATTTATGGAGCTGGAATATGAACGTATGTGTATCTGATTTTAGAGATGGACCAGGCAGGCCGTGCTGCCTACACAGGGCTCTCACCTGCCAAGGTCCTCACTTTCATGTGTGTCCGTGTGAAGAGACCACCAAACAGGCTTTGTGGGAGCAACATGGCTGTTTATTTCACCTGGGTGCAGGCAGGCTGAGTCCGAAAAGAGAGTCAGTGAAGGGAGATAGGGGTGGGGCCATTTTATAAGAGTTGGGTAGGTAAAGGAAAATTACAGCCAAAGGGGGTTGTTCTCTGGCAGGCAGGAGTGGGGGTCACAAGGTGCTCAGTAGGGGAGCTTTTGAGCCAGGATGAGCCAGGAGAAGGAATATCACAAGACAATGTCATCAGTTAAGGCAGGAACAGGCCATTTTCACTTCTTTTGTGGTGGAATGTCATCAGTTAAGGCAGGAACCCGCCATCTGGATGTGTACGTGCAGGTCACGGGGGATATGATGGCTTAGCTTGGGCTCAGAGGCCTGACATTCCTGTCTTCTTATATTAATAAGAAAAATGAAATGAAATAGTGGTAAAGTGTTGGGATGGTGAAAATTTTGGGGGATGGTATGGAGAGATAATGGGTGATGTTTCTCAGGGCTGCTTCGAGCGGGATTAGGGGCGGCGTGGGAACCTAGAGTGGGAGAGATTAAGCTGAAGGAAGATTTTGTGGTAAGGGGTGATATTGTGGGGTTGTTAGAAGGAACATTTGTCGTTTAGAATTATAGTTGATGGCCTGGATACGGTTTTGTATGAATTGAAAAACTAAACGGAATAAGAGAAGGAGAAAAACAGGTATAAAAGATCTAAGAATTGGGATGACTCAGGACATCTGATTAGAGAGTGCCTAAGGAGATTCAGCATAGTCCTGCCAGCAAAGATTATTTATTTACTTCAAGAGTTAAGAGTGGCAGTTTGGGGATAGCACGAGGAGATATCAGCTGTGCTGGCTTGGAGAAACTGTAAACCGGCAGTGTAAACAAGAGCAGGGCATGTATGAGTAGTTGAGAACCGTGAATAGGAGTATGACTAGATGGAAGATAGTAGGGATGGCAAGTTTTTTGGGGGCACAGTCTAAGTTGGTCTGGTGTCTGGAATGAGACTGGGGCCTAATAAAAGGGGCATCTATGCAGGAGCTCAAATGGGCTGTACCTTGTAGCATTCTGAGGACAGGTCTGACTTCTGAGAAAGGAAAGTCGTAAAAGTATTGTCCAGTCCTTTTTAAGTTGGTGGCTGAGCTTGATGAGGTGTGTTTTTAAAAGACCTTTAGTCCGTTCTACTTTTCCTGAAGATGGAAGACCATAAGGGATATAAAGGTTTCACTGAATACTAAGAGCCTGAAAAACTGCTTGGCTGATTTGACTAATAAAGGCTGGTCTGTTATCAGCCTGTATAGAGGTGGGAAGGCTAAACTGAGGAGTTATGTCTGACAGAAGGGAATAAATGACTGCGGTGGCCTTCTCAGAACCTGTAGGAAAAGACTCTACCTATCCAGTGAAAGTGTCTACCTAGACTAAGAGGTCTGTTAGTTTTCTGACTCGGGGCATTTGAGTAAAGCTAATTTGCCAGTCCTGGGTGGGGGCAAATCTTCAAGCTTGATGTGTAGGGAAGGGAGGGGGCCTGAATAATCCCCGAGAAGTAGTAGAATAGCAGATGGAACACTGAGAATTTATTTCCTTGAGGATAGATTTCCACGATGGAAAGGAAATGAGAGGTTTTAAGAGGCGGGCTAGTGGCTTGTACTATAGCATAGCCTGACTTTGCTGGTGTGTGGCGATTAGGCCTGGTGGAACTTCCATCAATAAATCAAGCGTGATCAGCGTGAGGAACAGGAAAGAAGGAAATATGAGGAAATGGGGCGAATGTCAGGTGGATCAGAGAGATACAGTCATGAGGGTCAGGTGTGGTATCAGGAATAATGTGGGAGGCCAGATTGAAGTCCGGGCCAGGAACAATGGTAATTGTGGGACTTAACAAAGAGTGAGTACAGCTGAAGGAGCCGGGGAGCAGAAAGTATATGCGTCAGGTATGAGGAAGAAAATAGATTTTGGAAGTCATGAGAAATGTAGAGAGTAAGTTGAACATAGTTTGTGATTTTGAGGGCCTCTAAAAGTATTAGGGTGGCAGCAGCCGCTGCATGGAGACATGATGGCTAGGCTAAAACAGTAAGGTCAATTTGTTTGGGCAGAAAGGCTACAGGGTGCAGTCCTGGCTTTTGTGTAAGAATTCTGACCGCACTAACCATGCCTAGGAAGGAAAGGGGTTGTTGTTTTGTAAGGGATTGAGATTTGGGAGATTAATTGGACACGATCAGCAGGGAGAGCACGTGTGTTTTTATGAGAATTATGCCGAGATAGATAACTGATGAGGATGAAATTTGGGCTTGACTGAAGTAATGGGGGCTATCTGCGAAGCCTTGCAGCAGTATAGCCCAGGTAATTTGCTGAGCCTAATGGGTGCCAGGGTCAGTCCAAGTGAAAGCGAAGAAAGGCTGGGATGACGGGTGCAAAGGAATAGTAAAGAAAGCATGTTTGAGATCCAAAACAGAATAATGGATTGTGGAGGGAGGTATTGAGGATAGGAGAGTATATGGGTTTGGCACCATGGGGTGGATAGGCAAAACAATTTGGTTGATAAGGCATAGATCCTGAATTAACTTGCAAGGCTTGCCTGGTTTTAGGACAGGTAAAATGGGGGAATTGTAAGGAGAGTTTATAGGCTTTAAAAGGCCATGCTGTAGCAGGCGAGTGATAACAGGCTTTAACCCTTTCAAAGCATGCTGTGGGATGGGATATTGGCATTGATTGGGGCAAGGGTGATTAGGTTTTAATGAGATGGTAAGGGATGCATGATCGGTCGCCAAGGAGGGAGTAGAGTTATCTTATACTTGCGGGTTAAGGCGGGGGAATACAAGAGGAGGACGCAAAGGAGGCTTTGGATTGGGAAGAAGGGCAGCAGTGAGATGTAGCTGTAATCCAGGAATAGTCAGGGAAGCAGATAATTTAGTTAAAGTGCCTCAGCCTGATAAAGGAACAGGGCAGGTGAGGATAACTAAAAGGAGTGCTTAAAAGAGTATTGTCTAAGTTGCCACTAGAGTTGGGGAGTTTTAAGAGGTTTAGAAGCCTGGCTGTTAGGCTGGGCGTGGTGGCTCACGCTTGTAATCCCAGCACTTTGGGAGGCTGAGGCAGGCGGATCACGAGGTCAGAAGATCGAGACCACGGTGAAACCCCGTCTCTATTAAAAATACAAAAAAATTAGCCGGGCGTGGTGGCGGGCGCCTGTAGTCCCAGCTGCTCGGAGAGGCTGAGGCGGGAGAATGGCGTGAACCCGGGAGGCGGAGCTTGCAGTGAGCCGAGATTGCGCCACTGCACTCCAGCCTGGGCGACAGAGCGAGACTCCGTCTCAAAAAAAAAAAGAAGCCTGGCTGTCAATACCCACAACAGTTATGGAGGCAAGGGAAACAGGCCCTTGAAAAGAAGGTAATGTGGAGTAGGTAGCCTCCGTATTGATTAAGAAGGGGACGGATTTACTTTCCACTGTGAGAGTTACGCGAAGCTCAGAGTCCGTGATGGTCTAGGGGGCTTCTGAGGCGATTGGGCAGCGTCAGCCTTCAGCCGCTAAGCCAAGAAGATCCGGGAAGCAGTCAGAGAGCCTTGGGCCAGAGTTCCAGGGGCTCTGGGAGTGGCTGCCAGGTGAGTTGGACAGTCCGATTTCCAGGGGGGTCCCGCACAGATGGGACGCGGCTTAGGAGGAATCCTGGGCTGCAGGCATTCCTTGGCCTGGTGGCCAGATTTCTGGCACTTGTAGCAAGCTCCTGGGGGAGGAGGTTCTGGAGGAATGCCTGGCCACTGCGGTTCAGGCATTTGGGAGCTCTTGTGTGCTGGAGATGTGGCCGGGGTTTGTCTCACAGTGGAGGCAAGGAATTGCAACTTTTTTCTATTATTGTACACCTTGAAGGTGAGGTTAATTAAATCGTATTGTGGGGTTTGAGGGCTGGAATTTAATTTTTGGAGTTTTATTTAATGTCGGGAGCAGATTGGGTAATAAAATGTATTTTGAGAATAAGACGGCCTTTTGACCTTTTAGGGTCTAGGGCTGTAAAGTGTCTCAGGGTTGCTGCCAAAGGAGTCATGAACTGGGCTGGATTTTTATATTTGATGAAAAAGAGCCTAAATGCTATCTGATTTGGGATAAAGAAAAAGGAGCATTAACCTTGACTATGCCTTTAACTCCAGCCACCTTTTTAAGAGTAAATTGCTGGGCAGGTGGGGGAGGGCTAGTCACGGAACGAAACTGTAAACCGGACCAGGTGTGAGGAGGAGAGGTGATAAAAGGATTATAGGGTGGAGGAGCGGAGGCTGAGGAAGAATTGGGACCTAGCTCGGCCTGGCGAGGAGCAGCCTGGGGAGGAGGGGAGAGGTCAGATGGGTCTGTAGAAAAGGACGATTAGAAAGACTCAGCGACACTTGGGGTTGGGACTGAGGGGACAGGTGGGAGGGAAAGAACGAAGATTTGGGATGAGTTGCGTTGGGAACAGGGACTAGAGAGGGACCAGTGTGTAAAAGAATGCCTGAACGTCAGGCACCTCAGACCATTTACCCATTTTACGACAAGAATTATTTAGATCTTGTAGGATGGAAAAATTGAAAGTGCCGTTTTCCGGCTATTCGGAACTGCTGTTGAGTTTGTATTGGGGTCCAGTGGCATTGCAGAAGAAAATAAGATGCTTAGATTTTAGGTCAGGTGAGAGTTGAAGAGGTTTTAAGTTTTTGAGGACACAGGCTAAGGGAGAAGAAGGAGGAATGGAGGGTGGAAGGTTGCCCATAGTGAAGGAAGCAAGCCTAGAGAAAAGAGAGTAGAGACACGGAGGGAAGGGGTTCGAGGGTTCTTACCTTCCAGAAAAGCAGGAAAGGGGTTGGGGCGTGAAAATAAGTGGTTGGGGTGCAGAGATAAGAGGTCGGGGTGCAGAAATAAGGGAAGGGTCACAGAGATAAGAGGTTGGGGCACGGAAATAAGGGATTGGGGCACAGAGATAAGAGGTCAGGGTGCGGAAATAAGGGATTGGGGCGCAGAGATATAAGAGGTCAGGGTGCGGAAATAAGGGATTGGGGCGCAGAGATATAAGAGGCTGGGGCATGGAAATAAGGGATTGGGGCGCAGAGATAAGAGGTTGGGGCATGGAAATAAGGGATTGGGGTGCAGAGATACGAGGTTGGGGTACTTGCCCCTCCTCTAGAAAAGCGGGACCTGCCGCTCAGGGTGAAGGAGAAGGGGCTGGGGGTTTCTTGCCCCCCAGAAAGGTGGAGAAGGTGTAGAGACACGGAGAGAAGGGGTTGGGGTACTTGCTCCTTCCCCAGAAAAGCTGGACTTGCCGCTAAGGGTGAAGGACCAAGGCAGGCGTCTCTGCGTGGTCTGATACCTCTGAAACCTGGGTGAATAATCAGGCGTCCCTGCAATGATTAAACACCAAGGGAAGGCTGCCTTCCCTAGTCCGTGACCGGCACCGGAGTTTCGGGTCCACGGATAAAACCTGTCTCCTTTGTCTCTACCAGGAAATGAAAGGAATTGAAATTAAGAGAAGGGAGAGATCGAAGAGTGGAAAGGAGAAAGTGGTTGAGGGACAGTGAGAGGTTGGAGAAGAGAGTAAGAAGAGGCCGCTAACCCGATTTAAAATTGGTGAGATGTTCCTTGGGCTGGTCGGTCTGAGGACCTGAGGTCGTAGGTGGATCTTTCTCATGGAGCAAATAATACGAGGACAGGGAATTGATCTTCCAAGGGAGGTCCCCCGATCCGAGTCACGGCACCAAATTTCATGCGCGTCCATGTGAAGAGACCACCAAACAGGCTTTGTGTGAGCAACATGGCTGTTTATTTCACCTGGGTGCAGGCAGGCTGAGTCCGAAAACAGTCAGCGAAGGGAGATAGGGGTGGGGCCATTTCATAAGATTTGGGTAGGTAAAGGAAAATTACAGCCAAAGGGGGTTGTTCTCTGGCAGGCAGGAGTGGGGTTCACAAGGTGCTCAGTAGGGGAGCTTTTGAGCCAGGATGAGCCAGGAGAAGGAATATCACAAGACAATGTCATCAGTTAAGGCAGGAACAGGCCATTTTCACTTCTTTTGTGGTGGAATGTCATCAGTTAAGGCAGGAACCCGCCATCTGGATATGTATGTTCAGGTCACAGGGGATATGATGGCTTAGCTTGGGCTCAGAGGCCTGACACTCACCATTCTGTCCCCTCTGTCCTGCAAAAGGCTTCCTTTGTTGGCCAAACGTGAAAGTTTGCATTTGGCTGGTAGGAAAAGCACAAAGGATAGGGATGGGTCTCAAACTACTAAGAACAGTCATCACCCTCAAAATCCTCTAAATAGCTATAAAGACTAGTTCCAACTATGAGAAAAGAAATAAATGTAATGTTCTTCATTGAAAAACAACAACAACAAATACTAGTAAATACCAGTAAAAGCTCATGATGCCCAAAATTTCACCTCAGGTCAGTTTTCTCCAGATTCACACATCTATCTCCCTCCTCAGCACCACCACTTAGATGCCTACGAGTCTCCTCAAACTTAATGTGCCCAGTTTTGGAGATAATTAGCAGAGTTTGGATATGGACTAGATATTAGGTAAAACAAAAATTTGTTCACTTGGAAAGGTGGAGATCTTTAACTTGTAAAGATCTTGATAAAACAAGTTACAGGCCGGGAGTGGTGGCTCACGCCTGTAATCCCAGCACTCTGGGAGGCTGAGGCAGGCGGATCACGAGGTCAGGAGTTCGAGACCAGCCTGGCCAACATGGTGAAACCCCATCTCTACTAAAAATACAAAAATTAGCTGGGCGGCACGCGTCTGTAATCCAGCTACTCAGGAGCCTAAGACAGGAGAATTGCTTGAACCTGGGAGGCAGAGGTTGCAGTGAGCCAAGATTGTGCCATTGCACTCCAGCCTGGGCGACATCTCAAAAAAAAAAAGTTACAAAACATGTATGCTATAATTTTATTTTGGTTAAAACCTCATAGGAATATAGTCATTGAAAAAGATATGAAAGGACATACACTAAGGTGTTAATAGTGGCAGTCTCTGGGTGATAGATAATGGTTTTTTTCTCTTTTTTGCCTGACATCTGTATTTTCCAACTTTCCTCAGGGCCCATATATGCTTTTTTTTTTTGATGGAAAATCACTCTGTCACCCAGGCTGGAGTGCAGCAATGCAATCTCGGCTCACTGCAACCTCCACCTCCTGGGTTCAAGTGACTCTCCTGCCTCAGCCTCCGGAGTGGCTGGGATTACAGGCACGCGCCATCCATGCCCAGCTAATTTTTCTACTTTTAGTAGAGATGGGGTTTTGCCATGTTGGCCAGGCTAGTCTCGAACACTTGACCTGAGGTGATGCGCCTGCCTCAGCTTCCCAAAGTGCTGGGATTACAGGAGTGAGCCACTGTGCCCGGCCCACGTTGCTTTTTTATAATAATAAAAGGCTATTTTAAAGTTAAAAGAACACGTCTAAAACTGAACTCCTGATCTTTCCCAGAACCTTTTCCTCCCTTTGCCTTCCCCATCTCAGTGACCGGCTGCTCTATCCTTCCAGTGGCTTAGGCCAGAAACCTTGTGGTCATCCTCTCTCGCTCATTGCCCACACCCATGGCTTACCTTTAAAAAATATCGAGAATCTGACCATTTCTCACTACTTCCACCATTATGGGCAAAGACAGGCACGGGGAATTCATGCAATAAACACAAATGGCCAAAGAACGTCTGAAACAGTGCTAAACTTCACTGAGAAACAAACACATGCAAATTAAACTCTGAGGTGTCATTTTTGCCCATCAGATGGGCAAAGATTTCAAAGAATCATGACACCCGGTGTCGGCAAGCTTGGGGAGAAAAAGGCATTCTTACACACAGCATGCTATGCTGAGGAGGTGCTTCGAGAGGTGGGGGCCTGGAGTGTATGAGGGATGGGGTGGTGAGAGCCCTCTCTGGCCTTTCCTGGCAGTCCCTACACTGGACCTGGGCAAGAAGCTGAGCGTGCCCCAGGACCTGATGATGGAGGAGCTGTCACTACGCAACAACAGAGGGTCCCTCCTCTTCCAGAAAAGGCAGCGCCGTGTGCAGAAGTTCACTTTCGAGTTAGCAGCCAGCCAGCGGGCGGTGAGTAAGCCACCATTGTGCTCATGGGGAAACTGAGGACCACAGAGAGCCACTGGTTAACCTAAAGCCAAACGGTAAGCCAGGCTGAGGACTGTGATGTTCCCCATCGGATTAAGCTCCTGCCTTTCGGTGTGATCCTTGAAAAGTGTTATCTTTTTAGGCATCTCTCCCTGGATACAGAACAAAGTGAACAAAGTGGATTGGGGGGTTGAGGATAAGCCGTGGAATGAAGGGACACTGGCTCCTACCAAAAAAAAAAAAAAAAAAAAAGCGAAGACAGGCGTGCACTCTAGGCTAAACTGGCAGCAGGCTGGATCTAGTTTAGACTTGAGCCTGATCTAAGATGGAAAATGTAGAATGCCCTTTTTTCTTCTTCCCACCAGAGGAAGGAAAGGCCATGGAATAATCTGCTGTTGGAGAAGGGCAAGAAGGGTTCTTCCCTTGGCTTCAGAAAGGCAGCAGGCAGTTCCATACTTCTAAGGAAGCCAGGGCTATTCCATCCACCCTCCACTTAATTTCTGGGCTAGACAGGAGGCAACTGAGAGGGAGCGATGTGGCAGAAAAATAAAGATGGCAAAACACCTGCCTTTGCTATGTGCCTAAGACAATGCCAGCTAAGCACTTTGCAGGTATCTCATTTAATGCTCATAGACCCCTCCGAGGAAGAGATCTTCATCACCATCATCTTCATTCTATCGAGAAGGACATTGAGGCTCAGGGAAATTAAGTATCTTGCCCAGACTCAGCATTACAATAGCAATTAACATATATCGAGTATTTCTCCGTCCCAGGCACTGGGTTTAGCGCTGTAAACTAGTAACTCATCCTTGTTCCCCGATGATGGGCGTTAGGATTCTTGCCTTCCCCCCACCCCACCTTTTTTCTTTGGTGGAGGGAGAACCCTGGTCCCCTGCCCCGCTGAGCCTCTCTGCGGTTTATTCTATCCCCTGGCTCCCAGATGCTGGCCGGAAGCGCCAGGAGGAAGATGACTGGAACAGCGGAGTCGGCGACGGTGAGCGTGGAGGGGAGCTCCCTGGAAGGGAAGCTGGGGGAAGGGGAGGGCGGCTGGGGGCGGGAGGTCATCGGCGGCCTCTGAGAGCCCGCCCCTGTGCCCAGATTGCCAATGCCAATGGCCCTGAGGGGCAGAACTACCGCTCGGAGCTCCACATCTTCCCGGCCTCACCCGGGGCCTCACTCGGGGGTCCCGAGGGCGCCCACCCTGCGGCCGCCCCTGCTGGGTGCGTCCCCAGCCCCAGCGCCCTGGCGCCAGGTGAGTGGCCTCCTCGGGTCCCGGGACCAGGGCTGGGCGGCTGAAGCATAAGTGTGCTCCCCATGGGGCAGGAAGAGCACCCAGAAGGCTAGTCCGCCCCCTTCCCCAACACACACGCGCACGCGCGCACTCTCCTCGCCAGACCACGAGCCAGAGGGGCGCCGCGCCCCAGGTCACACGGCGAGTCAGCCAAGGCCAAGACTGCAACCCGCGCCGCGAACTCGTGGCTTCCTCACGGCAGTCCTCCGTGTTTCCTGGGATGGGGAGGGGTCTCCTGTGCTGGAGCAACTGTGGCATCCCATTCCCCCACTCCTCTCCCCTAACTCTGATCTTCCCTGGTCCAACCGCGTCCGCGGAATGGGGGTGGGGCGAGGTGGGGGTGGGGGCTGAGGGTGGAAGAACCGAGGCGCCCCCTTCCCCTCCGCCCCTAGGCTATGCGGAGCCGCTGAAGGGCGTCCCGCCAGAGAAGTTCAACCACACCGCCATCCCCAAGGGCTACCGCTGCCCCTGGCAGGAATTCGTCAGCTACCGGGACTACCAGAGCGATGGCCGAAGTCACATCCCCAGCCCGAACGACTACCGAAATTTCAACAAGTAAGGCGGGGCGGGCAGCCAGGTGACAGACCGGGAGGGGCGGGAAGCCAGTCATAGCCACAGCGGGAGCCTGCATTTCCTGAGCACTTTCTGCAGGCCAGGCTCTGTCCCCAGCGCTTTCTATTCATTGACTGAGCTCTGGCTGGAACAGCGCCTCTGCACCTAGTAGGTGCTCAGTAAACGTGGGAGAAGTGAAGAGTGAAGGTGCCGCACATCTTGGATCCTCTCCAGGATATGGTGGGCGGGTGCTATGAGTTTTCCTGTTCTGCAGCTGAAGAGGCTGCGGCTCGGGAATATGAACAACCCGGCCAAAGCCACAAAACAAGGAAGCACAGGCAGGGCTGGGGTTCGGGTCTGGGTTTGTCTGACTCCAGAGCCCAGTGCCTTGTTCTCCATGGTTGCTGTGTGCTACCTCTTTGATGAACATCTAGATTTGTGTCCTTCTCTGAGGGGTCCCCGGATTTCAGCAGTTCGAGGCCAGCTCAGCTTTTCCTTTCACCAATGGTCTAGAAGAGGCCAACAAGGTAGCTTTGAAGCTGCCCCAAAGTAGAGAGTGGCAGTGAAACATTGGACGCCAGAGTGAGGGCCACAGAACAGTGGCCTATATTGGTTTACAGCATGAGGCCTCCACCTGGACTTAAATGCAGACCCCTGGCCTGCCCGTGTTGACCTTGGGCAAGGGAACCTCTCTGAGCCTCCATTGCCCCATCTGTAAAATGAGGGGTTTATAGTACCTACTTCATAAGGTTGCTATGGAGATGACATGAGAAGCCATAGGTAAAGTTTCTGGCAAGTAAGACACTTTCAACAAACAATACCTATTATTGTTATTATTATTATTATTATTTGAGACGGAGTCTCACACTGTCACCCGGGCTGGAGCGCAATGGTGCAATCTCAGCTCACTGCAAACACCTCCTCCTGGGTTCAAGCGATTCTCCTGCCTCAGCCTCCCGAGTAGCTGGAATTACAGGCGCCACGCCCAGCTGATTTTTTGTATTTTTAGTAGAGACAGGATTTCACTATGTTGGCCAGGCTGGTCTCGAACTCCTGAACTCGTGATCCACCCGCCTCTGCCTCCCAAAGTGCTGGGATTACAGGCATGAGCCACCGCCCCTGGGCTATTATGATTATTATTTACAGCTGAGATGAGGTTTGGACAGGGGAGAGCTTGAAAGGGATACGTTTACCATTCTGCACTGGGGGCCTGAAAACAAACCATAGGAATCAAGACAGGAGCTTGGCACTAGGGGAAGGCCTTGGGCCGAGGGGTGCATGATAACTGCATTGGCTTCCTCGGCCTGGTGCTATTTCTGAATATCCTCCTCTGGTCTGGCCTGCATTTAGTGAGGAAAAGGGGAGTCCACAGAGAGGACGCCACAGTCCTGCTCTTCTGGCATTTGCTCAGACCACACGTGGAGACTGTGTCTAAGACAGACAGGTGGGCGCCAGAGCCTAGCTAGGCCTGGAAAATCAGAACATGAGGAAGGGCTGAAGGAACTGGGGGTGATCCGCCTTGAGAAGAGACAGCTCTGGAGGGATGTGACTGCCCTCAAATATCTGAATAGACAGAGAGGGTCCTGATGGGAAGAATTGGGCCTAGCATGCGCTATGTGAGTCACGAGCCATTAACAGACATTCTGGAGTTCCCTGCCAGGCAGGACTGCTCTGTCTCCTCCTGGGCCCTCAGACCCTGCCTGCCCAGCCATTTGAAACCTGCAGCAGACATTCAGTCCTGGCAGGCAGCTTCCAGACTGGGCCACTCAGGTTGCATCTCCCACTGATCTCATGCCTCAAGTATGACAGCAAGGCACATTCTCACCAGTAGAAAGAGGCTCTTAGGGAGCCCTGCACCCAGACCTCTTCTGAGGGAGAAAGAACAACTGAGGCATAGAGAAGAGAAATAGCAGTTTGGGTGGCCAAGATGTGCTCAGCTTCCAGGGCCCTGGGCTCCCAGTCAAGGGCCTGACTGGGCCTTGCATGGCTTGGACACCACCCAGCCTGTTTCTGTGAGGCCTGGCTGTTGCCACCAAAACTGGGGTGGTCCAGGCAGAAATGCTTTCCTGGCTGGGACCCAGGCCCTGGCCCGAGATTTGTCTTTCCACCCCAGAGGCAAGCACTCTCCTCTTCCCACTGGTCCCAGGCTGCTGGAAAAACAACACAAGCAATGATTTTTATTTTTCTCAAAATTAACAAACAGTATTAAGGCCGGGCGCAGTGGCTCACTCCTGTAATCCCACTTTGGGAGGCAGGCGGATCACTTGAGGTCAGAAGTTCAAGACCAGCCTGGCCAACATGGTGAAATCTCGTTTCTACTAAAAATACAAAAATTAGCTGGGCTTGTTGGCACACACTTGTAATCCCAGCTACTCAGGAGGCTGAGGTGGGAGAATCGCTTGAAACTGGGAGGCGGAGGTTGCAGTGTGCTGAGATCGTTCTACTACACTCTAGCCTGAGTGACAGAGCAAGACCCTGTTTCAAAACAAAACAACACAACAAAAAAACAGTATTATTAAAATCACATACATAGGTTCTCTTTTAAAAAATGTTAGGCAAATAAATGTAGAGCCCCTTTTCTCACCATCCTCCAATCCCAGTTGCCTTCCCAAACGTAACATGGTTGTCAGGCTGGCCTGTATGGGCTCAGAACATTTTGTGTGGGCAGCTGCATGCCTGTAGGGGGGATGGCGTTTGTGTGTGTGTGTGTGTGTGTGTTAATACTTTGCATTTCATTCCGTTAACTTGCTTTTTTTACTCAACATTATGCTTTCGAAATCTACCATACTAATATGTAGAGCTCTAGTTCCTTTTAAGCTGCTGTATAGTTTTCTTTTTCTTTTTTTTTGGCAGGGTGGGGCAGAGTTTCACTTTTGTGGCCCAGGCTGGAGTGCAATGATACAATCTCAGCTCACTGCAACCTCTGCCTCTCAGGTTCAAGCAATTCTCCTGCCTCAGCCTCCCAAGTAGCTGGGATTACAGTCATCCACCACCATGCCCATCTAATTTTTGTGTTTTTACTAGAGACAGGGTTTCACCATGTGGGTCAGGCTGGTCTCGAACTCCTGACCTCAGGTGATCGGCCCGCCTCGGCCTCCCAAAGTGTTGGGATTACAGGCGTGAGCCACCGTGCCCAGCCTGCTGTATAGCTTTCTATCGTGTGAGCATGCTCTATCTGTCTTGCCCATTTCTCTGCTAGTGGACACATGGGTTGTTTCTGGTTTGTGACTAATGTGCTGCTCAGGTCTGCATCCCAGTGCCTACGTGCCTGTGCTTTCCTAAGCCGTATGCTCGGAGGTGGAGATGCGGGGTGACATAGTTCACACATTTCAGGTTAGGAAGATCCTGCCAAATTGTCTTCTGCGGTAGCAGCACTGGCTTACCCTCTAACCAGCAGCACGTGTGAAACTTTTCCCCCGCCACCTCACCAACTTTGCCCAGTTATCAAATTATTTTATTGTGCCAGTGTCCTGGAGGAGAAATGGCATGTCTGTTGTAATTTGCATTTTCCCCCTGATTTTCAGTGCTCTTTCTAATGCTCTCTTCTCTCTCTAGTTTTGGGCCTTTTGTCCTAAGGGGAGCTTACTGAAGGGGAGTCTAGAGTCTTGCCTAGAACAAGTCAATTCTGACTCCATCAGCTTCATTTCTATTGCTAAGAAACAAGCCACCCAAGTAGGCGCAGACTTGGAAATGGACAAAGTTGAAAAAAACCTCTTAAGATGTACAGAATCGCTTGGCGCGGTGGCTCACGCCTGTGATCCCAGCACTTTGGGAGGCTGAGGTGGGCGGATCACGAGGTCAGGAGTTCGAGACTAGCCTGGCCAACATGGTGAAACCCCGTCTCTACTAAGAATACAAAAATTAGCCGGGCATGTTGGCACGCGCCTGTATTCTCAGCTACTCAGGAGGCTGAGGCAGGAGAATTGCTTGAATCCGGGAGGCGGAGGTTGCAGTGAGCCGAGATCACCCCACTGCACTCCAACCTGGGTGACAGAGCGAGACTCCATCTTAAAAAAAAAAAAAAAAGATGTACAGAATCTTGCTGTATAGAAGGGAAAACTGAGGCTCAGAGAGTGGCAGGGAGGGGCCCATACATGGTGACCCACATGTCAGTGTACTGCTGTCCCTGTTCCATACAGCCCACCTCTCCTGCTGCTCTCTTTCTCCAGGACCCCAGTGCCATTTGGAGGACCCCTTGTGGGGGGCACTTTTCCCAGGCCAGGCACCCCCTTCATCCCGGAGCCCCTCAGTGGCTTGGAACTCCTCCGTCTCAGACCCAGCTTCAACAGAGTGGCCCAGGGCTGGGTCCGTAACCTCCCAGAGTCCGAGGAGCTGTAGCCCTAGCCTGAATCTTCAGTTCCCCAGTCTTGGGGGCCTGGTAACATCCGGAGCCAAGACTTGTGGACAGCACTTCACAGTTTAAGAAGGGCCTTCACACACAAAACCTGATTGCAAATGGCTTCGGAGGTCACAAAGTTCAGTAGTCCCAAAACATGGGTGTGCTTCAAAATTACCTGGGGATATTGTTCCGAATACAGATGACTGGACTGTCCCAGACTTGCAGCATCAGAGTCTCCTGAGTCGAGGAATCTGTATTATTAATAGCAATCAGGACCGGGTGTAGTGGCTCACGCCTGTAATCCCAGCACTTTGGGAGGCCGAGGCGGGAGGATCACCTGAGGTCAGGAGTTTGAGACCAGCCTGGCCAAAATACCAGAACCCCCGTCTCTACTAAAAATACAAAAATTAGCCGGACATGGTGGTGCATGCCTGTAATCCCAGCTACTTGGGAGGCTGAGACAGGAGAATCACTTGAACTAGGAGGCAGAGGTTGCAGTGAGCCGCTGGACAACAGAGTGAGACTCCTTCTCAAAAATAAATAAATAAATAAATAAATAGCAACCAGTACTCCAGGTGATTCCAGCATAACTTATCCATGGTTTGTATCATTAGGAGTCCACATCCACACCTCTGCTCTTTCCTGTTCCCGCAGTGTACACTCCCCCAGTGACAGTGTGCTCACTGGCACCCCATCTTCCTGTGAATAACTCAAATAATTAGAAAATGTTCCTTTTACTGAGATGCAGTTGGTCTTCATCTATTCATGCTCTAAACACTTCCTAAGCACTGACTGTGTGCTAGACATTGTGCCAGGCCCGGGCCTCAAGGAGGAAAAGACAGTAGGGAAGACAGACTTATAGAGCATGAAATCACCATAATTTTCCCTAAAGCATGCTTATTGACAATTGAGGAACAAAATGTTGTGGAGCAGAGGAAAGAGTCACTCACCCTGTGAGGTGGGATTCCGGAAGCTTCCTGGAGGATTTGAGTGGGACCTTGGGGGAGGTGTGAGAGTCCATGAAGAGAAGGAGGTGTGACGGGGAGGGTATCCCTGGAAAGTGGACCAGCATGTGCAAAAATATGGAACTGAGCATGGGTGCAGAATGTTCTGCAGAAGGGAGAAGGCTGTGCTAGAGGAGCCGGTGAGGGCCAGCGTGGGGTGAGCTTCACTAAGGAAATGGGGAAGGTTTTAGTGATGGGTCTTGCTGGGTGCTGTGTGGGGCGCATATTGGAGAAGGGTAATGCCAGAAGCCAGGAATCCTGCAAGGGATGAGGCCATGGGAATGGAGAGAAGGGGCCGCCCACTGGGCACCTTACAGGACAGGTGCAAAGTGGGGTGCTTATTAAGATTCCTTCTTTCCACTGTCCATTTTGAGCAGGCTGCTTAAAGTGGTGGTGATGATGATGATGGCAGCTTTATATGGAGTGCCTCAGTGCTTGGGCTGGTAGTAGGTTCTCTACATATCTTATTTCTAATTCTCAGAACAACCCTGAGAAAAAGATATTGTTGTCCCCATTTTACAGATGTGGGTATTTAGGCTCAAAAGGAGGAAGTGACTTGTCCAGGGGCAGAGACCAAATGGGAATCTGATTCCAGTGGATGTCTCTTTGCATTGCACTGGGTGGTCAATGCCCATTCGCTCTGAAATCATCTGATTGTGGTGCCCTGCCTTGGAGTTCAGAAGTTGAGTGCAGGCTTGGGAATCAGACTGGATGGGATAGGTTCTAACTCTGCCACTGCTAGCTGGGTGAACTTGAGCAAGTCATTTCACATCTCTGAGCCTCTATTTCTCCATGTGTAAGATGAGGACAAGTATAAAAGCTCCTTTATGGGTTTGTTGTGAACACAGTGCAGGGCACATTTATAATAAAAGCTCAGTCAATGGTAGGTTTCATGCAACTGCTGCTCTAGGCTGGAAAAGTTGTTCTTGCACTGGATGCAGCATGAGAAGCTGGCTGCTAAGATGTCACTGGGGGTCAGTAAAGCTGAAGCCTGAAGGAAGGCCTCTCATTGCTGTAGACCTCTCCCTGCCTCTCTCTGTGGGGGCGATGGGGAAGGTCAGGAGTCCAGCCCATTCCCAGGGTGTGTGGGACAGTGATTGCATTTTCCTTTTGCTTTGGAGTTTCACTACCCTTCTGGGTCCCAAGGGCCCAATGGCCTGACTTTTAGAATTGCTTACAATTGGTGTTTTCTCTTGAATTTGGGGGCTGCCATTTAAACCCAGGTTTCCATGAGCTGAAGACCAGCCATTCAAGAGTCTGAAAAGTAGACAAGAGGACTCTGATTGCCTTGGGTTGGTTCTGCTGTGCTCTGGAAGGTAACTGCAGCCACTGGGTATGAAAAGGAGCCTGGTGGGGAGACCACTGCACCCAAAACAAATCCTTTCTTCTTCTGAGAATGTGACTTTTTCTGGTGTTGTAAAAAAGAAAAAAAAAAAGAATACTCATTGTAAAAATAAAAAAATAATGATAATAAGCAAGGAGTAAAATGTGAAATGTCTGCCCACATAGCCCTCCCACGTACATACATACACCTTCCTACCTTCCTGCCTCTGCCATTCCTACACACCAGAGGTAACCACTGATGACCATTTGGTCCTTCTAGAATTGTAGAATTATTTGAATGGATAAATATGTGCATGTGTATATAGATGCATACCCACATAGGCATGTCTTTGTTTTAATGGAATCATACTATATGGATTGTTCTGTATCATGCTGCTTTAAGTAAAATTTGGATCCTGCGAAAGCAAATCACTCACCTTTCATGTAATTTGAGATTACATGAAATAAATTATAAGAAATCCTTCATATAGGCTGGGCGTGGTGGCTCACACCTATAATCCCAGCAATTTGAGAGGCCGAGGTGGGCAGATCACTTGAGGTCAGGAGTTCGAGACCAGCCTGGCCAACATGGTGAAACCCCATCGCTACTAAAAATACAAAAATTAGCCAGGTGTAGTGGTGTGTGCCTGTAATCTCAGCTACTCGGGAGGCTGAGGCATAAGAATCTCTTGAACCCAGGAGGCAGAGGTTGCAGTAAGCTGAGATTGCACCACTGCACTCAGCCTGAGCGACAGAGCAGGACTCCATCTCAAAAAAAAAAAAAAAGTAAAAGAAAAATCCTTCATATAAAATTCTATATTTTTGCCTGTTTTTGTTCTTCCCATAAATTAAATCATACAGTGATATGGAAATGAAAAGGACTAAGAATAGCCAAAACGCAGAGAAACGTGGTATTAGACACAGCAACAATGAACTATAGTTTCATGCAACGATGTGGATGCATCTTAGGAACATAATGGTAAGCAAAGGAAGGCAAATGTTTCCTGATGGAAGAAAATATTTAATATAAAAGTTAGACTAGTGGTAACTTTGGGAGTGGGGAGGGGTTTGTGAATGTGAAGGGCCCCATCAAATGCTTCTAGGGTAGCTGGAAAAATTCTGGTCCTAGACCTGGGTGATTGTTACATAGATGTTCACTTTACAATATTTAAGTTAGTTGTATACCTGTGTGTTTTGCACTTTTCTGCACATGTACATATTTTATCAGAATAATCCCTCCTTTTAAAATGGGAATGAACAGGTTAATAGGACATGAGACATACCTGAAGAGAGAATTAGTGAGCTAAAAGTGCCCATAATGCATCTCAGAGAGTTAAAGAGATGGAAAATATGAGAGAGAAGTTAAAAGATATGGAGAATAAAATGACAATGCCCGATACTACTAATGTCGACACTTTCCGGCAATAATGGAAAAATGTCTTCAAGGAGTGAGAGCACAATACACTGATTTTCAGACAAATAAGTATTAAGAGAGTTTTCTACTGACCCCTGAAAAAACGACAAAGAATATACTTCAGGAAGGACCCAGAAAGAAAGTATAGAATCTAAGCAGCACTAGTGAGCAGAGAAATGGTAAGCATGTGACCAAGTCCTAAAACACGATCAATCCAATAGATGACAGGAAGGATGAAAAAGAAACACAAGCACATAAAATAAAGCGGTATAATTACTTTCAAACATTATCAGTTATCATAGTAACTGTAATATTTACATTTAGACAGGACTCACCAGTTTAAAGATAAAGACTTGTGGATTGGGCCGGGTGCGGTGGCTTACACCTGTAATCTCAGCACTTTGGGAGGCCAAGGCGGGAGGATCACGAGGTCAGGAGATCGAGACCATCCTGGCTAACACGGTGAAACCCTGTGTCTACTAAAAATACAAAAAATTAGCTGGGCGTAGTGGCGGGCGCCTGTAGTCCCAGCTAAGAGGCTGAGGCAGGAGAATGGCGTGAACCCAGGAGGCGGAGCTTGCAGTGAGCCGAGATCATGCCACAGCACTCCAACCTGGGTGAAAGAGCAAGACTCCGTCTTAAAAAAAAAAAAAAAAGGACTTGTGGATTGGACGAAAATAATTTCAGTCTGTGCTGTTCATAAGCCCCTAAAATATGTGGCACAGAAATGAAATAAAGAAATTGTCTGATGCAGTGGCTCACGCCTGTAATCCCAGAGGCGGGAGGATCACTTGAGGTCAGGAGTTTGAGGTTGCAGTGAGCTATGATCATGCCATTGCACTCCAGAATGGGCACTCGAGACCCTGTCTCAAAAAAAAAAAGAAAAAGAGAAAGAGAGAGAAAGAAATACTATCCAAAAGAAATGTGTTTTAGCCATGTTAACATCAGACAAAGTAGACTTGATGGCGAAAAGTATTATTGTGATAAAGCAAATCTTCACGTAAGAATAAACCCATAGTCACAGTGGAAGATTTAACACATTTTTTTCAATTATCAATGGGTTAGCAGACAAATAATTAGTAAGGATATAGAAGATATGAACAATAAAATGAAAAAGTAGCATCCTGCACCACCAGATTAGAGAATACTCATTCTAACTATATACACTTTAAAAAACTGAATATACAAAATTCAAAACTTGTATCAAAGAATACTATCAAGAGAGTGAAAAGAGAACCCACAGAATAGGAGATTATAACTCAAAGAATAAATATCAATGAAACTAGGGATATAAATTAATAATTTAATAAATGGCATAAACATAAGTGAAGAAGAAGGGACAAAACTTCCTTTTTCCTTGTAGAAGACTTTCAAATAATGTACGTAGATACTTGCCCCCTTAAGAGGTGGAGGTTAATTCCCATCCTATTGATTATAGACTGAACTTAACCAACTTGCTTCCAAAGAATAGAGCATAGGAAGAGAGAAACTGTGACTTTACAAAGGAGAAACCTGGAAGACACTCCCTTAACGAAGTAATCAAGGTTAACATCATCAGTGATACTCAGATTTCTGATATGAAGTGATGAGAAGGGCACTTGCTCTTGTGATATTGTTCCTCAAATCCTTAAACCCCAGTCTAATCATGCGATAACATCAGAAAAACCCAGTTGAGCAACATTCTATGAAAACACCTGATACTTTTAAAACCTACCACAGCATGGAAAAACAAGGAAAGACCAATCAACTGTCACAGATTGGAGGAGACTGGGAGACATTACAACTAAGTGTCATGTGGAAGCCTAGACTGAATTCTGAAACAGAAAAAAAGGACAGGAAAAAAAATGGTGAAATCCAAATAAAGACTTAGTTAATAGTATGGTACCTAGTTTTTTTGTTTTTGTTTTTTTAATTTTTTGTTTTGAGACAGGGTATCACTACCCTGTCACCCAGGCTGGAGTGCAATGGCTCAATCTCGGCTCACTGCAACCTCCAGCTCCTAGGCTCAAGTGATTCTCCCACCTCAGCCTTCTGAGTTGCTGGAACTACAGGTGTATGCCACCACACCTGGCTAATTTTTGTATTTTTTGTAGAGCTGGGGTTTCACCATGTTACCCAGGCTGGTCTTGAACTCCTGAGCTCAAGCAATCCTCCACCTTGGCTTCCCAAAGTGCTGGGATTATAGGCGTGAGCCACCACGCCTGGCCAATTTCTTAGTTTTGAAAAACATACTAGGCCAGGTGTGGTGGCTCACGCCTATAATCCCAGCACTTTGGGAGGCCGAGGTGGGTGGATCACAAGGTCTGGAGTTTGAGACCAGCCTGGCCAACATGGTGAAACCCCGTCTCTACTAAAAATATACAAAAGTTAGCTGGGCATGGTGGCGTGTACCTGTAATCCCAGCTACTCAAGAGGCTGAGGCAGGAGAATTGCTTGAACCAGGGAGACCGAGGTTGCATTGAGCTGAGTTTGCACCACTGCATTCCAGCCTGGGCGACAGAGCAAGACCTTGTCTCAAAAAGAAAAGAAAAGAAAAGAGGCCGGGCGCGGTGGCTCACGCCTGTAATCCCAGCACTTTGGGAGGCAGAGGCGGGCAGATCACGAGGTCAGGAGATCGAGACCATCCTGGCTAACACAGTGAAACCCCGTCCCTACTAAAAATACAAAAAATTAGCCGGGCATAGTGGCGGGCGCCTGTAGTCCCAGCTACTCGGGAGGCTGAGGCAGGTGAATGGCGTGAACCCGGGAGGCGGAGCTTGCAGTGAGCCGAGATTGCTCCACTGCATCCCAGCCTGGGCGACAGAGCAAGACTCCGTCTCAAAAAAAGAAAAAAAAGAAAAGAAAAACATACTATGGCTATGTAAGGTGTTAACATGAGGGGAAGCTGGGTGAAAAGTATGCAAGAACTGTCTTTGGAACTTTTCTGTCAATCTGAAGTTATTCCAAAATAACAAGCTTTGAAACTCAAAACAAACAAATCCCACAGAGAAAACATCAGAACCTGATGGCTTCACCAGAGAATTGTATCAAACATTTAAGGAGAAAAAAACAAAAAAAGCATTGTTACACAAATGCTTTCAAAATAGAAAGGAAGAAATAACATTTCCAAACAAATTTTATAATGCCGGAAGAAACATGACAAAAATGTTACAGAAAAGGCCACTATTCCTCATGAATATATAGACATAAAACCCAAGATACATATGTGTGTTCATATATGTATATACAAACACACACATATTTATAAATATATCTATATATATAATTTATAAATAAATATATGTAATACATCATGACTAAGTTAGGTTTACCCCAGGAATGCAATCTTGGTTTAACATTTTTGGTGCAGGAAAAGCATTAATGAAATTCAACGCCAATTTATGGTGAAAATTCTTTAAAAATTTAGAAGGCAATTCCTTCAGTTTGATCAAAGTTAGCTCCAAAAAATCTCCAGCTAATTACACACCTAATGGAGAAATACTGCATGCATTTCCCACAAGGTTGGGGATAAGACAAAGACGTCTTCTCTTATCACTTCTATTTAATGTAGTACTCATGGTCCTAGCCAGTTCAGTTAGGCAAGAAAAAGAAATGGGCATAAAGATTGGAAATAAATAAATGAAATGGTCTCTTTTCACAGGTGAAATTATTGTTTATATAGATCATTGCAGACATCTACAAAATAATTACTAGAAGTACTGAGTGAATTTAGCAAGGTCACAGGATACAGGGTTGAGACACAAAACCCAACTGTATTTCTATATTAACTGCAACAACTGGAAAAGACATTTTTTAAAAAATAGCAACAAATCACACAATTCTTAGTAATAAATGTAACAAAAGTTGTGTAAGGCTTGTATACACCAAAACCTTAAAACATTGCTGAAATTAAAGAAGATAGTTAAATGGAGACATATATGGTGCTCATAGATTGGAAAACTCAATATTTATGTCAGTTCTTCTCAAATTGACCTATTTTCAACACAATCCCAATCATAGGCTTATGTTTTTGTAGAAATTGGCAGGCTGATTTTAAAAATTTATATGGAAATGCAAGAGCCCTAGAAAAGGAAAATGTTTTCAACAAACAATAAATTACATCATTAGGGTGGGCCCCATCCAGTATGACTGGTGTCCTTATAACTAGAGGAAATTTGGACACAGAGGCATGCACACTGGGAGAACACCAAGGAAAGATGAAGGCAGAGTGATGTGCCTATAAGTCAAGGAAAGCTAAAGATTGCCAGCAAACCACTAGAACCTAGGAGACAGGCATGGACCAGATTCTCTCACAGCCTTAGAAGGAATCAACCTGCTAACACCTTAATCTTGGAGGCCTAGTCTCCAAAACTGTAAGACAATAAATTCCTGTTGTTTAAGCCAGTTTTTAGTACTTTGTTATGGTAGCCCTAGCCAACTAATGCAGATTTGGTATATGAGATACTAGGTTAGATTTGATTAAAACAAAAAGCTTCTGCTTATCCAAAAAAAAATCACTAGGGAAGTGAATAAAGCTGGGCGCGGTGGCTCACACCTGTAATCCCAAAACTTTGGGAAGCTGAGGTGGGCAGATCACCTGAGGTTAGGAGTCCGAGACCAGCCTGGCTAACATGGTGGAACCCCGTCTCTACTAAAAACACAAAAATTAGCCGGGTGTGGTGGCACGTGCCTGTAGTCCCAGCTACTCAGCAGACTGAGGCAGGAGAATCGCTTAACCTGGGAGATGGAGGTTGCAGTGAGCCAAGATCACGCCACTGCATTCCAGCCTGGATGACAGAGCGAGACTCTGTCTCAAAAAAAAAGAAAGAAAGTCAATAGACAGGCCACAGACTGGGAGAGAGTATTTGCAAACATGTCTCTGACAAAGGACTAATACCTAAGATGTATACCTTCTATAACTAGTTAATACAAAAAAAGGCACCCAATAGAAATGACCAAAATATTTGGACAGACATGTCACAAAAGAAGAAATACAGGCTGGGCGCAGTGGCTCACACCTGTAATCCCAGCACTTTGGGAGGCTGAGGTGCGAGAATCACTTGAGGCCAGGAGTTTGAGGCTGCAGTGAGCTATGATCACACCACTGCACTCCGGCCTGGGTGACAAAGTAAGATCCCATTTCTAAAAATAAAAATAAAAACAGATTTTTCATCCTTAAGTTTCTCAATGTTAAAAAAAAAAAAAGAAGATATGTAAATGGCCATAAGTAGTTGAAAAGGTGTCCAACTTATTTGTCACAATGGGAATGCAAAATAAAACCACAATTAAATACCATTACACACCCACCAGAATGGCTAAAAGTCAGAAGACCATTTACATCAAATGGTGGCAACATTGTGGAGCAACTGGAACTCTCCTACATTGTGGTAGGAATGTAAAGGGAAAAAGTCTGACAGTTCTTTTTAAAACCAGACATGTATAGTAATTCTGCTCCTAAGTATTTATGTATTTTTTATTTTTTTGAGACAGAGCTTTGATCTGTCACCAAGGCTGGAGTGCAGTAGTGCCATCTTGGCTCACTGCGACCTCCGCCTCCCAGGTTCAAGCGATTCTCCTCCCTAAGCCTCCCGAGTAGCTGGAATTACAGGCACCTGCCACCATGCTCGGCTAATTTTTATATTTTTAATAGAGATGGGGTTTCACCATGTTGCCCAGACTGGTCTTGAACTCTTGACCTCAGGTGATCCACCCACCTTGGCCTCCCTAAGTGCTGGGATTACAGGCATGAGCCACTGTGCCCGGCCTTAAGTATTTATTCAAGAGAAATGAAAACATATATTCACAAACAATTTGTACAAGAATATTCATAGTAGCTTTTATTTTCAGTAGCAAAAAAACCCCAAACAAACTGGAAACAGCCTTCGTGTCCATCAATGGGAGGATGGATAAGTGATGGCATAGTCATACAGTAGAATTCTATCCTGCAATAAAAAGGAACTGTATACAACATTATGGATGATTCTCAAACACATACTGCTAGAAAGAAGCCAAATATAAAAGAGTTCACACTGCGTGATTCTATTTATATGAAGTTCTAAAGGAAGCAAAACTAATCTATGGTAATAAAAATCAGAATAGTAGTTGCCTCTGGAGATTGGTGGGAGTGGGTATTGGCTAGGAAGAGCAGGAGGAAATTTTCTGGAGTGATGATAATGTCCTATATCATGACAGGGGTTTGAGTCACATGGATGTATACATTTGTCAAAACTCTTGAACGACATACTCATGCATTTTAGTCTATGTAACTTTGACCTTAAAAATCCACAAAAAATATTGAACTCTTTCATCCGGATAGATGGAAAAAAGAATTGAACTCTCGTTAATTAAACATGGACACCAACTTAGGATGGTTCAATTTATGATTTTTCAACTTTATGATATTGTGAAAGCAATACAACCATTCTGTTTTTCACTTTCAGGAGAGTAGTCAATAAATTACATGAGATATTCAACACTTTATTATAAAATAGGCTTTGTGTTAGGTGGTTTTGCTCAATAGGCTACGCTAAGCTGTGATGTTCAGTAGGTGTATTAAATACATTTTTCACTTAATGATATTTTCAACTTATCAGGATGTAACTACCATAAATTGAGGAGCATCTGTATATAAATGCTGAAATGTTTAAAGGTGAAGTCTACCGATGTCTTCAATTTACTCCAAAATGCATAAAAATAGACTAATGGAGCTGGGCACGGTGGCTCATGCCTATAATCTCAGCACTTTGAGAAGCTGAGGTGGGCAGATCTCTTGAGTTCAGGGGTTTGAGACCAGCCTGGCCAATAGGGTGAAACCCCATCTCTACTAAAAAAAACACAAAAATTAGCCGGGTGTGGTAGCACATGTCTGTAATTCCAGCTACTCAGGAGGCAGAGGCAGGAGAATTGCTTGAACCCGGGAGGTGGAGGTTGCAGTGAGCCAAGATAGCACCACTGCACTCCAGCCTGGGCAACAGAGTGAGACTCTATCTCAAAAAAAAAAAAAAAAAAAAAAGATTGATGGATGCATAAAGAAATGGATAGATATGTGATAAAGCCAATATGGCAAAATGTTAATTGTAGAGTTAGTTGGTGGGTATATGGTGGTTCACAGTAAAATTATTCTAACTTTTCTGTACATTAGAAAATTTTTACAGTAAAATGTTAGGGGCAAAAAAAAAAAAAAAAGACTACAGAATCTCTGAGGAGAGTAACATTTTCCAATCTTAGAAGTGATCTCGGCCAGGTGTGGTGGCTCACACCTGTAATCCCAGCACTTTGGGAGGCCAAGATGGGTGGATCACAAGGTCAGGCATTCAAGACCAGCCTGGCCAACATGGTGAAACCCCGTCTCTACTAAAAAAAAAAAAAAAGACAAAAATTAACTGGGCATGGTGGTGTGTGCCTGTAATCCTAGCTGCTCGGGAGTCTGAGGCAGGAGAATTGCTTGAACCCAGGAGGTGGAGGTTGTGGTGAGCCAAGATCGCACCACTGCACTCCAGCCTAGGCAACAGAGCAAGACTCTTGTCTCAAAAAAAGAAAAAAAAGAAGTGATCTCATCCTATACTAGTATTTCTCAAAGGGTGGTCTTTACCTCATAAAAATCCAAGAACTTAGACTCACTGAAGTTTAAAAATTGCTCTACCTGCGGACCCTGGAGAATTCCACTCCACAGCCAGGGCTTTAGCTGCCACCACTTCACTGCCCATCCAAATCCTAATCTCCCTTAAGCTCCATTCCCCTTGGGTTGGGAATTTCCACTGGCCTTACAGATATCTTAAACTCACCAGATCCCATAGGGGATTCATATTTTCCTACCCCTACTTCCCAATCTCACTTTCTTCTTCCAGCATTCTCTATTTCAGGAAAAGACATCCTTCTACGCAGCTGACCAACCCAGAGACCTGAGGTGGGAGGTTATGTGTTACCCTAGACTCCTTTCTTTTCACCTCCATTTATTTCAGGTCACAGTGGCTCACTGATTTGGCTTCCAGAACATCTATTATATCTCACTCTTTGCCCCATGGGCTGTTACTGCCTTAGTCCAGTTGTCATAATGCTTTACCTTCTGAGCCTTTTCTGTAGGAGAAGGAGCTCAAAATATTACAGGCAGCAAAAAGGGTTAAGAGATGAGGCCTTATGACAACTAGAGAGAGATTAAGTACATACCAGGTTATACAGCTGGGAGGAGCTGAAGTTGAGATTTGAACTCAGGTAGTCTGGCTCCAGAGTCAGTTTAAAACACCATTACTTGCCTGGATGCGGTGGCTCATGCCTGCAGTCCCAACAAAGGGAAGGCCAAGGTGGGAGGATCGCTTGAGCCCAGAAGTTTGAGACCAGCATGGGCAATGTAGTGAGACCCCTATTTTTCAAAAAAAGAGGAAAACACCATCACTCAGTGTAAATCTACTATATAAACAAGTGCCTTTTTATTATTAGATTTGAGGACATCTATATTTTTATTAGAGTAACACTAGCTGCTATAACAGATAAATCCCCAAGTCTCAGTGCCTTAATACAACAAAAATTTCTCATATGGCAATACTGTCTTCTGAGTGGTGATGGAGGAACCCAGGCTCCATTGTGTGACTCTGCTATCTTCTAGAGACCATTTTGTGCATTCAGCCAGATGGAGAAAGCACACAGGACTGGGTGAGGGTTTTACAGGCCAAGCCTGGGAATGGCAAAAGTTGCTTTTCATCAAGCGTACCCAGCTGTGTGCCCTAGGCAATGGAATTTGGCAAGCAAGAGTTTTTGCCAAGATATGATTGCTCATAATTCTGATTTATATATGAAAGAATATTCTATACTTCCCTTTATACTGGTTTTTTAAAAAGATCCATAACTAAACTACACAAAAATTAGAATCTCCTCCTCCCCAAGAAAGCGAGGTTAGAATACACAATTGGATAGGCATATATGTATGTATGTATGTATATGTGGAGATGTAAATAATTGAATCTAGCAGTTATTAAAATGCTATCCATAAGATTCACATCTCATTTACAAATTGGCTAAAAATCCTTTACATACTCAAAAGCAGGCAAACAAAAAAGACCCAAAAGGATACAAAAATACTTGGAGGTATCGTACATTGCTTCACATTTGACACCAGTGGCAATAAAATCAAAATTTCTAAGTATAGATTTTTAAATCTTTAAAAAAGGCAATTTAAGTTCTCTAGAAAAAAACAAAAGTTCTGCAAATCTAAAACAGGGTGCCATATGGGGCATGTCCTTCTTGGAAGTAAACATTTTAGATAAAAGTGGCATAAAATTTGCTTCAGGAAATGGCCGGGCGCAGTGGCTCACTCATGTAATCCCAGCACTTTGGGAGGCCGAGGTGGGCGGATCACGAGGTCAGGAGATCAAGACCATCCTGGCCAACATGGTGAAACCCCATCTCTACTAAAAATATAAAAAATAGCTGGGTGTGGTGGTGCATGCCTGTAATCCCAGCTACTCAGGAGGCTGAGGCACCAGAATTGCTTGAAGCCAGGAGGCAGAGGTTGCGGTGAGCCGAGATCACGCCACTGCACTCCAGCCTAGTGACAGAGCGAGACTCCATCTCAAAAAAAAAAAAAAAAATTGGCTTCAGGAAAAATGGATTTATAATAAATGTTTCCTTTTAAAATGACTTGCCTAAGAATGACCTATTAAATTTTATTTTTTAGAGACAGGATCTCACCATGTTGCCCAGGCTGGCCTTGAACTGCTGGCCTCAAGCAATCCTCCCACCTCAGCCTCTTAAGTAGCTGGCACTATCGGCATGCACCCAGCTGGGTGACTTCTTAAAGTTACCCTGTATCAACCACCCTACACCAGGATCTGTGCTAAGTGTTTCTGTGCACTATCTTATTTCAACCTCACAATCACCCTTTGAAATAAGTACTAAAGAGGTCTGAGCCTTTTAAATCATCATGGAATCTAACCTAATAGGCTGCGGTAAATAAATAAATAAATCATCACGGAATGGATATAATCAAAAGTCTAAAGCAACATCTAAAAAATGTACAATATATAACTCATTTCTATTAAATAAATTCCACTGACCTTGAGTTCAGCTACCAAAGGATAAAGAGGAATCTAGAAATAAACCCATGACAACATTTGAAAAATTGACCCGTTTTAATTATTTAAAAACAAAAAACACATCAAATTTCCTTTACCATCTACAATTCAGTTATATCCAAACACTCTAAGACCAAACAGAAGCAGGGATGACAATGAGACACTGAAGACACACGAAGGTGAATGCTGAAGACCATCAGAGTCCCAGCAGGAGGTCACGTCTTTCATTCAAACGCTCCCATGCTTTTCATTTCAGTTTGTTAAAAGAACATGTTTTACAAGAAGTTCTTTACAGTAATTTCATGCCAGACACCAGGTTTCTTCAATGGTACACAGCTCCATGAAATTTGTTTCCATCCAGTTGACAGGAATAAAAAGGAATTTTTATTTTTGTCTTTTTTTGGGCCGTAGAGACGTAAAATGGTCAGATTCCTTTAGGAATAAATGAGGAAAAGGAGAGGAAAGAAAAGATCTGGGCTGTGCTGGTGCTGGTTTCTACTCATCTTTCTGAGGGTGTGACTTCAAAAGAGTTAAATCACACTTAGGCCACTACAATGATTAGTACTAGTTATCTTTTTTTTAAGATGATAAAAAGGAAAATACCCAATGGACATAAAAACGGTCAAAGGTTTTTTTACTGCAGGTCAATTCTTCCCCCGCCCAAAAAATATACAAAATGAACATATAATTGGGATGGTAACTCTGCTGGACATTCCAATTCACTCATCTGCTTGTCCCCCACATGGGTAAGGGGAACAGGCGTTAGGTTTTATTAGTCGTGTTATAGCAGTAACCAGATGTGTTAATGGCAGCTTATTTACGGTCCATCGATCCTTTGAACAAGTATAGGAAAGCATGGCTGTCAGTCTCTGACTGCCCACATCTGAGCACATTCAGCTACCATGGAAACTACAAGGGAAGGAAAAATATATTTATTCCAAGATTTACTGGGAGTTTTAAGTGCCCTTTCTTCCACAGAGCCCCAGAGTGGTGACAAGGTGCTAGGGGCTGCTGTGTTTTCCAGCATGAGCTCCCATCCTCTGAGGGTCCTGAGAAGGATAGTGGATTGGTCCTGGAGCCCTCATGAAAGGAGGGGGTGGTCCCATTGGGTGGAACATGTGTGGCCCAAAACCTGCAGATACGAGAGAACAAATGTGTTAGGCTTGTAGTTTCCTTGATAACCTTTCAAACCTCTCAATCTTGCTAAGGTTAAAATCACCTACACATCAATCAAGGTTGACACGGGGCTTAAGCAAATGTCAGTTCCCAAAACTTGCTTCCACTTGTTATTTCCTTGGTTTTAGAAACCTTTCCCCCACAGTCCAAAAAACTCCACAGCACTCAAGTTATCGCCTAGTATGTCATCTGAGTCTCTGCTATGTATCCAACATGCCAAATCCTACCAGACAGGATTTAGTCAGGATTTGGGAGATAAGAAAGAAATCAGGCTGATGGCAAAGACTGTGTCCATCATTAACCTCAATGCTTGACACCAGGATGGAGGGTGCTCAGAAACCAGATTCTCTTCAGAGTATGGGCTCTCTGCCACAGGAGAACTGGCTACCTGTGATTTCCTTCCACTGTTAACACTGTCTACAGCAGTGCTATACAAAGTGCCAGTCCTCCACCTATTTCTGGCCACTCAAGACAAAGAGCTTGAGTCAAAATGTAAATTATATGACCAGGCACAGTTTAGTTCATCTGACAGTTTTTTTGGTAACAAGACTTTCTCGGGCCGGGCGCGGTGGCTCACGCTTGTAATCCCAGCACTTTGGGAGGCCGAGGCGGGCGGATCACGAGGTCAGGAGATCGATACCACGGTGAAACCCCGTCTCTACTAAAAATACAAAAAATTAGCCGGGCGCGGTGGCGGGCGCCTGTAGTCCCAGCTACTCGGAGAGGCTGAGGCAGGAGAATGGCGTGAACCCGGAAGGTGGAGCTTGCAGTGAGCCGAGATCGTGCCACTGCACTCCAGCCTGGGTGACAGAGCGAGACTCCGTCTCAAAAAAAAAAAAAAAAAAAAAATTTCTCAATGAAGGAAGGGGTTCACTGATTTACATTTTGGCACAAGCTCCTGATCTTGTGGCAGACAGGTGATAAACACTTTGTAAAATGACACCCACTCACAGCCCACACTGAGCAATAGTGCTCTAGGGCATCCATTAGCATTTAGTTTAGAAAAGGGAACAAATTGGTGATAGATCTTTGTAATCTAATAATCTTACTCTGATGACACATATACGCGGATCTTTAGAAAACTGGCCCCTTTCTTCTCCTTGACAGAGCAGGAGAAAAAAAAATATTGGAAATTCCAACAGATCAACTTTACTTGTAGACTTCTACAGAGCAAACTCACAGAATTTGGATGTGTTGAACGTGATGGTGAGGTTTATGAGACAGAACTTTCACAAGGATTTCTCTGGGCTAAGAAGGAAGATGGAAGTTACCTGGGGGTGGGGGTGGAGCAATGCCAGGGGGTGGTGGCAGAGCAATGTTCACCACAGCTGGAGGACCACTTGGGGGCAAGTTGAAGTAGTTGGCAGAGGCTTCTTCTTCTGCCGCAGGAGGAGGAGGAAGAGCTGGAGGAGAGAAAATAGTCAACACATAGAGGGGAGAAGAATTGTGCAACACTGTTTCTACCACCTTTACATTCTAAGAGGTCCTACTGGGAGAGTAGAGCGGTGACATGAACCAGACCTGGGTCCCATCTTCCAAAATAGGAACATCAGGGCAGATACAGCTTCTTAAGTCAGCAGGGAGTCTGCACTCACCTCCTGGCAATCCTGGAACAGGTTCTAGTTTGATCCCAGAGTCTGTAGTTCCATCTTTCTCTTTTTCTTTTCCTCTGGCTGCTTGGGATCTGGGAAACACACATGCATACAGTCGGCACTTTGGCCCACCTTACCTCACACCTCTGCTTCTTACATTCTCCTGTCCAATGGTGTTCCTTCGCTCTACCTCCTCCTCAGCACACACTCTTTTCCCGTAAATGCCACTGTGCACAGTGAACACGAGCAAAGGTTTTCACACCAGAAAAGACCTGGGTTTAAAACCTGCTAGAACTATCATAAGGACCAGAAGAGGCAACACATACGTGTTTAGCACAGTGCTTACCACATAGGGAGCGCTCCACAAAGGCAGATGCTGCTATTAGCCATCTCTTCCCTGGTTCCAAGTTGGAGACATGTTCCCCCTTTGAACTGGGTCTTTCACCTGTGTCTTCTCTTATGCAATCATCACTTTTAAACTTAAAATAGCGTTTCTTCCCTGTTTTACCTTCTCCACTGGACAATCAGCCTCTAAGGGCAGAATCTAGGTCTAATTCATTTATAAACCCTGAAATTCACCTTTCATGCCCTGGCATTATACTTGGCCTGTAATAGCTAGTCACAAAAACATGAACCTTCAAAGGAGCAGATTATACACCAACCCCCGAATACATTTCCAAAGCAGGGTTCTCCCAACATCCACAGGAATCAAGTATCACATAGAGAGTGATCTTTGAAAGATCTCTTTAAAGATCCTGTTCATTTAAGCCTGTTAACCAAAAGCCTACTAGTCTCCAGAAAATGAAATAGTTTCTTAAAAATCTAAGCAAAATGTCACTTAAAAATAGTTTAATTCTCACCTTCCCCATTTCACATTCAGTCTGCGGCCATTTACAATCAACTTATTAAAGGACTTCTCAGCAGCCACTTCTGCAGCCTGCCGTGTGGCAAACTGGATGAAAGCACACTGCTGTCTCTGCACAACAGTGATCGTCCGGATCTCTCCGAACTGGTAGAAATGATTTCTGAAGGGAAACAGGCAGAGAAAAATGAAAGTGGGAGTGAACAAAGATGTTCCCAGGAGACTGAAAATGGATTAACTTTCACTGACACACCACTAGGCAGGTGGGCCCCAAGGTTATCTGCCTAACTACCCACAGGTCTCCCCCCAATATCTTGTCCTACTGTGGGTGCTGCTGATTGAGAGAAGGAAAGAAAAATAATAAGTAAATAAAGGTTCTCAAACATCTCAGGGTTTTTTCCCATGGAGGAAAGGGGGTTCTAATAGGTTCCTTAAAGACCCTAAACCCTAGATAAGGGGTTGGCAAACTACAGCTCTCAAGGCCCATGAGCCAAGAAAGTTTAAAACAAGAATATGTGACAGAGAGTGCATGTGGCCCACAATGCCTAAAATATTCACTATCCAGCCTCTTATAGCAAAAGTCTGCCAATCCCTGGGGGTTGTCTAGCTCACTTAGATAGGGTTTAATAGAGACAGGCTACCAAGGGCAGGTTATAAACTTACAGGAGTTTCTTCTCCACTTTATCTCTTTGGAAGAGGTAATTTCCATTACTATCTGCCCAGATGTCTCATCTAGCCAAGCATAATACAAGCCAAAAATAACAAAAATTTATCAAATGCCAGTCTCTTTAAAAAGCCAACAATTTAAACCATAAGAGTTTTATCATCGCAAAGCTCTCCCTCCTCTACATAATTCATCATACTTGGATGTGTGCCACCCTTTAAAACTTGGCTGTTAGGTCAAATAGAATCCTATGTCATTATTACCATATGCCAGGATGGATAAGCACTCTTTGTGCTTTGGTTTTGAGACAGGGTCTCACTCTGTTGCTTAGGCTGGAGTGCAGTGGTGCAATCACAGCTCACTACAGCCTTCATCTCCCAAGCTCAAGCGATCCTCCTGCCTCAGCCTCCCGAACAGCTGGGACTACAGGCACATGCCACCACACCCGGCTAATTTTTTTGATTTCTTAGTAGAGATGTGGTCTCACTATGTTGCTCAGGCTGGTCTCAAACTCCTCGGCTCGAGATCCTCCCGAAGTGTTGAGATTACAGGCATGAGGTACTGTGCCCAGCCACATAAGCACATTATTACTGTGGCACTATAAAGGACAATTTTACAAAAATTCCAGTCAGCATGATACTAACAATACAGAGGCTAAAGAAAAATGTATTTTGTACAGAATGATCATTCTTGCAGTTTTTGCAAATAAATTATTCCAGGGCAGTTAAAGGCAAAAATAACTCCTTAACTTATACCCACAAACCTTAAATCTGTCTCAGTAATGGTATCACCTAGACCACCAACATATAGTGTGGTGATAGTTTTATCCTCTGGTGGGTCCAGCCGAGGCATTGTTGAAGCCCGCTTTAGAAGCTTGTCAGCTACAGGATCATTGATTCCGTAATATCGATCTTTAATATTCTGATCAGCAAGGGGGTCATCTGGATCTGTAGGCTTCTCATGTCTATGATTCAAGAAAAAAACAAGGCATAAAGGTGAAACAAAGGTGAAAAAATGGTATCTTCCAGAAGTAGCTACATATTAAAGTCGTAGATACATATTCTGAAGTGCCTTTTGAACTAGAAACTATGGTTTCTACCCAAATATAATTACCAAAATAGACCTAATACCAAGAGAATTACCGTATCACAAAAGGAATTCCTAGCCTCCCAAAAGCCATTAGGCCACCTAGGATGCCAAACTTTCCTTATAAATAAATATTCTTGACATGATCCGCCCCCTCTCGCCCCCCGGAAAGGGACACGATTACATCTCTCTAGGTCAGTGATTCTTAACACATTTGGGGTGTTGTATTCCACTGAGAATCTGATTAAAGCTATGGACCTAGCCCCAGAGAAAGCACATATATTATTTTTTAGGGGGTGGGGTTAACCAATCCCAAATTAAGAACTCCTAATCCAGATGCTTGGCAGTCTTAACAAAAACATACACACCCTTTAGAAGTCTGACCTTACTTTGACTTCAACTATACATTGAGAGTCAACTCATTTAAACCATGGCAGTGAAGATTTACTTCTCAGGCAGAAATGTTTAGGGTCAGCATCTATATTGTATGGCATAGCAATTTAGTTTCCAAGCCTCAATTGTAAGTAAAAACTACAATTTATTCATGCTCTTCTAAATTTCATAGTTCTAAGACATGAGATATACCACATTAGTTGTATGACCTTTAGATTTTAAAGCAGAAACAGTTTTAAGCTAGGACCTCCCATTTCTTAGATGAGAAATCATCTGAAAGCAAATACTGAAAATGAGGCTCAGCTCTTGCCTGTATGGACATTCCTCTCCTCTCTTACACTCTCCTTTCACCCAGAAAGAGCAAATGTGGGGTCGATTCCTTTTGTAGTAGGGTGTGGTCCGGGCCAGTTTGAGCAGCATGTCACTGGTAGATGTGGCTTTCCCCAGCATGCCAACTGGCCGTGTTCCATCAGAGTTAGAAATCTAAGTAGGGATGACAAATTCAAAAGATAAATTATACAGACTGTGTCAATTCATTAGGATTTTTATCCAAAAAGTGGCAGCATACCTCTCTCTCCATATTCTGTGTATAGTACTCTTTGTTGACATCTGACTTTGGCATGTCATCTTTAAAAGACAATCCTGCGTCACGAACCTGGATGGGCAGGCCTGGTACAAAAAAAGAGGAAAAAGACCTCAGATGTATGTTAAAACATATCCATACTAACCATGCACACAGAATACATCATCTTTCCCTTCTCCTCTTTCATATTTAGTACCAGAGACTTTACTATGTTTTTATTCAAAATCTTTAGCACCATCAGGTTACTTCTGCAACACGGCATGCTAAGAAATTGTCCAAATTCCTGAGCTGTCAGGAAATTTGATGAAATCAATGTTTTAGAAAATCTTTTAGGCTGGGTGTGGTGGCTCATGCCTGTAATCCTAGCACTTTGGAAGGCTGGAGCTGACAGATAGCTTGAGTCCAGAAGTTTGAGACCAGCCTGGTCAACATGGTGAAACCCCATTTCTACAAAAAATACAAAAATTAGCTGAGTGTGGTGGTATGCACCTGTAGTCCTAGCTACTCAGAAGGCTGAGGTGGATCACCTGAGCTTGGAAAGGTTAAGGCTGCAGTGAGCCATGACCATGCCACCGCACTCCAGCCTGGGCAACAGAGTGACACCCTGTCTCAAAAACAAAAAACAAAAAAATTATAAAAGAAAATTTTTAGAGGAACAAACTGTGCCCATGGTCATATTCAACCTGTAAACTACTCCTAGTTTTTATTACAACATGATTTATTTAAAGTAAATGTAAAAGTGGTTTCTTTCTAGGTTAGTCCTACAGATCCTCTGGATAGTCACAGTCATGTAAGGGGCAGTGTACTCTAGGACCAGACACCTCCTTAACAAACATATAAATAATATCACATAAAATGTGGCCAGGACTCTGACTAGAAGAGTAACTCTAATGAACTTAACATACATAAACTCATATATTTTTCCCTTTCCTTTAATAGTAAAAACTCTTGTTGGAAAATTATCTTTCTGAAAAAGTCACCTATGGTTAAAAAAAAAATTACTCCCAAAAGCAGTCACTCTGAAACAGTAGCAATATATCAGTTCTAACAACACAATTGAGACAAAAGTCTAAAGCACAATTAGGCTGGCTATAGTGGCTCTGGGAGGCCAAGGTGGGAGGACTGCTTGAGGCCAGGAGTTCAAAACCAGCCTGGGCAAAATAGTGACACGCACACACACGTGCACTGGGTGTGGTGGTATACCAGGAGGCAGAGGCAAGAGGATCCCTTGAGCCCAGGAGTTCGAAGTTGCAGTGAGCTGTGATCACACCACTGTACTCTAGCCTGGGTGTCAGAGTGAGACTCTAACTCAAAAAATAAAATAAAATAAAGCATAATTACCCTGTGAGCTTCTGATTGGGATGGTGGAAAAAAGCTCTGGATCAAGAAAGAAGCCTAAGGCAAATAAATTATCTATCATAGGATCAATGTCTTTTACCTCACTTGGGCTACAGAGATGAAGGTTTAGCCCACTTTTGATTAATTCCCAACTTTTCCTTAAGTTCCTACTATTGTTCAGGACTCTAGAGTGGCCAATTATAGTTCTTTTCTTGGGAAAAGCAGACCACGGCAGACATTCCAAAGTGAAATCAGAACCAGAGCTAGGGTGAGAAGTGGGAGACAAAAGACTGGCTTGTAGTTTTAGGCACCTGCACACTGTCAGATTTATTGGACAGGTCACACATACCATACTCTAGGTCTAAGAGGCAGGTCTGACAGACATTCTTCAATTTACTGCAGGTTTGGCACACTTCAGTCTTCTTGAAACGCATGCGGACTCCAGGGCACCAGCGAAACACTGTGAATGGCCTGGCACAGATCTGGAACACAAAGCAAGAGCCATAGAATGCAATGGTCCTGATCTGGGCAATCTGGAGATCTGATAACAATGGGGCATTCAAAAAAGGATCCCTGAATGAGGGTTTAGAAGAGACCTTAGCAATCATCTAGTTGATTTGATGTTTTAATACAATTTTCAGCATCCTTCTCCAGCAAAAATTCAGAGTACCAAAATGAAATAGCCAAAAGGTCAAAGATCTTCCCACCCTAGAGCTAAGCACCAATAATAATCTGAACCTTAATCTTTTTAAGGGGGAGTGGGGAGTGTCATGTAATTTTTTGAGAATCTTCTGACAAGAATGACCTTCCTCCTCAGCTAAAATGCTCATGTGGACAGTCATACACCACCTGGTATACAAACTCCTTCAATGCCCATCCACTGACACCATAAGAATCTCTACATTAGAGGGTTCATTTTCTTACCTCCCACATAAATAGTTGCCAGCCAATGAATATATCAGTAATACATAAAAAGTTGTATAGCACTGATTTTTACTGGAAGACCTCAAAACTTAGTAAACTGAAGGCTAATTTGGTAGAGAAAAGAAAAACGAAACAGAAATCATTACTCTTTAACAGACATACTTACTTTGCATTCCTTCCCATACTTTTCTTTGGTCTACAATAGAAAAAAAATAGAAAAGAACTGGAGTTACGGAAAGAAAAAAGCCAGATGTCTACTGTTTCCTTAAACATAACCCAAGAAATATGTCTGGAAATCCCTGGCATCCTAGAGAGAGAAAAACAACAACAACAACAAAAACCAAAACCCAACCTTTTTTGGGAAGAGGGTAGGGCACATACTATAACAACATATTATAAGTTATAACATCTCAAGAGTATATGGATCTGGGCTGGGTGGCAGTGGCTCATGCCTGTAATCCCAACACTTTGAGAGGCCAAGGTGGAAGGATCGCTTGAGCCCAGGAGTTCCAGACTAGGCTGGGCAACATAGTGAGACGCTGTCTCTACAGAAAAAAAAAAAAAAAAAAAAATAGAGTACATGCATCTAATTCTAGGTAAGTGAGTGTCTTTCCACAGCCACAACTCTTAGATTCATTTTTGGCTCCCAAGTTCACTCCCAAGAACTAACATTTAATGCTTTCCATAATCCCTAAATCAGGATACAGCTATGGCCCACTCACTTTACAAAGTTTAGTCAAAAGGTAGCTACTGCAGACTTGCCCTGTGCCAATGCCTGGGATATAGTAAATGTTCTGTTTAAACAGAACTATTCAAACATCGTGAACATACTAACGTATCAACACCTCTACGACTACACAATAATACAGCCCTAACCTAATTATTGTTAACTGGTTCTAATTTTACCCGTTTATAAGAAAGGGGGAATGCTTCCTTTAAAGAGATAAAGTACACTGGCCAAAAGGCATTTGACCAGGAGTCAGGGAACTTAGTTTCTAGTTCTGGTTCTCCTCCTATCATGCTGACATTCCTAGAGCCAGAATATCTGAACTTAAATCCCAGCTCCATTCCTTACTATTGTATGAAAAGACACAAACGCTCTCACCTTCTGGTCAACAGACCTATTTCCTAGGTAAATGCTCAAAAAATACTAGCTATCATTATTACCCCTACATTACAGGAGTGTTACCGGATTCATAAGTAAGAGAATACACAGGACAGTTCTTTGCAAGTCGTCCAGCACTTTGGGTTAGTAAAAGAGCATCATTTTTTCTGCTTGTCTAAGAGAAACACTTCACAGTGTGCAAGTACCGCAACACCGACAGGACATGAATAACTCGTTTCACACGCGATCACTCACCATTCGGATATATGGGTTTTCTCCAAGACATGTCTGGCACAGAATGGGGAAGTCCTGGTGAAAATGGGAAATCTGGTTGAGGACCACCCTCCGAAGACCCTGACACCTCAGTGACACTTGGGGCGGCGAGGGGGCGGGAAGCGAGGGTGGGGAACAAGGCACGGCAGGAACCCGAAGTCCATCACGACCCGATCGCGGGAGGAGGCGCTGTCTGCACTTCCGGCAGGCGGCGGGAGAAAAGAAAACCAGCTCTAATAGGCTGGAGGGGGCAGGGATGGAAAGGGTGCTGGTCCCGGGACCTGGCTAAGCCCCCTCCCTTCAAGCCCGCAGGAGGATCGCCCTCCGCCCTCCTGCTCCGGCCAAGCTAGGTCGCCGCGCTGGCTCCTCCCCGGAATTCCTTCGGCCGCGCCGCAGGCCCTGTCCTGCGAGCTTGCAAGGTGCGCGGCTTCGCCTCCTCGTTCCGTCCTCCTCCGGCAGGCACACTCACCGCATCCTCCCAGTTCTGCCTGTTGTAGGTGTTGGAACCCAGAGAGGTCGCCATCTTGAGAGCGTCCGGAGGTAGCTGTAGCTTCCGAATTGGGAGACAGGACCGCCACAATCCCGTCAAGCCCCGAGGCTAGCGCTGCGCCGGTCGGCGTCTTATTTACGCGTCCAGTGCTTCTTCCGGGGCGGGGCCTTTGCGTCATGACGTCGCCCGCTCTTGGAATTTCTGAGCTTAGCAATTGGGGTCCTGGTATAATGCACCTGGATGTTTCCTTCGAGTTTTTGCCTGCTTGGAATGAAGGGCCACACGTACAGTTGATTTATTTAAAAATTGGGCGAAAGAATAAAAGAAGACGTAATGCATCAGAGGCTGGGTTTAAAATAGCGTTCGCTACCACTGAGGCGCTTATTATGCCAAACTCTGGGCGAACGTCTTGTGGTTCCAGTGTATCATTTATTCTCATAACCTGTCTGTAGGGTTGCCAGATTCCAATTCTCTCTTTCTCTCTCTCTCTCTCTCTCTCTCTCTCACACACACACACGCACGAATTACAGACCGTTTCAAGTTGAATTTCAGATTAACCGCGAATCTCTTAATTATAAATATATTTGGTACCTACTTGTGCTAAAGTAGGATTCGTGGTTGATCTGAAATTCACATCACTTAACCAATCGTCCTGTATTTTATCTGGTAACTCTACCCTGTAGGCAAGTATGATGATCCCTCTTTTATAGAAAATAAAACAGGTTTAGAGAGATTAACCTAATCTCTCCTGATTTAGCTCCTGGTTGTGGAGCTAAAAAGTGGTGAAGCCACAAATTCACTAGTGCTGTTTCATTTCCAGCTTCTGAAATGACAAGGGTCTTATGAATCAACATATGCATTATTTGATTTTTGGAATAACTCATAACCACTCCGCCAATATTTTATGAGTTTCAAGCCATTCTGGTACCACTTTCATACTTACCGTGTCATCAAGCTACCTAACACATTTATTGAACTCACCTCATTAAAAAAAAAAGGTTGATTTAAAGTATAATTTACATAAAGTTTTATCCTTTTTAGTTTTGGATTTTGTACATACATTCACTACAGTCAAATATGGAATTGTCTGTCATCCCCAAAGTTCCCTTGTTTCTGTAGTTAGTCCACTTATCCCATACTCAAACCATGGCAATCACTAATTTGTGTTCTGTCCCTAGTTTTGCCTTTTCCAGAATGTCATATAAATGGAATCCTATATATCCTTTTGGATCTGATTTTTTTTCACTTAGTATTTTGTAGTTGAGATTCATTCATATTATTACATGTATCAATAATTTCTTCCTTTGCATTACTGAGTAGAATTTCATTGTATGGATATATCATACAATTCACTTGCCAGTTGCTGGACATTTGGGTTGTTCCCAGATTTTAGTGAATATAAATAAAACCATTATAAACATTCACATACAGATCGTTGTATGGACATTGGTTTTCATTTTGCTTGTGTAAATACCTTAGAGTGAGATTATTTGATCATATGGTAAGTATATCTTTTCCTTTATAAGAAAGTCCTTGGGTTTATCTGAGCTTCTTGGATCTGTGATTTGTTGTCTTTTATTATATTTGGAAAATTCTCAACTATCATCTCTTCAGACAGTCTTCTGCCTGGTTTCTACATCTGTGACTCCAATTTCACATGTCTTGTAAGGAGTGCAAGGTCAGAAATAACAGAGTCCACATACATTTGTGTTTTTCCACAATGCTAGACTTTTACTGATGCTATTTCAATCACAAAAGCCACGAACTACATGGAGTTTCCAAGAAAGCAATTCTCCTTAGTACTTCCCACTCACTCAGCACTCAGTCTTGGACACACAGGCTCAAGGCACTCCACAGGTCAATCAATATTGCAAATCATGCATAATTGTATACTTAATCAACATATGTATTATAGAGTGAACATTCCACAAACAAAATAACATTTAACATTAAGAGAAAAAGGATAGGAACCCTTTCTCCTTTAAGTTTGGAGCCCTCAGAATCATCTCCTTTCCGTCCTTTTTCCTTCTTTACTCCCCCAATTTTTTTAATCTTTGTGGGACATGACTTCTAGGAATGAGCCTTCCTAGCAACATGGGACCTGAATTTCCTGGAATAAACCATCCTAGCGACAAGAAACCAGCTCAAAAAAGGAGGAAAAAGCAACCTGAGGCCAGGAACACATATTCCTTTTAAAATGCTTTCTCCAAAAGATTTTAAAGAAAAAAAGGGGGAAATGTGAAAGGAAATTAAATCTTGGGACCCCAAACTCATTAAGCCAAAGGGAAAAGTCAAGCTGGGAAGTGGGTCACACAAACCTGCCTCCCGCTTTTGGTTCCTAAATAAGATGGCTAGAAGACGGAAAGCTACATGCCTCTCCCATATTTTGCCCACAAGGAAATTCCTAGTGAGGAATTTTACTTCCCTAGAAAGGAAAAAAGAGAAGAAAAAATATATATAGGGACTAGGCCAGATTTATAGCAACAAAAGGAAAGCAAACCTGGAAGCTGGGTCAGGCTTTATTATATGTATATTACTGCCTCCTCAATTAAAGCAATTCTCTGGGCAATCATTAGCTTGGCCCTTTCGGTTGCACATTGACTTATTTGCAAACACATACTATAACAACATTGTAAGCAGAAACAGGACAGAACATAAATTATTCCTCCTATTATAAGCAATAGCTTCTGCCACTAAATTCCCCAGGATCCAAACCAACCACTCAAGCAATGGATTAGTAAGGGTTTTGGATCTGACAGTTGATTATCTGGGTTGTCATATCAGTCATTAAGTCAGGTTATGTTCTTTGATTCATCTGGAATATACACACAACATTCAGTTTTTATGGTGGCACAGGTTCCCCTTGTGCTGCTGTGAGTATATCTAAAGCCACATAGTTTTGCAACACAGCTTTCCTCATAAGCATGACCTCATTGCTTAGCAAAGAGGTACTCATGCAGGTACCATTTAGGGCCTTTGGGTATAATTCGTTAAGGCCTCCATATGCCATATAACATCTTCGATACCTATCTGTGGTACAAAGATTGAAGCTAAGTGATCATACCACTGTAATGCCAAACATGTCCAATGAGATTGTAAATGAAAAAGGTTTGCTGGTTTTGGAAGGGTCTGAATTACTGGGCAACATATGGGGGAGACATGTAGCTTTCTATCTTGTAGCCATCTTATTTAGGAACCAAAAGCGGGAGGGCAGGTTTGTGTGACCCAGTTCCCAGCTCGACTTTGCCCTTTGGCTTAACGAGTTTGGGGTCCCAAGATTTAATTTCCTTTCACAATATATATTATCCATATTTTCTTTCTCTTTTTTTTCAAGATAGGGGTCTCACTTTGTCACCCAGGCATGATCATAGCTCACTGTTACCTGGAATTCTGGGGTTCAAGGGATCCTCCAGCCTTAGCCTCCCAAGTAGCTGGGACTATAGAAGCAGGCCACGGTGCCCAGCTAATTTTTAACTTTTTTGTAGAGACAGGGTCTCGCCATGTTGCCCAAGCTGGTCTCGGAACTCCTGGGCTCAAGTGATTCTCCAGCCTTGGCCTCCCAAAGTGCTTGGATTACAAGTGTGAGCCATGGCACCTGGCTCCATATTTTCCACTAGATTTTTTAACATTGTAGGGGCCAACAGAAAAGTTCCCCTTTGCCCTGTTAAGAGTCACTGAAAATTAACTAGCAAAAGGCAGATTAATAGGAGAAAAGGCATACAAATTTATTTGATCATAGTTTTATGTGACATAGGAGCCTTCAGAATGAAGACCCAAATGGGAAATTGTCCATTTATATGCTTAGGTTCAACAAAGTATGGACAGCTATGTAGAAATAGGATTGGACAAGAAGGGTACTGATTTAGTGCTAATAGACTGAGTGGGGAAACCCAGCGAGGCCTGTCTGTTTAGATTCTTGGCCTCTCTCGGCAGCATTCCTTCCTTCTGGGTATGGACAGGACCCTCTTTGGAATGGGGGTCTTATGACCTACAATCTAAAACAAGGTAGCTCAGATAATTTCTTCAGAGACAGAAAAGCAAGGGGGAAGTTAGAGTAGTTTTTTTTTGTTTTTTGAGACAGAGTCTTGCTCTGTCGCCCAGGCTGGAGTGCAATGGTGCGATCTCGGCTCACTGCAACCTCCGCCTCCCAAGTTCAAGCAATTCTCCTGCCTCACCCTCCTGAGTAGCAGGGATTACAGGCGTGCACCAGCATGCCTGGCTAATTTTTGTATTTTTAGTAGAGACAGGGTTTCAACATGTTGGTCAGGCTGGTCTCGAACTCCTGACTTTGTGATCCGCCTGCCTCTGCCTCCCAAAGTGCCGGGATTACATGCGTAAGCCACCGCACCCAGCCTAGAGTAGTATTTTTACATTTTATGGCTGGCTTTGGGGAAAAGGGGTTCTCTCTATGACCCACCTTGAGGAAAAGGGATTCAGTGTCTGTGGCTAGGCTTGGGGAAGAATGAAGGGCCAGAGACAGGAAGGCAGAAGGTCAGAGAGAAACTTGTGCTTCTGAGGCTGCTTCAGAGCCTTAATTTGGGGTATCATTTTCTGAGCCCCAACATCTTAAAGTCTCTGTCCGTTAGTTCAAACATCTGGGTCATTTCCATATATAGTCCTATAGATTGCTTTGTCTGTGAGGAATGTGTTATTTTTGCTTTTTTGTGTGTCTCAATTCTTTATTGAATGCCAGTCATTGCTTACGTATTTTCATTTCATTTTTTTGAGACAGGGTCTCACTTTCTCGCCCAGGCTGGAGTGCAGTGGTGCAGTCTCAGCTCACTGCAACCTCTGCCTCCTGGGTTCAAGCGATTCTCGTGCCTCAGCCTCCTGAGTAGCTGGGACGACAGGCCTGCACCACTACACCTGGCTAATTTTTGTACTTTAAGTAGAGATGGGGTTTCACCATGTTGGCCAGGCTGGTCTTGAACTCTTGGCTTCAAGTGATCTGCCTGCTTCGGCCTCCCAACGTGCTGGGATTACAGGAGTGAGCCACTATGCCCGGCCAAGTCATTGCTTATATTAACAGAAGAGAATGAGGTAAATCATATTAATGCTCGGAAATGAGCAAGTGTGTTCTGTTAGACTGTCTGCATGGGGTTTGGTCAATCTGGTCAGGAATCAAGCTGGGCTTGGGTTGTTTTTTTGTTTTTGTTTTTGAGACGGAGTTTCGCATTTGTTGCCTACACTGGAGTGCAATGGTGCGATCTTGGCTCACCACAACCTCCAGCTCCCAGGTTCAAGCGATTCTCCTGCCTCAGCCTCCTGAATAGCTGGGATTACAGGCATGCGACACCACACCCGACTAATTTTGTATTTTTAGTAGACATGGGGTTTCTCCATGTTGGTCAGACTGGTCTCAAACTCCTGACCTCAGGTGATCCGCCTGCCTCAGCCTCCCAAAGTGCTGAGATTACAGGCGTGAGCCACCGCGCCTGACCTGGGCTTGGGTCTTATTGCTATGGTTGCTTTCAACGTACCACAGATTTCACCTACTCTAGCATTATTCTATACTGTAGGTTGGGGCTGAAGAACTCAAGTGTTCATGCTTCATCCTCAGCTTACAGCTGTCCTGCCTACCTGCACAGTGGTGACTAACTTTCCAGGCCTCTGCCCATCCCCTAGAAATGGATGCTTGTTACTAGCTGCTTGGTAGGCTGGTAGCGGGGTAGAAGTAAAGGGGTTCTCTGTTGTTCTAATTCAATTCAGCCTCAGTCTTCAGCAGGCCCTATGTGTGGGCCTTAGGAATAGACCTTCTCTCAGCATTCTTGCCCCCCAAAACTGGGCAAGATCATTAAATGAGTGTAAAGAGGAAAGAAGTGTGAGAAATGAGATTTGGTATACTGCAAGGTTGGGACGATGGGAAAGAACTAGCAAAGAATATGGAAGAAAACTTTCTAGCAGGGTAGACAGAAAATTGTTAGTGAACTAAACTGGGGTCTGCTCACCCAGTGCCGCAAAGCCATTGACATCAGGCTAGTAGCAACAGAAAGTGAGGCATTTTATTACAGGGCACCATGCGAGGAGAATTGCACAGATCATGCTTAAGACCCGAACTCCCAGATGGCTTAAAGGTACGGGTTTTTAAAGGCAGGGAAAGAGAGGTTACAGGCAAAGTCATAAATCAATACATACAGGCTATACATTGGTTTGACCTAAAAAGGTGGGACATCTCAAAGCTGGGATGGGGGTGGACTTAAAGGTCATAGGTGGTTTCAAAGATTTTTTGATTTATGATTAAGGCGGTGAAGCTGTCTAAACTTGGGATCCACAGGAAAGAATGTTAGCTCTGGCTGGTGGACATGACTTCCTCCAGGCCCCTCAGGAAGCAACTTAGAACAATGAATAGTGGTCAGAGTTCAGTTCTCAGTTTCCCCTTATCTGAGGTTTAAATCTGTTTGGTGAGAGTCCAGGTTTCTGAAAAGTTGGGGACATATATGTCACCCTTAGTTTCTATAGGGAACAAAACATCTCACTCTGACTTCCTTGGCTATTGTGTTCAGCTACTTCTTGCTTATCAAGTTTCTCATTAACTTCTCTGGGCTAGCTAGGTGCCTACAATTCCCTTGAGGGAACTCAATATTTCCCTTTATTTGCATGTGTGGAGGGGCCCACAAGCCTCCTAAAAGGGGGTCCCTGCTCTGCCTTAAAACCAGGAGTGTTGTGTTCTGGAAACCAAGCAAAGCCTTTCAAGAAGGGAGAGATAAACTGTCAGATCTACTGAAAAATTGCATAGTTAAGGACTGAGAACTGACCCTGTATTTAAGTGTGATGATTGCTGGTGACCTTGACAAGAGCAGTTTTGACCAAGTGGTGGCGGTGAGAGTCTAACTGGAATGGGTTCAGGTGAGAATGGAAGAATTGGAAGGTTGAATTAGGGTGCTTTTCTTCTTTTTTCTCTGGAGACGGAGTCTCGCTCTGTTGCCCAGGCTGGAGTGCCGTGGTGTGATCTCGGCTCACTGCAAGCTCCGCCTCCCGGGTTCACGCCATTCTCCTGCCTCAGCCTCGAGAGTAGCTGGGACTAAAGGCACCCACCACCACGCCCGGCTAATTTTTAAAATTATTTTTAGTAGAGATGGGGTTTCACCGTGTTAGCCAGGATGGTCTCAATCTCCTGACCTCGTGATCTGCCCGCCTCGGCCTCCCAAAGTGCTGGGATTACAGGGGTGAGCTACTGCACCCAGCCGTTTTTGTTTTTTAAAAAACTTTTACTTAAACAGAGACAAGGTCTTGTTACGTTGTCCAGTCTTGTCTCAAACCCCTGGCCTCAAATGATCCTCTCACCTCGGCCTCCTAAAGCACTGGGATTACAGGTGTCAGCCACCATGCCCAGTCAGAGTTAGAGGAGTTTTGCTGTAAAGGGAGTGGAGAAATGGAGTGGCAGCTGAAGAGGAGAGTGAGGCCAATTTCTCTTTTAAGATGAGAGAAATCACACGCTGATGGAAAAGGAAGAGGAGAGCTGCCGATGCTATCTGTGAATAGGTAAGAGGATGAGCTTGAGTGTTAAGAGGTGGGGCTGGGTTCAGACAGGAAGAGTATGAATAATTCACCTAAGAGGAGGGAAGGAAGAGTTATGAAGGTACAGATGAAGGTGGATGAGTGGCCACTGGTGGAGTCAGACCACTGTGTATATTGCAAAGGCTATCTTTAGAAGCAATGACCCAGGATAAAAACTGGGAGGCCGAGGCGGGCGGATCACGAGGTCAGGAGATCGAGACCACGGTGAAACCCCGTCTCTACTAAAAATACAAAAAAATTAGCCGGGCATGGTGGCGGGCGCCTGTAGTCCCAGCTACTCAGAGAGGCTGAGGCAGGAGAATGGCATGAACCCGAGAGGAGGCGGAGCTTGCAGTGAGCCGAGATTGCGCCACTGCACTCCAGCCTGGGCGACAGAGCGAGACTCCGTCTCAAAAAACAAAACAAAACAAAACAAAACTGGTAGAGGTCTAACGACATTTATATAATGGTTCTGCGAATATGTATATAAGAAGCTCAAAGCAACATCTACTTATATATTATGGTGAACTAACCTGCTAAGAGATTTTAGATTACTTCATTTAAGGAATGGAAGGGAGCATGACCCGCCAACTCTCTTAACTCCACACCTGTCTTGGCTCTGAGCTATGCTACTCAGTATCTACATGACAGCAAACAAAAGACACGCTCAAGCTTTGTCTGCTTTATTTCACTACATTAAGTTAAGCAATAAGGCAAAACAGTAACCTGTCATTCATAAAGATCAAGGAGTACCTCTCTGTCCCAAAAGGGACCAAAAAGGATGTTTCTTCACAAATATGCATGACACTTAGCTCATTATGCTGATAAGCACTTCAAACAAAAGAAAAGGTCAGTAGGTGAATCAAGTAACAAATCCAAATTAACTTAGCCTAAGTTTCCAAAACTGTAGTTTCAAGTGCTAATAGGATCTAACTTTCTTGTGGTGGTGCATACTGACTAGCATTAAAATTTTTGCACCTCATCTAATATAAAAAAGGCAACAAATACAATTCCTAATTCACCAGCTGCAGGTGTTGAATCATTTCTACGAACACACAGAATACTAGCTTGCACTAAAACCTATCTTGAGGAAACATTAAACCAATGGCTCTATTATTCTGCAAGTTAATTCGGCTTCTGAAGAAAAAAGTTTACAATCAAAGTGTTTTGTGTTTCTGTATATGGGAATGATGAGACCCATACTTCAACATTATTACTTTGGGGAATAAATACCAGCTACCTGCCATAAATGCACGACATGTGTGTAGTCTATGCAAACGTGTAAACATATGAAGCTATTCTCTACTCTATGCCCATTTCCTCCACTGGCAAATAGGGAGCAGTGATTTCACAGTAGGCTCTAGCAGGTAGTGAAATAAAAATTTGAGACTCTGTGGGGTCACAAAAAAATGAAACTCTTTCTATAGTCTGCAAATTTGTAATTACCCATCCCCCTGCTCCAACTCCTAAGAGGCTAAACCTTATTATTACCATAACGTTAGAGATGAGTATTTTCCTTCTTACACTGTATCACATATATTACTCTGTGGGACTGTTTCATAAAATTGGCTTGACCTTTGTACAATTAGTACAATTTAGTGTCTTTTAAAAGCTTCCTAAATATTTAAAACATTTTCAAGGAAAGCTTACAAGGACTATGCCCCATCTGTATTCTACATTATAATGTATCTTTAATTTTTTAAGACTTAAAACAAGACCAAGGTAAACAAAAAATCTGTATTTTCCTCAAGTCTCTTGGCCACTTAACTAACAATACTTTTACAGAAAACACGGTGCAGCTGGTGGTCTACTTTGTCAAGTTTCATTTTAGAAAACATCATAGAAATTAAGGTTAGCAACCCAACTCCAGGATACCAAGTGAAAACAGCAAGTCTGCTGTTAGGCCAGAATTGTGGGCTACTTGCTGAACTATTTTATGGTTTACAATCAAAATGGTCTTATTTGACTCACCACATGACAAAAGTCTTAAACTTAGTAAGGGGGAAAGTTCTTAATATCCAGTTTTGGATTCAAGAGATTATAATAGTTAATTTCCCCTTCAAATCAATGGAAAGAATGCTAGTTGAGAATATGCTAAAAATCTAACCTTTAAAATGTTTTCTGCATTCCAGAAATGAACCTGTCCACTCAGGTTTTCTTTGGGTTGTTTTCCAGGTCCCAAACAGAACAACTTAACCAAGTTAAAGAGGCAGAACAGGGAAGGGGTAGGAAGTAAGACAAATAAAGATTGCCCCCCTGTGGCAGCATTAATCCCTGGGTATTGTGGCAATATTGAAAACGAATGGAATTTGCTACCCCCTGACATGACATGTAATTGCTTGCTTCTCAAATTCTTCTTAAAAGATCCATATTTTACTGGGAAAAAAATTAAGAACAACTAATACGTGTCCTGTATTCACTTAGAAAAAGAGGGCAAATGAGAGTGCCTTAACAACTTCATAGGTTTTTCCAATCATCACAATACTAAAGATAATGTGACAATTCAATTTTTCAGTTATATGGAAATCTATGGCAAAATGGCAGCCATTATGGCAAGTGAAGGGATATATTTTAGACTGTTAGATGATATTTAATGGAATGCAGAAAGCAGTTGGTACATTGTGACCAATGCTGGATCATTAACAGCAGGTCTACCTTTGGGTTATCATTTAAGTTTCATCTGTGACATTGTGATCCTTAGTGAGATCAGATCAAGAGACAGTACAGTCAGAGTTTCTCAGGTGGTAAATACAATGCCATTCCAAGGAACACCCATCCCCTTTCCTAGGATGGAATTATGCTGCTGTTACTCAACGTGCAGGGCTCAGTGAGGGAGACACAGACTTACTGGTGTCAACAGGGGTTAGAGCAAGAGCAACAGCAGCTACCCTGTGTTCCCAATGCCTTGCCTATGCTCCCACTTTCTTAGCAATAGAATTCCGTAGTGCATGGGTACATCGTTATAAACAAGGCCTAATGAAGCAGCAGCTTCCACATTTTAACGCAGGTTTATGTTGATACTGTCCTTTGGGATCTGCCCTCCAATGGAACCTTTTAAGGAAGAAGCGGGCCCAAGCTAAGTTCCACATGCTGGGTGAGCCAGATGACTTCTGTTCCCTGGTCACTTTCTTCAATGGGGCGAATGGGGGCTGCCAGGTTTTTAAAATCATGCTTCATCTTGAAGCACACGGTCACTTCACCCTCCTCACGCTGTGGTGTAACTTTGATGAAAATACCCACTTTGTTGGCCTTTCTGAAGGCTATAATGCTACGGAAAGAAAAAAAAAAGCAAGTATTAGGTAGATAAAAAAATGAGCCAAACCACTAAGACTTACAGTAAAAGTCTTTCACCTTATTCTTTCCTTCAGTACACACAGAAACCTATAAACACTTTGTTCTCAACCTACCAAGTATTTTTTTGTTTTGTTTTGAGACACAGTCTCGCTCTGTCGCCCAGGCTGGAGTGCAATGGCTCCATCTTGGGTCACTGCAACCTCTGTTTCACAGGCTCAAGTAATTCTCCCATCTCAACCTCCCGAGTAGCTGGGACTACAGGCATGCACCACGACACCTGGCTAGCTTTATCTATTAATATGTATATTTTTTGGTGGAGATGGGGTTTTGCCGTGTTGCCCAGGCTGGTCTCGAACACCAGGGCTCAAGTGATCTGCTTGCCTTGGCCTCCCAAAGTGCTGGGATTACAGGCATAAGCCAACCCGTCGGCCATATATTTTTCTATGAGCTTATACTTTTCTGCTTTTCTAACCAATACAGATGGTACACACTATTCCATAACTTGCTTTTTTTTAACTCTGTTTATCACAAACACCTTTTGATGCTGGTATATACAGACCATCTACCTTCTATGTAATGGTTGCATAGTATTCAATTATGTGTTTACCATAATTGGCATATACTGAGGTTGCTGCCAATTTTTCTCTATTATAAACAATGGTGCTGCAAACATCCCTTTATATTTACCTCTGTGCAAATGTGGTAATATTTCTATAGAACATAGACTCATACCGTGGAAAGTTATTTTTTTATTTTTTATTTTATTTTTTTGAGACGGAGTCTCGCTCTGTCACCCAGGCTGGAGTGCAGTGGCACGATCTCGGCTCACCGCAACCTCCGCCTCCTGGGTTCCAGCGATTCTCCTGCCTCGGCCTCCTGAGTAGCTGGGATTACAGGCGCACACCACCACGCCCGGCTGATTTTTGTAATTTTAGTAGAGATGGGGTTTCACCATATTGGTCAGGCTGGTCTCGAACTCCTGATCTCAGGTGATCCACCCGCCTCGGCCTCCCAAAGTGCTGGGATCATGGGATCACAGGCGTGAGTCACTGCACCTGGCCTTATTTTTATTTTTTAGAGACAAGGTTTTGCTCTGTTACCCAGGCTGGAGAGCAGTGGCACGATCACAGTTCATGGTAGCCTTGACCTCCTAAGCTCAAACGATCCTTCTGCCTCGGCTTCCCAAAGTGCTGGGATTACAGGCATGAGCCACCATGCCTGGCCATACTTTGTGAAGTTTTACTAACTCAGTGCTTTAAGGGGAATTTTGGAACACCATAAATCAAGAGCGTTTTTGTAAATAACTTATGTAATTAGGAATTTTAGCACAAAAATGTCTCTTCATTGCGGTTTCCATTTCAATTTCCCCTCATTTGTGCATAAAGTTTGTACTTTAATAACTTAGTTTCAGGCCGGGCGCGGTGGCTCACGCTTGTAATCCCAGCACTTTGGGAGGCCGAGGTGGGCGGATCACGAGGTCAGGAGATCGAGACCACGGTGAAACCCCGTCTCTACTAAAAAATACAAAAAATTAGCCGGGCGCGGTGGCGGGCGCCTGTAGTCCCAGCTACTCGGAGGCTGAGGCAGGAGAATGGCGTGAACCCGGGAGGCGGAGCTTGCAGTGAGCCGAGATTGCGCCACTGCACTCCAGCCCGGGCGACAGAGCGAGACTCTGTCTCAAAAAAAAAAAAAAAAAAAAAAAAATAATAACTTAGTTTCTGAAAGTAAAAGGGCAATGAAATAAACAGAATTTGTCTACTATCCAAATGACATTCAGTTACTCTAAGAAAGGTTATTGGGATTACATATTTACATATTTATACAGTGTTAGTTTCCAGAAATCTGAAAGCTCCATTAAATCTAATAATGTAAAATATAATTAATTCGGTTTTTAATTACTCTATCATGTAATCAGGCTGAAATTTGATATCTCAGACAATCATTCCAGAAGTATATCTTGGCTTAACAAATTTCTGTACCTAATTAATTTGAGGACCCACATAAAGCAAGGATTTGAGAGAACACATTTTGTACTGTACAACTCAGTACATTTTGTATTACAGTAACTAACCAAACCTTTGATTTGTATGAGTCATGTAAAAAATAATTCAAACAGTTAAAAATGGTAAAAAGGAAAATGTCAGTCTTTCTTTCTATCCTTAATTTCCCAGGCAATCACTGATACCTGGGAAGATTTTCCAAACCAAATTTGGATTTCTGGTCCCTAGCTAGACTTGCTAAAAAAAATCCTCTGGGGTTGGGGTCTGGAATGCTATTGAACAACAAAACAAAACAACACCTGACCTGGTGCTTTCTGAAGTTAACCCACGTTTGGTAATCACTAAACTAATCTCACCTTTGCCTTCACTTTATTTTTCTTTTCTTTTCTTTTTTTTTGAGACGGTGTCTTGCTCTGTTGCCCAGGCTGGAGTGTACTGGCGTGATCTGCAGTCAATGCAACCCCTGCCCCTAGGGTTCAAGCGGTTCTCCCATCTCAGCCTCCCGAGAAGCTGGGATTACAGGCACGTGCCACCACGCCTGGCTAATTTTTTTATTTTTAGTAGAGACAGGATTTCGCCATGTTGGCCAGGCTGGTCTCGAACTCCTGACCTCAAGTGATCTGCCTGCCTCAGTCTCCCAAAGTGCTGGGATTACAGGCATAAGCCACCGCACCTGGCTTCACTTTATTTTTCTAACCCACCTTATGTTATCTCTTCTCTCTAATATCTTGTTGAGAAAGCTTTTGATCATTCTGTCAAAAAACGGTAAATGGGTCGGGCATGGTGGCACACGCCTGTAATCCCAGCACTTTGGGAGACCAAGGCAGGTGGATCACTTTAGGTCAGGAGTTCAAGACCAGCCTGGGCAACATGGCAAAACCCCATCTCTACTAAAAATACAAAAATTGGCCAGGCGTGGTGGTGCTTGCCTGTAATCCAAGCTCCTCAGGAAGCTGAGGCAGGAGAATTGCTTGAACTCGGGAGGTGGAGGTTGCAGTGAGCAGGAGATCACGCCATTGCACTCCAGCCTGGGTGACAGAGACTCCTTCTCAAAAAACAAAACAAAGACCGTGAATGTTCCCTGTGCCAGTTTATTAAGCTATTATTTTTCAGCTCCAAGTGCACCTCTCTCAGTTTTGCTTTGTGACACGGGATTCTGCTCAGACCATATCTGCTGGATCGGCTGGCTCTTTGTCAGGTTCTGTCAGTAGCAGGCTCTAACGGGAGACTAGAAGTCTGGAGGAAGAAGGGTCTTGCTCTTCCTTTAGAGATTCCTGTTTGCTTGTGGTCCCTGTTCCCTGTGGCCATCACTCCAAAAATGGTTTTTTTTTTTTTTTTTGAGACAGGGTATCACTCTGTTGCCCAGGCTGGAGTGCAGTGGCACAATCACGGCTCACTGCCGCCTCAGCCTCCTGGGCTCAACTGATTCTCCCACCCTGGTATCCTGAGTAGCTGGGACTACAAGCATGCGCTGCTACACCTGGCTATTTTTAAAAATTTTTGTAGAGATGGGGTCTTACTATATTCCTAGGTTGGTTTCAAATTCCAGTGAAGCAATCCTCCTGCCTCAGCCTCCCAAAGTGTTGAGAATACAGGGGTGAGCCACCATGCCCAGCCCAGCAATGTTTCTTTACCCAGGAGGAAGTGGCAATAAGCAGTGGAAGTTTTCCAATTCTTGTATAATCATGCCACCCCTCCTTTGCCATCACGAGATGCCAGACCACGCAAGCAGTGTTCCCCTTCAGCTCACTGGAGGCCTGAGTTTCAGCTACATGGAGCTCTTTCTTTAAGTTCTAAATTTTAATAATTCTAACTATTTCCCTTTGTTCCCTCCACCTGAGGGGTGGTAGCTGGCTCATCAAATAGCTATCTTTGAAATTTTATGCCCATGAAGTAGCATAAAATTGCTACTTTAGTGTTCTTTTTCACTTTTTAAGTTACACAAGTGAACAATTATTTATGTTAAATTCTCTGTTCAAATCATTGAAATCATTCAGTTTACAGACTGAACTCTCTGATGGTCACAGTCCCCAGTTACTGGAAGGTTTGGTTCTTTTCAGTTATTAGGTATGAGAGAGTAAAATCTATTAATTACTCCAAGGGGGTGGGGGTGGGGAACAAACCCAATGATAAATCTATAGGGACAGAATATTGTATCCTGTCCACAACCATTAAAATCATATAATTAAAATTTTTTTTATTAATATGGGAAAATATATTCAAGTGAAAAAGGCTAAAAAACTATTTATAGAATGATCCCAATGAGGTGAGAAATACTTGGAAGGACAAATGTCAAAATGCTAATGGTGTTTATCTCTGGTGGTGGGATAATTTTATTTTCTTCTTCATGGTCTTATATATATTTCCCCAATTTTCTACAATAATTATTTCTAGAAACAGGAAGAAAAAAGTTATTTTAAAAAATCCAGACAGGAAAACTGGATATAAGTGGGCATTCTGTTATCAGCCAATTGTGGTATGGGGATCACAAAAAGATCACTCACTCGGGATCATCCTGAAAGTCTTGAGGTTCTGCCAACTCATCATACTCTGCTGCTGCATCCTTGCCAGCTAAAACGAGCTCTTTGGGAGGCACCACCACCTGGAGAGCAACACAGAGAGACCTGCCTGAGAAGGGACCAGTGTGACAGAATATAGCAAAGTATGACATTGATTTAAACAAATGGAAGCACACAGCAAGTTTCAGGAAACATATATACTACTTCTATGGAGTTTATAAGAACAAAGGTTTTAAGAGAAAGCTAAGTGGGTACTTACTTCATGGGGTCTGCAAGGAGGAACTGGGGAGAACATGGGGGCTTCAATTGTCTTTAATGTTTTATTTTATTTATTTATTTTTTTGAGACGGAGTCTCACTCTGTCGCCCAGGCTAGAGTGCAAATAGCATGATCTCGGCTCACTGCAACCTCTGCCTCCTGGGTTCAAGCGATTCTCCTGCCTCAGCCTCCCGAGTAGCTAGGACTACAGGCGCCCACGACGCCTGGCTAATTTTTTGCATTTGTAGTAGAGACGGGGTTTCACCATATTGGCCAGGCTGGTTTTGAACTCCTGCCCTCATGATCCACTTGCCTCGGCCTCCCAAACTGCTGGAATTACAGGCGTGAACCACCGCGCCCAGCCCTAATGTTTAATTTCTTAAGGGGATGGGGAGAAATGGGTACTTGCCTATTATTATTCTGTTTTTTTTTGATACATCTGAAACGTCCGTCATTAAGAACAACACAAAGGAGAAACACTGGTTCCAACACAATGTTTTTTGACATGGTACCAGCTGTTTCCTGGTACCTGATACATAAACTCACATGAGATACTGGGTGATTATGGTCATGGAAAACAATTAGCATTCTTCAGACTTATGTTGTAATTAGGCCTCAACTTTGCTCTATCGGAGGTTAACAGTTAACAGTGTCAATCAAATTTCTAATTATAGATACAAATGTGGGAGGGGAGGTATAAAGAGAGCTTTATAAAGATATGCTGTGCTTATGCATCAGGTACTTATTTCCGTCTGTCTTAACTGGAGCTGCTTATTAGTGTTAATAAAAAAAGGAGCAGCAGGGCACAGTGGCTCAGACCTGTAATCCCAGCACTTTGGGAGGCCGAGGAAGGTGGATCACGAGGTCAAGTGATTGAGATCATCCTGGCCAACATGGTGAAACCCCGTCTCTACTAAAATACAAAAAATTAGCCGGGCATGATGGCAGGCACCTGTGATCCCAGCTACTTGGGAGGCTGAGGTAGGGGAATCGCTTGAACTCGGGAGGCGGAAATTGCAGTGAGCCGAGACTGCGCCACTGCACTCCAGCCTGGCCACAGAGTGAGATTCCGTCTCAAAAAAAAAAAAAGCGACAAGGACCAAATAAGTGAAATAAGTGTTATCTCTCTTTGGAGGTGATGCTAGTAAGTGAAATCATTAAAAAGCAGAAAAAGAAAAAAAGAGGACAGAAATTTTCTAATATTATTTGAGTAACAACTAAAGATACAGGCATCTTTTTAAACCATTTTTATTATAAATATCATGCTGAATTATGAATTAGTAATAGATGATCTATAGAGAAAGGCTCTTGTTCTAAAATTTCAAGTACTAGAAGTAGCAAAATATAAAGAGAGGCCATATTACATGCATTCAACTCACACTGAGTCAAAATCACCCACTTTAACAGTTTTTTTTTTTTTTTGAGATGGAGTCTCACCTCAGCCGCCCATGCTGGAGTGCAGTGGTGCGATCTCAGCTCACTGCAACCACTGTCTCCCGGGTTCAAGCGATTCTCCCATCTCAGCCTCCCCAGTAGGTGGGATTACAGGCACCTGCCATCATGCCCGGCTAATTTTTTTATTTCAGTAGAGACAGGTTTCACCATGTTGGCCAGGCTGGTCTTGAACTCCTGACCTCAGATGATCTGCTCACCTCGACCTCCCAAAGTGCTAGAATTACAGGCGTAAGCCACCAAGCCCAGCCTAGTTAGTGCTATGTTATGTATACTCTTTGTAAGGTCGAGGAATCTAGAGGAGGCATACCAGCTTCTAAACGATTTTAAACGTATCATTTCTAAAAGGAAATGATATTTCACAAGTGTTGAAGAATGAATGTATGACACTGAGAGACCGAAGGGGCACGTATGTTAGGGGAGTCAGGATAGGAAGGAGGCATGCTAGGTAAAACGAATAGCATACACAGTTCTCCAGTGTCAAAGTTTATAACCCATTGGATCTGTCTGGATCACAACCACTAATATGTACGATTCAGGGAATGCTAAATTTGAGGAAGATCACACTGGAAGAACAGAGAGAAGAAATGTCATTAAGGGGCTCCTATGCTATGCCAAAAATCTGGACTTCATCTCAGTCAAGAGCAATGCTAAATGACCAGCATGCACAGAGTTAGATTTTAGATGTATCGCCCTGGTGGCAATAGAGAAGAAATGGGTTGAAACGGAGGTGGTGGTATAAAAATAGCAAGGTCATTTAGGAAGTTATTGTCACAGTCCAGGTAAGAAACGATGAGGCCTTCAAATAGGGCAGTGTGTTTCAGGATAAAGTAAAAAAATTTAGGAGGTGGAATCAAAAGAACTTGCTGACTAGATGGGGAAAGGAGAGAGTGTGGAGTCTTTTAAGCCAGGTCAAATGAGGACACTCCAGGGAAAGTGAGGGTCAGTGAGGCTGAGGCAAAATGCTCCTACCTTAGCAGTGCTGTTGATATCATCAGGGTCCCCCTCCTCACACTCCAAGAGAGTCACATGGGTGAGGTTCTCAACTGGATTCGTAAGAGTCAGGAGGACCTGGCTCTCCTGGGGAATAGGAAACACATCTCTCAGACATTCGCTACTTTCTTAGCTGCTATACCAAATATTTCGCAAAATTACCATCCCCCCCATTACTCCTGAGTCATGATGCCCTACTTATACCTCTACATCACTGTATTCTCTACGTGCTTACTGATCCCTGTTCTATTCTCTATGTTAGACCAAATATTCTCTGGAGTTGCTATTTCACTGAGGAAATGGGACAGATTCCACTGAAGGGCCAGTTACTAGATCCAGAAATTCTGAGGAATGTTCATTATCTAAGTGAAGTTAAAACTCTTGTCTCACCCAGGCTGCCATTTAAGGACTGAAAAGGAGGCCCTCATAAATAACATATGGGAGCCACAGGCCAGTCAGATGCATTAACAGAGCAAAAATGGCATACCAAAACTACAAAAACTTCTTAAAATTTTTATTATTTATTTATTTATTTTTGAGACAAGGTCTCACTGTTGCCCAGCCTGGAGTGCAGTGGCATGATCATGGCTCACTGCAGCCTCGACCTCCTGGGCTCAGGTGATCCTCCCATCTCAGCCTCCTGAGTAGCTGGGACCACAGGTATGCACCACCACACCTGGCAGATTTTTTGTAGAGATAGGGTTTCCCCATGTTGCCCAGGCTGGTCTTGACCTCCAGGGCCCAAGCAATCTACTTATCTTGGCCTCCCAAAGTGCTGGGATTACAGGTATGAGCCACCATGCCCGACCTTATAAAAACTTTTTAGGACTTCTTGAACTGTGATAATTTGTCCTTGTTTGGTACTCTCTCTAGATAAGCAAAACAAATCTTTCAAATGAAGGTCCATATAATAAATATTTGTGTTTTCAGGAGCAGCATGAAAGAAAAGAGTTAAAGAGTTTGCTGCAGAATATTCTACAATTCACTGGGTGTATGTGTGGAAAGAAGGGGAGTAGATGAGGACTCCAAGGAAGAGAAGGGCTGTGGTATGGAAATCTGATTCCTAGTACCTGAAACATAACAAACAGGAGATCGTAGAGAATCTCTAGGCTGGAAGAGAACAAAAGATGCCTGTGGGATCCAACATTCTCTCCTTTCCTTTCCCCACCTATAATTTCACCTTAACATAATGTGCACCCTGCTCCTTCTCCCTACTTTTCATCAAAGATGCTGTTGTCAAGAATCTCAGTGTCAACAAATTTAAAGTCTTTATTATCCCAAACTGTCTTCTTTTCTATCCCTTGCTCACTGGATCCTGTGCCAAATACACACACAGCCACCCACATACACATTTACACACATCGTTGATCAATCCTTTTTCTTCCTGTCAATGAGCAAGGTACTAACCTTCATGTAGCGAAGGTTGGGAATTGACATGATTCTCACTTCTGGAATATAATTGCTATGCATAAATAAAAAAATGCATTAATGTTCATTGGAGTCTCTTAAAATTATTATTATTTTTTAAAGCTAGTGCAGTACATAAAGGATTTCATGTTAATTAGAACATATCAGAGAAAAATAATTTTAATGAATCATATCATCACAGTAAGAACTTAAGAAAAGACATTAAGACCAAACTGGTATGAGTTCTTTCTGAAATCTCATGTATATTTCTAGTTTAAACTGCCCAGGCCCCAGATTAGCATTTACATATCAAGATATTGCTTTGTAATGACTAAGGCAAGATATTTATCTCCTTGTGCCTTGGTTTTCCCAATTCTAAAATGAGGAAAATAATGGTATCTATCACTTGAGGTTATTGTGAAGAATACAAGCAAGAATGCTTTGAAAAGTGCTTGGAACAAAGCTCACATAAATGTTCATTATTGTGCATACATTAACGTAATACAAAATCTATTGCAGAAACACTAAAAGTGGGGGAAAAAGTACATCTTAGAATCAGATATTTAAACTTTAAACGAGCTATTTTTCATGGTGACCAGCAGGATTACCTGAGTAACTTAACAGGAATTTAAGAAACTTTTGTCTTCTTGAATCTCAAAAAAACAAACACACACACACACAAAAGCAACAACAATAAAAAGAAATTTAAGGACCCCACTTCTAAGAATTTGAATTCAGTAGGTCTGAGGTTTGATACCAGAGCTCTGTATTTTTTTTTTTTTTGAGACAGGGTCTTGCTGTCACCCAGGCTGGAGTATAATGGCACAATCATGACTCACTGAAGCCTCGACCCCCCAGGCTCAAGTGATATTCCCACCTCAGCCTCCCAAGTAGCTGGGAGTACAGGTGTGTGCCACCATGCTCAGCTCATTTTTGATTTTTTGTATAGATGAGGACTCACTATGTTGCCCAGGCTGGGCTTGAACTCCTAAGGCTCAAGCAATCCTCCTGCCTTGGCCTCCCCAAATGTTGAGATTACAGGCATGAGCCAAACACCTGGCCTCAGAGCATCTGTATTAAGATAGCCAGGCAATTCTAAAATGGTATCAGAAAAAAAAATCACTTTTTCTCAAAGCAAGCTTAAGAAATTGATGCTAAGGACAGGCTGCCATTCAGGGTTTCTGTAATGAGTATAATTCTTAAGAAAGGAGTTCATCCCAGACTTCACAAGTGCCATTTCTGTAGGTCTCTTTATTCCTAACCAATCATGTATTAAGAGTAGTTAGGAAAATGAACATATTTTATGGTGAGTTACAAGGCATTTGCAAACATAATTACTCATTTGATTCTTTTCAAGAATCCCAAGAGGAAGACATTATTCCTATTCAGAGAGGAGGGAAGTAGGTTTAGACAAAAACAGTAAGTGACAGACCCTCTTCCTGGCCCTCCTAGCTCCTCCTAACTCACCAGACATGCACTTCCCAACCTTTTTGTTTCCTAATACTTATTTTTAATTGCTGCATAATATTCTACAGTACAAGTTATCTCAATTTAACCAACTATTTCCTTGTTAATGGTTAATCAGTTTGACACTGATTAACTTTTGGTTAAACTGTTTGCAGCTTTTTGCCATTAACACATTCTAATACACATCTTTGGAAATGCATCTTTATATATTGGTGATTTTGTTTCTGCAGAATACATCCCTGAAACAGTACTGTTGGGTTAAAAGGTCTATGTAATTTGTTTTGATATTTCCAGACCACTCTCCAAAAAGACTAGCAATTCAAGATTCTACCAACAATGTGTGCAAGTATGTGTTAACCCACATTCTCATGAGCACTAGATGTGAATTACTTTTTAAAACTTTTCCTATCAAGTCTTAGTTTCTTTCCATATACAGCGTATCTTCTGGCCATTTGAAATTCCTTTTCCATAAGCTACCTGTTCAAATCCCTTGTTCCACATTCCACTTTACTGCCTCCCTCTATTTTTATCTTTTCAATTTCTGGGAATTCTCTATGCCTGGGATATTAAACTTTAGTTTGTCACGACTGCCAAATATTCTTTCTTGCTTTACTATTTGTCTCAGGACTTTGTTGCTAATTTTGTCTTAAAAAAATTTTTTTTTTCCTGAGAGAGAGAGTCCTCCTCCATTGTCCAGGCTGGAGTGCTGTGGCACAATCATAGCTTACTGCAGCCTTGACTTCCTGGGCTCAAGGAGTCCTCTCACCTCAGCCTCCCAAGTAGCTAGGACTACAGGTGCATGCCACTGCACCTGGCTAATTTTAAAAATTTTTTGTAGAGATGGGGTCTTACTATGTTGTCCAGGCTGGTCTTCAACTCATGGGCTCAAGTGATCCTCTTGACTCAGGCTTCCAAAGTGCTGGGATCACAAGTGTGAGCCACTGCACCTGGCTTTAATTTCATCTTTTATAACCACTATTTCTTTTTGCTAAGGTCAAAGGTGTTTCTTTTCTTTAATGGCTTCTGGGTTTCCTGTCTTGCCAAAGAAGGGCTCTCTTACTCCAAAGCTAGACAATACTTTCCTAATTTGTGAAAATATTTTTCTTGTTTGCCAGGTAATTTTAAAAATTTATGTATTAGAAAAGTATGATGAGATATGAAAAGTTTACATTTAATTAGATGAACACTCGGTAAGTTTTAAGTGGCAGTATTTGTCTCTAATTAGGACCATTCAGATAGCCTGATAGGTAGTTTTTATACACAAAATTCTCTTCTACTTACAAGTCCCAGAGAGTTAACACTAACTTAATCACTTTCATTCCAGTCAATGAAGTGTTATAACACAGGTAAGTAAAATGAACAGTTACAGGGATACTCTTCAATCAGCTATACTTTATTATTTTTAAATTTTTTTTGAAGGATTATTCCCAAACTGAGATACTTTATAATTTGTAATGATGACTAGTGACTTTCCACCAAATAATCAACATACCTTGTTGCTCCAGATCATACTGGGCCACTGTGTCCCTGATCCCAATACCCCTGAATCTATTTATCTTAAACTTCATGGCATGTAACTAAATTCAAAACCTAAACAGGAACAGAATGTCAAGATTATTTTGATGTAATTTTTTTTTTTTTTTAGGCCAAGAGTAAACACACTTCACACTGGGGAAGAAGAATAAACCAAAATAACTCAAAACAGTAACTGAAAACACCAATCCCAAAATACTCACACGGCGACCAATTGGATTTTGAATTTGATTGATGTTGGGTTAAATTCTGGCTTGCTCAAATTATGTTCACATTTCTAAAAAGAAAACAAATATAACACGTATCAGAAGACAACAACATACTTTGTTGATCCATAGAGCTGTGGATCAGAAGGGCAGCATTTACGAGAATTTTGTTTTGTTTTATTCTGCTATAAGACCATGTGTTTTTGAATAGTGTATAGCAGCCAAAGTTTATAAAAGATGTTTGCACTTCCTGATATGTGCAACCATACTATCCAATATTATTATATCTCTGTGGTACTTAAAAACTACTAAAATAACACATGCTGAGTACTTGTATTTGCTAAACAACGTGCTCACTGGTTTAACTGGATTTAAATATCACATCAACTTTATGAGCTAGGTATAGGTATTACATTAAGGTTGCCATATTATAGATGATTAAAATGGTATACAGGAAGGGTAAGTAACCTGTGCAACTTCATACAGCCAATAAAAATGGACACTGGAATTTAAATCCAGGTAGCAAAATTCCCGATCCTATGCTTTAAAGTACAGTAACAATGATTATTTTTGAGATAGGGTATCACTCTGTTACCCAGGCTGGAGTGCAGTGGCACAATCAAAGCTCACTACAGCGTCCAACTCCTGGGCTCAAGTAATCTTCCTGCCTTGGCCTCCCAAAGTGCTGGGATTACAGGCATGAGCCACTGCACTAGGACGATAATAATTATTTACTACTTTCTTAAATACACACTACATATACCTGGTTAAAAAATTTTTTTAACAGAACAAAAAAGGTGTCCAGTGTAAAGATTACCCATTATCTGTCTGTCCCCTTGTTCCTCTCCCCAGATAGCCTATGCACATAAAAGTACAAGCACACATCACCTTGCTTTTTTCACAATAACACAAAAGGGAACATTTTATATTTATTCTCTTGCTTTTTTTCATTTATTCTATCTTGGAATTAATTCCATTTCAGTACATATAGAGAGGCCTCTGTGTCCCACTGTAACAATTTCTGTAACTTACATAAGATAGAAATTGATGGACATTCAGGATGTTTCCATTATTTTGCTACTGTAAGTAATGCAGCAATGAGTGTTCTTGTACATGAATCATTTCCTAAGTGTCTAAGTATCTGTAAGACAATTTCCTAAGAGTAGATCAAAGGGTGTATACATTTGCTATTTTAATGGATACTGAAATATAACTAATCTGATGATTATGAAATATTCCATTGCAATTAATTTTTTTTAATTTTTCATTTTCTCATTGCAGTTTTAATGTACATTTCCCTGATCAGTGTATAAATTTGAGTATCTTTCATATTTATTGGCTATTGGGATTTCCTCTGCCGTAACTTGAATGTTAGGATCTACTGGTTATTTTTATTTCCTTGCTGATTTGCTGATATTAACAATAGATATTAATCTACTGTTAATAATATACCTTGAAAATTACTTTTCTCAGTCTGTGGCTTATCTTTTCATTTCTTTATGGGTTTTCTTTGGCATGAGGCTACAAGTTTTACTTTTAATGAAGTAAAATATGTAATTTTACATTATAGTTTGTGCTTATTTGTATTACTTATGAAACATTCCCCTACCCAGAAGTCATGAAGGTATTCTCCTCTATTTCCTTCTAGAAGTTTGGCTCTTCAAATTTCCAATGTTCCTGAAATTAACTTCTATGTAGGGTGAGGTAGCAACCCAATTTTATTTTCTTCCATATAATCACTTGACCTAGCAAAATGTAATTGCCTATTCTTTCCCCAGTGATCTACAATGCCATATTTAGTATATAACAAATTTTCTAATATGCATGGGTCTACGTCTGCATATATATAGACACACCTTTTTTTTGTTTATATGTACGTTTGTAGTTTCCCTCCTTTTTTATACAGAAGTTGCATACCTACCATGCACTTTGCTTTTTGCATTTAAAAATGTATCCCATATTAACACATTCTTTTACATAAATTTATAGTACTCATTGTGTGGATATACTATAATCTCTGCATATTTTGGTTTGTATTTGTGGAGGTGCAAGGTAGATTCCTAAAAGTGAAGTTGATGAGACAAAAGGTAACTTTACTTTTCGTAGATATTACTATATTAATGGCACATTATATAACCATATTTATATAAATTTATATCAATTTAATTTATATATAACTATTTCTATTACTAATCTTTTTTAAGAAATCAACTGCTGATTCTGTTGCCCTTTTGTATTTTCGTTTCTTAATTTACTGTATTTTATATTGGTTTCTTAATTTATTAACACCTGTTCTCTTTGGACTTTGCTGTTTTTTTTTTTCTAACTTCTTGAAATGGATGCTGACATCGCTAATCTTTTAATATTTCTTCTTTTCTAATATATATTGTATAGCTAAGCACAGCCTTAGTTGTATCCTGCAAGTTTTGCTATAAAGAAATTACTGATTTCTAACTTAACTGCGTTGTGATCAAATAATATACTTTAATAATTTCATCTTCCAGCTGACAGCCTCAGCAAGAGAAAGCATAGGGACTCCAATGGCAGCAGCAGCATGTGCAAAGAAACAATCATGAAAGTTGGTAGACAATATTGGATGGGTGCCCCAGGTCTTTCCAAGCTGGCTATTTATATATTTTGTTATTTAAAACAAACCTATATTTATTTATTTTTTGAGACAAGTTTTGCTCTTGTTGCCCAGGCTGGAGTACAATGGCACAATCTCAGCTCACTGCAACCTCCGCCTCCTGGGTTCAACCAATTCTCCTGCCTCAGCCTCCCGACAAACCTCTATTTTAAGCAGAATTAAAAAAAAATAAGCTGGTGTAAGGCTATATGACTTTTGATCAAACCAATGAGATGCAGGGCTTCTAAAGATAGGGGATCATCTGAAATGAATGTTGTTTGAAATAACTGTCTAATTTTGAGGGTTCCAGTATTTACGTGAAAATTTAACAATTTTTAAAGAAGTCTTTGGAAATTGGTATTGACAATAAATCTCCTTAAAATATAATTTTAAAGCTTTTCTTTTTTTTAAATTTATTATTATACTTTAAGTTTTAGGGTACATGTGCACAATGTGCAGGTTTGTTACATATGTATACATGCGCCATGTTGGTGTGCTGCACCCATTAACTCGTCATTTAGCATTAGGTATATCTCCTAATGCTACCCCTCCCTGTTCTCCCCACCCTTTAAAGCTTTTCAACACACTGGAACTCTCCCCGGCTTTGGACCAATCCCACAACTGAGCGGAGCCACCTCCTTGAGACATGCATTGCTCTGCTTGCTGGATACTCTAACAGCTTGAACAAGGGAGCTCACTTAAGAAGAGATATTGTGTAGTTTAAAACACATTAGTTTGTATAAAATAACTTCTCATAAATTTCTCATAAATTAAAGCTGCAGTACAATTCACTTAGTCATTAGTTAGGCCAATCCTCCCCGCCATTATCCTTGCTCTGCGATAAATCACCATTAAAAACCATTATAATGTTTTTAATAATATCAGCTGGCACTTAAATATTTTTGGAGTGAAAATTATTCCTAAAGTTATCCATGACTCCCACAAAAATACGTTTTATCATATTGAAGAGACCTGTACTGATCTGCCAAAATTCCGCAACTTAGCAAAGGTGTTACCTTCCTTGGATTTGTACTTTGTGATATAGAATGCTGTACCGTGGGCTGGTTATGTTAACTGAAAAAATAGTCATTACCCAAGTTTTGCAGCACTCTAAACTTAAGCAGAAGAACAGCTGTTCACATCTTTTAGCACTGCACGTTTGTCTACCTTACAAATGCCATGTGTCAAAATCATGGTTTTGTAATTGCTAAGGTATGATATGTCAGGTTATTTGAAAACAATTACTTTTTGAAGTAATTGTGACCACAAAGCATCATTTTTACATGAAAAGTTGTCTATCATTTGAAATTACCCAAATGATGTCTTGATCTGAAGCACAAACCCCAGGTACTTAATGTTTTTAATAATATGGTGCCACTGCAGGGGTTAGGGGTGGTGGGGAAGAACAAAGATAATGGTGGGGAGGATTGGCCTAATCTAACCACCAAGCGAATTGTACTGCGGCTTTTATTTATGAGAAATCCTTATCTGGGATATTTGAGGGCAGCTGCAAACTAAAAACAATCCAGTAAATGTACTTTGTTTATATTTTGTACCAGGCAATTATCAACTGCTAAATAATAGCTTTCATATTTGCAACTGTTGCATACAGAGTACTTTTGCTAAAAGGTGATTGGCTCTTGCCTTTAATTTTACAGTGCTTAATGTGATAAACTTCCAGTCATGTTTCCTATAAAACAGACCATTTAATATATATATATATATATATATACCACAGTAATAGTATAACATACTACTTTAAAATTATTTTTTTCTACTTAAAATATTTAATTTAAGGCTTCTTAGGACATTTCTAAAGCAGATTAAATCCAATAAGCTTCCTGATGATTTTTTTGTAACTGGAGATAGTTTTTTCAACTGAAATAACATTTCAGCTAAATAAAGCATTTTTAAATATTGATATTTGATAAAAAATTGCCTTGTATAATTTCCGTAAATTGTATTTGTTCTAAAAAAGTTATAATGCCCTAATGTTAAAAGATTTTAAACAAATCCTTATCCTTTGATTTTTAAAACTCCGATCTAATGATAAAATTCTATAAATTTTCATTTTCCAGTGCAGTTAGGTAGCAAAATAGCTGGTAATTCATAACTTTCACCTATTAAAATATAAACACACAACAAGCAAATGTATTTAAGAGTACTAAATGGAAATAAAGTGTTCAAAAGAGAAAGGCTTGTGTTATTGAGCATCTTAGCTTATTTATTATTATAAAGTATAAATGTGACTTAAAGAAATCTTTTCTTGTTAATAAAAACTTTCTTTTAACTGAAAAAGAATTTCATCTTCTGAAAAATGTTCAGACTTACTTTATAATAACCCAGTATATAATCAACCTTTATAAGTGTTCTGTGTGTACTTGAAAAGAATGCATATATTCTGTGGACATTGGGTACAGCGGTCTATATATGCCCATTTGGTCAAGTTTGCTAGTTAAATTGTCCAAGTGTTCTATATTCTTACTGATTTTCATCTATTTGTTCTCTTGGTTACTGAGAGAAGTATGTCAAAATTTCCCAAAATGATTTGTCCATTTATGTAATTTTCTCAAATGTCGCTTTATATATTTTGAGTCTATTATTCAGTGCACATGACTTTAGACAGTTATATCTTCTTTGTAAATTGAATCTTTTTTTAAACAAATTATCCCTCTTTTAAAAAAATTAGTGTTTGTCCAATATCTTTCCCACTTCTCTCTACTTTCAACTTTTCTGAGTTCTCATGTTTGTGCTTCTTGTAATAAGCATACAGATGGATCACTGCAATTTGCTTTATTATTTAGACTGACAATGTTTGTCTTTTAATGGAAGCATTTAGTTCATTGGTATTTAATGTAAATACTGATACATGTGGATTTTAATCTACTATCTTACTACACACATTCTTTTTTTTTTTTTTTAAACAGACAGGGTCTTGCTTTGTCACCCAGGCTGGAGTGCAGTGGTGTGATTACCGCTCACAGCAGCCTCAACCTCCTGGGCTCAAGCAATTGTCCTGACTCAGCCTCCTGACTTGCTGGGACTACAGGTGTGAACCACCACACTGGCCTTTTTTTTTTTTTTTTTTTTTTTGGTAGAGACAGGGTCTCACTATGTTGCCTAGGCTGATCTCAAACTCCTGGGCTCGAGTGATCTTCCTGCCTTGGCCTCTCAAAGTGTTGTTATTACAGGCATGAGCCCAGGCCTTCTATCTGAACTACCAATTCAATGTTCCTTTGCCCTTTCTTTTTCTTTCTTTTTATAAAGGTTTTTCATTATAGAAATTGTCTAACATGTACAAAAATATAGAATGGTATTACAAATCTCTAGGTACCCATCACCCAACTTCAACAATTATCAACTTCAGAATATATATGCAGGACTTGAATCTATGCTCTCAGGTTAAACAAACAAAAAGAATCAGCAACTTGTTATCAAAAATTAGCAACAATGGCCAATCTTGTTTCATTTATACTCTTACCCATTCCTCATCCCTCATTATTTTGCATCAAATATCAGAGACCAAGTCATTTCTTCCATAAATATTTCTGTATGTATCTCCAAAAGATAAAGACATTAAAAAACAAACAAAGTACTATCATTATTCCTAAAAAAGAAAAAATGCTTTTTTTTTTTTTTTTTTTTTTTTTTAAGAGACAGGGTCTTACTGTGTTGCCTAGGCTGGAGTGCAGTGGCTATTCACAGGCACGATCATCACACACTACAGTCTCAAACTCCTCAGGCTCAAGGGATTCTCCTGCCTCAGCTTCCAGAGTAGCTGGGACTACAAGTGCATGTCACTGTGCCCTGCCCAATAGTTCTTTAATAGCATCAAAAATGCTACCAGTGTTTAAATTTTCTCAAAGATTTCACAAATTTTTCTTTCCTTCTTTCCTCTTTCCCTTCTTCCCTCCTCCCCTGGGCCCTTTCTTTGTTTTGTTTGAATCCAAATCTATATAAAATCTATACATTGTGTTTGGTAAACTTTTAAGTCTCTTCTAATCTAGAGAATGATTAAGTAACATGAGCCACTAGCGACATGTGGTTATTTAAATGAAATTAAAGACTGACTCAGTACCTCAGCTGCACTATCACATTTCATGTGCTCAAGAGCCACATGTGCCTAGTGGCTATCATGCGGGACTGTACAGGCACAGAATACTTCCATCGCCATAGAAAGTTCTGTTGGATAGTACTCATCTAAAAGGTTCTTTTCCATTTTGTTTTTACAATTTATTTATTGAAGAAACTCTGTCATTTGTTCTGTAGATTACCAGAGCCTGGATTTTGCTGATTTTTCTTTTTTCTTGCTTTCTTTTAAATTGATTATTTTTTATTGGTCCTCCCTGAGCCTGAACACTACACTAAAAGTTACACACTCTTTCACTATTCTTTTAGGGATTAACCCTATGTACTTAACCTTCAGATACTTCATTTTCTACATTTGTAAAACAGGTTTAACAGTAGTACCTACCTCACAGAGTTGTAAGAGTTGTTTATATTGAAAGCATTTAAAATAGTACCTGGCAATTAGTATGTTCTCTACAAGTATTTTCTGTATTTACTACATTCCAAAGGTTTTGACATTGGTCAGACACCAGCCACATTTATTTTTGCTTTCCTCTTGTACAAATGGTCATTCTACAGAATGGAATACTTACACGGCAGCGCAGGGACCGTTTGATCAGAAGATGTTTGTGGCGAGGATAGAGCTGTGAAGCACAGACTGGCTGGAAGTCAGGTTGTAACAGACGCTGCTGAAGGGTGGTTACTAGAAAGAAAGGCAGAAAACAGGCTTAGTTTACAGTGAGTTTCAAAATCAGACTTTTATGTACCAGTAATTACACGAAGCGTTACTGCCTTTATGAACAGTGTTGTTTATAAAAATGAAAATACAGAAATTTGACATTTTAGATTTCAAACAATTACCTCTATTACAGCTGTTTGATTTTCTACATATCGTTTTACTACTAACAACTATTCCATTAAAAATCTTAAATCACTAGGTATATAAATAACAAAAACAGAATTAGATGTAGACTAGAAATAAAGTAGAAAAACACAGAAAATTACCCTCTGTTAAATTTACTGGTCTTGTATAATAGTCTTCAGGGAGAGGTTCCACTTCATCCACAGCCTGAGCTGGCTCAATCTTTATCTCTTTCTGGTCCTCTCCTTCTTTAAGGCTGAAAGATTAAAAAAAAAAAAAAAAAAAAAAGAAAACAAACAAAAAAACCCAGTAATTTCTCAAGGATCCACCTGATTATCCTCAGTCTATGCTATCAATAATTGAAGTATTCCTCTGTCATAGAATATCTGTATAGCATAGGTCTTTTCTAAGTATGAGAATCTTCTTTTCCATTGGCAACTCTGTGTGTGTGTTTTTTAATCTCACTTATTTGATATTCATTTTGATACCCGCTGTTCTCCTCAAAGTCATTTCATGTCTAAACTTACGAAAGTCCGGCAAGGGTACTGATGGATGCACCAGCTCGTGGTCGCTGAAGCCTGGTTCCAAGACCATATTTGTCCTAAACAAAGTTCAGAAATTCCTATTAGAAAGTCCACATTTACACACCCTATTTATTAAAAGAAAGAATTTTGGGTAGGATAGCATGAGAAGCTCAGGGAAATAAGCAAAAAAAAAAAAAAAAAAAAAAAAAAAGCTAATCTAAAGGCTTCTTTTAAAGAAAGCAATTTGTAGCCCCACATCATTATTCTATTCTTAAAATAATAACAGCACTAAACATGGAGATTGAAACTACATTAATACAGCAAAAATGAACCAAATGTGAGCTTCTACTAGTAATCTAAAAATATCTAAGCTACGGCTCAGGCAAGAACTATGTGGAGTGTCTAAGATACACAACAGACGTCTTCCTGGAACACCAGTGGTCATCTGCTAACTTCTTCAGGGTCAGCAAGAATCATAAAGGAGAACTTACCACTACATGAATAGTGTGTTGCTGTAGAGCCCCAAAATAGCAGCAGGTTGCAACAGAGACAAAAAATGCAGCATAAGATAGAAGCAAACTCATATAGCAGGCAGGTTATATGGGAAAATTGGAAGAATAATTCATTTAATTCAAATTCCACCTCTAAATATAACATACATTAGTGCATATGCTGACTATACCACTGGACTATTCAGAAAAATTCACTTCTTTTTGCAAATGTAGGTGCTTTGCAAGTGTTAACGTTTTAAAATTCTAATCTAGACTTTTTTTGAGACAGAGTCTCACTCCGTCACCCAGGCTGGAGTGCAGTGGCGCTATCTGGACTCACTGCAACCTCCGCCTCCTGGATTCAAGTGATTCTCATGCCTCAGCCTCCCAAGTAGCTGAGATTACAGGCGTGAGCCACCATGCCCAGCTAATTTTTTGTATTTTTAGTAGAGACGGTTTCACCATGTTGGCCAGACTGGTCTTGAAATCCTGACCTCAAGTGATCCTCCCACCTCAGCCTCCCAAAGTGCTGGGATTACAGGCATGAGCCACTGCACCCAGCTTAATCTAGATATTTTTATATGGACTTTACCAACCCTTAGGCTTTCAATGACTTAACTAATTTTCATGTGGATGCAGTATGACAAGTTGCTTAACTAGGTCTCATTTCCTCAAGTGTAAAATGTGGATATGATACTCTACAGGATTTTTGTGAGGATTAAATAAAGTAATACATGTAAAGTGTTTATTTAGCACAGAGCTTGACACATCATTGCCATTCAATAAATGTTATTTATTGAATGTCAATCTGCTGGGCCCCAAGCAAGCACACAGAAAACAAACTGTACTATGAGAGCAAATAAAACTCGGGGAAAATAACAAAAATTCCAAATCCTAATTTCTTTCTTCTTACTAGCAGTACATAAACTGGTAGAGAATGACTCTCATAAATAATTCTTATCAAAAATTCTACTTCCATATATTACTATTTAACCACACAAGTGCACTATGTAAAAAGTCAGTGTTTTTCATCTTGGAGAAACAGGGAAGGATGTTAAAAAAATTATTACAACTAAAGCTGAGAAACCGCTACTGCCAGGATGTCAAAGGTGGGCTACAGGGGTAATATGGCTGAAATCTACCATTTGCCCACATCCTTCTTCTCAGACTTTCTGTAATACACAAAAGCTGTACGTAGAGCTCTGCAGTGCCTACAAAATTAACAGCCTTTCTCGGGAAATAATCAGAAGGTAAAGGGGAGTGATGGAGAAAGAAACACAAATGTCCTTAAAACACAAATAACTCAAACAGAACTAATGATATAGCAAAAGCCTAACTATTGGACTTAAATGTCTATAATTTGAAGAATCCCTCTCTCTTCTATCCACCATTCAGGAATCTAGGATAATGGCCATTTTCTGAAATGATCACTGTTCTTAGGCCCTACAGGTCTTGCAAATCATTTTAGTACCAAATTCTCACCGAAAAAGCCAGAGGCATATAGTTTCTACGTCGTGCCAGTTTCTTGCGATCTCGCTCAACCTTCTCTTTCTGAGCAAGCTGCTGGTAATATTCAATCAATTTGTTCATCTGTAAGAAAATCACAGACTCAGTACACAAAAAAGCTAACAGAAAACATACCAAATTAATCAACTACACTGACTACACACATAATGAACAGAGAAGACAAATTATTAAGATGGGCAAGTTTGCCCTTTTTCTTTAAAGAGAATTTTTCTTTGTTATGTGATCTGTTTTCCAAAGTGAAATGGAAAACTGAAGTTCAAGGATGGGAAGAAATGGGCAACGAAAAGGCTTGGAAATTTCTTGCTCTCTAACTTCATTACTTATTTCCCCTCACAACTGCTCTTATTTTTTTTCTGCACAGGACCATTTATTTCTAAGAACATGGCATTTTATACTGTATTTTATTCCCCAACTCCATCACACTTTTTAATTTTTAAAATATATTTTAATTATAAAAGCAATATATATTAATCATAAAAAGTTCAAGCCAGGCTGGGTATGGTGGCTCACGCCTACAATTCCAGCACTTTGGGAGGCTGAGGTGGGTAGATCACTGGGGGCCAGGAGTTCAAAACCAGCCTGGACAATAGAGTGAGACCTTGTCTCTATAAAAAAATGCAAAAATTAGCTGGGCATGGTGGTGTATGTCTATAGTCCCAGCTACTCAAGAGGATGAGGTGGCAAAAAAAAAAAATGGTGGACAGGAGGCAGGACTAACTTGCAGCTTCCCCTCAGACAGACAGAACAACATGTGGAGACTCACATTGTGAATTTTTACTCCAAGAACTACGGCAGGAACATACTAGGAAAACTGAAAGAATTCACAGACCCTTTGAAAGAAGTGGCTTGCTGCTGCAAAATCCATGAGACAGCAGAAAAACTGTGAGTGCCCAAAGTGTGAGAGGGGGAAAATCTACCCTCAAACACACATCCTCACTGGAGAACCTAAAATCCAGATCATGGGAGAAAAATTTAACTTTACCTAGTGCTGAAACAAAATTTAGAGAGCCGAGTGAAATATAAAAATAGAAGAAGCAACAGCAGGAAGAGCCCTGTAGGCACTCCCAGTTCCCAGGGAAGCCCAGGGAAGTCATTTCTGACTTTAGTCTCACAGGGGTCCCTGGGGAGTGCTGCCAGTGGAACTGACAAAGGACCACTTGGAGACAGAAACTTCCAGGTGAACTTTGTAATAATTTTGATGGAGAGCAAATTTTCCTGGGTAGAATCAAGATGGGGAAGGCGCGAAGGGGAAGTACAGATACGAGCACATAAGCCACAGCAGTTGGGAAGGGGCGGGGTCCAAAAGGCTGGCTTGCTTTCTCAGCAGGTAGGCTTGTAGCCTGGGGCAAGATCTTGGCCCTGCAAACCCCATGCTGCTGGTGGGCATGGTGGGAGTGAGACTGGCCTTGCTGGCTGCATCGCAGCTGGGTGAGGCCTGTCACTGCTGGCTTTCCCCTACTTCCCTGGCCACCTGTATGACACAGCAGAGGCAGCCATAATCCCCCTGGGAACATAACTCCATTGGCCTGAGAACCACAAAACTATCCTCCACAGCAGCTGCAGCAAACCCTGCCCAAGGGAGTCTGAGCTCAGATATGCCCCCACCTGATGGTCTTTCTCTACCTGCCCTGGTAGCCCAAGACAAAAGACTGTAAACTCTTGGGAGCTTTATGGCCCCACCAACCACCTGAGAAACCCAAATACTTATCCAGGCAACCTTAGGGCAAGCTTGTATCCCCACCACACTACTGCAGCTGATGCTTTCTTGAAAGCGCCACCTCCTGGCTGGAGGCCAACCAACTCAAGCCATTACAGCAACTCATAAAAGAACAACCCTGCCCTCAAAAGGAGAAAACAACAGCTAATTCCACCACCTGTAACATCCTGGCTAATCAGAGATACTGAGTCTGTCCACGTGACAATTCACTGCTAGCACAACCAGCATTAAAGAAAACTAGCATACGAAACCAAACTACAACCAAGGACCCTCACAGAGTCCACTTCACTCCCCTGCTATCTCCACCAGAGCAGGTGCTGGTATCCACGACTGAGAGACACGAAGACGGATTGCATCACTGGACTCTTTGCAGACACTCCCCAGTACCAGCTCGGAGACTGGTAGCTCTGCTGGGTGGCTAGACCCAGAGCAGCAATAACAACGATTGCAGTCCAGCTCGCAGGAAGCCACAGGCGGAGAGCACCACATCAAGGAACCGTGTCGTGGGACAAAATAATCTGAACACTAGCCCTCAAGCCCCAGATCTTTCCTCTGACATAGTCTACCCAAATGAGAAGGAACCAGAAAAACAATTCTGGTAATATGACAAAACAAGGTTCTTTACCACCCCAAAAATTTTACACTAGTTCACCAGCAATGGATCCAAACCAAGAAGAAATCTCTGAATTGTCAGAAAAAGAATTTAGAAGGCCAACTATTAAGCTACTCAAAAAGCTACTCAAAGAGGCACCACAGAAAGGTGAAAACCAACTTAAGGGAATTAAAAAAAAAATACAGGTTATGGATGAAAAAAATCTCCAGAGAAAGACAGTATAAATAATAAACAATCACAATTTTAGAAATGACAGACACACTTAGACAAGGCTTTTGAATTAACCCAATCTGACAAATACAAAGAAAAAAGAATAATAACAATAATAATAAAAAATAAAGCCTCTAAGAAGTCTGGGATTATATTAAGCTACCAAACCAAAGAATTGGTGTTCCCAAGGAAGAAGAGAAATCTAAAGGTTTGGAAAACTTACTTGAGGAAAGAATAGAAGAAAACTTCCCTGGCCTTGCTAGAGATCTAGACATCCAAATACAAGAAGCTCAAAGAACACCTGAGAAATTCACCACAAAAAGATCATCACCTAGGCACACAGTCATCAGGTTATCTAAAGTCAAGACAAAGGAAAGAATCTTAAGAGTTATGAGGCAAAAACATCAGATAACCTATAAATGAAAACCTATCAGGTTAACAGCAGATTTCTTAGCAAAACCCTACAAGCTAGAAGGGACTGGGGTCCTGTCTTTAGCCTCCTTAAACAAAACAATTATCAACCAAGAATTCTGTATCCAGTGAAATTAAGCTTCATAAATGAATGAAAGATAAAGTCTTCTTCAGACACACAAATGCTGACAGAATTTGCCAGTACCAAGCCAGCACTACAAGAGGTGCTAAAAGGAGTTCTAAATCTTGAAACAAAACCTTGAAACACACCAAAATATAACCTCCTTAAAGCATAAGTCTCACAGGGCCTATAAAACAATAACACAATGAAAAAAAATTTAAGTATTCAGGCAACAACTGGCACAATGAATAGAATAGTACCTCACATCTCAATACTAATGTTAAATGTAAATGGGCTAAATGCTCCACTTAAAAAATACAGAATTACAGAATGGATAACAATTTACCAACCAAGTATCTGCTGTCTTCAAGAGACTCATCTAACACCTAAGGACTCACATAAACTTGAGGTAAAGGGGTAAAAAAAGATATTCCATGCAAATGGACACCAAAAGTGAGCAGGAGTAGCTATTCTTATATCAGACAAAACAGACTTTAAAGCAACAACAGTTAAAAAAGACAAAGTGGGACATTATATAATGATAAAAGGACTAGTCCAACAGGAAATATCACAATCTAAATATATATGCACCTAACACTGGAGCTCCAAAATTTATAAAACAATTACTACTACACCTAAGAAATGAGATAGAAAGCAACACAATAGTAGTGGGGGACTTCAACACTCCACCGACAGCACTAGACAGGTCATCAAGATAGATGGTCAACAAAGAAACAATGGACTTACATTATACCCTAGAACAAATGGACTTAACAGATATTTACAGATCATTCTACCCAACAACTGCAGAAGATACATTCTATTCATGCTAGCACACAGAATATTCTCTAAGATAGAACATACGATAGGCCACAAAACACGTCTCAATACATTTAAGAAAACTGAAATTATATGAAGTACTCTCTCAGACAGCAGTGGAATAAAATGGAAAATCACCTCCAAAAGGAACTCTCGAAATGATGCAAATTGCATGGAAATTAAATCATCTCCTTCTGAATGATCACTGGATCAACAATGAAATCAGGATGGAAATTTAAAAACTCTCTGATCTGCATGATAATAGTGAGACACAACCTATCAAAAGCTCTGAGATACAGCAAAAGCAGTGCTAAGAGGAAAGTTCATAGCATTAAATACCTGCATCAAAAAGTCTAAAAGAGCACAGCAGACAATCTAGGGTCATACCTTAAGGAACCAGAGAAACAAGAACAAACCAAACCCAAACCTAGCAGAAGAAAAGAAATAACAAAGATGAGAGCAGAACTAAATGAAACTGAAACAAAAGAAACAATACAAAACATAAATGAAACGAAAAGCTGGCTCTTTGAAAAGATAAACCAAACTGATAGAATGTTAGTGAGATTAACCAAGAAAAGATGAGTGAAGATCCAAATAAGCTCAATTAGAAATGAAGTGGGAGATATTACAACTCATACCACAGAAACAGAAAAGACCATTCAGGGCTACTATGAACACCTTTATGTACACAAACTGGAAAACCTAGAGGAGATGGATAAATTCCTGGAAATATACAACCCTCCTAGATTAAACCAGGAAGAAACAGGAACTCTGAACAGACCAGTAACAAGCAGTGAGATTGAAATGGTAATTAAAAAAAATTGTCAACAAAGAAAAGTCTAGGACCAGACGGATTCACAGCTGAATTCTATCAGACATTGAAAGAATAATTTGTACCAATCCTACTGAAACTATTCCAAAAAATAAAGAGGGAATCCTCCCTAAATCATTCTATGAATCTAGCATCGTCCTTATACCAAAACCAGGAAGGGATACAACAAAACAAGAAAACTACAGACAGATATCCCTGATGAACATGGATGCAAAAATCCTTAACAAAATATTAGTTAACTGGATCCAACAGCATATCATAAAGATAATACACTATGATCAAGTGGGTTTAATACCAGGGATGCAGGGATGGTTTAACATACCCAAGTCAATAAATGTAATACACCACATAAACAGAATTAAAAACAAAAATCGCAGGATCATCTCAATAGACAGAGAAAAAGCATTTGACAAAATCCAGCATCCTTTATGAGCAAAACCCTCAGCAAAATCAGCATAGAAGGAACATACCTTAAATAAAAGCCATCTATGACAAACACAGAGCCAACATTATACTGAACAGGGAAAAGTTGAAAACATTCCCGCTGAGAACTGGAACAAGACGAGGATGCCTACTTTTACCACTTCTGTTCAACACAGTACTGGAAGTCCTAGCCAGAGCAATCAGACAAGGAAAGAAACAAAGCACATCCAAATCAGTAAAGAGGAAGTCAAACTGTTGCTGTTTGCCGATGATATGATCATATGCCTAGAAAACCCTAGAGACTTATCCAAAAAGCTCCTAGATCTGATCAATGAATTCAATAAAAGGTTGGGCGCAGTGGCTCATGCCTGTAACACCAACACTTTGGGAGGCCAAGGTGGGCAGATCACTTGAGGTCAGGAGTTCGAGACCAGCCTGGCCAACATGGTAAAACCCCGTCTGCACTAAAAATATGTGTGGTAGCGGGCGCCTGTAATCCCAGGTACTTGGGAGGCTGAGGTAGGAGAATCACTGGAACTTGAGAGGCAGAAGTTGCAGTGAGCCGAGTTTGCACCATTGCACTCCAGTCTGGCTGACAGAGCGAGACTTCATCTCAAAAAAAAAAAAAAAGTTTTGAATTCAGTAAAGTTTCAGGTTATGAAATCAATGTACAGAAATCAGTAGCACTGCTATACACCAACAGTGACCAAGCTGAGAATCAAATCAAGAACTCAACCCGGTTTACAATAGCCGCAAAAACCCCACCCAAAAAACAAAAACAAAACGCTTAGGAATATACCTAGCCAAGGAGGTGAAAGACCTCTACAAGAAAAACTCCAAAACACTGTTGAAAGAAATCACAGATAACACAAACAAATGGAAGCATATCCCATGCTCATTGATGGGTAGAATAAATACTGTGAAAATGACCATACTGCCAAAGCAATCTGCAAATTCAACGCAATTCCCACCAAAATACCATCATCATTCTTCAAAGAACTAGTAAAAACAATCCTAAAATTCACATGGAACCAAAAAAGAGCCTACATAACCAAAGCAAGACTAAGCAAAAAGAACAACTCTGGAGGCATCACATTACTCGACTTCAAAATATATATAAGACTATAGTCACCAACGCAGCATGGTACTGGTATAAAAATAGGCACACAGATCAATGAAACAGAATAGAGAACCCAGAAATAAACCAAATACTTATAGCCAATTGATCTTTGACAAAGCAAACAAAAACATAAGCTGGGGAAAGGACATCCTATTCAACAAATGGTGCTGGGATAATTGGCAAGCTAAATGTAGAAGAATAAAACTGGATCCTCATCTCTCATCTTATACAAAAATCAACTCAAAATGTATCAAAGACTTAAATCTAAGACCCGAAACCATAAAAACTCTAGAAGATAACATGAGAAAAATCCTTCTAGACATTGGCTTAGGCAAAGACTTCATTACCAAGAACCCAAAAGCAAATGCAACAAAAACAAAAATAAATGGAACTTAAACTAAAAAGCTTCTGCACAGCAAATGAAATAATCAGCAGAGTAAAAAAGACAACCCATAGAGTGGGAGAAAATCTTTGCAAACTATGCATCCAATGAAGGACTAATATCCCAAGTCTACAAGACACTCAAACAAATCAGCAAGAAAAAAACAAATAATCCCATCAAAAAGTAGGCAGAGGACATGAATAGACATTTCTCAAAGATAAATATACAAATAGCCAACAAACACATAAAAAAAAAATGGTCAACATCACTGATGATCAAGGAAATGAAGATCTAAACCACTCCTGCAAGAATGGCCTTAATTAAAAAATAAAAAAAGTAATAGATGCTGGCACGGATCTGGTGAAAAGGGGACACTTTTACACTGTTGGTGAGAATGTAAACTAGTACACCACTATGGAAAACAGCATGGAGATTCCTTAAAGAACTAAAAGTAGATCTACCATTTGATCCAATAATCCTACTACTGGGTATCTACTCAGAGGAAAAGAAGTCATTACATGAAAAAGACACTTGCCCGCACGTTTATAGCAGCACAATTCACAACTGCAAAAATAGGAAACCGGTCCAAATGCCCATCAATCAAAGAGTGGATAAAGAATAGATGGTATGTATACACCATGAAATACTACTTAGCCATGAAAAGTAGTGAAATAATGGCATTTGCAGCAACCTGGATGGAGTTGGAGACCATTATTCTAAGTGAAGTAACTCAGGAATGGAAAACCAAACATCATACATTCTCACTCATAAGAGGGAGCTAAGCTATGAGGATGCAAAGGCATAAGAATGATACAATGGACTTTGGGGACTCGGGAAAGTTGGGAAAGGGGTGAGGATAAAATACTACACATTAGGTACAGGGTACACTGCTCAGGTGATAGGTACACCAAAATCTCAGAAATCACCACTGAATAATTCATCCATGTAAGCAAACACCACGTGTTCCCCAAAAACCTATTTATTATTTTTTTTTTTTAAAAAGGCTGAGGTGGGAGGATTGCTTGAGTCTGGGAGGTTGAGGCTGCAGTGAGCTGTCATCATGGAACTGCATGCCAGCCTGGGTGACAGAGTGAGATCCTGTCTCAAAAAAAAAAGTTCAAACACTATACAAACGAAAAGAATAAAAAGCAAAACTTCTCTTTTATCCCTTATGCTCAAGTTGACTTTTCTACTCATTAGAGGTATCAACTATTACTGGTTTAGATATCTTTCTTACTCAGAGAAACAAATATATTATATTTTGCATATATTTTAAAATACTTGTGTGTAGATGTATAGCTTTGATGTGTATAAAAACAAATACTTATTCCTGGCCTCAAGCAATCCTCCTGCCTTAGCTTCCTGAGTAATGGGGATTACAGGCATGAGACACTGCGTTTGTCTCTACCGCATTCTTTTTCTTTTTTTGAGACACAGCCTTGCTCTACTGCCTGGGATGGAGCGTGGTAGTATGATCATAGCTCAATGCAGACTCGAAAACCTAGGCTCAAGCAATCTTCCCACCTCAGCCTCCTGAGTTGCTGGGACTATAGGCATGCACCACCACACTCAGCTAGATTTTTAATTTTTTTGTAGAGAAGGGGTTTCACTATATTGCCCAGGCTGGTCTTGAACTCCTGGGCTCAAGCAATCCTCCTGCCTCAGCCTTCCAAAGTATTGGGATTACAGGCATGAGCCACCACACCCGGCTGTTTATGATATTTCTAAGAGTATTTGAGAACAAATGGAACCTTAACTCACTGGTGGGTGTATGAAGAAAAAACAAAAACTTGGTTCCTTTTTCTGATGCACAATTCAAATACAGAACTAAAGCTACACCTAGGATTCTCCATTATCTTAAGTCATCTGGAAAAAAGTGACAGTGTATTTCAATGTCTTACAATGAGGAGCACTGTCTATGTGCAATAGATACAAAAAGACCTATTATGGACTTATAAACACAGGTCATATCCACTGATAAAATGCAAGATCTTCAGTCTTTTACTCAATTTTTTCCAATTTCATCCTCTCTCTCTGATGACCCTTTACTTACCCGTTGTGTGTGAGGATTTTCAGGTTCCTGCCAACCGCCACTAGCTACAAAATAAAAGAATATTAAACAAGACTTTCATAATGTGATAATTTTATTTTCATAAAACAAGTCTCCTGTAGGCCATAAAAAGAAACTTAAAACATAAGTTATATAGACCATTCTGGTCTATATAACTATAGACTATAATGGTCAGAACAAAATTTTAAGAAAACATCTAATGATGGTGATAACAATCACCAATGCACAGTCACTGTGCCGGGCACTTGAAATGTATTACATTTCCTTTTATTCTCATAACAACCCTCTGAGGAAAGGACTCTTATTAGTCTCATTTCATATATATGACGAAACTGAGGCTCAGAGATGTTAAATAACTTGCTCAAAGTCACACGGAGAGTAAGTGGTAAAGCCAGGATTCAAACTCAGTCTGATTCCGGAGACTTTGCTCTTATCTGTAACACTGTGCATTTTCTAAGTTCTATGACCTTGGCTTAGAGAAGAATTTCTTACATAAGAAGCACATAGCATAAATCACAAAGGAAAGGATTATTCAAGAAAACTGAAAGTACTGAAAGTAAAACTATAATGAATACTTTTAACAAATGGTGCTGCAACAATGGAATATTCACATATCAAAAACAAAACAAAAACCTCAAAAATCAAAAACCAAAAGGACCCTTACTTCACATTTACAAAATTTACCTTGAAAAGAGCAAGACTTAAATGTAAGTGTTAAAACTACACCACTTCTAGAAGAAAACATGGGTAGATCTTAGTGACACTGGGTTAGGCTAAAGTTTTTTTAATAGGACACAAAAAGCACAAACTACAAAATAAAAATATTGGTAAGTTAGACTTCACTGAAATTAGAAACTTGAGTTCTTCAACACTGCTGAGAAAAGGAAAAGGCAAGGCATAGACTGGGAGTAAATATTTGCAAAACATATATTCAACAATGGACTTGTATCCAGAGTATAGAACTCTTACAACTCAGTTTAAAAGACCAAATCAAAACAAACCAACAACAAAGCCCAGTTAAAAAGTAGGGAAAAGATTTGTACAGACAGTTCACCAAAGATGTATGGCTGGTAAACAAACACGAGAAAATGCAAATTAAAACCACAGTGAAGTACTGCTGTACATGTGCTAGAATGGCTAAAATGGGGAAGACTGACGATATGGCAAGAGTTGTCAAGGGATTGGAACTCTCTTAATTTGCTGGTGAGGATCCAAAATTGTTCAGTCACTTTGGAAAACAGTTTGGCATTGGCCAGGTGCAGTGGCTCATGCTTTTAATCCCAGCACTTTGGGAGGCTGAGGCAGGAGAATTGCTAGAGTCCAGGAGTTGGAGACCAGCCTGGGTAACATGGAGAAACCCCATCTCTACTTTAAAAAATAAAAAAATAAATAGTTTGGCAGCTTCTAGACAAATTAAACATACACTTATCCTATGACCTAATAATTTCACTCCTTGGCACTTAAGAAAAATGAAAACATATATTCACACAAAGACTTATAGGCAAATGTTCATAGCACCTTTATTCATATAAGCCAAAACCCAACAACAATCCAAATGTTCATCAAGTGGAGAATGAATAAACAAACATGTCCATACAACAGAATACTACTCAACACTAAGAAGAAATAATATAAAGAAGAAACACAGATGAACCTCAATAGCATTATGCTAAATAAAAGAAGACAGGAAAGACTGTAATGTAAGACTCCAACTATACACACTTCCAGAAAAGGCAAAATTCTAGTCACAGAAAGCCTATCAGTCTAGTCACGGGCCAGGAGGTTGGGGGAATAAACTGATTGCAATGGGGCATGAGGATTCTCTAGGGGGATAGAAATGTTGTATATCATGATTATGGTGGTGGCTATGTGATTACACACTTGTCAAACATCACAGAATTCTACACTTAAAATTGGTAAGCTTTATTATATACAAATTATATCTTGGTAAAGCTAACCAAATAAAGGGAAAAATAAAAGTATAATGAGATACCATTTCACAACCATCAGTCTGGAAAAATTTTAGAGTCCAAAAGTCCTAAGAGCTGACAAGGAACTGGAGCTACAGGTAGTTTACTCTTACATATTACTACTAGGAGCAAAGACTGCTAAATCATTTTGGAGTGCTAAGGATGTACACAACTTATGACTGGCAATTTTACTTCTAGTTATATAGAAAAGTCCTTACACTTGTGCCTTAGGAAACACATACAAGATTGCTTCCAGCAGCTATGTTTTTTCAAAAGCGAAGAAAATGAAAACAACCTAAATGTTCATCAAGAGAAGATGGAATAAGAAAAGAGAAAATGGAATAAGTGGTAAGTCATACAGGAATCAACTGTGTATCAGAAACATAATGTTGATAAAGTTGTAGTAGGATATATACAGTATGTTTCCATTTGCTTAAAACTGAAAAATGTTATTTGTTTGTGGCTGCATACATATGTGGAGCAGTAAAAGACATGCATATATGCTAATAAACACTGAATTCAGGATTGTGATTATTATCTCTAGCGGGCAGAGAGGAAGATAGATAAAGTAGGAGGAGGGCTTAAAATGTTTTGGCTGTTTCTTAAATTGGGTGATAAGTACATGAATATACATATTTCATATAAAATCACTTTTTTCAAAACAAAAAGAACTCAATTACCTTGCTGAAGGTGACATTGTATCCTCTTGCAAGAAATGGCAGAAATAACATTTTAGTATAATATTAATATTTTAGAAGTTGCCTCACTTAAGGCAATCATGAAAAATAATTATGTGAAAGAAATGTCTCAGCTGTAATATTTTTAAACGTCTGAATATTTTATCTAATTGCTTCTTTTGAACTGGGAATTTATTCTAAATAGCAATTTGGGAGACATAATAATCTCATTGTAAGTTTTTCTCTGTACATTACAGACAAGTACTTATAAATAAACAAACAGTTCTAACTTAAGTGGTTTCAGGGCTTCTGAGATACCAATGACATCACGGAGGAAATGAAATTATCTGTACTCTTTAAGAGCTCCTGGTATTCAATTATCACTGTAGAGATACCATAGAGGAGATAGAGTTCTAGAAGCCAGCGTAAGTTTACAGTTCTGAAATACAAATTCTCCAATCTTCATGACTCATAATCCAAAAAGCATAAAACATTCACTAACAGAGTAACAAACTGAGAAATCTACATGGATTTCTGGGCTGTTTCTTTTACTTGATAAAAAGACACAAAATAAACAGACAAACAGAGAGCCAAATCATGAGTGAACTCCCATTCACAATTGCTTCAAAGAGAATAAAATACCTAGGAATCCAACTTACAAGGGATGTGAAGGACCTCTTCAAGGAGAACTACAAACCACTGCTCAATGAAATAAAAGAGGATACAAACAAATGGAAAAACATTCCATGCTTATGGGTTGGAAGAATCAATATCGTGAAAATGGCCATACTGCCCAAGGTAATTTATAGATTCAATGCCATCCCCATCAAGCTACCAATGACTTTCTTCACAGAATTGGAAAAAACTACTTTAAAGTTCATATGGAACCAAAAAAGAGCCCGCGTCACCAAGTCAATCCTAAGCCAAAAGAACAAAGCTGGAGGCATCACGCTACCTGACTTTAAACTATACTACAAGGCTACAGTAACCAAAACAGCATGGTACTGGTACCACAACAGAGACATAGATCAATGGAACAGAACAGAGCCCTCAGAAATGATGCCGCATATCTACAACTATCTGATCTTTGACAAACCTGACAAAAACAAGAAATGGGGAAAGGATTCCCTATTTAATAAATGGTGCTTGGAAAACTGGCTAGCCATATGTAGAAAGCTGAAACTGGATCCCTTCCTTACACCTTATACAAAAATTAATTCCAGATGGATTAAAGACTTATATGTTAGACCTAAAACCATTAAAATCCTACAAGAAAACCTAGGCAATACCATTCAGGACATAGGCGTGGGCAAGGACTTCATGTCTAAAACACCAAAAGCAATGGCAACAAAAGCCAAAATCGACAAATGGGATCTCATTAAACTAAAGAGCTTCTGCACAGCAAAAGAAACTACCATCAGAGTGAACAGGCAACCTACAGAATGGGAGAAAATTTTTGCAACCTACTCATCTGACAAAGGGCTAATATCCAGAATCTACAATGAACTCAAACAAGTTTACAAGAAAAAAACAAACAACCCCATCAAAAAGTGGGCAGAGGACATGAACAGACACTTCTCAAAAGAAGACATTTATGCAGCCAAAAAACACATGAAGAAATGCTCATCATCACTGGCCATCAGAGAAATGCAAATCAAAACCACAGTGAGATACCATCTCACACCAGTTAGAATGGCCATCATTAAAAAATCAGGAAACAACAGGTGCTGGAGAGGATGTGGAGAAATAGGAACACTTTTACACTGTTGGTGGAACTGTAAACTAGTTCAACCATTGTGGAAGTCAGTGTGGCGATTCCTCAGGGATCTCGAATTAGAGATACCATTTGACCCAGCCATCCCATTACTGGGTATATACCCAAAGGACTATAAATCATGCTGCTATAAAGACACATGCACATGTATGTTTATTGCGGCACTATTCACAATAGCAAAGAGTTGGAACCAACCCATATGTCCAACAATGATAGACTGGATTAAGATAATGTGGCACATATACACCATGGAATACTATGCAGCCATAAAAAATGATGAGTTCGTGTCCTTTGTAGGGACATGGATGAAACTGGAAAACATCATTCTCAGTAAACTATCGCAAGGACAAAAAACCAAGCACCGCATGTTCTCACTCATAGGTGGGAATTGAACAATGAGAACTCATGGACACAGGAAGGGGAACATCACACTCCGGGGACTGTTGTGGGGTGGGGGGAGGGGGGAGGGACAGCATTAGGAGATACATCTAATGCTAAATGACGAGTTAATGGGTGCAGGAAATCAACATGGCACATGGATACATATGTAACAAACCTGCACATTGTGCACATGTACCCTAAAACCCTAAAGTATAATAAAAAAAAAAAAAAAGACACAAAATACAAACATGAAAAAACAATACTTTAATTCACTGAGGCCTACATTATGCCATTTGAGGTTGCTTTTTAACATTTAACTTACTTTCTTTATTTAACTTATCTCCTATACTGACATTAAAACATATACACATAAATACTTACTGGCAATTTTAAAAGATGTTACAGAATCTTTCTATTTTCAGTCACACTTCAGGTAAATAGCTACCCATCAATGAGCATTTTTAAGGAACTAAGATATACTTATTTAACTTTCTGTTTTTGAAAAGAGTATGTATTTTATCAACTCAATGTACAAAGTCAGAAAAACCATCAACAGCTCAAAGCATTCCAAACCAAAGAGCAAATTCAACAGAATCAAGGATTAACTTTTTAAGAACATAGTTGAATCTAAAGAACTTCACCCATATTTACTTCCAAATTGTGTAAGAATCTATAGAAAGGTTTTAGCCAGTCTGCTTCATTTTAGTTATGTCAAATGACATATAATGAGTTTGTTATGAGCTTCCTCATTTATTAGTCAATAAGCTGTACTTTTTATGAAAATCCCAAAATGAGAATTTTTACAAGTTTAAAATGTTTTTAGAAAATTAAACAATGAAACCTCAGAAAAAGAAAATAGGGAGTTAGTGATGCTACTACTTATATAAAGCATAAATAGCAACTCAAGATTTTATTAATTTTTTTTAAACTCTGGATCACTTAAATCAAAAGCAACTCAAGATTTTGAACTGACTGTACAGAGAATGTTTCCACTCTCTGATGTTAACTATGAAATACAGAATTTGTAAAAATAAAGTTTCCTGATAAAATTAAGTGCAATCTGTTCTAAAACAAACACTCACTCAAATGATGGAGGTATATAATGCCTTAGGTGGTCTTAAATCCAAACATACGCAATTTTTCTCTTTCACCAATAAACATTTTATATATATGTGTAAACGTTTTTGAGCACGTTTGAATGCTCCAGGACAGACATTTGGACATTGAATTACTGGGCAGAAGGATATAAGCAATTAAAAATTTTAATAAATGTTTTAAAATTGGTCTCCAAGATAGACTACCATAGTGTATGAGAGAACTATTCTCCTATGTTCTAGCCAACACTTGATACAACCAGATTAAACATGTTGTACCAAATAGAAGGAAGTTTTAATTTGCATTTACATGATTACTAGGGAAGTTGAATATATCTTTTTGCATATTCATTGACCATTTTTATTTCTACTATGAGAATTGCTGCTCATATCCTTTGCCTGTTTTTCTACTAAGTCTTCTTCTTACTGACTTACAAGGGTTCCTCATTTCATCTTTAGCCTGTTATATAAGACCTAACTACTTTTCTTAGTTTGTCATTTTTATCTTTTAGTTTTTTTTTTTTTGAGACAGAGTCTTGCTCTGTCACCCAGGCTGGAGTGCAGATGCCCCATCTCGGCTCACCACAAGCTCCGCCTCCCAGGTTCACACCATTCTCCTGCCTCAGCCTCCAGAGTAGCTGGGACTACAGGTGCCCCCCACCACGTCTGGCTAATTTTTGTATGTTTTAGTAGAGATGGGGTTTCACTGTGTTAGCCAGGATGGTCTCGATCTCCTGACCTTGTGATCTGCCTGCCTCAGCCTCCCAAAAGTGCTGGGATTACAGGCATGAGTCACCGTGCCTGGCCTTATCTTTTAGTTTTATCCATGATGTCTTAACATGAATGTTTATTTTTCATGAAGAGCATTAATATTTTGATTCCAAGAAAGTACCAGATTTATAAAAGCTATTTTATCAAGTCTAAGAAAACTAAATATTATCCAATCTCAGATAAAACACTAAGGTCTACAAATGTGAAAATATGGGAACACAGAAGAGTTAATGACACAATATTCTGAATTTAGCTCCTATCGCCCCAACAGGTTACAGAAATAATAATCTATCGGCAATTATAGCACTGTCAATTGCACAAAATTTCATGGTGAAGTCCACCTCACTCACCTACAGATTTGTCTGCCATGCCCACATCTCTAGACGTCCAGCGACAAAATCCACATGCCAGGTAATAGGCTTTCTTCATGGTGGTCTTGGCTGGGTCATCTGGAAGCTGTGTGGAGATGCTCGTGGCCCGGGTAGAGAGGGTGTGCATGCAGCCAGGACAGTCAAAGCAGTTGGCACATCTGTGACATGACAAACACAACCATTCTTTCAACAAATATTTATCAAGCACCTACTATGTGCCAGACACTGTTCCAGGTGTTAGGAATTCAAGAGAGAACAAATATAAGGACAAGTGTCTCTCAAGAAGAAACAGTAACATTCTGCAGGTCTCTTACCAACTTTAACAGTTCAAAAGTACTATACGTTCATTGGTTTTAAAAAATACGCAGTTATCGCCAAAGTAAGAATTGGAGCCCAACCCAATCCTACTCCACGGAGAGAATCATTGTTAACAGATGGAGTTTACGATTCCAGACTCTTTTTATGCTTATATTGATCACAAAGATTTCTGAGGAAAAGAGAAATGTCACAGCTCATGCCTTTAGAGAGGACAGACCAATTGTGCCATAGAAAACTTAGAGTCAACAATACAAGCAGCTGTGAAACTGGATTTGGAAAATAACCGACTGCTGTGCCAGAGAGCTGAAACAGAAAGCAAATAATGCTATCAAACTGGAATGGTTCAGAAGCAGCATATTTTCAGGGCTTTCTGTTCTCTCCTTAAATGCTACTTTTCCTAGTGCTCAGCCAACATTTCTCCTTTAGGAGGTCCCTATGTCTTCTTGCTTTTAACTCTCCCACCAGCACAGATTATCAAGATTTCACCTGCAGTCCTGTACCTGCCTTGAAGTTCTGTTCTATAATACAACTTGCATTATTTGTTATAGTCTGCCATCTGGATACTATCAAAAGAAGATAATAATAGTACTCACCTCACAAGGAAGCTTTGAGGATTAAATGATAAAAATTTATTTGTGGAAAGCATACAAAACAGTATCTGGTTATCAGGGGTTACTTCTCAGGGCAGGAAAGACAAATAATAGTGGTTCACATCCATCAAGGTATAGGGGGTATGACTAACAGCAAAAGGACTTTCACTTCAAGCTAAAAACTAAACACCATCCAGTAGCAATGAACAAGCCTAGCAGCCATACCTTGGTTTCTAAGACTATTCTCCAATAAAGTGAACCAAGGCTCCTTGGAGAAACAACTGTAAGACTGAGACAGAAAATATACAAGATGAGGCTGGGCACAGCGGCTCAAGCTTGTAATCCCAGCACTTTGGGCCAAGGCAGGTGAAGTGCTTGAGCCAGGAGTTCAAGACCAGCCTGGGCAACATGGCAAAAGCCTGTCTCTCCAAAAAAATACAAAAATTATCCAGGTGTGGTAGCATGTGCCTGTAGTCTCAGCTACTCAGGAGGCTGAGGTGGAAGGACTGCTTGAGCCTGGGAGGCTGAGGTTGCAGTGAGCCAAGACTGCACTACTGCACTTCAACCTAGGCGCCAAGGTAAGACCCTGTCTCAAAAAAAATACACACACACACACACACACACACACACACACACACACACAAAATATACACACAAGATGAGTCTGGAGTGTCTTGTAGTACTGGTAAGAAAATGATCAAAGTAATGAACAGAGAACTCTCTCCTGCCCCTAATGATGGGGGTATGTCAAAGGGATCTAGGAGTCAACTGAAAGAGCTCCCAATGGCCAAAGCTGAAATAATTTGAGCAAAATAAATAAAGTAGTGTTGGATTACCACCCAAAGTATAAAATAAATATTCATGATCCCACTGTCCTATAAGTAAGTGATTTAAAAAATAAATAAACAAGAGGAGAAGAGACAGATCTTCCATGCAAAAGAATTCCAAATCCAAATAATTTATGCAGATAGTCCCCAAGGACAGGGGAGCATAATTCTCTAGTCTTTAAGTATGGGCTGTGACAGTGATTTTCCTCCCAAAGAGTAGAGTACAAAAAAAGAAGGAAAAGCAGTAACTTTACAGTGGAGAAACCTGACAAACACTAGCTCAAGCCAGATAATCAAGGTTAACACCAATAGTGACAAGTCATAAGTATTTACCCTTGATATGATGTAATCAAAGATGGCACTTTACCTCTATGATTCTCCTCCCCAAAATACATTCCCCTAGTCTGATGAGAAAAAAACATCATGCAAATCCTAATGGAATTGACACTTTATAAAATACCTCACCAGTACTCCTCAATACTTTTGAGGTCGCCAAAACCAAGGAAATTTTAAGAAACTATCACACCCAAGAGGAGCCTAGAGAGACATAACTATAAATATAATGTGATATCCTGAGAAGAATCCTGGAAAAAAAGGAGACTAGGGAAAAACTAAGGAAATCTGAATAAAATGTAGTGTATTGGTTCATTAATTGTAACAAATACACCACACTAATGTAAAACGTTAACAACAGGGGAGACTGGATGTGAGGTAAATGGGAACTCTCCGTACTGTCTTCACCATAATTCTGAAGTATAAAACTGTTCTAAAGTAGAAAATCTATTTCAAAAATCAAAGGGCATTTCATCTTTGGCAATGGTGATGCTTAAAAATGAAAAAGAGCTGGTTAAAAAAGTTAATTTCATGTGTCTTTTTTTTTTTTTTTTTTTTGAGACAAAGACTTGCTGTTGCCCAGGCTGGAGTGCAGTGGCACGATCTTGGCTCACTGCAACGTCTGCCTCCCAGGTTCGAGCAATTCTCCTGCCTCAGCCTCCCAAGTAGTTGGGATCACAGGCGCGTGCCACCATGCCTAGCTAATTTTTTGTATTTTTAGCAGAGATGGGGTTTCACCGTGTTAGCCATGATGGTATCGACCTCCTGACCTCGTGATCCCTGCCTCGGCCTCCCAAAGTGCTGGGATTACAGGCGTGAGCCACCATGCCTGACCCATGTGTCTTTCTAACCAGCTATTTTAGAGAACAGTCAAGGAAAACAGGAAAAAAAAAAAAAAATCCAGGTCTTACCTATTCTTTTTCAGTTTGGCTTCAGCCGACGGCATATTTTCTAAACAACTGGGACAATAATGGGAGTCCACCTAGGAGGAAACAAGAAAGAAAAAAAAAAAACAGAGGAGAACTCAGTTTAACTTGTGTATATGTCTTGTCAAATAGTGAATTTTAAAATATGTTATACTGCAGCAGAAGGTAGACTGTTTTCAGCTCCGGGTTTATTCTTCAGTCACCTGTTTTTTGTGTGTGTGTTTTTTTTTTTCTCCTTCCGGATTTAAAAAAATCCTTCTATTTTTCTGATCTTTCCTATTCCATCATCAGGGTTTTATGTGTTAAAAGTTGTTGATTTAACAATCTACAGTTTCCAATTGAACTCCACAGAATTCTATGATAATCTAATGAAGAGATTAATAAAATAATCCAATTTGTAACGTTGTGATAAAATATCCTTCTGTCTAGGCTAGCTTTATATGACTATAAAAACTTGACCATACTTTAATTGTTGAAGGAAATTTTTTAAAAGATTTCTCATTATTGAAGTAATACAGCTTGACTGAAGGAAAGCATAAATATTTACATAGCTACAGCCAACCAATTAGAGATTTTTAAACAAATTAATGGGACAGTCTTATTGTACTTAAAAAACTGGACTCTAAAATTTAAGTTCATTTTATTTTTTAAAAGTCTGAATAATTATTTTCTTTAATGTAGGTCCTATTCGACAATTATAGAACTCTAGTCACCCGCAAATGAAAACACAATCACTGGAACATAAATACTATGATAGAAACTGGCTTTTTTCATCATCTGCTGTAAACAGGTCAATTTGAAAAGATTAATAAAGTTGTTGCTCAAATAATCTCCAGGAACATAAAATACAGTATTGCTAACTAACATCTGCACTGACTCATCAAAAAAGGCAAAATACAAGTCATTCCTTTTTGCCCTCTTTCCAAATTCTGCTTGTCCATTCATGTGCAGCTCCAGACCCAGATTCTCCATTAGAACTTCATGGCCTGCCCCAGCCCTCAGAGCTTCATCTTTCCCTAAACTCTAATGGCCTCCATATCACAGGTACACATCAGGCTGTAAAAGATGCTGTCACAGACTGGATGTCCTAATTGAAGAGTCTTAGAGACAGATCATGGAGACTGAGCACTCTATTCACCACAGGAGAATATGATCCAATAAATTCTGGAGGTGGAGCTGGAATAGGGAATCATCAAGGAGATACACATAAGGAAAGTGCTAATGGAGATGAGAAGAAAAATCCATGCCATATTTTTAATATATATGATTTTTCTTGTATTATCTAATTGCTTTTCTTGACTATTCCTATTATGAAAAGTATCTTCAATAAAATAATAGTTATTAATAACACATAAAATGGCTTATAGTATGTGTTTTCATATGCATTTATTTTTAGTGGTCCCGGGATCTTCAGTAAAAAACACTCTGAGTTAGGCTGTTTAGATTCAAATCCAGGTCCTCCCTCCCACCCCCAAATTACTGGCTGTGTGACTTACAGCAAACACTCTGTATCTGTTTCTTTACCTGTAAAAAAATTTTTTTAAAAGGTATCCACTTAAATTGGTTTGAAGATTACATAAAGCACATGACATATAGCAAGTATCGAATAAGCAGCAACTATTATTACTATCAGCTTTTTTTTCACTAGACTATGGCTTATTAAACAGCGCATTTTATGTCTTACTCCGTTTTAAATCCCTAAAGCTTACTGAATAAACAAGATGTGCCAAGCGCTGCAGAAGTTTTGGGGTTTTGTTATTTGGTGACTTTTTACTGGCCGGGGTCTTCTTTTTGAAAAATCCAACTTCGGACGCCCACTTGTGCCAGGGAAAAACAGCATTGTCCTCTAGCTCCATAAATACACTTTCAGCTTCTTACATGACATACTCTATTCTGAGCGCTTTTCACATAACTCACGCCGCCCCAACCTCTTCCCGGCTGCAGGCCTTGGCCTGAGTCAGGAACAGGGCAAAGCAGCCTGACAAGGGCCCAGTTTCTGGACAAAAGAGGAGCAGAACTTTCAGGATGGGAGAACTGTGAATGAGAATGCCTGCGCCTCCCTCCATCCTCGCAATAAATCCTGGAAAGGCAGTTTTTCGCCCCTTAAGTGGCCTGAACTAAGCACCCCCAGACCTTTCTCCGTAGTCCACCCAATTACCAAGCCCCATCGGAGACAGACACGGTCCCTAAGTCAAGTCTGTCCAATCAGAGGCCGCACTATAACCAGAAGATCCGCTCGGCCCCACCCGAGGCTGCTCCTCCTTTCCAAGTGACAGATTAGAAGCAAATTAAATCGCAGGCGAAGCCGAGTGACGGAAGACACAACCAATCAGTAAGGAAGGCAAATAGCTCCAGCCCGCCGGTGGCAGTGACTAGGATGAACGCCGCGCCCCCCCACCCCCCACCCCACATACTCGCTATAGGGCGACTCCGTTACCTCGTGAGACACACATTCCAGCGAGCGCAGTTCGCTACAATAGCGGCAGAAGTAGAGTTGCGAGAGCGGGGCCCGAACCTTCTTTTCTCCCTGGACTAGATAGAGAACCCGGTCCGACTGCAGCAAAGACGCCATCTTGGGGAGGAAAGAAGCGATGACGCTCCCGGCGCATCACGTGACCCGAGAGCCAGCGCCTTCCTCGCTGCCTTCCCTACGTCTTCCTACGTAGACTTTGACGTTAGGCTTCCCACCTCGTCCGGCTCTGCTCCCGTCGAAAACCAGAGCGCGCGTGCGCAGTTGGGATCCCAGTTTTCTCCCCCAACCCTGGGCCCGTCCCCCAGCGCTTCTGTGAGCGTCCGTTGCCCTTACTGCCATTAGGTCTGGACTCAGTGAGCTCCTTTTATTCTTTTCTTCCAGAATGGAAGCCTGATCTTTTGTCTTATTTACGACGGCCTCCTCTGCCCCACTTAACAGGCGAGCATCCAGGAGACAAATGGAAGGTCTCAAAGGGACAGGGCTCCGTGGGGACTGAAAGACAGGAGTCACACCAGCACTGTCTTCTGAGTCTTGCCAATGGCCTTTGGGAACTTTCACATACATTATCTCATTTGAAACTTAGGCTGTGAGTTCCTCCACGCAGGTTTTGAGTACATAGTTAGCATTAGGTCTAAGTCTGTATTGTGGACCTTCAGTAAGTATGAAAGGAGGGAATGAAATCAATGAATGAACAATATTGGTAGGCGTCTACGTTTTTCTAATGTGTAAACTAAGGCTCAGGTCTGCCTCTTGGGTGAGCAGCGACTACGTGAGACTGGTATTACATGGGTGGGAAAATAATTTATCAACAGTTCTAGGTAAAGAAATACAGATTTATTAGAGAAGATATGAAAATACGTTGAAAGGTTGCAATGGGCAGACCAGCCAGAGAGGAGCTGACTTCAAGGAAACAAAGGCTTGCTGGAGATTTTATCCGGTGGTTCTTGGGCTGCAGAGTGCTGTGCAGTACCGAGAACTCCAAGGTTACAGTGAGCTAACTTGCATGTGTCTCGTGATAGCTGAGTGCAGGAAGATTGTGAGTTATTTGCACAGGAGGGCTATGTGTCCTGCACCATGAAGAAAGGCAGACTTAGAGTGCATCTGCTCTTTTTGCTATCCCTTGGTCCCACTAGCCTGACTCCCTTTCCCTAACTGGGACTCCCCAGTGTGTAAAATGACCACCTAGAACTGCCTAGCAGAAACTGGAGCCTCTGTTGCCTGCCACCAGGTCTATGTTTTTATAATTGTAGTAGTGTTGTATTATTACCTGTCTGATGTTAGAGTTGGTGACTGAGAAGAAAGGGAACTGAATACTATTAGCAAACATTTATTGAGCACTTATTAAGTGCAGCACACTGTGTCAAAACTTTACATACATTGTCTAATTTAATTCTTACAACAGCTCCAAAAAGCATGTGGCTATCATTATTTCTATTTTACAGAGCAGGAAACTGAGGCACAGGGAAGTGCAGTGACTCCTCTATAAGGTTTGATAGAGGTAGAACCCTTTTCTGTCTGACTCTAGTGCTTGCAGGTATAACCCCTATGTATACTCCCTCCAGCATATTTTCTAATATGGTGATGTTAATAATACCTTACATTTATATAGACCTTTTCAGCTTATACAGTGCTAATCTCACAATTTATGTCACGCTTTACCAATTGAGCCTAAAAGTCATTACTTGTTCACCAAGCAATAGCCTGGCACTAATTTAGTTTCATAGGTGGCATCTGCTCCTAGGAGAAAATATATTACTAGCCAACTCATTTGCAGTTATTCTTTAAGTTAATGAATTCGTTGGCTTTCTGGTTTATAAACTAGTGTCTACTGAGTTTAAATTCCCTTTTCTGGACTATGCTGTTAAAATGAAGTCCCAGAGCCTGCAGGTACAGAAAGGCTGCAGACTTGAGCTGAATCCACATAAAACAGACACTTTTTAGAGCACTGATTTTGAATAATTAAGTGGCCAATTATCTTGTCTCTGCTACATGCCAGGTACTGGGGAGGGAACTAGCGATAAATGAGATACTTTCCATCCTCAAAGGCTCAGGGTTCTAGCAGGATCGAGTCCTAGTTATGCACAATGGTGATCAGCTTGATAATATAGCCTTGTGTTGCTTTTGCACTCTTCCCAGCTCTGGACTCACCCTCATTCACTTCTCAATGCTGGCTTCCTGCCTGCAGAATCTCATTTTGAGCTCTGCTTTCTAGGGGGAGCTCAGGCTAATACAGAGACCCTAAAGTTGAACTGGCAGATCAAAGGATATCCACATCTAATAAATACTGGTAATGAGCCCTTTTGAAATTCTAGGCCAATTTGGCTGGGCGCGGTGGCTCACGCTTGTAATCCCAGCACTTTGGGAGGCCGAGGCGGGTGGATCACGAGGTCAGGAGATCGAGACCACGGTGAAACCCCGTCTCTACTAAAAGTACAAAAAAATTAGCCGGGCGTGGTGGCGGGCGCCTGTAGTCCCAGCTACTCGGAGAGGCTGAGGCAGGAGAATGGTGTGAACCCGGGAGGCGGAGCTTGCAGCGAGCTGAGATCGCGCCACTGCACTCCAGCCTGGGTGAGAGAGCGAGACTCCGTCTCAAAAAAAAAAAAAAGAAAAAGAAATTCTAGGCCAATTTACACTCTCACTGTAAGTGTATGAGCTATCCATTTCCCACTGTTTTGCCCACCTGGCATATTATCAAATTTGAGTGGATAGTTTTGGCACTTTCTAGCTATGTGATCTTGAAAAAGACATCTACACCTCAGAGTCTTGTTTCAAGACACATAGAATGAGAAGAATAATCCCTGCCTTGGTGAAAATAAAAAATCATCCAGGCTGTGAAAGCATTTTGTAAGCTATGAAGTACTAAGCACATGGAAGAAATGCTCCCTAAATATCCCAAGTATGAAAAACCCAAAGTGGTTTTCATTTTTATAAAGAGTCCTTCAGAGTAAATCCACAATAATAATGGAAAAAACTGGAAGTTACTCAGACTTTGGTCAAATGAGGTCTTGTGAAGGGGACCGAATCTGGGCTCTGACCTCAAAGACTTAGGGTTTTCTACAGCTTAGGAATCCTGGGGAACTGCTGTCACCAATGCTGGCCACCTGCCCTGACTGCCTTCCTCACTTTTGCTTTCCTACTTGAAAACTATATTAATTACAGGGTTTCCTGTGTTGAATCTATCTGCAGGCTAATCTAAAAGTCATAGTAAGTGAACAGAGGGGGAAGAAAAAAGAAGTCCCCTGTTTCATCAATATCCATGCTAGCCCCTGTGGGGGCCCTCCCTGCCCAGGAAATGTGGTGGTGGCAGGGCTAAAGCTAATTTCCCAAGTGTAAACATGGCAAAAGACTGCTGGCCTGCCTTTATTCTGGGAAATCTTTTGAATTGTTTTTGCTTTTGAATTGAACTGAACTTTGAATTTTTTTTTTTTTTTTTGAGACAGTCTCGCTCTGTCGCCCAGGCTGGAGTGCAGTGGCACTCTGCAGTGGCTCACTGCAAGCTCCGCCTCCTGGGTTCATGCCATTCTCCTGCCTCAGCCTCCCGAGTAGCTGGGACTACAGGCACCTGCCACCGCGGCCAGCTAATTTTTTTGTATTTTTAGTAGAGATGGGTTTTCACCATGTTAGCCAGGATGGTCTGGATCTCCTGACCTCATGATCCATCCTCCTCAGCCGCCCAAAGTGCTGGGATTATAGGCGTGAGCCACCACGCCTGGCCCACTAAAACCACTTTTTATGAGGAAGTGCACAGATGGGCCTACAGAAGATTCAGAAGCCTGACTAAAATTTGGCCAAGCAAAGACTGTTTCTCACCCTCCCTCTTGCACAATTCACCACCCAACCCCGAGGCTTGCTTCTAGGAGAGCACCAGTGTATTGCTCACTGAATTGGGCAAAGTGGAATTGAAGATGGAATTCCTGCCTAACTCAGTGCCTGGCACAGAGCAAGCCCTCAGTTAGTATTTGTCGAGTGGATGAATACTATTTTAAACCATCTGGAACATGCTGCCATATGGAAACTGGCAACTAAAAAAATTTTTTTTTCTTTTTCACCTTTAAGCAGTTGCTTCTTTTAGAAGGCAGAACAAGAAATAGGGGGAGAGGGGAGGATTGCAGTTTTGAATTGTGTGGTCAGGGTAACCCTCTTGAAAAGGTAAGGTTTGAGCAAAGATTTGAAGGAGGTAGAGCGAGAGCCCAGTGGATATCTGGGGAAAGAGCCTTCCAGAAGGAGCTAAACAAGGTCTCTAAGGTGTATGTGAGGAGCAGCAAGACCTGTGTCATTGTTAGGGAGTGAGCACGAGGGAGGGGTTTAGGGGATGATGTCCCAGAGTTAATGGGGGCTGGGGGTGCACTCATGTAGGATCTCAAAGGGCATTTAAAGGATGTTGAATTTTTCTCTGAAGGGAATGTGGAACCATTGCAGGATTTCAAGCAGAGCAGTGATGTGATCTAACCTACATTTTACAAGGGTCATTCCTGACATCGTTTTGGAAATGGACTGTAGAGAGACAAGGAGAGAATCAGGACTCAGTTAGCAAATTGCAATAGTGATCCAAGCAAAAGAAGATAGTGCCATGGAACGCGGATTCTGGCTGTATTTTGAAGATAGAGCCTATGTGATTTCCTCATGCCCATAGACTGCCATGTGGGAGGGGACGGCTTGAAGTTAGGCAACAGGGAGGCCCTGGTTGGGCCAGGGGACAGTTTGTTTCTCAGTTTGACCAAATTCAGCCACTGGGGGTTTATTTCCTCAGAAATTACCAAGACTATTTCTTCTCCCTGAAGTCAAAATAAAAACATCCAGGAAAGGACTAGACACTTGTATTTAAGAAAAAGAAATGAAGCTAACTTGTTCAGTCTCTTATTTTGTTCCAACTCACAAAGCATTGTGATGACAACACAGGAAGGCATATTTCACAAGAGGCCAGAAAAAGAGCCAGTCAGTCAGTTGCTAAACACATTAATCAGATCTTCAGTGCTCCAGCTCAGGCTGAGGCAACGCTGGTGTGGGAGAGCCCAGCCTGTTTGGAATGGGGCCAAGGGCTCTCTACAGTAGCTTCTCCCCTTGCTGTGAAGGTAAAATGCATTAATACAAGTAAAGTGGGTAGAGGGCAGGGCGCTGTCAGTAATATCAGTGCTATGTAAGTATTGGTTATTAGGCCACGGAGTATGGGCCAATCCCCTCATTAACAAGTAAGAAAACAGGTTCAGAGAGAGGAATTCATTTGTCTAAAGTTACACAGGCTCTCCAGCTTTACTTCTGAGCAGCACTAAGTTGGCTTCTTAAAAAAATTGTTTTGGACAATTGGGATTTCCACTGTTGCCCCTCTTACAATTTATTCCTGGGAAGTTCTTTTAGACTTTCAGCTGTCTCATCTGAGAGCCTTCGTGTCCTCACAGGGAAGTTTAATGGGATATTTTATTACTCTTGAGCACTGGTGGAAGTGAGCCTCCAAGCCGGCCATCAGGGGCCACTGCCTTCTGGTGTTTCTACCCTTGTGTACCAGGGTTGGTCTGTGTGACCAACAGCATATGAAGTTAGGCAACAGGGAGGCCCTTGTTGGGCCAGGGGACAGTTTGTTTCTCAGGTGACCAAATTCAGCCACTGGGGGTTTATTTCCTCAGAAATTACCAAGACTATTTCTTCTCCCTGAGGTCAAAATAAAAACATCCAGGAAAGGACTAGACACTTTTATATTTAAGAAAAAGAAATGAAGCTAACTTGTTCAGTCTCTTATTTTGTTGAAGTGATGGGATGACACTTCCGAGACTAGATTATAAAAGACTGTGTCTTCTGTGTTGGACCCTCTCTTGCTGGAGCTCTCTCTGAAACACACACACACACACACACACACACATACACACACACACACACACACACACACACACCCTTTCTCTTGTATCATTTGTTTCGGAGAAGCAGGCTGCCATTTTGTGAGCAACCCCATAGCAAGGCCTGTGTGACAGGAAACTGAAGCCTCTGGCCCACAGCTGTTGAGAACTAAGGCCTTCCAGCAACTAGCGAGTGAGCTCAGAGGTGGATTCTCCAGCTCCACTTGAGTATAGAGATCATTACAGATCCAGATGACAGCCTGACTGCAAACTTGTGAGAGACCCTGAGCTAGAACCACCCAGGTTAGCAATTCCTGGGCTCTGACCCTCAGAAACTGTAAGATAATCAATGTTTATTTTAAGCTGCTAAGTTTGGGGATACTTTGTTCTTTCCTTACCACCGCCATAACAGTTAACCTCTGCCACACTGTATACTTCTCTTTCCATCTCTGCCCCCTCCACTGTCCTAGTCATGGCCTCATGCCCTCCCCACATGTCCCCATAACCAACTATCTTCTCTGAGGTCAAACCCAGAAGTCATCAAACCAGCTGAATCAGTCACAGTACTAACAGGAAACAGATGGTGGGCTAAAATTGATAATTTGAAGAAAGTTTAATATAGGAACTATTTGCGGAATTGTAGGTGGGGTGGAGAGCAATGAAAAGGAAGGAATATTGCAGTTCACAGGGTTAGTAAAGGTGGGTGCTGTTTATGGCCTGAGGCCTGAAGAGGCAAGGGTGGGAGCAGTTACTGGACTCTGGAGACAGACAGAGCTGTGTGAAGAGGGTCCCCTGACAGGAATTGGGCCACAGAGCAAGGCTTGCAGCCCCTGGGGTGGGGGTGGGGGTAGAATGCAAAACACCTCAGCTCCTGCTGGTGCTTCCCTCTTAGATGAGCCCACCAGAAAGCTAGACATCAAGGAAATCTATCTTAGTTTCCCTCAGAAGCAGATTGTGGGGTAAGGGTTTAAGTGCAAGTCATTTATTTGAGAGGTTCAAAGGCTCAGGGTATACCAGTAGGGAACTAAGGAAGTGAAATAAAGAAGCGAAGACAGCTAGTATGATTGTGTTATTAAGCCAGCTATCATAGTGGGTGACTGGAGCCTAGTCCCATAGAGAAAATCTGGAAACAATGTAAACACACCTCTCAGAATTATTTCACCGAAGGGTGAGGGAATTGGGGTATTTATACTCCTAAAGTCTTTGGTTGAGGGCTGCTCCTGGAGAAAAGGGTTAATTCCTGGATACTTTTGGACTGACAGACCAACCTTCTGTGTTTCTGGGAAAAGCCCTCAGACACAAAGATACAGATACTGGCAATTGAAAGTCTGTGAAACATTGAGGTGGAGAAGGCCTAAGAGATTTGCGCAGGGATTGGCAGTGTTTGCTACCAGGCCCACTGATGAGATATATTCGGATGAACCTCCCATTCACAAGGCAGGATGGAGAACTGCACAGAGGGTGAATTTTGAAGCAAAAATGAAACTGAAGTGCATGCTTAAAGTTAATAAGTAAAACTTATTAATACTGTCTTAAATATAGATGCACTGTATAGGTTTCAAAACAATAATTTTTCCCTTTTATTCTCACAGTTACTCTACCCTCTCATGTAACCATGTAGCTAATTGTCTGATTCTGCTTGTGCATTATGCAGTGTGCATTGCAATTCTGATTGTGTCTGTACATCTCACTGTGCCTTACCTAGGTCAGTAATTACTCGATTTCAATGAGCAGAAAAAGAGGCACAGAGAGGACCTAACTCAAGAGTCATTCAGATGCAAGACATTTAGAATCAGTTCTTTTACTTCCTGTTGGGTAATCTTAGAAAAGTTAACATATCCTCTTGGGCCTCTGTTTTCTGTTGTGTAAAATAGGGGTTAATAACATTTTCACCCTAGAATTGTTTTAAGGACTAAGTAATATAATGCATATAAAATCTTTGCTATACAATAAGTGCTAAATAAGTGTTTCGTTCAAGTAAATACTTTTTGGAAAAATATAGGCAAATGCATATAAATATTTGAGACCAAAGTTTACTTCAAAAATTAGACTGATGGAACAGAGATATCTTCTGGTAATAGACACTCTATTATCTCTAGTTACATGACTGTGTAATAATTGAACACTTTGGAATTAAGCCATGAGAATTGATTCAAATAATTATAACCACACTAATGAGACCATATGATTATCACTCCACTTCAAAGCTATAAAACGGAACGCTTCCATTTCCTCTTCTTTCTCCCTGTCTGCTTAGCACTTTGTTTTATCTCAAATTCCACACGTTCGAGAAATTTCATCATTTCGCCATCCTTCCTTATCATTAATGCAATGAAGTCTTTCAGCCATAATACAAAAGTTTTAATTAAAAATTCCTGCATCTTATTTTCGGGCTAGAAGTCTATTTCTTTTGAGTTAGCAAGCGAGTGGAGCTTCCTCCAAAGAGTAAGAAGGCATTTTGCCCAAGAATTTGTAGAACAAAAAGAACTTTGGGAATTTTTTCAGGAAGAAAGGGGAAGAGAGACTAGTAATTTCAGGAGTCCTGGTGCTTATTGCCTGACTTTTGGGAAGACCTGAGCTGTTTAGGGGCCTGTGAGAAGCTAATGTCTGAGCCAGGACAGATTCATCAATGAAACAAAATAGATCACCCCCACACAGGTATGCTTTTAATTAAAAACTGTAGTAATCTCAAGATCCTTGAGCCTTAGCTTTAAAAAAATTTTGGAGGTGCAAGTGACTTCAGAGAACATTTAACTGAACTATCTTCTTTTCACTTCTGGAATCTGAAGATATAGAAAGAAGAAGGGACTTCCTCAAGGTCACATAGCAAACTAGTGACAGAGCCAGGACTAGAAGTCATGGTTTAGTACTGCTTAGTGCCAGTTTAGTACCTTTACCTTGTGCCAGTGACACAATCCCTGCCCCCATATCCCAGTCTTCCACCATCTCAATGAAAACCTTCTGCAATATCTCTCTGCTCCCATACCTCCAGTGTTAGGGAACCCACGACATCCCAAGAAAGCCTGTTCTGTCCGCTTTCAGACAGCTCTTTAAAAAAATTCTTTCTTTGGGTGAACTGAGATTTGCTTCTCCTCAGCTGACACTCTCTGATTCTAGTTCGGCTTCCTCTGCCCCAGGCATACTTCAGAGGTTTGCTCAGATTCCCCATTGCCTACATGAGTCCTCCCATCTCTAGACTAAACATCCTATTGTCTTACAATTCTATTCTGTTTTTGGCTGCAATGATCTATGATTGTGCTGCTGCACGCCAGCCTGGGTAACAGAGCAAGACCTTGCCTCTTAAAAAAAAATCAGTGAACTTTGAGCAAAGCAGATTATCCTCCATAATGTCGGTGGACCTCATGCAATCAATTGAAAGCCTTAAGAAAAAGACAGACCTTCCCTAGGAAGAGGGAATTCTGCCAGCAAACTGCTTTCAGACTCAAGATGCAACATGAAGTCTTCCCTAGGTTTCTAGCCTGCTGGGCTACCCTGCAGAATTTGGACTTGCTAGCCTTTACAATCATGTAAGCCACTTCCTTAAGAATCAGTCTCTCTTTCTTGTTTTCTCTCTCTCTCTCTACACACACACACACACACACGCACACACACACACAATTGGTTCTGTTTCTCTGGAGAACTCTGTGAGTTAATACAATAGTTTTTCAAGCATACAACTTTGCCTTTGGCACAACTTCAGAATTGGAAAGAGAAGTCTTGGTTGACCTCTTGTCATCCTATCACTTATTTATTCATTCACTCAACTAGTAGAGCACTTATTCTGCACCTAGGTGCAGGTGATAGAAAGGAAAATATCGTAACCAGAAATTTGAACTTAGGGAGGACTTTGATAAAACCAGACCCCACTCAAAATTATTAGTGCAGAGTGGCAAAGAGTTTAGGCTCAGTAGTCAAGCTGTCCTGGGTTCATAGTCTGGCTCTAACAATGGTCAGCTGGTGGCCTTGGCAAGTCACTCAGCCTCCCTGAGCCTCAGTTTCTGCATCTGTAAAAGGGAGAATTTGGATTAGATTGTTTTTAATTTTCCCTTTAGTTTTGGACATGCAGTGTTTCAATTTAGTGAAAATTCAGGAAGGAAAGAATTGTAAGTAGTGTGAAGGCTCTACTTTAGGGCCTAGGGAAAAATCCTATATATGATCATGTCATTCATATATACTATCTATTCAAATAAGTAATATTTACTAGGCACATGCTCTTTCACATTCATGATTTCACTTCATTCTGTTTCATCCTCATTGAAGCCGCTTAAGGTAGGCAGTAGCATTCACATTTTGTGGAAGGGAAAACAGAGGCTCATAGACATTAAATACTTCATCCAAGGTCACCGTAAGTGCCAGAACCAGGATTCAAACTCAATTTCCAAAAATTCTGAACTACATGATCTTGCATTACCTCCTTTTGCCTGGGAATTCTTGGCAGTTGGGAAGAATGGCATGAGTTCAAGAACTCTGAAATCTGTTTTAGCATTGTATTCTCTTCAAATAGTTTGTCAAAGTATAGTCTTCCAGCTGGTATGGTGGCTCATACCTGTAATCCCAGCACTTTGGGAGGCCAGAGTGGGCGGTTTGCTTGAGCCCAGGAGTTCAAGCCCAGCTTGGGCAACATGACAAAACTCCATCATTACAAAAAGTAAAAAATAAAAAAGTATAGTCTCGAAATATTAAAAATATAATTTGTATACATAAACATAGAAAGCATGGATCAAAGTTATTTAGATGTTTAATGAAGGAACCACTAGGATGATAAGCAATGTTAAAATAAAATTAATAGGTTAGATGCAAAATTGGTTAATTACCTGCAGGGCAATAAAATCATAATCTTTGGGGTTATCTTTTCTATGAGACAGAAATCATTTGTATCTTTACTGGATGGTACAAGCCAAAACAACAAAGAAACCACATTTGTACCACATCAAACTTTCTAAAGTTAACATCTAACTTTATGGGGTTGTAAAATGTCTGCACCCCAATTAATAGTAAATAGTCAATCAAACAAAGTTCCATATCCTAAGAGAGTCAGATGGTCCTTTAGAGCACACTAGGTCATGCTCTAGTGTGATGTCAGCAGGACATGTAGTCATCCTTTTGGTGTATTTCCAAATTTCTGGATGATTTTTCTTATCAATCCACCTCTATAATCACAAACTTCAAAAATTGTGATCACAAAGATGACTGATTTCATTAGAGGATATTTGGCCTAATTCATTTGCACAGAAGCCTCATTGTTGTATGGGCAGCAAATCTAGAGCTATATGCTTCTGAGCAACTATTACAGCCAGATAATTAGCTTCCATTGGAGATTTCACAAGGAGCTAGGGTTAAATTTTCAATACCCAGTATCATTTCAAAGATATTCTCAACTAGATTGAGATATAGTTCACATGTTATACAATTAATTCATTTAAAGTATATAATTCAATGGCTTTTAGCATTTACAGATTTACACAACCATCACTACAATCAATTTTAGAAGATTTTCATTACCCCAGAAAGAAATACCACAGTCTTTAGACATCACCCCACATTCCTTTTACTACTCCTACCAGTAGGAAACCACTAATCTTTCTATCTCTATTGATTTGCCTGTTTTGGATATTTCATATGGATGGAATAATAGAATATACAGGCCTTTGTGACTGGGTTCTTTCTCTTTAGCATACTGTTTTCAGGGTCCATCTATCTTGAAGCCTGCATCAGTACTTTTTTTTATTGCTAAGTAATATTCTATTGTATGGTCATGCAGATTTACTCTAAGAGTCCAACTTTATTCTTTTGAACTTTTTTCCCTTTATTCTATTGATGTGATATATTACATTGATTTTTGGATGTTATACCAACCTTGCATTCCTGGGATAAGTCCTACTTGGTCATGTTTTATAATCATTATATAATTCTGGATTTGATTTGTTAGTATTTTGTTGAAGATTTTTGTGACTATTTTCATAAGACTCAGTGGTCTGTAGTTTTCTTTTCTTGTGATATCTTTGTCTTATTTTGGTATCAGCATAATACTGTGAAAGGAAAATATCTTGGGCCCCCAAAATCACTAAGGAAAACTCAAACTGGAAACTGCTTAACGCAAACCTGCCTCCCATTCTTTTCAAAGTTATCCCTTGCTAGGCATGGTGGCTCACGCCTGTAATCCCAGCACTTTGGGAGGCCAAGGCGAGCAGATCACCTGAAGTCAGGAGGTCAAGACCAGCCTGGCTAATATAGTGAAACCCTGTCTCTACTTTACCAAAAATACAAAAAATTAGCTGAGCATGGTGGTGTGCACCTGTAGTCCCAGCTACTCGAGAGGCTGAGACAGAAGAAGCACTTGAACCAGGGAGGCAGAGGTTGCAGTGAGCCGAGATCACACCACTGCACTCCAGCCTGGGTGACAGAGCAAGACTCTGTCTCTAAACAAAAACGAAAACAAAAAACCCACAAAGTTATCCCTCTTCTCATTGACATAGATGCATATTTGATTGCCTCCTTTGTAAAGGCTAATAAGAAACACAAAAGAAAGCAACCATTTGTGTCTCACCTATCTGTGACCTGGAAGCTCCATCCCGCTTTGAGTCTTCCTGCTTTTGCTTCAAGTTGTCCTGCCTTTCCAGACTGAATATACTTCTTACATATATCGATTGATGTCTCATGTCTCCCTAAAATGCATTAAAAATGCATAAAAAAATGCCTGACCACCTTGGGTACATGTCTTCAGGACTTCCTGAGGCTATGTCATGGATGCGTCCTCAACTTTGGCAAAATAAACTTTCTAAATTAACTGAGACCTGTCTCAGATTTTCTGGGTTCACAAATACATTGGGAAGTGTGCACTCCTTTTCTGTTATTTGGAAGAGTTTGTGAAGAATTTGTGTGAATTCTTCTTTAAATGTTTAGTAAACTCACTGGTGAAGCTGTCTGGTCCTGGATTTTTAAAAACAATTACCAGTTTAATTTTCTCATTTGTTGTGAGCCTATTCAGGTCTTCTGTTTCTTCTTGAGTGAGTTTTGGCAGTTTGTGTCTTTTCTAGGAAATTGTCTACTTCCTCTAAGTTAGTTAACTGATTGTCAAAGAGTTATTAATAGTATTTCCTTGTAATTCACTTTATTTCCAAAAGGTCAGTAGTAATGGCCCCATTTCCATTTCTGACATCAATTTCATAAATTACTTTTAGTAATTTGGATCTCAGTCTTTCTTGTTCGGTCTAGTTAAAGGTTGGTCAATTTTGTTGATCTTTTAAAAAAATCAACTTTTGGTTTTCTTGGTTTTCGTGTTTTTCTATTCTCTATTTTGTGGATATGCATTCTAATCCTTATTATTTTCTTCCTTCTAATTGCTTTTGGTTTAGTTTTCTCTTCTTTTTCCAGTGTCTTAGGTGGTAGGTCAGGTTGTTGATGTGAGATCTGTCTTCTTTTTTAATGCAGGCATTTATAGGCATAAATTTTCCTCTACATGCTGTTTTAACTACATCCCCTAGCTGCATCCCATAGCTGTGTCTTCATTTTCATTCATCTTAAAGTATTTTATAATTTTTTGTGTGATTTCTTCTTTGATACACTGATAGCATGTTGTTTTATTTTCATATATTTGTTAATACCCCAAATTTCTTTCTGTTCTTGATTTCTGATTTCACTCTATCATGATTGGAGAATATACTTTGTAAGATTTCAGTCTATTTAAATTTATTGCAATTTGTTTCATGGCCTGGCATATGTCCAATTCTCAATAGTATTCTATGTACATGTGAGAAAAGTATGCATTATTCTGTTGTTTGGCAGAGTACTCTGTAGATGTGTTTTAGGTCTAGTGTGTATATGGTATTGTTCAATTCTTCTATTTTCTTGTTGATCTTCTGCCTGTTTGTTCTGTGTAATATTGAAAGTTAGGTATTGGGATCTTTGACAGTTGTTAAATTGTCTACTTCTTCCCTTAATTCTATCAATCTTTATGTTATTTTTTCTCTTTTGTTAGTGCGTATACTTATAATTGTTATAATTTCCTGATGGATTAACTCTTTAACATTATCAAATGTGCCTCTTTATCTCTAGTAACGTTTGTTGTTGTTGTTTTTTGAGACAGAGTCTCACTCTGTCACCCAGGCTGGAGTGCAGTGGCATGATCTCGGTTTACTGCAATCTCCACCTCCCGAGTTCAAGCAATTCTTGTGCCTCAGTCACTTGAGTAGCTGGGATTACAGGCATGCACCACCATGCCTGGCTAATTTTTGTACTTTTAGTAGAGATGGGGTTTTGCCATGTTGGCCAGGCTGGCCTTGAACTCCTGGCCTCAAGTGATCTGCCCACCTCAGCCTCCCAAAGTGCTGGCATGAACCACTGCGCCAGGCCTTTTTTTGTTTTAAAAGTCTACTTTTTCTACTACTGATATAGCCACTTTGGCTTTCTTTTTTTAAAACCAGTAACATAGTCATTTAGTATTATTATCAAGCATTATGTACCGTACATAATTGTATGTGCTATACTTTTATATGTCTGGCAATGCATTGGGTTTGTTTAAACCAGCATCACTACAAACACATAAATAATATGTTGTGCTATCATGTTACAGTGGCTACGATGTCATTAAGTGATAGGGATTTTTCAGCTCCATTATAATCTCTATTTTTACTTCAGCTTTCCTATGGTTGCTGTTTGCATTATATATATGTATATATATATATATATATATATATATATATATATATATATGTGTGTTTTCCTTTCTTTTGCTTTCAATCTATTTATATTTTTGAATCTAAAGTGTGCCTCCTGAAGAGAGAATATAGGTTGGATCCTGTTCTTTGCATTTTTAAAATCCAATCTGACAATCACTGCCTATTGATTGGACTGTTTAATCCATTTGCATTTAATGTTATTATTGATACAGCTGGATTTACATCTGCTATTTCACTTTTTGTTTTTACATCTTTCAAGTATATTCACTCTTTTATTCTTCCTTTATTGCTTTCTTTTGCATCAAATGAATATTTTTCTAGGGTAATAATTTATATTTTAAAATTTTTCTTCTTTCCTCATTTATTCCAGTATCAGAAAACCAAAGCCAAGACATTAATTTCTATCTCATTTTATATGCAGTCTTTAAAAGTGAGTGACTTCCTCTTTTCCCAAGGTCCTTAGTGTTTGCTAAATTTGCTGGCCTGATGGTAAGCATTATGATATAGTCTGGATGCTGTCCCTGCCCAAATTTCATGCTGAAATGTAATTCCACTGTTGGAGATGGAACCTGGTTGGAGGTGACTGGATCATAGTGGCAGATTTCTCATGAATGGTTTAGTGCCATCCCCTTGGTACTGTGCTCATGATAGTGAGTTGTCTTGAGATCTGGTCGTTTAAAAGTGTGTGACACCTTCCCCCTCTCTTTCTTGCTCTTGCTTTTGCCATGTTACGTGCCTACTCTTGCTTCACCTTCTGCCATGATTGTTAGTGATGCTTCCTGTACAGCCCGCAGAATCGTGAGCCAGTTAAGCCTCTTTTATAACTTACCCAGGCTCAGATATTTCTTTATGACAATGCAAGAGAAACCTAATACACATTACTAGCACAATGCTGGAACCCTGTAAGCCAAATAATAGGTGCCAGATCAGTTTTCTGGGAAGGCTTCATAGCCTTGCTTCCACAAAGGAAGTACAACACTTACTCTTTAATGGTTATGTGATTATAGCTGATTAAATGAAATTTATTCTCAAATATAACTCTTTGGATGGCTTTGATTATACGATTGATTTTTTCAATACATCTTGGTAAAAAGGATGGCAGATTCGTTGAATCTGTTCAAATAATTACATAGCTAAGGATTCAGTAAAAATATTTACTCTCGAATTCTGATGGGCCAGTGGGAACAAGGTATCATTAAAAATATTTCATTGCAGTTTGCAATAAGCATAGTTTGCTAAAATGAGGGTTAGCAATAGATCAAGAAGAAAGGACTTCCTCTTACACTCATCAGAAAATGGGACATTAAAAACAATCTAACAATATTCCAAAACAAATAATCGTGATTATATTTCCCTTGTTGGCTCGTTAGGCTCATGTGATTCATTCTTGACTCACAAATCTTGGATCAGCAGTATACTTCCATGGTTTTTTGCTTCAGGACGAAATAGTCCTAGCAATCCTGATTCAGTGCTATGGTTCAGTCTGTAGATGTCTACCTGTGGTCAGAAGTCAGCGAATACTGATAAGGCTGGGCCTGTAAGTCTATTCCAGCTAACAGCATCTGATAAAATCTTTTCCACCAAGGCTCTGGGGCTGTCCTTTGTTGACCTCTTTAGCTTACAGCATAGGTCTTTAGGCAAGCATGGAAGAAAAATAAAAACCACCTTTTGTTGATTAAATTGAAGGCTCTATTAATTTATTACAGTAAACAACTGTATCAGAATAGGGGAGAATAAAATCTTCTACTGTGTTATGGATTTTGTCAGTGTTTTCTCAAGGGTAAGAATATACTATGGACATGGAAACAAAGACAAATCTACTTTAAAAAGTAACATAAGGAAGACAGAACTTATTTATTAAACATCATGTGGGCTTAATATATAATGAAATTCTAACAACATTATTGAGCCAATTAAGAAGTATGGAGCAGGCTGGGAGCAGTGGCTCATGCCTGTAATACCAGCACTTTGGGGAGGCCAAGGAAGGCAGATCACCTGAGGTGAGGAGTTCGAGACCAGCCTGGCTAACATGGTGAAACCCTATCTCTACTAAAAATATAAAAATGATATATATATATATTTGTTTGTTTTGTTTTGTTTTTTGAAACAGAGTCCCGCCGTGTCATCCAGGCTAGAGTGCAGTGGCACAATCTCAGCTCACTGCAGCCTCTGCCTCCCAGGTTCAAGGAAGTCTCCTGCCTCAGCCTCCCGAGTAGCTGGGGTTACAGATGTGCACCACCACTCCTGGCTAATTTTTTGTATTTTTAAACAGAGACAGGGTTTCACTATGTTGGCCTGGCTGGTCTCGAACTCCTGGCCTCAAGTGATCCGCCAGCCTCAGCCTCCCAAAGTGCTGGGATTACAGGCATGAGTCACTGTGCTGACCCCTTTTGCATTTCTTTAAGTGGTAAAATAAAACATATACATTAATATAATCCAAAGGTTTATCAACTCTCAAGCATACAAAAATTAGACGCAAAGGTGTGCAAATGGTGTTCAATATCATGCTTGGTGACCAATGTTTTTGTATTCTATCTTTCTTAGAAATTATCCAAGCAGCTAAGATTATTCACCAGTTTACTTGATTTAGTATCAATCTAAATTCTCAGTTAATTAAAGACCTTGGAAATTATGTTTAAGTTGATATATTACAGAGTAACATAATCATTGATGATATAAACTATTTAGGAAATTCAGTTTAACTACAATCTCCATGATAAAACACTCTCCATCACTCTCTCATCATCTTGCTTTATATTCTTCATGGTTTCGCAAACCGGTATCATCTTGCTTATTTATTTGCTTACTTATTTTTAGAGAATATTTTCCCAGTAGATGTAAGCACAATAAATAAAGATAATTTGTCTTCCTTAGTGCCTAGAACATGTAGGAGATATTCAATAAATAGCTTTGAACAAAGGAATACAGTAAGTCCTCACTCAGCCTCCTCAGTAGGTTTTGGACACTTTGATTTTAAGTGAAACTATATATAAGGAAACCAATTTTACCATAGACAAATGGACAGAAAGAAGAGTTAAGTTCCTACAGCATATTTCTGATAACAAAAGTACCACCAAACTTCTAAATAAAGACTAAAACACTTCCAATATTGAACACTGAAATAATTGTGAACCATACATACATTTAAGAAAGATTAGTAAAAACAAGGAAGAGAATTATTTACCCGCTTATTCCAGTTTAGAGTTCAGTGGCCACAGCCTGTCCCAGCAGCTCAGGGCTCAAGGCAGTTAACCAGCCCTGGACAGGATGCCATCCCATCACAGAGCACACTCACCCGCACCCACAATCATTCACACTGGGACTACATAGACACAGCAGTTTGCCTAACATGCACATCTTCAGGACGTGGGAGGAAACCGACCGGGGTACCTGGAGAAAACCCAGGAAGACATGGGGAGGACATGCAAACGCCACAGAGACAGTGGTCCAAGCAGGGAAACAATTGTTTTTCCTCATCAACGTTATAACAGAAGGATGTTATTCAGGGGTCTGCTGTATATGAATAAAATATTTACTCATCATAATTGTACCAGATGTGAGGAATAGGTCTCATTTTACTATTTTATGGAGCTTGGGTGGGCTACTGGGTGACAGACTCGAAATACTGGTTTTCTGATTTCTAATACAGTATATCATATTATTCCCCACAAGTAAATAAATGTATTTGTACAAGTGAAAAATGAAAAGAAAAAGTCTTGTGTAGATATGATTCCTAGAGAGGGTATTTGCTATGGATTGCATCCTAATGGGGGCCTCTTTAGGCAGTGGTTTGTTTGTTTGTTTGTTTTTTGGAGACAGGGTCCCACTCTATTGCCTAGGCTGGAGTGCAGTGGGGCAATTCGGCTCACTGCAGCCTCTGCTTCCGGGATTCAAGCGATTCTCCTGCCTCAGCCTCTCCAGTAGCTGGGATTACAGGCGCCCCCCACCACACCTGGCTAATTTTTGTATTTTTAATAGATACGGGGTTTCACCATGTTGGCCAGGCTGGTCTCGAACTCCTGACCTCAGGTGATCCACCCGCCTCGGCCTCCCAAAATACTGGGATTACAGGCATGAGCCACCACCGCTGGCCAAGGCTGTGTTTTGATGGCAGCCAATGTCATTAGACTACAACTTCTTCTGTACAAGTGCCCCCCAGTATCAGGGGCTCTCTAAGAGAGTATTACTTATTTCTTTCAGGTCCTGATGGTTTTCTTTTTGGAGTGGTTGTAATAGAGGACCAAGGAAGTTGTGAGCTGTTTTCTGGCTTTTGCTGTAACAAAAGCTTGTTGCTGAAATTGACTATTTCCCCCGCTCCTACATCCCAACACAGCATCCATGATTCTTCCCTTCAGTGCTCTCTTAGCAAAATCAGTCCAGCCAAGGCAGCAGACTTAACATGGTATGCTCCTGTGGGGATTCATACTTTATTTCTGGCTTGCTTTTAGGGTCCCAGGGCAAGTCGATATTAAAGAGATACTAATAAATTGCTAAATGGAAAGGGAGACTAGGACCCAGCTGGCTCCAGGCCTGAGCTTTTGCCTTGTCCCAGAGGGAAGCCAATGTTCACAGCAGGGCACATGGAGTTACCAGTTGTCCACCCAAAGGAACTCTCATCCCCTTCACTAACCAGGGAAAACATCGTATTAAGATTATCCTCCTGTTGCAGTGAGCCGAGATCACGCCACTGCACTCCAGCCTGGGCAACAGAGCGAGACTCCGTCTCAAAAAAAAAAAAAAAGATTGTCCTCTTTCAATCTTTTTTTACTATTAAATGAGAGTTTTCTATTAAACTATTCAGAATTGGGTTGTCCTTGTTTTTACGTTCCCACACTATCTCTTTTGAATAAAACATGTTGTTGGGTGACAGCCCTTAGGGTTTTTGTCCAATCATTTCTCATGTGAATCCCCTTCATCCTCACTGTCCTTCACTTAAGAAACTGGCATGTGATAATGATGATTTAGAGGTCATTTCTGCTGACCTCATCCCTGAATCAGAGGAAACAGCAGGGAGTAAGTTCTAAGTTCGGGGCCCACACCATATCAAATTTAGGCCTGGGGAAGGCAGTATGGCTCTTTCCAAACCCTCCAAAACACTACTGGGCTCCAAGACTGCTCAAGGTCTCACTGATAGTCAAGGCTTGTGCTCCTTTTTTCAGAAGAGTAAGATTAAGAAAACTACTGTGAATTAAAGAGTGTGGGTGCCAAGATGGGACGGGAGTCCCCCCTCACTCCATGGATGACATGGAGTGGGCAGAAGAGTACAGAATTGGCATTGTCCTGCGTGGAAGCTGGGCCACCCACAGTGGTGTGGGAAGCCTCTCAGATGCTGGATTCTAATGGGCTCTTGATCACCTTGGATTGGGCTATTTCATTGTTATCACAAAATAAACAGGATGCTCCAAGTCGTGTTATGGCAGAGAACCAACCAGCTTCACACTGGTCATCTAAACCAATCCTCACAACAGGACTGGGAGACAGGTGTTACCTTTCCCACTGTACGGAGAATGAAACAGAGAGGCAAAGCCACCGAAGGACCCTACACTTCGGACGTTGCAAAGCAGGATCTGAGTCCCGGCTCCTCTGTCCAAACCTACTTGCTAGACTTTCTTTCCCATGTCTACTCTATAGCTGGAAAGGTCTTGGAGGACACATCTTAGGCCAACCCTCTCGGTTTACAATCCAGAGGGGGGAGACCCTCGAGAAGCCAAGTGACTTGTCCGCGGCTACGCGGCGAGTGTGTGGCAAGGTGGGAGGGGAGCCCGAGACGCCTTGGTCTCTCCTTTCTCTCGCAGGTTCCTTTCTCCCCGCACGCAGCCCGCAGGGGACGCTGGAGGAGGAGCTGAGCTGGAGTTGCCGGGGCCCCGGGCCGGGGCGTTCCGGGGGCGGTCCCCAGCAGCCGCGCATTCCAGAGCCAGCAGCGCGTCCCGGCCGCTCCTGCGCGCTCCCGCCTCCCGGGGCTCGGAGGAGCCGGGGCACGTTCCAGGCGCTGCCTGGGGCTGAGGTTCCAGGCCTGGGGGTCGCTTCCAGCCGCCAGATCCCGTGCAGTACTGGGGACCCTGAGAAGCACCGAGCCATCCCTGCCCCAGGAACTTTCCGCAGACTCGCCGCCATCTGGGGTGAGTGGGTCCACCGGGGGATTGTTTGTGGGGCTCTGGCAGAGCGGAGCTCTTCGGACTCGCGACCTACCTCTAGTGCGGCCCCTTTCCCAGGGCTGTCAACGTTCTTCTTTATGTCCGTTCTCTCCTCCCCATTTCTCCCTTTTCATCACTTTTGTATTTCTTGCCCTCACCCCCTCCTCCTTTTTCTCCCGCTGTCAGCTCTTAAGTTCGAGCCTCCTAGTGCACAGAATTTTGGGCCTGGGGGAGGCGGAGCTTGGGTGGGCGAGCCCCAGCCCCACTCGGAGACTGGCTTCTCTCCGGGTCCCCTGCCCTTGCCTTCTCGGGAAGCCTCCTCCTCGGGCGGACTGCCACCTCCTGGCTGTCCAGGCCCAGCGTCAGGGTTCAGCGCACGGGCCTGAGCACCTGCTTGGGCGCTGCACTGGGTTTGGGTCTTTGCACTTACCTGTCCCGCTTTTCTCGAGGCCCCGTGTAGAAGGCGCCAGGAGTTTGGAGTCAGGAGTGGCGGGTTCCAGCCCTGGTTCTGTCACTAGCTGCTTCACCATCTTTGTTTTTCCATCAGTGAAATTGGGAAAACATTTTCTGCGTGTAGAAAGCAAACGAGAAAGGACATGAACAAAGTATCTTGGAGAGAAGCCTTCATTCAAGCTCCCTCCTGCTGGTTATCTGTCCCTTTCCTGAGGACGTAGTTGTTCCAGTTGCTGGTTCTTTTGCTCCCTACTCTCCCCCATGTCAGTTTCTTGAGGGTAGGGAACTGCCTGTCTATCATCATCTCTGAGGCATCCTCAGCTCTTGGCACAGGGCCTGGCTAACAGTGGGCGCTCCATACATATGTACTGAGTGAAAGGATGAAAGGTGTAACTCCCCCGCCCCCCTCCCCCCCGCCCACAAATTGCAACAAACCTCAGGGGCTGTTATTCTGATTGAGGGCCAGGCTGGGCTCTTACTCGTGCAGCTGCACTTGTTTCTTCTGGACCAGCTGGAATCCTGCTGCACCTGGGGGCTGAGGAGTCTCCGGTTCAGCTGTGGTGAATACTAAGGTCCTCAAAGCTCCAGGGTGTGGTGGTGAAGGCTGCGCAATCACACAAATATCAGAGATTCCTTGAACATCTGCTGTGATGCGTGCTGCTACTGCAGTGGCCACATAGTTTGGAAGGATTGGGGATGCCTGAATGAGGTGGAGGTGGGAGTGGGAAGAACAGGTTCTCTAGGGGTTAGGAGACCCTCTGAGTTACCCTAATGGAGGCATTTCCCCTCTCTGGCCCTTGTCTTCCCCATCTGTAAAATGAAGACACGGGAGTAGAACAGATGTTTGTTTGTCTGTGGTTGAGCATGACATGCTCTTTGGTTTATGCAGGCCGCACAGCAGCCATCTAGACACACGCAAGGCAGCACAGCTGAGCTTGGACATCATGTGCTTCTGCAGTGACAACCAAAAAAAACCAAAAAGTGTTTTCCTGCTCCAACTGGGACCTCCTGTTCCCAGCTGTCCTGGGACTGTGAATCATGCTGTGGGGGTTAGAAGTCATGCTTCATGAACTCTCCCACAACTGACCTCTCCGAACCTCAGAACTGTGGCTCCATGACACTAAAGATCTGGGGAGTCCCAGAGAACAGCCAGAGAACCACTGAGCTGCGGTGAGGTGTTAGAGATGCAAAACAATTGAGAGACTCTGGGGGCCTGTGGTCAGGTCAGATCCTGGGCCCTTGGGGGTGACAGACCAAGGGGATAAAGGCCAGTAACAGCCTCAGATGCTTTCCCAGCCATATGCCAATCCTTTAAACGTTGTGCCTCCATTTCTTCTCTATGGATTGAAACATGCAAAGGAAATACCTCCAAGGAAAGAGGATATCTTGGTTGGGTGTGGCGGTGGTATAAAAAATGGGCACGTGTACTCACAAACACAGTTTATTGAAGTATAGGAGTAAGTGTTGGCATTGCCACACCCTGCCTTGTCCTCCCCAACCCTGACTGGCCCAGTAAGCGGAATGATGTTATAATGATCATATTTGCCATTTACCGAGTACTTACTATAAGCTAGGCATGACTCTAAGCATTTTACTTGTATTAACTCATTTAGGCTTTACCACAATCCTATTAGGGAGGGACTGTCATCACCTCCATTTTATGGATGAGGAAACTGAGGTCCAGAGAGAGTGACTCACCCATGATCACACAGAAAGTAAGTGGCAGAGCTGTAATTTGAACGCAGGCACCCTGGCTCCAGGGCCTATTCTCTGAACTTCATTGGAATTGGGGGAAACTAGGTTCAGATCTTGCCTCTGTCACTTACTTTCAGGGTTACCTGAGAGAAGTTAAGTGAGAATTTGATAGTCACGGTTCTAGTGGATCCCTAGAGACCTAGTACCCTTCCAACTCACTAGGGAAACAGAAGGTGAACCTCAAGAGATAATGGAGACATCTAGCAGTAAAGGCTAAGAGTTAGGTAGTTAGGAAGGGGAACTGCTCAGAAGTATAATTGCCTGGCACATTAAACAACAGCAAGCTAGATTCCACGTCTAAACCGTATACTTTAAATTGCTTAGTTGTGTATAGATAGAGCTTCCTTATTTTATTGATTTGCACTCTGATTGGCTGATTGGATGTATTTCTTGCTAGTGATCCACTATATAGGATCATATTCAAGATTCTGGGGACCAGGACATAGATATCTTTGGTGGTGGTGGTGGGCATTATTCTGCCTTCCACACACATGAGGCCCACTTTGGGAGAGCGACCTGTTGAGGCTCACACATCGAGGCAAGGCACTACCACCACCTGGTGCTCTTGCAGCACCTGTCATGGACAGTCTCCTTTGTTAGCCCGACACACAGCAGGCACTTAGTCACTGGCAAATAGCAATGATGGGTAGTAGTGTCTTAAACAGGATGCTGGGGATTTGGCCTGGGCTTTCTCCTCTGCTAGCTCTCTGTTGGTTTCTAAGACTCTGTAATTGGCTGGGTCAGATGGTACGTGCGGTCTTACACAGCTCTGGCTGTGTTCCGATCTCTTTGAAATATCCTGGTGTTTTTCCATTTTTCCAGCCACAGAGGAGCAGATGGAAACTCAGGCAGGTCTGTAGCCTGTTAGGAAGTTTGGAGAGACAGGGGCCAGTTGGGGTGAAATGAGAACAGAGTGCTCCTTAGGGACTTTGGGTCATTGGAGAAAAGGCTGTGATTTGATTCATTTCACATTTTTGGTAGTTGTATGTCCTGTCCATTCCTTCCTCTGGCCCCTTTACTTGGACCAAAGGTCCCTGGTGAAATGACTGTGCTGGGTTGGTAAATGTTTGAGGCTCTTACACAATGGGAGGAGAAATACTTCCAAAAGTAAATGTGAAACTGGTATGTCCTTCTCATATTGGACTTGGCATGGGAAACCTGCCCCCACTTTTATCAGCCTTCCTGTCTTCTTCTAAGAACAGAAAGATTCACATCTTGGGCAACAATATGGCTCCCCTCACCCCTGGTCCCTCCTCCCCACCTCAGTGCCCAGCTCCTGAGCACATGGTGTCAGAACTCGAATTTGAGCTTATCAGCCCAAGCAAATCAACAAGTGGGAATCCTAGAGGACTTCATTCTGAAAAGCCAGTTCTCTTCTGCCTGGTATGTACAGGGTGGGCTGGGGAAGAAAGAGGCCCCCATAATCCTTCCTGATGTACAAAGAGCCCAGAAAATGATAAAATCAGAGGATGTCATGTTATTTTGGAGACAGGGTTCTGACTTTTAGGGTCACTGGGACTTTTGCAGGGATGAGGATTCTTTCTGGACCTCTTCAGTCAATTAGGTTCCACGAGTGAGCTCACATCTGAAATAGTCTTCCCATATTCATTTCTTCATTGATTTCATATTTTTTGGCACTTATGATATGCCAGGTCCTGTGACAGGTGCTGAGGACACAGCAATACACAAGAGATGAGGCTTCTGCTCTCCCTGTGCTTGCATTTGAGGGAGCAAATGAACAAGTCTTTAGCCTGATAGGAAAAAAGCCAATAAAAACAAACAAGCAACAAACAAGCTAATTTTAGATTGTGAAAAGCATATGCAGAAAATAAAACAAGATAAGAGTGATAGTTTAACAGACTGGGTCCGGAAAAACTTTACTAAAACGTAACATTTAGATTGAGGTCATGGACATTGAGACAATGGACAGGGGAGGAAAAGAGCATTCTGAGAAGGAACAGCAAACACAAAGGTCTTCCAGTGGGATCAGCCCTTGGGACACAGTTGTTAGGTTCCCCAGGCTACAAAGTGGCCAGTGAGGCCCCATCTAGGAACTTGAATTGCCCTCTCTGGCTTAAATGTTCCATTCTTCCTTGACAACATCAGCAGCATCTCCTGAGGTGGAGACTTTTTGGAAGGGGTCCTATAAGGTGGACAACACTGGTGAACCCGCTAGTCCTGTGCCCTGGGAACCATCAGCCTTGTCCACATTCTGCAAAATACTTGAAGAGTCATGTATCTTTGGACGCCTCAGCATCAGTGACTCGGAGCTGGTTATAGCTGTCTGCTCTCTGGCCACCATGGCTGGTAGAAACAAAACAGCAGCAGCATGGTCTGCCCAGAGCTCTGGCAGTACTGAGCTGAGGCCACACCTGCAGGAAGCCACCTGCCTCTATCTGCCTTGTCTCCGACTTTGAGATAATTAAGCTTGACTGCCAGCAGGCAGTCACTTTCTTTTATTGCCTTCTTCCTCAGTGAACTCTGGCAGTAAAACCGGTTGGATAACCATTGGCAAGCTCTCAAAAGTTGACTGTTAGCTGCGGCTCGGATGTGGAGGGTGTAAGTTTCCGGTGGGAGGTTCAAGCTGGGGACAGCTTAAAATTTTTTTACTTAAAAAAACTTCTCACTGTGGTTTCCTACATTGGGCCCAGATCAGTCACGAAGCAGTCACAGCACCCTAACTAATGGCAGAGGCTTTAAACTCTTTTTTTTTTTGATACGGAGTCTCATTCTATCACCAGGCTGGAGTGCAGTGGCACAGTCTTGGCTAACTGCAACCTCCACCTCCTGGGTTCAAGTGATTTTCCTGCCTCAGCCTCCCGAGTAGCTGGGACTACAGGCATGCACCACCACACCCAGCTAATTTTTGTACTTTTAGTAGAGACAGGGTTTCACCATGTTGGCCTGGATGGTCTCGATCTCTTGACCTTGTGATTTAGGAACGATGCTGGGTTCACTAGCTCAGCTTAACTTTGTGAAGCCCTTACTGTGTACCAGGTGTTGTCCTAAGTGCTTTATGTGCATCAGTTCATTTAACCTCCAGAGCGTCCCTATGAAGTGGTTACAATTATTAGTTATTATTTCCATTTTACAAATGAGGAAACTAAAGCTCAAAGAGGTTAAACCTCTTGCCAAAGCCACCAGGACTCCATATGCTTCCAATACATCATGTATCTCATCAGCTCTGGGCTTTGTTGATAACATCTATTCTGTTCATCCTGCCTTTTCCCACAAGATCTGAGAGAGACATCTTGAAATCTCCCACTATAATTGTAGATTTGTCTATTTCTCCTTATAATTCTGAGATTAGGTACCTAAAAATAGAAAATCACTTTACCTTTCTGGTATCTCTAGTAATACTTTCTGCCCAAAAGTCTACTTGGCCTCATACTAGTAAGGGGCTACCAGCGTATGTGATTCATGGTTACACAGTGTTTCATTTGTATCCTTACACAGTGTTTCATTTGTATCCTATTCATTTGTTTGACTTTCAACCCTTCTAATCCCCATGTGTCTCTTATAAAAAATATATATGTATGCATATATTTTATTTTTATTTGTATGTACCCTAACGGTCCTTGTTAGTTTGGGTTTAAATCTACCATCTTTCTCTATGCTTTCTATTTGTCCCCTCCATTCTAAGTATTTGTTGTTGTTTTTCTCCTCTGTTTTCCCCTGGAAATTATGCACTCTTTGACTGATACTTTTAGTGGCTACCATAGAGATTACAATATGCATCCTTGATTTAACAAAGTCTAATATGATTTGGTTCTTCTGCCCTTTCTTAGGCAATACAAGAAAATCAAAATACTTTAATTCTATTTCTTCCACAATTTGTTTGTTATTGCTCTTGAATACTTTAATTCTGTATTTTTTTTTTCTGAAAATGTCTTTTTTTTTTTTTTTTTTTTTTGAGATGGAGTCTTGCATTGTTGCCCAGGCTGGAGTGCAGTGGTGTAATCTTGGCTCACTGCAACCTCTGCCTCCTGGGTTCAAGCGATTCTCTTGCCTCAGTCTCCCAAGTAGCTGGGATTACAGACGTGTGCCACCACACCCGGCTAATTTTTGTATTTTTAGTAGAGGCAGGTTTCACCATGTTGGCTAGACTGGTCTTGAACTTTTGACCTCAAATGATCCGTCTGCCTTGGCCTCTCAAAGTGCTGGGATTACAGGTGTGAGCCACCGCACCTAGCTTGAAAATGTCTTATTGCACCATTATTCTTGGCAGTTATTTCTGTTCACCTCTTTGAAGAGATCATTCTGCTGTTTCTAAATTCCATTGCTTCTGTTGAGAAGTTGGTTGTCAATCTAGTTGTTTCTCATTTAAAGATATTCTGTCTTATTTCTCTTTATCTTTGGATCTCAGCGGATTTACTATATTCCTTTTTTTTTTTTTGAAATGGAGTCTCACTCTGTTGCTCAGGCTGGAGTGCAGTGGTGCCATCTTGGCACACTGCAACCCCCACCCCTGGGTTCAAATGATTCTCCTGCCTTAGCTTCCCAAGTAGCTGGGACTGCAGATGTGTGCCACAACACCTGGCTAATTTTTGTATTTTTAGTAGAGACAGGGTTTCACCATGTTGGCCAGGCTGGTCTCAAACTCCTGACCTCAAATGATCCACCCACCTCAGCCTCCCAAAGTGCTGGGATTACAGGCATGCGTCACCGTACCTGGCCAGATTTACTATATTTCTAATTATGGGTTCCAGTTTATGTATTCTGCTAGGAGTTCATGGGACTTCTTTAGTATGCAAATTGGTGTCTTTCATCAGTTTTGGAAAATTCTGTTATTATTTATTCCAATATTTTTCTGCTTCATTCTTTCTTTTCTCCTTCTGATACTCCAGTATATTTATGTTGTACCTTGTCACTGTTTCCTCTATCTCTCTTACCTATTTCTTTTTCTGTATTTTCCATCCTTTTGTTTATCCTTACTTCATTCTAAGTATTTTCCCCTGATCTTTTTTCCAGTTTACTAATTCTCTCTTTAACTATGGCTAATCTACTGAATTTTTAAGCCTATCTACTGAATTTTAAATTTCTATTATATTTTTCAGTTCTAGAATTTTTATTTGGTTCTCTTTGTTGTTGTTTTTTGAGACAGGGTCTCACTCTGTCACCCAGACTGGAGTGCAGTGGCCCAGTCATGGCTCACTGCAGCCCTAGCCTCCTGGGCTCAATTGATCCTCCCACCTCAGCCTCCTGAGTAGCTGGGACTACAGGTGCACACCATGCCCGGCTAATTTAAAAATTTTTTTCGTGGAGATGGGATTTTGCCATGTTGCTTAGGCTGATCTTGAATTCCTGAGCTCAAGTGATCCACCTGCCTTTCCCTCCCAAAGTGCTGGGATCACAGGTGTGAGCCACCACTTGTAACCTCTATTTGATTCTTTAAAAATAATCTGTTTATTATTTCTTATAATTTCAAATTCTCTGTCAAAATTCTTAGACTTGGAGTTTTTTCCTCCTTGAACAAAGTAAGCAAAGTTATTTGAACTATATGTCTGTCTGATGACTCCAATATCTGGAGCCCCAGTAGACTTTTTTTTCTATTGTCTGTTGTTTCTGATTATTTTGTTTTTATCATCCTGTCTTTTTGCATTCTTGATTAATTTTGTTACGTGTTGGACATTATATTTGTAAACAAAACATAATATGAGACCTATCATGATGATATTGTCTCCAGAGAGGATGTATATTTGCTTCTGCCAAGCACCTGGAGATTCCTTAATTTAATTTCAGGAGCTATGATAATGCAAAGCTGAGTTGTAGTCTCTGGGAGGACTGGTATACTTCCAGTTCATCTTTAGCACTAAGGGTGCTTTTTAAGGTCCAAGCTCAAAGTGCAGAAGCTTTACTCTCCCTCTCCTGACAGTCTTGGACTCCAACTTTTGTCCCCTTAGTCTCCTGAGTCAGTACTGCTTAGTCTCCATTCTCCAGTAGGGGAAAATGGCAGGCTCTCCTCCCTGGATTTTTGCATTCTCCCAGAAAAGTGGGACCAAAAAAACCTGCATGAAGCTTAGAGTCCTGCTTTTTCTCAAGCAATGAAGACTGGTAATTCTTCATTATTTCGTTAGCTCTTAGTGCCTTCAAGCAGGTTTTTTTGGTCCCACTTTTCTAGCTGTCTTCAGTAAAAGGACTGGTCCAAATTGTCTAGTTCACCATTGCCAGAATCGGAAGTCCTGATCTTTATAGATTGCGTATCTCTTCTTAATTCTCTAAATATGGAATGGCCTTCAGCTAAAAACAAGTTTGACCTGGACTTAGAAGAGAGCTGTGGGTCTGGTATACTCCATGCTTATACACTGGGTCTGTGTGGACTCTGGAGGTAGCTGTAGTGTAGCGGTGAGTAAGTGCAGAATCAGGATACCTGAGTTTGAAACCTGTTCACTTAGCTTTATGATCAGTGGCTGGCTAACCTCTCTCAGTTTTGGTTTTCATAGCTGTAAAATCCTCACATAGGATTTTTGTGAAGTTTTAATAAGTTAATGAATGGGATTTGTTAAGCAAATACAAATAATACAAATTTGTGAAATAAAACAATTTATTTTTGTTTTTACAAATTTAAACAAATACAATTTGTTAAACAAATGCTGGCTCGTGTGATCCTGTGTTTGAGGAAATAAGGGAAGTGGTATTTCACTTCTCTGTGCTTCTTGAAGCACAGAGTCATAAGGAGTTAAGTAAGTCCTGAGAGGGTATCTTGCAAATACCAAGTACCTGACATATGAATAAATGAATGAATATCCTGGACAGAGTTACTTGTCATGATAGTACTGAACCAAAAATAAAAACAATATTGTCCTGTCAGAGAGGAAAATGTTGCTTGTAGAGAGTCTGGCGAGTAGATAACACAGGCTTGTTGCCTTGAATCAAGTTACCCTAAAACTATCAACTTGTGGGAAATTTTAATTTGTGAAATTTATATAATTTTTATATAACTAGAAAACTTGCCAAATGGTGGGATTGGCTGGAACAATGATTCTTTCTTTTGCAAAAGAACTTTTAATTGCTTAAGAAAAGTGGTCCCAGAAGTAAAACTTGGTGTTTCCTAATCAGGCAGTAGGGCTTCCCTTTGCCTGCCTAAACTGGGTCAAGTGGAGTACTTAATAGAGGGGATGAATTTTCTACCTTTGGAAAAATAAAATTTGACCAGGTGAGGTCGCTCATCCTTTGGGAGATTGAGGTGAGCGGATCATTTGAGGCCAGGAGTTCGGGACCAGACTGGGCAACATGGCAAAACCTCATCTCTACAAAAAATACAAAAATTAGCCAGATGTGGTGGTGCACACCTGTAGTCCCAGCTACTCAAGAGGCTGAGGCACAGGTTTGCTTGAACCTGGGAGGCACAGGATGCAGTGAGCTGAGATCACGCCACTGCGCTCCAGCCTGGGCAACTGAGCGAGACTCTGTCTCAAAAAAAAAAAACGAAAAAAGTTTTTTCCTCTTTTGTGGAAACTACATTGTTTTTCCCCCCACCTTACATTTGGTCTTGTTAGTGGACACAAAATAGTCATTTTGGGATAGTTGACTTTTCCATTAAGTTGGCTAAGTTACTTAACCCCTATGGACTGAGGAGGAGCAATGATGTGTCCAGTTCACAGGGCTGGTGGTATAGGGCCTGTGATCTGATGGGATGGCATGTTTGGTACTAGTGGCTTTTCTGCTGGTGAGCTCAGGGTGGTTTCAGTGCAGTTTCTTAGATAAACTTATATTGAACATATGTCAAAGTTTACTATTTGTTAAGGAGGCAAATGGCAGATAAAGTATGCTGGTTCAAAATAACAAGAGTTTAGGCCTGACTGATGTTTTACTTCCTATGGTCATAAAAACATCATATTCTTATCAGTGATAGGCATAAATTTGTGACATAAATGGTTTGGGCCATATCCAACATTAACCATTAATCAGAAATATCAAGCAATATATCTGTGAGGCAAATGATAAATTAATCTATGACTATTATATTAGACATACCGAGAAACAAGGTTTTACGCACTCATGCCAGAAAGGTCAAATAGAAGTCAGCTAGGAGAAGCTTAGAGTCCTGCTTTTTCTCAAGCAAATATTTCTAGTGTGCAATTAAAGATGCTGAAGGTATGGTTTGCTTAGCTCTTACTTGGGAGACAAAATTTTTCTTTGATAGTAGGGAGAGGTGGAAGCGACTGGAACCCATGTTACATGGGGAAGAACAGTGCAGCAAAGGACACGTTTGAGTTTTGAGAAGAGTGAGACAGGGAGATAGAGCTCCCTGTGCCCTCTGACACCCGACTACATCTATGGTCAGCCTTAGAATCTTGGAACAGTAGCTCTGGAAGGGCCCTTGGAGAACATTGCAACTTGTAGCTTTCACACTATGTTCTGAGGAGCCCAGGGAGTCGAGGGGAAACTGAATAGTAGCACCGCCCTGCCAAGTAAGCCCGCTGCACTGAGCAGGCATGCCAAAAGACAGCTGGGAAAAGTTTTTTCTGATTTTTTCAGTTAGAAGAAAGAAACAACTTTAATTTCGTAACATGTAAAGTTTGTGCGTTATGGTATAGTATTATTTTTAGTTTGAGTTGCATATGTGAAGGGGGTGGGCACCCTAATCTCTAGTGCTTAGGGTCTCTGTGGATATGTATTCAGCTCTGCTGGGTAGGTAGGACTGCACGCTTCCCCTGCCAGGCCTCCACTTTCCAGGCTCTACTAGAGCAGCCTTACTTTAGCTGTTGGGTATTGGGGTTAGAAAAACAATTTCATTTGGAAAAGAGTAATATTGTTACAGTCTAGGATACAGGTTACAGAAGAATTTCGTTTATTCATCTACTTCTTCTATTTTGTTTTAGTTAGGGGCAGCGACATGATCAGATCTATGTATTTGAATGATTATTCCCTTAAGGAGTAAGACTGCAGGAGGAAGACCCCCCGGACCTCAGTTTCACCATCGGTGAAATGGCACTCATTCTAGCTTTAATGTTCCAGGATTCTTGATTGTGGATGAGCCCTGAAGCCTGAGTTCCTGTATCTGACAGGCTTTGCTTATGAAAATCAGCCAAGGTGATTATATATTCCTGGCATTTGAAGTCACGAAGACTGTCTGATGTTAATGGGTTTACAGGAAAGGACTCTTGTGGGGTTCCTTTAGTCTAAGGCAGCTAGCTGTTGATGTAGTCAGGAGACCGCAAAGAATGATTTATCCCGCCCCCGGTCCTCTAACAGTTTCAGTCTCCTGTGACTCATGCTTCTGTGTCTTAGACTTTGGAGAAAGTTACTCCACTTCCTAGGCTGAGACAGGGCCAGCCTGTGATTCTGTCTCCTCTGCAAGCTCGGCAGATAATCCTATGGCCCTGGGGAGCTTTGTCAGAGGCTTCTCCTTCATCTGGGAACTTGCCCAGATCTGCCCAGCCTGGCAGCAGAGCACCTGGGAATCAATTCCCAAATCTTAATGCCAGAAAAGGCCTTAGGGGTCTTAAAGATTTGTTGAGTCCAGAGGTTCCCAAATCTGGCTGTACGTTGGAATCACCTTGACAATGGGAAAAAAGGGCTCCTCCTCATCCCCTTTGAGTCTAATTCAGTATGTATGGATTGAGACCCAGAAATCAGTGTTCTTTTATACTGTCTTAAGGTCACTTACCATGGCATATGGCATTTGGTGACTACTGATCTAGTGTCATCTCTTAATTTTATTTGATTTTAAAATTGTATATGTGTGTTTTTACTTTTTAAGATGGAGAATTATTAAGACAAAAACAAAAAAAGCCTCTTTGTCCCCTTAACCCAGTTGGCATAAAAAAATTAGAAGTAATAAATGCTCATGTTGAGAAAATTCAAATGGCATAAAATCATGTTTTATGAATGAAGAATGAAAAGCAAAACCTCTTATTCCTAGTCCAGCTCCCGAAAAGGTAACCACTATTAACACTTTCTTGAGAGTACACTCAGAAAGTAATTTTCCCGTATATATCCTCACCTATTTACCTACTTAATTCTACAAATCTGAACCAAAGGAATCATCCTATACACACTGTTCTGCACTTTATTTCTATTTTTTCCACTTAAAACTTTTGGATCTCACTACAGATCAGATTCCTCTTAAATGACTATTAAATAAATTAATTTTTTTATCTCAGTACTTATTTATTCCTCCTGCCTAACTGAAACATAATACCCTTTGGCCAATATCTCCCCATTCCCCCCACCTTCCAGCCTCTGGTAACCACCAGAGGCTTTGCTTTCTGCTTCTATGCGTCTGATATTTTTAGCTTCTATATATAAATGAGAACTTGAGATATTTGTCTTTCTGTGCCTGGCTTATGTCCTTTAGCATAAAGTCTTCATGTTCATCTATGTTGTCGCAAATGGCACTAATTTCCTTCTTTTCTAAGGCTAAATAATATTCCATTGAGTATATGCCACATTATCTCTATCCATTCATGGTTAATAGACACTTAGGTTTATTCCATAACTTGGTTCTTGTGAATAATGCTGAAATGAACATGGGAGTGCAGAAATCTCTTGACATACTGATTTCAAATCCTTTGGTTATATGCCCAGAAGTGAGATTACTGAGATCATATAGTGACTCTATTTTCAGTTATTTGAGGAACCTCCATTCCATTTTTCATAGTAGCTGTATTAATTAAGTAAATTAATATTTGTAATGCATTTGGAACAATGATTGATGTGGAGTAAGCACTATATACTTGTTAAATGAATGAATGAATGAATGGGTGAGTGAATGAATACATGAAAATTGTTGCATGGCATCCCATTATATAGATATACCCTTCTTCATTTTACTATTAATGGACACTTGTTGTGTCTGTTGCCTTAACAAATAATGCAGAAAGTAACATCCTTGTATGTATTTCTTGGGTACTCTCCTTTGGGTATGGTGATCAATACCTTACTTAGGGCGGCAACAGCGGACATTGAGCCAAGGGCATTAGAAAGGAAAAGTTAGTGATTAGATAAGAATAGGAAATAGGATTGCAATTAGGAATTTTGCTTGGAACCTAGAATCACAGAATTGTCGATCTTACATTTGAAAGGAACTGCAGGAGATAGTTCCAGCCTTGCGCCCTCTGGGCAGGGAATGTATTACATTGATGGTTCCCAAGCTGTGCACTGAAGTGTCCTGGGAGCCCCAGTGAACTCACTAGAAGGAGGGGAGTGCTGCAGGATTTTTAAGATTTTTGACAGAAATAGTGATATTTGACAACATCTCTCAGACACTTTACAAATGACTAGCTTAAGATAGTTCACAGTTTAACACTAATCTTACTACATGCCTTTTATTAATGTTATAATTTATGAAGTTGATTGCAAAAATTTTTTTTGATATAGGGTCTTGCTCTGTCACCCAGGCTGGAGTGCAGTGGTGTGATCATGGCTCACTATAGCCTGGACCTCCTGGGCTCAAGCAATCCTTCCATCTCAGCCTCCCAGGTAGCTGGGACTACAGGTACAAGCCACCATGCCAATCTAATTAGAATTAAATTAGACTAAATTAGAATTAAAATCTCACTATATTGCTCAGGCTGGGCTTGAACTCCTAGGCTCAACCAATCCTTCCACCTTGGGTTTCCAAAGTGGGTTATAGGCCTGAGCCACTGCACCCAGCCTGAAGTTGATTTTTTGGTGGTTGCGTGGTATGGCAAGTACTGGGGAAAAATTAATGTGGAATAATAAGTGAGGATGGCATTGTCCAATATTAGTCCAAAGTTTGAAAAGTTACACAGTGTCCAGCAGGTGCATATATTCCATTAGTAACTAGCTAAGAATGAAATAAAAACTTTTTTTTTTCAATTTGCATGTTTTTTTTCAAACAGCTACTAAGTTGTTAGGCCATAAATACATATTAAGTTGTTTGATTGTTTCGTCTGTGATTTCTTTCAGCAGCGTTTTGTAGTTTTTCTTGTACAAAACACTGCTAAAAAGAAATCATAGATGATACAAACAAATGGAAACACATTCCATGCTCATGGATGGGTAGAATAAGTATTGTGAAAATAACCATACTGCCAAAAGCAATCTACAAATTCAACGCAATCACCATCAGAATACCACCATCATTCCTCACAGAATTAGAAAAAACAATTCCAAAATTCATATGGAACCAAAAAAGAGCCTGCATAGTCAAAGCAAGACTAAGCAAAAAGAACAAATCTGGAGGCATCACACTACTTGATTTCAAACTACACTATGAGGCCATAGTCACCAAAATAGCATGGTACTGGTATAAAAATAGGCACATAGACTAATGGAACAGAATAGGGAACCCAGAAATAAACCCGAATACTTACAGCAAACTGACCTTTAACAAAGCAAACAAAAACATACAATGGGGAAGTGACACCCTTTTCAACAAATGGTGCTGGGATAATTGGCTAGCCACATGTAGCAGAATGAAACTGGATCCTCATCTCTCACCTCATAAAAAACAACGCAAGATGGATTAAGGACTTAACTCTGTGACCTGAAACTATAAAAATTCTAGAAGATAACTTTGGAAAAACCCTTCTAGACATTGGCTTGGGCAAGGATTTCATGACCAAGAACCCATAAGCAAATGCAATAAAACAAAGATAAATAGCTGGAACCGAATTAAATTAAAGAGCTTTTGCCTGGCAAAAGGAACAGTCAGCAGAGTAAACAGACAACCCAGAGTGGAGAAAATCTTCACAATCTATACATCTGACAAAGGACTAATATCTAGAATCTACAACAAACTCAAACAAATCAGCAAGAAAAAACCAAACAATCCCATCAAAAAGTGGGCTAAGGACATGAACAGACAATTCTCAAAAGAAGATGTACAAATGGTCAAAAACATATGAAAAAATGATCAGCATTACTAATGATCAGGGAAATGCAAATCAAAACCACAATGCGATACCACCTTAATCCTGCAAGAATGGCCATAAAAAAAAAAAATCAGAAAACAGTAAATGCTGGTGTGGATGTGGTGAACAGGGAACACTTCTACACTGCTGGTGGGAATGTAAACTAGTACAGCCACTATAGAAAACAGTGTGGAGTTTCCTTAAATAACTAAAAGTAGGACTACCTTTTGATCCAGCAGTCCCACTACTGGGTATCTACCCAGAGGAAGTCATTATTCGAAAAAGATACTTGCACACGCATGTTTATAGCAGCACAATTCATAATTGCAAAATCATGGAACAAACCCAAATGCCCATCAATCAACAAGTGGATAAAGAAACTGTGAGATATACACATGATGGAATACTATGCAGCCATAAAAAGGAACGAATTAACAGCATTTGCAGTGACCTGGATGAGATTGGAGTCTATTATTCTAAGTGATGTAACTCAGGAATAGAACACCAAACATCGTATGTTCTCACTGATATGTGGGAGCTAAGCTATGAGGACGCAAAGGCATAAGAATGATAATATGGACTTTGGTGACTTGAGGGGAACAGTGGGAGAGGGGCAGACTACAAATATGGTGCAGTGTATACATGGGTGATGGGTGCACCAACATCTCACAAATCACCACTAAAGAACTTACTCATGTAACCACGTACCACCTGTACCCCAGTAACTTATGGAAAAATAAAATTAAAAAGGAATAAATAAATAAATAAATTGTTTGAGCCTAACTACTTAATAAATGGAACTGCCCAGTATTTATTTTGACCTAGGATGCTGTTAAAAAATGACTAAGACACTAAGGATTCAGTGAATTGAACATGACTGAAACAGCTGATTTACACCCTTATGCATCTGAACTCCTTTAGCTGCAAGTGAAAGACACCTAGTGGACAATGCTTAAGCAAAAACGGAATTATTGGCTCGTATGTCTGGGATGTCTAGAGTTGCAGATGGCATCAATCTTGGCTGGATTCAGGTGCTCACATGAGGTCACTGAGGCTCCATCAGTCTTTCCAGCTCTAGGACAGGCTCACCACTTTTGGGAGAGATAGCCTCAGGCCAATTTTCTCCAGACTCACATCCTTTCAATTTAGCAATCCCAGGAGAAAGGATCATCTTTCCCAAGAGCTTGTGCATAAAAGCTCTGTGGGGAAGACTTTGGTTGACCTAGCCTGGGTCACTTTCCTAACTCTGATTTGTGGTTATGGAGATTTATAATGGTCAACTCTGGGTCACATATCCATCCCTGTGCTCAGGTCAGTGTCCCAGTGAAACCACACAGAATAGGTAGGTTCTCCCCAGAAAGGAGAGAATGGGAGAAGGGGTATAGGACCAAAAACAATGCATCTCTTATTTTACAGATGAGAGAACAGACTGGTAGTATGGTAGCTTAATAGTTAAGCAGGAAGGCTTTGGAGTCCCACCCATCTGGGTTCACATTCTTGGTCAAATTAATGACATCTTGTCTTTTAAGACTTTAGAGTCCTCAACTGTAAAATGGGTGTAACGGAAGGCAAAGGCCAAGAAATAGAAAACAATAATTATAGTCCCTGCCTTATAGGGCCAGTGGTTCAAGTAAGGACTGAATGTGTTAATAGACATAAAGTGTCTAGCACAGGTCTGGCAATAGGAAGCCCTCAGTAAATGAAGCCCTCGTAATTACTAATCAGGGAACCTTAAAGTTTACATATCTGGTAAGTGACCCAGGCTTCTGACTCCTGAGGGTTTCCCTCTAACCAGGGAGGCAGGGAGAGAGTACACAACAGTGATCTTCCTTTCTTGTCTGTTGCAGAGTGAAGCAACATGGATGCAGTCAGCCAAGTCCCCATGGAAGTCGTGCTTCCCAAGCACATCCTGGATATCTGGGTTATTGTCCTCATCATCTTGGCCACCATTGTCATCATGACCTCGTTGTTGCTGTGCCCAGCCACTGCAGTAATCATCTATCGCATGCGGACTCATCCGATCCTCAGTGGGGCTGTTTGACAGCCTCCCAAGAGGGCTGGGTGAGGGATGAGGACAGGCATCCTGTCCCCAGCCTCTTCCTGTCTTCAGAGAAGCAGCAGGAGGGACTTTGGGGCATGGACCTGAGTTCTGGTTTTGATTCTGACATGAACCAGCTGTGTGAATTTGGTCAGGGGACCTAACTCTCTGAGTTCCAGGTTCCTTATCTTTCAAATGGGGATGGTGATCCCTGCCCTTTCTACCTCATAGGGATGTGAGAACCACCTGACTTAGTGGATGTGAAAGCTGTTTGTGAGCAGTAAAGCTACCACAGATATAAGGGTGTTATGCTGAGTGCTGAGAAGCTTTCAAGAACCAGAGAACCTGATTGCTGATGATGGCCTTAAAGGTGGTGAGGGAGATATTGGGGGCGGAGCAGACTTTGCCCGTGCCCCTCAGGTCAAACCAAGCCAAGAGCACCCTGTCCCCATTCCAAGGGGCCAGCAGCACTTTGGCCCAAAGTTATTTTCTTTAAGGTGCCATTCCTTCATGTTCCTTCATGTTTTCTCAGTTTGGAGGGTGATGGGTAGAGCTTTCCAGAACCTTCTGTATTCCTGAATCTCTGCCCCTGTGTAATCTGAAGGAAGGCTGTGCCATCTTTGGGCACTGCCAAGGGAGTTGGGGTGATGGGCTTCTTTCTGCACTGGAGTCTCACATCTGTTAGCTTTGACACTCGAGCAATGTTGGAAAATGCAGGGTGACTGAGTTCCCTGCCCACCTTTCGGGATCTCTGGCCCCCATCCCCTTGTGTGTGTCCCTCTGCCCAGCTCCTGCTGTAATTAGCTCCACATGCACCCCCTTCACTCCCTCCCACCAGCTCTGCAGCCAGCCTACGGCAATTATATTTTAAGAGGTGTTCCCAGGACTTTTGGGACCTACTAAAACAATGATGGTTATTTTAGATGTGATGATTTATATTTATGTAGAGATATTTCTGGACCACTCAAGCTCTTCAATACCAAAATCAGGAGCATCTTGGGATTTATTAAATTATGTAAGAAGATAGCACAGATATCGGGATATTATTGTGTGAAAATGCTGCTTTTACTTTGATGTGATCTCATTGATGTACACAACCAGTTTCCAATAAAGTGCTAGAATGTGCATGTCTGAGGTCTTTCTTTAAAGAGCAACTGTTAAACTCAGAACTCAGGTAAAAGCCTTACACTGAATGTATGGGCCTTCGAGACAGTTAGAATATAGTAACAGAAAAGGGAAGAGAAGAATCAAATTTACTTCCAGGGCTCTAGCTTCAGCACGTGGGTGAAGTTGTGCAGGTTACACACAGATAGTGCAGAGGAGAAGAACAGATTTTGAATATCAGATTCAAAGAATGACAAATAAGACCATGAATTTAGTATTGGACATGTTGCATTTGAGGTGCTCGTGATATTCAGGTGGACACATTCAGGATGCAGTTGGAGATCTGAGTCTATTCTTGGGAAAGATGTTATGTCTCATATTAGGGTACAGGGGATTAACCCCTATGGTAGATAATGCTGGACAGGTAGGTAGGATCAGAATATACAGACTTAGAAGAGTGAGATGCTAAATGCAGAAGTTGGAAGACACTAAATAGGAGTGGAAGGAGAATAGAAGGGGAAAAAAGCAGAGAGACTGGATAGGTCCTATGATATGAGGTGTTTCAACAGAGATGCAATTATATATATATATATATATATATATATATATATTATTTTATTTATTTATTTATTTATTTTTCCAGTAGAGACAGAGTTTCACCATGTTGGCCAGGCTGGTCCCGAACTCCTGACCTCAAGTGATCCACCTACCTCCACCTCCCAAAGTGCTGGGATTACAGGTATGAGCCACCATGCCCGGCCCTAATAGTATTTTGTAGGTTAAGAAATGAGTGGGAGGTTAGGAAGTTAAGACGGTGAGAAGAGAAACCTTTCCAGGAGTAGCACTGTAATACAGAGCTAAGAGTTAGAGGAGGGCGCCGGGGGGAAATGGTGAAGGGGGTTTCTGTCTTAGTACATTTGGGTAGCTCTAACAAAATACCTGAGACTGGTAATTCAGAAACAACAGAAATTTACTGCTCACAGTTCTGGAGACAGGGAGGTTCAAGGCACATGCAGATTTTGTGTCTGGTGAGAACCTGTCTCTCATAGATGGTATTTTGTTTTTTTGTTTTTTTGAGACAGAGTTTTGCTCTTGTTGCCCAGGCTGGGGTGCAATGGCGCCATCTTGGCTCACCACAACCTCCGTCTCCTGGGTTCAAGCGATTCTCTTGCCTCAGCCTCCCGAGTAGCTGCGATTACTGGCATGCGCCACCATGCCTGGCTAATTTTGTATTTTTAGTAAAGATGGGGTTTCTCCATGTTGGTCAGGCTGGTCTCCATCTCCCGACCCCATGTGATCCGCCTGCCTCAGCCTCCCAAAGTGTTGGAATTACAGTCGTGAGTCACTGTGCCTGGCCTATAGATGGTACTTTCTATGTGTCCTCATGGTGGAAGAGACAAACAAGCTCCCTCAGGCCTCTTTTACATGGAAACTAATCCCATTCATGAGAGCAGAGTCCTCATGACCTCATCACCTCCCAGAGGCTTCACCTGTTAGTACCATCACCATGGGCGTTGGGTTTCAACATATGAATTTTGCCGGGACACAAACATTCACACCATAGCAAGGGGCTAGTTAGATGTCATAAGATTCTGATAGGTTTGCTCAGCATCTCTTCCAACTGTTTTTCTGGCGTGCCTTCCTGGATGGCAGAGGCTGGAAAGTAAAACAACAACAACAACAAAAAACTACAGTGAAAGTAAAAACCTGTATTTCTGTAACTACACTTGATAGAGATTCAAACGTGATTTAAGCTTTGCTGTTCAGATGCACGCATGCCAGGTTTTAGTCTGGAACCCAACTGAGCTAGGAGGGCTAAGACAGGGCGTGAGGCAATCACAACACTGGTGTGAATCCCAAAGCTGCAGCGCACCCTGGAGCAAAGCCTGCAGCTTTCTCATGCCTGGATCTCAGTTGAGGTGGAACAGTCCTGCAGCCCACAGCCAAGGCTGTGGCTTTCTTGTTCCCTAGCTTTCCACTTGTTACAGAAGTAGTAGCTCCCCAAGATGGCCGGTTTTGCAGTGTTGATCTGGAAGGAATTCTAGTAACCCCTGCCTTCTGTGCTCTCCCAATCCTTTTAATGATTTTAAGCACACAATTCCCTAAATTAAAGCATGTTTAGGCTGGGCGTGGTGGCTCACGCCTGTAATCCCAGCACTTTGGGAGGTTGAGAGGTCAGGAGTTCCAGAACAGCCTGGCCAACGTGGTGAAACCCCCTCTCTACTAAAAGTACAAAAATTAGCTGGGCATGGTGGTAGGCGCCTGTAGTCCCAGCTACTCGAGAGGCTGAGGCAGGAGAATCACTTGAACCCGGGAGGCGGAGGTTGCACTGAGCCGGGGTTGCGCCACTGCACTCCAGCCTGGGCAACGGAGTGAGGCTCTGTCTCTAAATAAATAAATAAAGCAAGCATGTTTAATTTCCATTTGCCAGAGTATACCTTAATTGATCCAGATGGAAGAAAAATCTATTAATTCCTATCAATTATTATCCTAGCAATTCTACTTCTAAGTCCATCATGTGATCCAGTATTATGGAGGAAGAAGTCTGTTAATGGGAGGCAGATGGTCTTCTAGCACTAGAGATGGCAAGGAACTGGTGGCCAGAGAGGTCTAGTGGTGGCGACAGAATGAGAACTTTGCTTATAGTATTGCTGAAACAATACTATAAGAATAATGAACACTCTGGGTTGCCAACACAGGCGGATCACTTGAGGTCAGGAGTTTGAGATCAGCCTGGCCAATATGGTGAAACCCTGTCTCTACTGAAAAAACAAACAACAAAAAAAAGTGAGATAGTTGAGTTAGAAAATGTCCAGTGTTTTGTTGGCCTCTTTGAAAAATAAGGGATCTGATAATATATAACAGAGTTTAAAAATTGTATCTATTGAAATTAGATAATTGCTTATATTAGTTGTGTGAGATGACTTACATTTAAAAATGTAAAGAATATATGTGTGCTTATAGGTAAGAACAATACATGAACATATTTTCCATCTGCTCCCAATACGTGTCAGTTCATCTTTCTACATTTAACATTTACTGAAGGTAGCAGAAGTAACATTTTGGAAGAAAAGGATGTTTGGTAAATCAGAACACTATTTCTTGTAATAACTAAAGATCATTAATAACATTTCTTCCAAACTTCCCCCTCCCCAACTCCAACTCCAGAAATAACCAACTAGTTTGATAATTACTAGAAGAAAAAAAGAGAAACAATTGTAATATTTATACAGACATAAAGGAATGGTCTGGTAAATATGGTACAAACAATGAAATAAAACACGGCAACTGAGCACTATCTATTATATTGGTAGTCAACAAAAAGCAAAATACAAAATTGCACCTTCTCAACACCACCTCCAGAATTTTCATATAATGGGCTAAGGGTGATAACTAGTTGAAAAATGCAACATGAACTGCTATAGTTTTTCATAGCTCTTTATGTAAGATGGAGAAAAGGTCAATGCCCATACAAAAGAACTTGACGGTGCTGTGACTAGAGATAATATTTAGAATATATATGCATCCGCATCCAAACACGGATGGGAAGGAGCATAGAGGGGATTATCAGAACTTTGTTGGGGGCAGTGAGATTATGGTGACAATTTCTTTTTCCTTTTTTTTCCTGAGATGGAGTCTCACTCTGTTGCCCAGGCTGGAGTGCAGTGGCGAGATCTCAGCTCACTGCAGACTTTGCCTCCTGGGTTCAAGTGATTCTCTGCCTCAGCCTCCGGAGTAGCTGGGATTACAGGCGCCCACCACCATGCCTGGCTAATTTTTGTATTTTTAGTAGAGACAGGGTTTCACCATCTTGGCCAGGCTGGTCTTAAACTCTTGACCTTGTGATCCACCTGCCTCAGCCTCCCAAAGTACTGGGATTACAGGCGTGAGCCACCGCGCCCAGCCGACAATTTCTTTGCATCTGATTCTTTATTAGTTATTAGGTTGGTGCAAAAGTAATTGCAGGTTTTGCCATTACTTTTAGAATGGTAAAAATTGCATTACTTTTGCACCAACCCAAAACAATTATCTATCATAAAGTCATGAATACACATATTGTCAATTTGTCACTAATAAAATTATTTTGGTGGTATTTTGTTCCATTTCTTGTTACAGGGTAATTTTTGCTGTTATACCTCAAATGTAACTGGCTTAATCTGATTTCTTTTTTCAACCAAACATGTGTCTTTGGAAACAAACATTCTAATGGCATGCCTCTATACATATCTACCTAGTCCAAGGGAATGCAGTTTGGGAGATAGTGTGTGTGTACATGTGTGCGCACTCCTGTGAGTATGTGTTAAAGTGTAACATAATCCACCTGAAATGTACATGCAGCTGTTTATATTATGTAGCCATCCATTTCATAATAAATATGTTTGGAAATAAATTTGTAGTACTACCTCCCAACAGCAAATCTTATTTCCTTTTAGTTTCAGTAATAGTATTTAGTATTAGTTGTCACTAATAAGGATTATTTTTAATTTGCAGATGGACAGCTTCTTCCTTTCCATCCACAAATCGAGTGTTTTTTCTCAAAGGCAATGGTTCTCAAACTTTAGTATGCACCAGAATCACCTGAGGAGCCTTTTTTTTTTTTTTTTTTTTTTGAGACGGAGTCTCACTCTGTCGCCCAGGCTGGAGTGCAGTGGCGCGATCTCAGCTCACTGCAAGCTCTGCCTCCCGGGTTCAGGCCATTCTCCTGCCTCACCCTCCCGAGTAGCTGGGACTACAGGCATCCGCCACCACTCAAAATCCTGGTCCTTATCTGCAAAGATTCTATTTCAGTGGGCCTATGACGGAGCCAAGAATTCTGCATTTTTAAGGCAACTTGCTATCCTTTGAGAAACATTGCACTGAGGTATTTGGGAACTTTGTTTCACTGTGATAGCTGTCTGGGACTTAAATCTTCTTTTAATTGTCCACCAAAGGAAAACCTGGAAAATTTTGTGATTGAGCAAGCAATTCAAGCCCATGAGAAGTAGTAGACTGGGAACCGGTGGGTGTGAGACCCAGGCTCTACGTGGCCTAGACTCTTCTGAACTCTTCTGAACTCTTCTGAGTCTTGATTCCTGGTCTGTGAAGTGTGCAGTGGATCCGAATTAAATGAGAAAATCATTCCGTGCTTTTAGGGTGAGTATGAATAACTTTCAGGCAGTCCACCTGATGACGATATAACTTTTTTTTCAAATGGAGTGGTTAGCCTGCCGAAGTTGTGAGAGTCAATCCTACAACATTCCTAGCAGATCAAGATTTTATGTTCCCAGTTCTGGTTTCAGAGACTGTAGAGATAACATAGGGCTTATGCAGTCCAACATCCCGTATAATGCAGGTTGCCAGTTGTTGCCTTTTCAGTATTTCTCCTGTGTGATCCTGGACTGCTTGTGTCAGATTCACACAGGAGCATTTGCTTACAAATGCAGCTTCCAGGGCCCTGCTTCAGACCTACTGACCAAGAATCTCTGGAAGTGGGTCTTCAGTATCTGCTTTGCAAAAACAATCCGTAAGTGCTCAACAAACAGGTTAAAGTCTGAGAGCTACGTGCCAGCGAAAAGGAGTTTCACTTCTTGCTGAAGCCACCCCTTATTAGCTGTTTTGTTAGAATTCTTCCCTCGGTGAGAGTGGGCTTAAGGATTCAGGGATGCTAGTTCTGCCCTCTTGATGCCACACTGAAGAGATCAACCTCCTTTTTCTTGGGAAATGTCTGAACATTTTGAAGGTCGATAATCATGACTTACCTCACCTCCACGCCTATCCTCTCTGGGGGTGGGGAAGAAGTCATACTTTGCATTACAGGTTGGCTGTCATCCTCCTTCCCTTTCCAGGAAACACTATAAGCAGAGACTAAGAGCAAGGACCTTCACTATTTCTTAGCTTTGTGATCGTGAGCAAATAACATAAACTCTTTGAGCCTCAATTTCCTCATCTGTAAAAATGAGTGAAAATAATTATACCTACTTCAAAGGATTGTTACGATTATTAAATGGGGTCATGAATGCAAAGTGAAAAGGTAAAATATAGCAAAATGTGATCTATTATTAACAATAATGAGCTTCAGTTTCTATAGCTGTAAAATGGTGATAATAACTTCTAGAGCATGGTGAGAATTAAATGAGGTAATATAAGTAAGGTAGTTGGTTAATGTCTGACTTAGAAGAGGCTCTCAATAGTAGTAATTATAAGATGGCCAATAATGTAAAAACACCAATGGTCTATGCCCCTAATGATGTGGGATTTTAAAAATCACTGAAGTAATGAGATTAGCAATTTCCTTACTGTTATCCTGTAGGATCAGCCTTAGAACAAGTATAAAACTTGTATCTCTTCTATATTAAGTTCCTTTTAGAAAATGTTTCATAATGAATCCATAATTATTTAATAAAACACAAAGTATTCAATTTTTATGTTTTAATTCCTCACAGAAATTGCTTTCTAAACTTTTAAGGGTGCAAAAAACATTAAAAATATTTCAGTAAGCTAAAACTTTAATTAGGCCCTTATATAATTCTTGCTAAAGAGAGAGAATGGAACTGAGACTGTAAAATGAAATGACAACGATAATATTTCCTTTGAAATTTTTAAGGCCGAGTTGCATTAATGCAACTTTGAAATTGTTCAAATCACACAAGGTATTTAATTAAAGCGAATGAAAGGCTCTTCAATTCCCATAAAGATTTACATGGTAGGAAAAATGTTTCTGTTTTAGCAGGTCTGTAATATTATTTTTTAAAATTACGAAAATTATTGTATCTACTTTTAAAGCTGGACAGCTATAGTTATAGAGAGAATCATTTAATTTTGAAGTCAAGCAGACCAAATTCCCATCTGGCTCCACCAGTGTGTTCCCTTTAGAAAGTAATGTTTAAGAGTTTCATTGCCCTTGTTTGTAAACGGGGGGATCATATTTGCCTCCACAGTGCTGCTGAGGGGTTTAAACAAGGTGCTGAATCTAGAACACTTACAGAGAGCCTGTAATAAGTACTCAGTGCTTAAATGTTATCTAAAAACAAAGGAATCATTAGCACTACCGTAAAACATTATATATGGGTGGGGCACATTGGCTTGATTGGTTTCGCTACATGGGTTTCAACCAAACATCTTGGGGAAAAATTCAGAAGGCAATAAAAGGAAAGTGGAAAGGACAAAGAGGATTGGAGTTGGGGAGGGTAAGAGACAGTTATAATAGTCTGAGGAAAAATTAGGAAATAGCATAGAATTCTAATTCAAATAACTTAATTACTCTTGTATTTATATTTTTTCTTAAAGTTATTTTACTTTAGTGAGCAGTCGTTCTTCTCAGATTGTGTCTTGCATATTAATGAAAAAAACAGATTACAATATTACTGTACAATAAGAGTTTAGCAGTGATTGAAATTCAGTGTCAATGAAGACACAGGCCAATGGAGAGAAAAATCATAGATACATCATTAAAACAGTTTTAGTAATTTTTCATTTCAACAACAAATTTCATAATAATGATATAAGTACATTCTTTATTTTATATATATATATATATATATATATATATATATATATATATGTATATATATTCTTTTTATAGAGATGGAGTCTCACTATGTTGACCAGGCTGGTCTTGAACTCCTGGTCTCAAGCAATCCGCCCATCTTGGCCTCCCAAAGTGCTGGGATTACAGATGCGAACCACCATGCCCGGCCTCTGAATTTTAAAATAGTTATGAGTGCCTTTAGAATTTCTACTATTGGAGCCCTTTATGCTTCTATTTACCTTTAATCAAGATTTGCACCTCAGAAAACATAGTTACTTTTTGTTGTTGTTGTTGTTAGGAAAAGTTCAGTATGAATGCTGTTGTCTCATTCTATGTAGCAATTGTTTGGGTCATGTATAATAAAGAATTGATACCTACTCTAAAAATGAAGATATTTTGTGTTCTAGGAATTGAGTGGCACTTGGTCAAAGAATGATCTATAGAATCTCTGGGCATAAGGGGAGTTGATTGCTCTTTAGTTTTTCTTTTCCATACTTAGTACTAAATTATTTTGAATTTATGGGAAGTCAAGTTAAGTTAACCACATCTTTCCATTTTGTTGCAAGGAGCTTATCACTTTCTAAAGGGATAACTATACTGTCTCAGAGTAATGGATTGAATAGTGGCCCCCCCCAAAATTATGCCTACTTCCTAAATCCCAGAACCTGTGAATGTTACTTTGAAAAAAAAGGGGGGTCTTTGTAGATGTCATTAAGTTAAGGATCTCCAGATGGGGAGGTGATCCTGGATTATCTGAGTGGGTTCTAACCCAGTGACAAGAGTCCTTATAAAAGACACACGAAGGACTGACACACAGAGACGAGAAAGAGGCAATGTAACCATGGAGACAGAGACTGGAGTGATGTGCCACAAATCAAGGCAAGTTTGTAGCCACCAGAAGATGGAAGAGGTAAGAAGCACATCATCCCTGGGCCTCCAGAGGAGTGTGGCCCTGCTGACACTCTGATTTTGGACTCCTGGCGTCCAACTGTGTGAGTATAAATTTCTGTTGTTTTAAGCCACCAAGTTCATGGTCATTTGTTACAGCAGCCACAGGAAGCTAATACACAGGGTAAGCTGATAGGGGAATGAGAGAGTTTTTTCACAATTGCATGAATGGGTTAAGAATTCTAAAGAATAATTAGCCGGGTGTGGTGGTGGGTGCCTGTAATCTCAGCTACTCAAGAGGCTGGGAGGCAGGAGAATCACTTGAACCCGAGAGGCGGAGGTTGCAGTGAGCCAAGATGGCGCCACTGAACTCTAGCCTGGGCAACAGAGGGTGACTCTGTCTCAAAAAAAAAAAAAAAAAAAGTTATTCGAAAGAATAAGTGTTATTGAGTAAGGGGAGATGACATGGTAGCCATTAGAAAGCGGGGGTGGAGGGAGTGAGGAAAAAAGGTGAAAACCAGAGACTAGGAAGGTGAATAACCACAATGTGAGCTAAGAAGATGGACTAGGGAGGACACCATACCCAAGCAGAATACAGACTGAGGAGAAAAATAAATGATATCTCTAAATATGTTTTAATTTCAGGGAGTTACTTTGTCTTCTCATATTTTACTCAGATCGCTTTGTGTGTGAGTGTGTGTGTGTGTGTGTGTGTGATGAAATACATACTGTAATTAAATATTTTACCTCAGAAACAGCCTCTCAGAGAAAGTTTTTGGATAAAATGCAATGTTTTGGTAATATTCTCTTCAGAAACATTAAGTTAGGATGTTAGGGTGATGGAAAAACCTCAATAAAAACCAGTAGCTTAAGTATGGAGACACACAGAACTCAGTCATCACATTGGGAAGAAAATGAGATAGTGGAAAAGAACAAAAAGTCACCCAGAAAAGAGCCCTAGAAAACTTCTAAGAGTCAGAGTTTTTCACTGATGCTTACCAAAGCTTAGGTGTATGGAATAATGGAGGAATGCATCCTTTTAACTGTAGTCAAGCTTTTTAAATTCTGAAAATGGGACTCTTTCACTTAGAGTGCTGCAGCACAAGGAAAGCAATTGTTTGAAGAAAATAGGCTATGTATTCTGAAAAAAATATTTCTTTTTGGCAAGGGCTATGGATTCCTGCCAATCTAAAGGGATCTCTAAAATTAGGGAGAGGGTAGGAAGTAGCTCTGCCCTCTGAGAGGCTCTATTTTATTCTGAAAGGCCGAATGTGACAAAAGCAGCTTTAATGATCAGACAGAGCTGAGGTATCCAAAGCTACATATAAAATAGAAGCTTAGGACACCTGAAAAAACAGACAAGAATTAACACGATAGCAAACAAAATGGCAGACTCAATCACTGCACCTGGCCGAAATATTTCTATTAACTCAGAGTTTAGCTAGGTACCAGAGCAATTTTCTCCCTAAAACTGGGTAATGAAAATTTGAACAGAAAAAGTGGAATGTGCTGATTAATTTTATGTGTTAACCTGACTGGGCTGAAGGATGCCCAGATAGCTGGTAAAACATTATTTCTGGGTGTATCTGTGAAGATGTTTCTAGAAGAGGTTAGTATTTGAATTGGTAGGCTGAGTAAAGTAGATTACTCTCACCAATGTGGTGGTTAGAGAGTCCATCAACCAACCCAGTGAGGACCCAAATAGAACAAAAAGGTGGAGGAAAGGCAAATTTGTTCTCTTTTCTTGAGCTAGCACATCCATCTTCTCCCGTCCTTGGATGACAGAATTTCTGGTTCTCTGATCTTCACACTTGGGCTAAGTTACCCACTGGCTTTCCAAATTCTCCAACTTGCAGATGGCAGGTTGCAGAGCTTCTCAGCCTCTTAATCACATGAGCTAATTCCCACAATTAATCTCTGTCTCTGTCTCTCTCCTTTTCTCTCGCTTAATAAATATGGAGATTTATTGAAGAACCAAGAGGATATACCACTGGTTCTGTTTCTCTGGTGAATCTTAATACATAAGGTTAAAATAGATTAACATTAGAAGCGAACAGTGAAAATGCCTCACAATATATTTTAAAACTTCTACTTCAAACTTTAGAAAACACGATTTCTTGGTCATCAAATCATGGAAGAACATCTCATTCTTGGAATATGTTGAGGTATATGAGAAATCTTCTCATTGCTTCTCAGAATTCTTAGACCTGCAAAACCATTATTTTGTTTATATAATCTTACAGAAATGTTACCTAACTACTAGATTCATGTGAAAGAATTTTTTTTTTCTTTTGATAGAAAACCAGCAAGGTCAGTAATTTCTGTCAGGAGAAAGAGCAGGAGAAACAACTCTCCTTACATGAAATTCTTAGGTGTCCAATTGAAAACATTCCAGAAGAGGGAGTGGACCATGGATGGTGGGAAGCACAAACTTCAGAGCCAGATCCCCGAAGTTTGTTGAAAAGGCCAGGAAAAGCACCAAATAAACACAGAGCCATGCAGCCCTTAACAAGTCTGCTTTGTAAAAGCAATTTTGTTCATTTCTTTCTTCAGGAAACAGTCTTTCTTGTGGCAGTGTTTACTTTGTTAAACGAAGAAAGTTCCCTGCTTTCTCTCTCTCCAGTTAGGGCTAAAACCTGGACACTGACAGAGCTAATGTATGTTTGATCTAATCAGTCAAGATCAAGTGGGGGAAAGCAATAAAAATAAATTTCAAAATGTTCTCTATCAAAAACTTTTCAAGAAAAATGTTCTAATTAAGCATCTCCCTCAAGTATGTTTCTGTACAATTGGACCAGTGAACTGGGACTGGCAGTGTCAAGAGGGTTGTAGAAATGAAAGTATTGCCTCATTTTCTGATTTTTGTTCCCACCTACAGGAGCTCCCACAGTGTTCTACTCTTTCCATTTTAGGGAGAAGATGTAGAGCAGTACAACTTTTTTCTCTCTATGACACGTCCCAGATCTTTCTGAACCCTATAGTGCCTCTGATTATTAGTAAACAATTCAAGCTTACTGATGGAGACTGTAACTTTGATGTAATTTTTCTTCTCCTTGGTTTACAGCCAGGAATCATTGCATGTCTTCCAGGTATTGGCAGGAACACATACATTTCCCAAGCATATTGGTGGGATTAGTACAAAATAAACTTATGAAGCCTTTCATATTTTATGTTGCCTCAGACCAGGTAAGTTTTGTCTTAATTTTCTGATTATCCTGAGATGTTTCTCCATTTACTCCATTGAATCTACTTGACTCTGAGTTCTTTTTTTCTTTATTCTTCTCTATTCTTATTCTTTTTTTTTTAATTTTTGATGGTGATAATGTCTCTTCGCTTCAAGTGATAATGTTCACTCCTTACCCTGTTAGATATTTTTAATGTAATTCTTATAAACTTCTTAATTTTCTCAAAGGCGCATGCCTCTATGATAATGATCAGCACTTGTTTAATTTGAAAATGTCAGGCATATATAAGAGGTTCAATTGCCCAGGAACTCATAACTCCTTACTCATTCATTAAAAACAAATCATCGGGATGCTCCTGCTCTAATGTTTAGAGCCTTTCTTTTAACCAATGGCCTCTTAATTTTCATGGTAGAAAAGACTTTTTTTCCTTCTGTGATACAGAACAGTTTTCAATTATTTAGTCATCATGAGCTGAAGCAGGGTAGCCATAGATATGCTAGACTATTTTTCTGCAATAACCCCAGCATGTCCTTTATTTAGGAGAAATTTTGACTGATGGTGGAAAGAAATTTAAAGCACTCCTGCATTAAATGAAGTTATGATCCATACTAACAGTGAAACTGATTATTTGAATCTCAGAAGGCATACATTTCTAAAACAATGTTTGTTATGATTATCTTCTAAGAGAATATCGAGATTTACAAAATTTATTCTTTCTTTCATTTCATTGTATCATCCTTTTCCTATGTGAACAATCTCACGTGGTTTTTCCTTCTTTCAAAGTGGATTTGGTATTTTTTCTCTTTCATCTGTATGCTTTCCATTTACTTTGTATTTAAAGACAATCTCAAAGTTGTAAAAAGTTACAAGTACAGTAAAAGAACTTTTTTTTGAAATTTTTTGAGTGTAGTTGCTAACATGATCATTCAACTTACCTGACTACTTCTATGTATTCCACTACAAACAAGAATGTTTCCTACAAACATTCTTCTACATAACCATATTACCATCAAAGTCAGCAAATTAACAGTGATAGGTTACTACCATAGAATCCTCAAATTCTTTCAAGTTTCCTCAATTTTCTCAATGATGTCCTTCATAGCAAAGGGATCCAGTTCAGCGTCTTGTGTTTCATTTTGTTGTCACATCTGTTTGGTTTTCTTCAATGTGGAACAGTTCCCTAGTCTTTCTTGGCCTTTATGACCTTAACACTTTTTTTGAAGATTACAGGCCAATTATTTGGTAGAATAGCTCTCAATTTGAGTTCACCAAATGTTTTCTTATGAATAGATTTAGGTTTGCATCTTTGATAGGAATATCATAGCAATGGTGATAATTTTGATTCACCTCATTACTGGTGATGTTAACTTTGGTCACTGATTGGTGTCTGCTAGACTTCTCCACTGTAGAGTTACTCTTTCTTCCCTTTGTAATTAATAAATATTTTGTAAGGAGGTACTTTGAGACTATGCAAATATCCTGTTCCTCATCAGACTTTCAATTTGTCCATTCATTTATTTATTTCAGTGTGGACTCATGGGTTCTTATTTTATTCAGTAGGTTAAAACCAGTTGCTTTCATTATTTAGTTTGATGCTCAGTGTGGGGGTTTGATCAGGCTGGTGGGAAAAATATTAAAGACAGTTATAGTAATAGCCACAAACTCTCTTGGAAGGCCTGAGAGTTTGTATAACATCAGTAATATATCTGGCTGAAGGTGGCCTGGTCCTTTTACCTTTAGTTAAATAAGTTAAAGTAGTGACTAAGGAATGTGGGGAAGTTATCTAGCTAGCTTGTTTACTCATGTGGTCTTAAGACTAACCTTTGATGTACGGCAGGTGCTTAATTGCTTTCTACTTGGGAAGTCCACAGTGTCAATTACCCTCTAGTGGTGCTGACTCAAGCCTTTGTCAATTAATCTTTACCAAATAAATGCGAGTCTCACTAGCTGGTCAGGGCCACAGTCACAACTGTTTACGGTACTCTCCAGGGAGTCTGTAAGTGGCTCGGACACCCAGCTGGACTGGCAAAGCAGAATATCTGTGTGTCAGTGTACTTCATTCATCCATGGCTGGCTCAGGGTCTGCGGGTCAGACCCCCACAAGTGAGAACTCTTTCAAGAGTCTTTTTGATATGTTCTCATAAGTCTTTCAGTGCTTCTTTACTTCCGGGCAAAGATGTCCTAGGCTCATCTTATAGTTTCCCTGCCCTAGACTTGGGATCAGCCATTTCTCCAAGGAGCCTTGGATCCTGTTTCGGAGTATGGTCTTCAGAAAAGATGTCAGAGCCAGGTGTGCTCATTGTTACTGAGGGTTTGTCACTTCCTGTTTTCAATGGACAGAGCTAGTTAATATATATGTATACTTATATACATACATAAGCACATTTTTACATCTATACTTCTATATCCCTATTGAAAACCATGGGTTCACTTTGATATCTCCAATTCCAATCTGACAGCACAGGGCTCATTCATGTTTTCTCTCCTTCCATATTTGAAACTTCTTTCTCCAATAGTGAGAAGCCTTGATATATTTTTGATCAAGCCTTCTGTATGTCACCAGTCTGTCATTGCTGCTGCATCCCACACTCCCTGTGCAATGCTTTCCCCACCTGCTTGGGCTTCAATATCCCACACAAGGCTTCTCCTCTCATTGATGTTCTTCTTGCTCTACTTGAGCTCCATTGCCCCTAACTAGTCCAGCATCCTCACTTTGCTTGGGCTTTAGCACTCTGATTTGGGTAACCACAGGATTCCCCCTATCTTTGCCATATTCATTTCTCTTGCCACTTAGTGGCCTTTGGATTGATCTGAACAAGGAAAGGATAAAAGAGAAGTTATCATTTTATTTTCAAGTTAATATTTGCTGAGTACTATTTATCAAGCTCTATATTATCTCGTTTTAGTGACATAATGAACTTGATTACATTTTACTAATGAAGCAGTCAAGATGAAAGAAGTTGTCACTTGCCAGATTCCACAGCCAGTAAGTGGCAGATCCAGGACTGGATCTTGTCTTGCTGACTATAAACCAATGTTCCACTTGGAAGCTGTGTATGTGTGATTCATAGAAAAAGTGGTTAATTTTCAAAGTCAATAATCATAGAATTGGTAGCATATAAATCTTTTGGGGATATAATTGTCAGATGTCTAAATTACAAGCCCAAGATAGATGATGCAGTATTAATTTGCTAATTACATATTTTGAAAAGATTGTACATAAAGAAAATGTTTTCTCTTTAATTACGGCATTAAGGATTTCAAAAGGTACTTTATAGTTTATACCATTTCATTTCTTAATTTTATTTCTTTTCTCTCTGTTTTAAGGCATATTCTAAGGGTTAAACTTTTAAACTTTCAACTATACGGTGAATCAATTTCTTTTATTTTTTGTTTTTTTTTTTTATTTTTTTGAGATGGAGACTCACTCTGTCTCCCAGGCTGGAGTGCAAGGGTGCAATCTCAGCTCACTGCAACCTCCGCCTCCCGGGTTCAAGCGATTTTCCTGTCTCAGCCTCCTGAGTAGCTGGGATTACAGACATGCGCCACTACACCTGGCTAATTTTTGTATTTTTAGTAGAGACAGGGTTTCACAATCTTGGTCAGGCTGGTCTCGAACTCCTGACCTCAGGTGATCCACCTGCCTTGGCCTCCCAAAGTGCTGGGATTACAGGCATGAGCCACCGTGCCTGGCCTGTGAATCACTTTCAATAAGCCTTTCCATAATTTAGAAAAAGACATATAAGAAGGAAGATTTCTTATGCTGTTTGCCTTTTGTTAAATAATGGTGACCCAGTTTCTAAAAGGAACCAGTTTCTAAAAGGAAAACCTGAGTAATTACTTAGAAGAGGCTGGCTTTCTAAACTTAGTTAACAGCTATTATCATTTGTCAGTTTTACAGTAACTTGGTAAGTCTCCTGCTTAATCTAACTACTCTAAATTGTACTAAAAAACCTACCCTGTTCCCTACATTGTATTTTTCATGTCTTTACAAACTTGCACTGAGGCCTTACCTTCTTATACTATTGGCCAGCTTATGTAATGCCCATGCCAGGCATTCCACCATTTGCTTTCTGCAAGATGTCTCACTTAAATTTCAGAACTACATTCTTATTTTGTAGTTCTATTGTTATTCCAATTTTATAGTTGAAAAAACTGAAACTCAGTGGGGTAAAGTAACTTGACCGAAATCACATTTCTAGGATAACAATGGCTTCTTCTGCAATACCTTCTGAAGGACCTACCTGAGGCTGTTTTACAGTTAAATGTTTTAAATAAGATAAATAGTTGGGACTTAATTAAACTAAAGAGCTTTTGCATGGCAAAAGGAACAGTCAGCAGGGTAAACAGACAACCCACAGAGTGGGAGAAAATCTTCACAATCTATACATGTGACAAAGGACTAATATCCAGAATCTACAACAAACTCAAACAAACCAGTAAGAAAAAAAAAAATCCCATCAAAAAGTGGGCAAAGGACATGAATAGACAATTCTCAAAAGAAGATATACAAATGATCAATGAACATATGAAAAAATGTTCAGCATCACTAATGATCAGAGAAATGCAAATCAAAACCACAATGTGATATCACCTTACTCCTGCAAGAATGGCCATAATCAAAATATTAAAAAAATGGCCGGGCACAGTGGCTTATGCCTGTAATCCCAGCACTTTGGGAGGCTGAGGCAGATCACCTGAGGTCGGGAGTTTGAGACCAGCCTGGCCAACATGGTGAAACCCCGTGTCTACTAAAAATACAAAAATTAGCCTGGCATGGTGGCAGGCACCTGTAATCCCAGCTACTCGGGAGGTTGAGGCAGGAGAATCACTTGAACCTGGGATGCCGAGGTTGCGGTGAGCCGAGATCGTGCTATTGCACTCCAGCCTGGGGGACAAGAGCGAGACTTCATCTCAAAAAAAAAAAAAAAATTAAAAAACAGTAAATGTTGGCATGGATGTGGTGATCAGGGAACACTTCTATACTGCTGGTGGGAATGTAAACTAGCACAGCCACTATGGAAAACCCTGTGGGGATTCCTTAAAGCACTAAAAGTAGAACTACCATTTGATCTAGCAATCACACTACTGGGTATCTACCCAGAGGAATTGAAGTCATTATATGAAAAAGACACTTGCACATGCATGTTTATAACAGCACAATTTGCAATTGTGAAATCATGAAACTAACCCAAATGCCCATCAATGAGTGGAAAAAGAAACTGTACATATATATATATATATATATATATATATATGATGGAGTACTACTCAGCCATAAAAAGGAATGAATTAATGGCATTTGCAGTGACCTGGATGAGATTGGAGATTATTATTCTAAGTGATGTAACTCAGGAATGGAAAACCAAACATCATATGTTCTTACTAATATGGGGGAGCTAAGCTATGAGGACTGAAAGGGAATAAGAATGACACAATGGACTTTGGGGACTTGGGGGGAAGGGTATGAGGGGGGTGAGGGATAAAAGACTACAAATAGGGTACAGCATATACTGCTTGGGTTATGAGTGCTCCAAAATCTCACAAATCACCACTGAAGAACTTACTGATATAACTAAATACCACCTGTACTCCAATAACTTATGGAAAAACACAATTTTTTTTTTTTTGAGACGGAGTCTCGCTCTGTCGCCCAGGCTGGAGTGCAGTGGTGCGATATTGGCTCACTGCAAGCTCTGCCTCCCAGGTTCACACTATTCTCCTGCCTTAGCCTCCCAACTAGCTGGGACTACAGGCACCTGCCACCACGCCTGGCTAATTTTTTGTATTTTTAGTAGAGATGGGGTTTCACTATGTTAGTCAGGATGGTCTCGATCTCCTGGCCTCATGATCCACACGCCTCGGCATCCCAAAGTACTGAGATTACAGGTGTTAGCCACTGCGCCCGGCCCCAAAAAATTTTTTAAAAAAAGATCAGTAAGATCTTATATGAAAATAGTGGACATGAAAACCCTATAAATCAATTGAACATAAAAGATATATAGAGAACACTCTACCCCAAAACAACATAATATGCATTTTTATCAAAGCACATAGAACATTCCCCAGGACAGACCATATGTTAAGTCACAAAATAATTTTAATAAATTTTTAAAGATTAAAATCATACGAAGTATTTTCTCTGACCACAAGGAATGAAATTAGAAGCAAAAAATAGAAAGAAATTGGAAAATTTGCAAATGCATAAAAATTAAACAGCACATTTTACAACAACAAATATGTTAAACAAGAAATTGCAAGATAAATTAGAAAATACTTAGAGATGAATGAAAATAAAAATACAAACTAATGAAACTTATAGGGTGCAGTTAATGCAGTACTCAGAGGGAAATTATAGCTATAAACCCATACCTTAAAAAATGAAGATGGATCTCAAGTTAATAATATAACTTATAATGTAACTTAAAGAACTAAAAAAAGAACAAACTAAAGCAAACCTAACAGAAGGAAGGAAATAATTAAGATTAGATTAGTGATAAATAAAATAGAGAACAGAAAAGCAATTGAGGGAGTTAATGGAAACAAAAGTTGGTTCTTTGAAAAGATCAACAAAATCGACAAACTTTTAAAGCTGGACCAATTTTAAAAAGAGAGAAGACTCAAGTTACTAAAATAAGAAGTTAAATGAAGGCATTTTCCTGGACACACAAAAAGAAAATGGATTAAAAGAGAATACTATGGACAATTATATACCAACACATTAGAAAACCTGGATGAAATGGGCAAGAAACACACAAACCCTGAAATAGATTTTTTAGATATAACCCCTAAAGCACAGGCAACAGAAACAAAAATACACTAATGGGACTGCATCAAACTAAAAAGCTTCTGCACAGCATAGGAAGCAAGTAATAGAGTGAAGAGATAACCTACAGAATGGAAGAAAATATTTGCAACCATACATCTGAAAAGGGATTAATATCCAAAATAGATAAAGTACTCAAAGTTCAATAATAAGAAAATAAGTAATCCAATTTTAAAAGGGCCTGAACAGATGTTTCTCAAAAGAAGACATACAATTGGGCAACAGGTATATGAAAAAATGTTCAACATCAATAATTATCAGCAAAATGCAAAATAAAACCAAAATGAGACACCATCTCAAATCTGTTAGGATGGTTATTATAAAAAAGACAAGAGGTAACAAGTGTTGGTGAGGATGGGAACAAAAAGACCCCTTGTATGCTGCTGGTGGGAATGTAAATTAGTACAGCCATTATGGAAGACACCATGGAGGTTCCTCAAAAAACTGTATGATCCAGCAATCCCACTTCTGGGCATATCCAAAGGAACTGAAATCAGTATCAAAGAAATATCTGCACTCCCGTGTTCATTTCAGCATTATTCACAATAGCCAAGCTATGGAAGCAACCCAAGTGTCCATCAATAGATGAATGTATAAAGAAACCATGGTATGCATACCCAATGGAATACTATTTGGCCAGAAGAAAGAATGCAATCAAGTCATTTGCAGCAACATGGATGGAACTGAAGGTGATCATGTTAAGTGAAATAAGCCAGACTCAGAAGGACAACTATTGCATGACCTCACCTCACCTCAACTATTGCATGGAATATAAAAAAATAAAACTCATGAAAGTAAAGAGTAGAATAGAAGTCACCAGAGGATGAGGGGAAATACGGAGATGTTCATCAAAGGGTACAAAATTTCTGTTAGACAGGAAGAACAAGTTTTGAAGATCTATTGCACAGCACAATGACTATAGTTAATAATGTAATGTATATTTCAAAATTGCTAAGAGAGTAGATTTTATGTGCTCGTACCACAAATATGTTAAACATGTGATGAATATGTTAATTTTAGCTTGATTTAATTATTCCATAATGTATACACATATCAAAACATCACTTTGTATGTCATAAACATATACCATTATTTTTTGTCAAGTATTTATAAAAAAACTTGTCATGTTAAAAAAGGCACATGCATACCTTTAACCTAGAAAAATTCCACTTACCGTTTCTGGCATAGAAAAATAATCATAGACGTATGTATAGATTCATATATAATAATGTTCATCTTAATATTTTTATACACAATGAAAAGCTGAATATAAGCTAAATGTTTAATTGTAGCTACTAAAACTTAGGTTTTAGAAGAATATTTAATGATATACAAAATAAACGTTACATTAAAAAGAAAAAAATTGAAAGTAAAGGGATGGAAATATTAACAACTAAAAATTAATCAAGTGAAAACTTTTATAGCTATAATAATACTAAATTAGTCTTTGAGGAAGCACTACTAGTAATGAATAAATTACTTTAATAAAATTATCAATTAAAAGTAATGGTCAGAAATTCTAAGTTTATGTAAAATTAATTTCATGGCTTCAAATGTATATATAATGGGATAAGATGACAGAAGTATAATTAAAAAACAAAAGAAATCCAAGTACATAGTTGGAAATCTTAACACAATTCTCTCAACAATAAATAGAAGATAGAAGAGTTAAAAACATTTATATATTTATTCATGAACAACATGAATAATGGACTTAATAAACTCATATGTAATGATAATTGAACTTATTTTAATTAACATATATAACACTACACTCTCAGCCTAAAAAACACATATTTCTTTCAAGTTTACATGCAACAGATATCTGAAAAGACCATAAACTGGGCCATTATAATGATATTGGGAAAAAAGCTTCTAAGTTTGGAAATTATGCAATATACTGCAAAATAATGCCAGAGGAAATTACAATGAATATTTAAAAATAGTTCATATTTAATGATGATTAAAATATAATATGTTAAATTTGTGGAATGCAGCTAAAGGTGTGCTCAGTAGAAATGTGAAGCTCTAAATACATTTGAAAGGAAAAAAATTACATAAAAAGTCAGAACTAAATTTATCAGAACTCTGGAAAACAGTCAAAGTTGAATAACAACCAAGCAAACGCTGAATGGAGCAAAAGACAGCATAAAAGGTAGAAATTAGTAAGCATTCCTCAAAAACATTGTAATACAACCAAACAATCCACATTCACTTGGTGCAAAATATTAGAACTGAATAAAGTAATAGATACTCAAAAGCATAAAAGGAAAAGCTGGGAACAGAGTTTCTTTAGAAAATTGGGGCACTCAAAAGCACCTATGTGTACTAGGAATTTAGAAAGTCAAGTGCATGCCCAGGGAAGGACAGACATTTAGAAAAAAACTGAGGAAAAACAGTACGGAAGTTTCCCAAAAACTTAAAAAATAAAACTATTATGTAATCCAGCAATCCCACTACTTGGTATACATCCAAAGGAAATGAAATCAGTATGTCAAAGAAATACATGTACTCTCATGTTTACTGCAGCATTATTTACAATAGTTAAGACATGGAAGCAACCTAAGTGTCCATAAAGCGGTGAATGGATATTTTAAAAAATGTGTCCTGTATATACAATGAAATACTATCCAGCCTTAACAAAGAAGGAAATCCTGTCATTTGTGACACCATGGATAAGCCTGGAGGGCATTATGTTAAGTGAAATAAGCCAGGCACAAAAAGGCACATACTGCATGATCTTATTTATATGCAGAATCTAAAAAAGTTGATCTCGTGGAAGAAGAGAGTAGAATGGTGGTTTCCTGGGACTCAGTAGTGGGGTGAGAGTTGGGGAGATGTTGGTCAAAGGCTATAAAATTTCAGCTGGGTAGGAAGAATAAGTTCAAGATATCTGTTGTACAACATCAGGACTATAGTTAATACCAATGCATTTTTTTCCTTGAAAATTCCTAACAGTAGATTTTGTGGTCTTACCACATACAAAAATGATAAATATGTGAGGTAATATATATGTCGATTACATTACTATTCCACAGTGTATACATATCTAAAAACATGTTGTACAAAGTAAATATATACAATTGTACTTGTCTATGTAAATAAATAAAGAAAATAAAATACATATAATAAAAGAAAATAAGAAGAAAGAACAAACCTGAGAAGACCCTCAGCTTTCACCTCTGGCTAACAGCTGGGTCAGTGCAAGCTCTAAGAGAAGGCTAAGGCAGAATTATAAACAGCCTGTTAGGCATTGAAGGAGTGTTCCAGAACTATGCTAATCTGCAATGATTGAGAGAGTTTTTTTTTTTTTTTTTTTTTGCTGTCTTTTATTTCTTCATTTATTTTTGGGAAGGGACTTGAAATGGTGCACTAGAAAAATAAACTAAAGTTGTTTATCAGTTCGAGGAGCATTTGGGCAGTCTTCAGGGTTTTCTAGTGTAGAATCATATTGTCAGACAAGAGACATAATTTGATTTCTCACTTTTCTAGGCCTTTTATTTTGTTTTCTCTTGCCTGATCGCTGTGATTAGACTTCCAGTACTATGCTGAATAGGAATGGTGAGAATGAGCATCTTTGTCTTGTTCCAGCTCTCAATGGGAATGCTTCCAGTTGCTGCTCATTCGGTATGACATTGGCTGTGGATTCACCATAGGTGGCCTTATTATTTTGAGGTATGTTCCTTCAATGCAGTTTGTTGTGGGTTTTTATCATAAAGGAATGTTGGATTTTATCAAAAGCTTTTTCCTTATAGACTTTAGTAAAATTTCAAGATACAAAATCGGTGTACAAAAATTAGTAGCATTTTGATACACCAGTAATATTCAAGCTGAGCCAAATCAACAATGCAATCCTATTTACAACAGCCACAAAAATTAAAATACCTAGGAATACATCTAACTAAGAGGTGAAAGATCTTTACAAGGAGAACTACAAAACACTGCTAGAAGAAATAATATATTACACAAACAAATGGAGAAATATTCCATGCTCACAGATTAGCAGAATCAGTATTGTTACAATGGCCAGACACCCCAAGGCAATCTACAGATTCAGTGCTATTCCTATCAAACTGCCAATGTCACTTTTCACACAATTAGAAAAAACTATTCTAAAATTCATTTGGAACCAAAAAAGAGCCCAGTCAGCCAAAGCAATCCCTAGCAAGAAGAACACAGCCAGAGGCATCACATTACATGTCTTCAAACCACACTATAAGGCTATAGTAACAAAAACAGCATAGTACTGATAAAAAAACAGACACATAGACCAATGCAACAGAATAGAGGATCCAGAAATAAAACCATATATCTACTGCTATCTGATCTTCGACAAAGTTGACAAAAACAAGCAATGAGAAAAGGGCTCCCTGTTCAATAAATGGTGTTGGGATAGCTGGCTAGCCACACACAAAGGAATAAAACTAGACCCCTAGCCAGGTGTGGTGGCTCATGACTGTAATCCCAGCACTTTGGGAGGCTGAGGCAGGTGGATCATGAGGTCAGGAGATGGAGACCATCCTGGCTAACACGGTGAAACTCCGTCTCTACTAAAAATACAAAAATTAGCTGGGTGTGGTGGCAGGCGCCTGTAGTCCTAGCTACTCGGGAGGCTGAGGCAGGAGAATGGCGTGAACCCGGGAGATGGAGCTTGCAGTGAGCCGAGATTGCGCCACTGCACTCCAGCCTGGGTGACAAGGCAAGACTCTGTCTCAAAACAAAACAAAAAAACAACTAGACCCCTACATTTCACCATATACAAAAATTAGCTCAAGAAGGATTAAAGATATAAATATAAGACTTCAAACTATAAGAATCCTAAAAGAAAACCTAGGAAACACCATTCTGGACAATTGGCTTTGGGAAAGAATTTATGACTAAGTCCTCAAAAACAACTGCAGCAAAAACGAAAGTTGACAAGTGAGACCTATTTAAACTAAAGAGTTTCTGCACAGCAAAGGAAACTATTGATAGTGTAATGAGAAAACATACAGAGTGGGAGAAAATGTTCACAAACAATCCATCTGACAAAGGTTTAATATCCAGAACCTGTAGGAAACGTAAACAAACCAACAAGCAAAAACCAAACAACCCTATTAAAAAGTGGGCAAAGTCATGAACAGACACTTCTCAAAAGAAGACATCTAAGTGGCCAACAAACATAGGGAAAAATGCTCAACATTACTAATCATTAGAGAAATGCACATCAAAACCACAATGAGATACCATCCCACATCAGTCAGAATGGCTGTTATTAAAAAGTCAAAAAATAACAGATGCTGGTGAGGTTGCAGAGAAAACAGAATGTTTATACATTATTGGTGGGAATGTAAATTATGCCAGCCACTGTGGAAAGCAGGTTGGAGATTTCTCAAAGAACTCAAAATAGAATTACCTTTTGATCCAGTAATCCCATTACTGGGTATATAGCTAAAAGAAAATAAATTATTCTATTGAAAAGACATATGCACTCGTGTGTTCATCACAGTACTATTCACAATAGCAAAGACATGGAATCAACCTAGATGTCCATCAACAATGGACTGGATAAAGAAAATGTGGTACATATATATCATGGAATACTATGCAGCCATAAAAAATGAATCACATCCTTTGCAGCCACATGGATGTTACTGGAGGCCATTATCCTATGCAAATTAATGCAGGAATAGGAAACCAAATACTGCATGTTCTCACTTATAAGTGGGAGTTTAAAAAATGAGTATTTGTGAACATAAAGATGGCAACAGTAGACACTGAAGAAAGTGGGGAGGAAGGGAGGGGTCCAAGTATTAACAAATGATTGGGTACTATGCTCACAACCTGGGTGATGGGATCAATTGTACCCCAAACTTCAGCATCACACAATACACCCAGGTAAGAAACCTGCACATGTACCCCCTGAATCTAAAATAAAAGGTGAAATGATTTAAAAAATTAAAAATGGACTAAACATAAAAAGAAGGTAGTAATGGAAGAAATGAGAGGGGTAAAGAATAATATAGAAAGAAAAAGTAAAATGGTAAAAATATGTTCTTCCTTACCAATGATTACTAAATATAAGTGAATTTAACTCCCCAGTCAAAAAGCAGAGACTCCTATAGAGTCACGTCAGATCTAAAGATACACATAGGCTGAGAGTGAAAGAATGGAAAAAGATATTTCATACAAATAATAATGAAAAGAGATCAAGGCAGAAATTTCCCCAATAATAGTTGGATAATTCAATATTCCACTTTCAATAATGGATAAAGCATCCATACAGGAGATCAATAAGGACCCAGAGACATTGAGCAACACTAAAAACTAAATAGACCTAACAATATAGAACAATACACTCAGCCAGAGCAGATTATATATATATTTTCTCAAGAGCACATGGCATATTCTCCAGGATGTTAGGCCACAAAATAGGTCTCAGTGAATTTAAAAATGTTGAAATCATGCAAAGCATTTTTTCTGACTACAAAAAAACAACAAAAACAAAAAAAAAAACCTACGAATCAATAAGAGAAGAGGAACTGGAAGATTTACAAATCTGTGGAATTCGACAGCACACTATTACACATCCAGTAGGTCAAAGGAGAAATCACAATGGAAATTATAAAATACTTAGAAATGAGTGAGAATAAAAGTACAACATACCAAAACTAATGTGATGTAGGGAAAGGAGTGCTCAGAGGGAAGTTTACAGGTGTAGACACCTACATTAAAAAGAAGAAAAATCTCAAATTAACGTAACTTTACACCTTGAAGAACTAGGAGAAAAGGGCAAATGAAACTCAAAGCTAGTGGAAGGAAACAATAAAGATGAGAGTAGAGTTCAATGAAATTGAGTTAGATAAACAATACAGAGAATCAATAAAAACATCAGTTGATTCCTTGAAAAGATTAACAAAATTGACAAACCTTTAGTTAGACCAGCAAAGAAAACCAGAGGAAACACAAATAACTAAATCCAGAAATGAAAGTGAGGACATTACTTACCAACCTTACAGAAAAAAAAAAAAAGATTATCAGAGAGAATAATGAAAAATTATTCACCAGAAAATTAGATAACCAAAGGCAATGGAAAAATTACTACATACACAAATGACCAAAACTGATTTAAGTAGAAAATTTGAACCCATAAATGCTAAATGAATTGAATAAATAATCATGAAACTCTCTGTACAGGGCGACATCAGCAAGACTTTTCCAGCTGCTGCTTGAGGGTCTGACACCAGGGAGTTCTAATTTCTGGAGGGATCCAAAAAAACAGGAGTAGGAATTTGCATTTTTTATTCTCTATGCCCTTTCAGGGCACCTCCCTTTATCTCCTTGGCTGGGAAACCATGGTTTTTCCCTTGCTGAGGAGACCCACTCGTAAGGCAAAGGGCTGTATGGGCCTTTTATCATGAACATATAAATGAACAAATTGTGTGTGTATGTGTGTATGTTGTGCGTGTGTTTGAATAATTATTAAATTCAGCACACAGTGTCTGCCCTGAACCAGCACATTACACCAGGGAGTAGATACTCCAGGGACTCCCAAAACACCCACACTTTGGAAGCAGAATGGTCCAAAGTTGTAAACAAAGTTGATCATCCCCTGTATGGGATGATCAACACTGTGTTTGAAATGCTTGTTCTTTGGTGCTGTAAAGAAATAGCACTTGAACATAAATTTAATTTTCTCAGCAAGGCCATTTTTATACTTTCTGCAGAAAGGGTACACTCACCAGCAGTTTTGCCACAAGAGTACACTGAACGAAGGAGACAGGGTCATTTATAACCTGATGCATCCACCTTACTGCTGTGTCTGGTTTCTGTTGGCTGGAACAGGACTACACATTCTGTATTTGTCTTGATTGGCTAGGAACTTAGAACTTTTTAAAAGGGGCAAAGGCAGAGAACAAAGGAAGGAGGCAGTAACTTGTGGAATGCTGAGAAAGGTAAAAACACCTTCAAATAAGGAAGAGGAACAGGCAATGACCTAATGCTTGCTTGGATGAGTATAAGCATGCTAGGGCAAATATTTAGCCTAAATTGTGGGAGCTAAGACATAAAGTACATTGATTTCTTTATTACAGCTAACAGATATTTAAGGATGTTAGCATGGGTCTTTGAATAAATTTTCCTTCTAAGAGAAGTTACTATTTATTCCTAATTAGACAAGGAGGAAAGTCTTTGAAGAGGAACCTCTACTTTACTTTTCACAATTCCTTCTCTTCTTATTTCATAATTCCTCTTCAAACTTGTTTAATATGTTTTGACTTAATTGCTTTGTTTGTCTTTCTAAGAGAAGTAATTTTTCTGAATAGGGTGGAGGAGAGTTAGGAGTTAACTCTGTAAGAGTGGCAGAGACAAGTTTTTGTATAAAACTTCGAAAGCAGGGAATAATAGCCTACAAGAATAAGTACACTAATAACAAGAGCGAACAAGGTGAGAATTGAAGTAAAAATTTATTTTTATCCACTTAACTAATGTTATTATTATTATTATTATTATTTATTTATTTATTTATTTTTGAGACGGAGTCTCGCTCTGTCGCCCAGGCTGGAGTGCAGTGGCATGATCTCAGCTCACTGCAAGCTCCGCCTACCGGGTTCACGCCATTCTCCTGCCTCAGCCTCCTGAGTAGCTGGAACTACAGGCACCCACCACCACGCCTGGCTAATTTTTTTGCGTTTTTAGTAGAGACGTGGTTTCACCGTGTTAGCCAGGATGGTTTCAATTTCCTGACCTCGTGATCCACCTGCCTCGGGCTCCCAAAGTGCTGGTATTACAGGCATGAGCCACCACTCCTGGCCGTTTTATTATTTTAGAAAAAGGATTATTTATTTTTGAATTTTTGGCAAGTTTATTGGATAGGGCTGTTAATCCTTTTAGCGCTTTTGTTATAGTTCCATCAGGGCAGTATTATTAGGAACAAAGGTACAATACTGAGTTTTAATTATGACACAAACATCTCCTTTTTCTGCTAATATTATATTTAAAGCTATTTTATTTTTCTAGGCCATCTGGCTTAGCTTAGCTATCTCCTTGATGCTTAGCAATCTCTTTGATGACATCCTCAGTGTAATGTATGAATTGTTGCTGATTGTAGTAGATATAGTTTATTTAGTCTACATTTTTTTATTTATAGTTACTTACCAGAACAACGTGGATTCAAATTTTGCAGCTGTTTGATTTTGTGCTTTAAACTTATTTGGCACTTCTCATAGGACCTTAATAGCATTTACGTAAACCTGAGGATTAAAGGACTCATAAGGAGTTTCTCTTGGCCTGTGATGCTTTGTTTTCACTTTTTTAGATTGATGAAATGCCAGGGTGAAGGGGATAGCCAATTGGATTAGAGCACAAGTACTGCTCCAATTATTTGGCAGAGTGTCCAGTAAAGGTCCTTCACAGTACCACCATACATTTGCTTGGGGCTGGCTAAGCATGGACTGATGGGCAATCTCTTGGAAATGCTTGAGCTCCTTGCATGTATTTATGCTTCCAAAGAACACCAAGTTTTCCTCTTGCCGTGAGAGGCATAAAGTAAACTTGGCATTTAGAGGTGGAGGCTGGATTGCCTTCAGGGGCTGACCAGCACAGTGTTGAATTTCAGGAAATAGCAGAGAGAGCTCGGCATGATGGATTATCCTAAGCAGTGGGATTCTGAAAAAGAGCCACCATACAGTCCATATCTGTTCAATGAGGAGACCATCTGAGTGGAAAGGGGATAATCTGGGCCTCTGGCCTACCATGCATACAAGCGTAATAATCGCTTTTATTTAAAATGCGGATGGAATATTTAATCCATTCCAGCTACGCATTTGCATCTTGATATTTTGTCTTGATGGCTAAGGTCTGTCTGTCTTAGATCTCTTATTTTTGCAATAGACACTCTAGTTTTACTAGATGTAGGAGCAACCAGTGTGGGATCTAGAACTGAGGCTACTGAAGAAGGGGAAAATGGGGTAATAATGCGTATCTTCTAGAGTTAGTTAAGGTGGAGGTGGTGACAGAGAGAAGGACAGGGTTACACTGATAAGGCTAACAGTTAGAAGGGGTAGTCTTTTTAGTGAAATAGATGAAGGGTTTTAGATCTGCACAAACCTTTTTCGTGGAAGTCTAACTTTGCTACTGAGTAGTTTGAAGGACATAGTCCTATTTACTACAAGGTTACCAGGCTGTAGGAGCAGAAAATCAGCGTCTTGGCTGCAGGTGATCACAACGATGAGTGCTAGGGGTAACTGTGTCAATTAGAGGGCCAGGATATAAATATTTGTGTGAAAAGGCTAACTGTCATTGATCTTTTACATTTCCACAAGGTATGATAGAGCAAGCATTAAAGGCAATGGTCTGAGGCAGACTTAGTTACATTAATAACAAAGGAGCTAGTAACAGAATAAGGAAAGAAAAGGAAGCAATATAGAAGGTATATGAAAATTAAGGTTTCTTTAACTTTAACTTAGTAGGGCTTGATCTTAGTACAGTAACCTAAGATATTTTCTTGACTCGAGTATGGTGGGTCCATTCTTTCTCGGCTGTGCGGATGGCAGTCTCAGTTGTTAACAGCATAAATAGGGTCCTTCCTAGGCTGGCGCGAATTTTTTTTCTATCTTTTGATGAGGATGTGATTTTTAGGCTGGTGCTGGTGTACTGGAAATTCTAGCGGTGGTACCTGTGCTAAAAGACTTTTAGTTCTGAGGGAAGGGAAAGTGGAAGATAAATTAAGTATATCATTTCTGCTGCATATCTTGGGGCTTGAGGCCTCATGGTGATGCCTCCCACTCCATTCCTGCTCAGCGCCGCCCAAGGGACGCAGCAGCCTTGACCCCTCTTAAGGTCTTGGCCGTCTTGTGGCCTTCACCACCCCTGCGCGTTGTGGCCTTGGGGATGAGGGGCCTTGTGACTTACCTGGCTACCTTTGGGCCTTAAGAAAGCTAAACACCATTTTATATTTGACAATGCTTTTTGTATGATTTTATACCAGATAAGTTAAATTTTACCTTTATATTAATGTGCTATTAACGTTAAACTTAATTTTAATAAAATCTTGGAGACATTATTTATTGAATTGTAATGTCTGACTATAAGGTAAGATTTTTATAGACTCTTTTTAATCTTTTATAATTTTTGTTAAAGAGCAGGCTAGTGCTTTAAGAAAAATCTGTTGTGCTTTTATTTTAATGTCCAGTTCACAGAAAAACTGGATGATACATCTTTAACTTTAGCCAGTATGTTTACACACAGAATTTCGTTTACAATTAACATGTTAAAACTTGCTTAAACCTTTAAAACAATTTTTTTAACCTTTTAATATAGGTAAAAATCCATATTCTTATGCCTCCTTATAATCCTGTTATTAAAAGTGTATTTTATTTTTCTTACATACTTTGTACATAAACTGTTTTTTGAATAGTTTTACATTCAGGAGGCCTAATTAAGTTAAATTATACAATATTTCTTGCATAAATTCCTTTTTATAACTTTTCTTATGACTTTCACAGACAATCTTCAACATGTCTTAACTTTCTGCCTTCCTTTTACACTATTTCTTTTCTTAGTTTCACCTTCTGGGTCTTTCTTGATTTCTGTCTCTTCCAGTTTCTCTTACTTACTCTTTCTTCTATTTCTCTCTCTCTCATTTGCACTGTTATTTTCTTCTCTCTCATTTGCACTCTATTTTTCTTTCTCTCTCTGTCATCCTCTGTTTCTTTTTTCCATTCTGAGTTCTCCCGGTCTTGCGGGCCGGCGGGGCTGGGCAAAGGCATGGGCCTTGCCCCCAAGTATGCGCTGCCGTCTATTTCTCCTGTTTTTATTTTTTTCTGATTTCATTTTTTACTTTTTTTCCCTTTCTTCCTACACTTAGTTTCTCAGGCTGGGTGGGATTTGCACAGCTGAAGTCCAGGCCCCGGGCCTTCACCAGCCTTGAGGTTTGGCAGATGCCTGCTGCAACTTGCAAGAATTGTACCTTTTCACCTCTTCTGCTCTCCTCCTGGTGCCGGTCCTCACTCTCTTTTTCACACAGAGCTGGGCTGGGGAGAGGGACTTGACTTTTGGCACGCCTGTCTGTTTGGCACCACGCTTGCTGTTTTTGCTCTCTTTCTCTCTGACTTCCTCTCCTAGTTTCTTTTTCCTCTGCTGGTCTTTTCTTTGCCTCTGCCAGCCACCTACGCTGCTGTTTTCCTCCCTCTCCCTCCTCTTCCTCTAGGGAAGCCACCGGGGAGAGGAGCTTAGCCTTTTTCTTTCCTTGAGAAGAGAGGGAAGGGGAGTTTTGAATATATATATATATATTTCTACCAGAGGCTTGCATGAGGTTCAACCCCCTCTCAATGGGGATTTCTCACCCTTTTTGAGGTTCAACTTCTCCTTCAATGGGGATTTCTTACCTCTTTTTTGACCTCCAAGACATCCTGACTAAGGAATATACTTCACTGCCCCCTGTCGCTTTCTTTCCTTAGTCCTGACTAAGAAATGCTTTATTGCCCCTGCAGTTTCTCTCTCCTTGGTATGTCCTAACCAAGGAATGCTTTACCACCCTGCGGCTTTTTTTTTAGTCTTGACTACCAAGGAAATAGTTTACTGGCTCTCCTGGTGTTTTTTTCCTCGGTCTGTGCACATAGTTTCCTGGTTCAGGTGACATATGAGGATCTTTTACTCCAGGTCACTGGCCAGTGTTTTTTTTTTTTTTTTTTTTTTTTTTTTTTTTTTTGCGTTGCTGAGAGTCCGGATTTATTTGTCACACTGGGTGGGTCTCGAGTCCTTATCCCTGAGGCCACTGCAATGAGGCAGAGGAGCGTGCTTCTTCATGTGAGAGGACTGGAGACCACCCCCAGAGGAGAATGTATCCCCATACCAGCCACCAAATTGTTTGAAATGCTTGTTCTTCGGTGCCATAAAGAAATAGCACTTGAACATAAATTTAATTTTCTCAGCAAGGCCATTTTTATACTTTCTGCAGAAATGTTACACTTGCCAGCAGTTTTGCCACAAGAGTACACTGAATAAAGGAGACAAGGTCATTTGTAACTTGACGTGTCCACCTTACTACTGTGTCTACTTTCTATTGGTTGGAACAGGGCTTCACATTCTGTATTTGTCTTGATTGGCTAGCAATCTAGAACATTTTTAAAAGATGAAAAGGCAGAGGACAACAAAAGAAGGAGGAAGTAGCTTGCAGAATGCTGAGAAAGGTAAAAACACCTTCAAATAAGGAAGAACAGGCTGTGACCTAATGCTTGCTTTGACCAGTATAAGCATGCCAGGGCAAATATTTAGGCTAAATTGTAGGAGCTAAGAACATAAAGTACATTTCTTTATTATATCTAGCAGATATTTAAGAATGTTAGCACAGATCTTTGAATAAATTTTGCTTCTAAGAGAAGTTACTATTTATTCCTAATTAGATGGGAAGGAAGGTCTTTGAAGAGGAACCTCTACTTTTCACAACTGTATGAACCGGTTACAGAAAAGAGAAATGTTCTTTAGAGAAAGTGACAATCCTCATGGAGAAGGTGAAAAAATCCTGAAATTTACTGCCACACATGCATACTTTCAGAAATTTGAGTAATTGTAGAACTCTTCTTCCCATTTGATCACCCCACCCCATCTTTTTGTTCTTTATTTACTATTATTTCAGAGGGATTCAGGAAAACAAGAGAGATGAATGCATGAATTCCACTCTACACTGTGCCATGGAGCCAAATTTACTTTAAGTCCATGTACTTGGTGAATTTAAATGGTTTAAAGCAACAGTAAGGGGGAGGAGATGGGCTGCAGAAGAAATTGCTTCGGTATCGTAAAGTGATTGATAGAAATAGTAGATTATCATTCCAGAGATTGAAGATAAATTTCATGAACATTTCTTTTTTTTTTTTTTTTTTTATTATACTTTAGGGTTTTAGGGTACATGTGCACAATGTGCAGGTTTGTTACATATGTATCCATGTGCCATGTTGATTTCCTGCACCCATTAACTCGTCATTTAGCATTAGGTGTATCTCCTAATGCTGTCCCTCCCCCCTCCCCCCACCCCACAACAGTCCCCGGAGCGTGATGTTCCCCTTCCTGTGTCCATGAGTTCTCATTGTTCAATTCCCACCTACGAGTGAGAACATGCGGTGTTTGGTTTTTTGTCCTTGTGATAGTTTACTGAGAATGATGTTTTCCAGTTTCATCCATGTCCCTACAAAGGACATGAACTCATCATTTTTTATGGCTGCATAGTATTCCATGGTGTATATGTGCCACATTTTCTTAATCCAGTCTATCATTGTTGGACATTTGGGTTGGTTCCAACTCTTTGCTATTGTGAATAGTGCCGCAATAAACATACGTGTGCATGTGTCTTTATAGCAGCCTGATTTATAGTCCTTTGGGTATATACCCAGTAATGGGATGGCTGGGTCAAATGGTATTTCTAGTTCTAGATCCCTGAGGAATCGCCACACTGACTTCCACAATGGTTGGACTAGTTTACAGTCCCACCAACAGTGTAAAAGTGTTCCTATTTCTCCACATCTTCTCCAGCACCTGTTGTTTCCTGACTTTTTAATGATGGCCATTCTAACTGGTGTGAGATGGTATCTCACTGTGGTTTTGATTTGCATTTCTCTGATGGCCAGTGATGAGGAGCATTTCTTCATGTGTTTTTTGGCTGCATAAATGTCTTCTTTTGAGAAGTGTCTGTTCATGTCCTCTGCCCACTTTTTGATGGGGTTGTTTGTTTTTTTCTTGTAAATTTGTTTGAGTTCATTGTAGATTCTGGATATTAGCCCTTTGTCAGATGAGTAGGTTGCAAAAATTTTCTCCCATTCTGTAGGTTGCCTGTTCACTCTGATGATAGTTTCTTTTGCTGTGCAGAAGCTCTTTAGTTTAATGAGATCCCATTTGTCGATTTTGGCTTTTGTTGCCATTGCTTTTGGTGTTTTAGACATGAAGTCCTTGCCCACGCCTATGTCCTGAATGGTATTGCCTAGGTTTTCTTGTAGGATTTTAATGGTTTTAGGTCTAACATATAAGTCTTTAATCCATCTTGAATTAATTTTGGTATAAGGTGTAAGGAAGGGATCCAGTTGCAGCTTTCTACATATGGCTAGCCAGTTTTCCCAGCACCATTTATTAAATAGGGAATCCTTTCCCCATTTCTTGTTTTTGTCAGGTTTGTCAAAGATCAGATAGTTGTAGCTATGCGGCATCATTTCTGAGGGCTCTGTTCTGTTCCATTGATCTATGTCTCTGTTGTGGTACCAGTACCATGCTGTTTTGGTTACTGTAGCCTTGTAGTATAGTTTAAAGTCAGGTAGCGTGATGCCTCCAGCTTTGTTCTTTTGGCTTAGGATTGACTTGGCGATGCGGGCTCTTTTTTGGTTCCATATGAACTTTAAAGTAGTTTTTTCCAATTCTGTGAAGAAAGTCATTGGTAGCTTGATGGGGATGGCATTGAATCTATAAATTACCTTGGGCAGTATGGCCATTTTCACGATATTGATTCTTCCAACCCATGAGCATGGAATGTTCTTCCATTTGTTTGTATCCTCTTTTATTTCATTGAGCAGTGGTTTGTAGTTCTCCTTGAAGAGGTCCTTCACATCCCTTGTAAGTTGGATTCCTAGGTATTTTATTCTCTTTGAAGCAATTGTGAATGGGAGTTCACTCATGATTTGGCTCTCTGTTTGTCTGTGATTGGTGTACAAGAATGCTTGTGATTTTTGTACATTAATTTTGTATCCTGAGACTTTGCTGAAGTTGCTAATCAGCTTAAGGAGATTTTGGGCTGAGACAATGGGGTTTTCTAGATATACAATCATGTCATCTGCAAACAGGGACAATTTGACTTCCTCTTTTCCTAATTGAATACCCTTTATTTCCTTCTCCTGCCTGATTGCTCTGGCCAGAACTTCCAGCACTATGTTGAATAGGAGCGGTGAGAGAGGGCATCCCTGTCTTGTGCTAGTTTTCAGAGGGAATGCTTCCAGTTTTTGCCCATTCAGTATGATATTGGCTGTGGGTTTGTTGTAGATAGCTCTTATTATTTTGAGATACATCCCATCAATACCTAATTTATTGAGAGTTTTTAGCATGAAGGGTTGTTGAATTTTGTCAAAGGCCTTTTCTGCATCTATTGAGATAATCATGTGGTTTTTGTCTTTGGTTCTGTTTATATGCTGGATTACATTTATTGATTTGCGTATGTTGAACCAGCCTTGCATCCCAGGGATGAAGCCCACTTGATCATGGTGGATAAGCTTTTTGATGTGCTGCTGGATTCGGTTTGCCAGTATTTTATTGAGGATTTTTGCATCAATGTTCATCAAGGATATTGGTCTGAAATTCTCTTTTTTGGTTATGTCTCTGCCAGGTTTTGGTATCAGGACGATGCTGGCTTCGTAAAATGTGTTAGGGAGGATTCCCTCTTTTTCTATCGATTGGAATAGTTTCAGAAGGAATGGTACCAGTTCCTCCTTGTACCTCTGGTAGAATTCAGCTGTGAATCCATCAGGTCCTGGACTCTTTTTGGTTGGTAAGCTATTGATTATTGCCACAATTTCAGAACCTGTTATTGGTCTATTCAGAGATTCAACTTCTTCCTGGTTTAGTCTTGGGAGGGTGTATTTGTCGAGGAATTTATCCATTTCTTCCAGATTTTCTAGTTTATTTGCATAGAGGTGTTTGTAGTATTCTCTGATGGTAGATTGTATTTCTGTGGGATCGGTGGTGATATCCCCTTTTTCGTTTTTTATTGCATCTATTTGATTCTTCTCTCTTTTCTTCTTTATTAGTCTTGCTAGCGGTCCATCAATTTTGTTGATCTTTTCAAAAAACCAGCTCCTGGATTCATTAATTTTTTGAAGGGTTTTTTGTGTCTCTATTTCCTTCAGTTCTGCTCTGATTTTAGTTATTTCTAGCCTTCTGCTAGCTTTTGAATGTGTTTGCTCTTGCTTTTCTAGTTCTTTTCATTGTGATGTTAGGGTGTCAATTTTGGATCTTTCCTGCTTTCTCTTGTGGGCATTTAGTGGTATAAATTTTCCTCTACACACTGCTTTGAATGTGTCCCAGAGATTCTGGTATGTTGTGTCTTTGTTCTCGTTGGTTTCAAAGAACATCTTTATTTCTGCCTTCATTTCATTATGTACCCAATAGTCATTCAGGAGCAGGTTGTTCAGTTTCCATGTAGTTGAGCGGTTTTGACTGAGTTTCTTAATCCTGAGTTCTAGTTTGATTGCACTGTGGTCTGAGAGACAGTTTGTTATAATCTCTATTCTTTTACATTTGCTGAGAAGAGCTTTACTTCCAACTATGTGGTCAATTTTGGAATAGGTGTGGTGTGGTGCTGAAAAAAATGTATATTCTGTTGATTTGGGGTGGAGAGTTCTGTAGATGTCTATTAGGTCCACTTTATGTAGAGCTGAGTTCAATTCCTGGATATCCTTGTTAACTTTCTGTCTCGTTGATCTGTCTAATGCTGACAGTGGAGTGTTAAAATCTCCCATTATTATTGTGTGGGAGTTTAAGTCCCTTTGTAGGTCACTCAGGACTTGCTTTATGAATCTGGGTGCTCCTGTGTTGGGTGCATATATATTTAGGATAGTTAGCTCTTCTTGTTGAATTGATCCCTTTACCATTATGTAATGGCCTTCTTTGTCTCTTTTGATCTTTGTTGGTTTAAAGTCTATTTTATCAGAGACTAGGATTGCAACCCCCGCCTTTTTTTGTTTTCCAGTTGCTTGATGGATCTTCCTCCATCCCTTTATTTTGAGTCTATGTGTGTCTCTGCACGTGAGATAGGTTTCCTGAATACAGCACACTGATGGGTCCTGACTCCTTATCCAGTTTGCCAGTCTGTGTCTTTTGATTGGAGCATTTAGCCCATTTACATTTAACGTGAATATTGTTATGTGTGAATCTGATCCTGTCATTATGATGTTAGTTGGTTATTTTGCTCGTTAGTTGCTATAGTTTCTTCCTAGCCTCGATGGTCTTTACAATTTGGCATGTTTTTGCAGGGGCTGGTACCGGTTGTTCCATTCCATGTTTAGTGCTTCCTTCAGGAGCTCTTTTAGGGCAGGCCTGGTGGTGACAAAATCACTCAGCGTTTGCTTGTCTGTAAAGTATTTTATTTCTCCTTCACTTATGAAGCTTAGTTTGGCGGGATAGGAAATTCTGGGTTGAAAATTCTTTTCTTTAAGAATGTTGAATATCGGCCCCCACTCTCTTCTGGCTTGTAGAGTTTCTGCTGAGAGATCAGCTGTTAGTCTGATGGGCTTCCCTTTGTGGGTAACCCGACCTTTCTCTCTGGCTGCCCTTAACATTTTTTCCTTCATTTCCACTTTGGTGAATCTGACAATTATGTGTCTTGGAGTTGCCCTTCTCGAGGAGTATCTTTGTGGCGTTCTCTGTATTTCCTGAATCTGAATGCTGGCCTGCCTTGCTAGATTGGGGAAGTTCTCCTGGATAATATCTTGCAGAGTGTTTTCCAACTTCGTTCCATTCTCCCCATCATTTTCAGGTACACCAATCAGACGTAGGTTTGGTCTTTTCACATAGTCCCAAATTTCTTGGAGGCTTTGTTCATTTCTTTTTATTCTTTTTTCTCTAAACTTCCCTTCTCTCTTCATTTCATTCATTTCATCTTCTATCAGCGATACCCTTTCTTCCAGTTGATCGCATCTGCTACTGAGGCTTCTGCATTCTTCGCGTAGTTCTCGAAACTTGGCTTTCAGCACCATCATCTCCTTTAAGCCCTTCTCTCCATTGGTTATTCTAGTTATCCATTCTTCTAATTTTTTTTCAAAGTTTTTAACTTCTTTGCTATTGTTTTGAATTTCCTCTCGTAGCTCAGAGTAGTTTGATCGTCTGAAGCCTTCTTCTCTCAACTCATCAAAGTCATCCTCCATCCAGCTTTGTTCCGTTGCTGGTGAGGAACTGCGTTCCTTTGGAGGAGGAGAGGTGCTCTGTTTTTTAGAGTTTCCAGTTTTTTTGGTCTGTTTTTTCCCCATCTTTGTGGTTTTGTCTACTTTTTGTCTTCGATGATGGTGATGTACAGATGGGTTTTTGGTGTGGATATCCTTTCTGTTTGTTAATTTTCCTTCTACCAGACAAGACCCTCAGCTGCAGGTCTGTTGGAGTTTACTAGAGGTCCACTCCAGACCCTGTTTGGCTGGGTGTCAGCACCGGTGGCTGCAGAACAGCGGATTTTCGTGAGACCACAAATTCAGCTGTCTGATAGTTCCTCTGAAAGTTTTGTCTCAGAGGAGTACCCGGTTGAATGAGGTGTCAGTCTGTCCCTACTGGGGGGGTGCCTCCCAGTTAGGCTGCTCAGGGGTGAGGGACCCACTTTAGGAGGCAGTCTGTCCGTTCTCAGATCTCCAGCTGCGTGCTGGGAGAACCACTACTCTCTTCAAAGCTGTCAGTCAGACAGGGACATTTAAGGCTGTGGAGGTTCTCGCTGAGTTTTTGGTTGTCTGTGCCCTGCCCCCAGAGGTGGAGCCTACAGAGGCAGGCAGGCCTCCTTGAGCTGTGGTGGGCTCCACCCAGTTCGAGCTTCCTGGCTGCTTTGTTTACCTAAGCAAGCCTGGGCAATGGCGGGCGCCCCTCCCCCAGCCTCGTTGCCGCCTTGCAGCGTGATCTCAGACTGCTGTGCTAGCAATCAGCAAGACTCTGTGGGCATAGGACCCTCCGAGCCAGGTGCGGGACACAATCTCCTAGTGTGCCGTTTTCCAGGCCCGTTGGAAAAGCGCAGTATTAGGACAGGACTGACCCGATATTCCAGGTGCCGACTGTTTCCCCTTTCTTTGACTAGGAAAGGGAACTCCCTGACCCCTTGCGCTTCCCAAGTGAGGCAATGCCTCGCCCTGCTTCGGCTCGCGCACAGTGCGCTTCACCGACTGTCCTGAACCCACTGTTAGGCACTCCCTAGTGAGATGAAACCGGTACCTCAAGCAGAAATGCAGAAATCACCTGTCTTCTGTGTCGCTGGGGCTGGGAGCTGGAGACCGGAGCTGTTCCTATTCGGCCATCTTGGCTCCACCCTTTTTTTTTTTTTTTTGAGACAGAGTCTCGTTCTGTCTCCCAGGCTGGAGTGAAGTGGTGCAATCTCAGTTCACTGCAGCCTCTGCCTCCCAGATCAAGTGATTCTCATGCCTCAGCCTCCTCAGTGGTTGAGATCACAGCCATGCGCCACCATGCCTGGCAAATTTTTTTTTGTTTTTTAGAGACAAGAGTCTCGCCTGTCACACAGGCTGGAGTGACGTGGAGCAATCTTGGCTCACTGCAACCCCCACTTCCTAGGTTCAATAATTTCATGAACATTTCTAATGGATGACTTGGGCCTAGACCTACCAGAATCATTGGAGTCATTCCTAGTGATGACAGCAATCTTTGTTTCCTACAATTCTTGGTTCTTCCAAGATCCAGCAATAGGGTGTTGATGGTTTAAGACATAAAGACAATATAATTCTTACTTTCATCTCATTTAATCTTAGAGGCATTTGGCCAAGCTATTTTAGTTTAGGTTCCACAAAAGCAATGCCCCCAAAACAAGGACTTGGCTACAGATAGATTATCCTGTGGGTGATCCTGCCTTATTTAACTGGGGCTCAATCCAACACGCGTATGTCCCCAAACTGTCCAACTGGGACAATGTGGGCAGCTTGGACCTGGCTCCCAACCCACATTGGTAAAGGTACCCCCCAGATATTTCCTCCTCCCTATTTCTAGGCTGAACATGCACACTGGGCAAATGGGCTGTCTTGGATCTGAAGACTGCTCTAAAGCAGAAAAGCAGAGAGACATGTTGGGAGGACACCTAATTCAAGTTAATAGAGTTGGCTGGCCAGTTTACAGACTCTCTCTCTCTGTTTCTCTCTCTTTCCCTCCCTTGTCAACTTAAGAATTTGGGCAGTTGATTCAAAATTCTTGCAAAGGCAGGTTTGGGTAACTAGGGTCTATTGCCAGGCTCTATTGATGACAGAGTACATTCTCACTGAGCATCCTCCACTGGGTGCCAGCAAGCTCCTGGTGTCAATGGGGGGGAGGTTGTTATGTGCTCAGGTCCACATCTCTGATGGATATATTGAATATTACCCATGGATACCCAGCTAAAGTCAGCAGCATGCAGAGATGAAGAGTTCAAAAGAGGCAACGACTGAGAAGAGCTAGGATGAAAGAGAACCAGCCTACAATAGACGGGAAGTAGACCTTGTTCCTGGTCATTCCTTCCTCCGTGTTCCTTCTGTCAGGGACCTAGATACACAGCAGGCATGCCCCTATACCCCCGCCTACTACCCAGTCTCTACGTGAGTTGGATAAGGAGTACTTTATTCTACATTCTTGGATGAACATCAGCTAGAACAACGGAATAATGATGGAAATTTAAATAATTAAATTCTTCAGGATTTCTTGAGTGCCTACACATACATTATCTACTTCAACTTCATAAAGCCTGAATGAAATGAAAATAACTTTAAGATAATGAATCTCACACACAGTGGAGGAAAAGCTCCAGACACTGGCTGAGGAGGACCTGGGACCTCAGCCCATTTGCAGGACACTTTCTCTTCTATCAGACACCCATCCTCCCCTCCATCTGCAGCCTCCCACAGCCGGGGACTAGCCATCAGAAAAACACCTAGTATCTCTTCCCTCACTTGCAAATTCCTCACTAAATGCATCTCTTCTTGCTGCCTTTTACTTAACTGGCTGCACTTGGCTCAGCACCCTCTGCTCCTACTGTCTTTCCAAGAAAGTCACATCTGATGGATGTACATTTTCTCGGTTTTGGAAACTGTTGGCTGTTGCCACAACAAGGAGGTAAGAAGCCCCGGCAAAATCCTTTGGCACCTGCCTTGCTGTGGCTGAGTGGGGCTGGGCTGTGACGGCAAGAGATAGAGGGGCCCTCGTTATGGGTGAAAGCTGCACAGGGCTCTTTGCATACTAGGGCACCAGAAGTTTTCTTAGTGTGGCACCCACAGCCCTGAGAGGTATCACTGATGATTAACATCCAAAGAGCCTGAGGCCCAAAGCAGAGATAGTAGCTCCAAATCTCTCATTAGGTGGAAGACTGAGATTCCCATCTAACTTTTTTTTCAAACCAGCCAGAGTATTTGGAACAGAAATGCCTAATTTGCCTGTTAAAAAGTAAGAGAGTGCTGATATTTAAGCTCTGGCTGGAATTTAAGACTCTGGCTTTTTCTTGAAAGCTCCATATATGAAAAAGAAAAGTGAAATCAGATTATGCTTTTTCCTCTTCCCAACAAAGCCAGTATTTCCAAGAGTGAAAGGCTCTCTGTCCAGGACTCAGGCTGACCGGCGTGGATGGCTCAGTGAGAGAGGGGAGAGTCAGAAGCCACTGGGGCCAAAACTAGGGCTCTCAGTGACTGAGAGGAGTGGACAAGTCTTCAGTCAGCAGAGCTGGATTTGGGATGACAGACCAGGATTTCTGGGGTCAGTGCAAAGGCCAGTGAGAGCCTCCTCCTTCACTTCCTGCGCAGCTCCTGGGGTCTTCTGCCTCCACAATGAGTACTGGTGAGTCTGAAATCTCTTCTCTGCCTATGCTCCACTGAGGGAGACCAGGCCTTTGGGTCCTAGGGGCAGAGTGAGATAGAATTAAGGAATCTGCTCTGGAATCACTGAAAGTGACTTGATGCCTTCACATCACTGCCCCCTGCATCACAGCCCCAAAAGGGACACATAATAGTCCCCGAGAATTGGCTGGAATACTACACAGCTTTGTTAATTCTCTGGCCATGCTCAGGCAATATCCTCTCTCCCGGTCACACTCAGATAATCAGAAGTCCAGACATTCTAATAAACAAGCCCTAACCCTTGTTGAACTTAAATCTCCCTCACCCCAGCTCAGTCCCACCTTGGAGTGAGAAATCAGCAGTAGGGAAAAGAAAAGAGTCGGCCGGGCGCAGTGGCTCACGCTTGTAATCCCAGCACTTTGGGAGGCCGAGGCAGGCGGATCACGAGGTCAGGAGATCAAGACCACGGTGAAACCCCGTCTCTACTAAAAATACAAAAAAAAAATTAGCCGGGCGTAGTGGCGGGCGCCTGTAGTCCCAGCTACTAGGAGAGGCTGAGGCAGGAGAATGGCGTGAACCCGGGAGGCGGAGCTTGCAGTGAGCCGAGACTGCGCCACTGCACTCCAGCCTGGGAGACAGAGCGAGACTCCTGTCTCAAAAAAAAAAAAAAAAAAAAAAAAAAAAAAAAGAAAAGAGTCAGCTTCTGGTCTTTTCTTTCCCCTACCTCCTCTGCTATGAGCGTCTGATGTTTGGGACCCTTACAAGGTGTCTGAGTGGGAGTGGGGAGGGTGGTGAAGGGTAGAGAGGTGGGGAGAGGAGAGGCAGTGGTGAAAGTCAGGACAAATCTCGCTTGTGATATGGTTGCAATCTGGCCTTAATGGCCTCTGGGGGGTGGTGAATGTTACTGCCTATCCTCTAGTATGAGAGACCCTCTCTGATATTCCTTTTGGGATCTTTGAGATAGGCAAAGCCCTAATCCGCAGATTTCCTCTCACCTCCTCGGTCTCTGCAACAGGTGGGCCCAGTATCTTTCAACTGAGGTCCTGTTGACTGTGTTCTGCACACTGGGCTCTCCCCTCTAACCCTTACTGTTGGCCTTTGGTGAAGGCACATCCACATGCCCTTTCTGCCTCCTCAATCTGACAGTTGTCCTGTTCTGACCCGGGCAAGGAGTTAAGGGGGCAAAGCCAATCTCACAATCTCATAGCTGCATAAGTGGTTTTGCAACTTCTTAGTTCTGTAAATCTCCAGAAAGTAGACACACTATCATCTTACTAGCTCATAGCCACCTTGTGCTGGGGCATCTCTTCACTTACTTTAAACACCCTGGGGACTTTTCTTATGGTCTCCATTTAAAACAGAAGGAAATGAGATTTTCTGACAGGTGAAGCAGATAACCAAGGTCACTGCTAGTATAAACATGCATGTGCAAGTGTCTTTTTCATATAATCACTTCTTTTCCTCTGGGTAGACACCTAGTGGTGGGATTGCTGGGTCAAATGGTAGATCTACTTTTAGTTCTCTGAGGAATCTCCATACTGTTTTGCATAATGGTTGTACTAGTTTACATTCCCACCAGCAGTATAAAAGGTTCCTTTTCACCACCTGCACGCCAACATCTGTCATTTTAAAATTTTTAAATTATGGCCATTTTTACAGGAGTAAGGTGGTATCTCATTGTGTTTTTAATTTGCATTTCTGTGATTATTAGGGATGTTGAGCATGTTTTTTCATATGTTTGTTGACCGTTTGTCTATCTTCTTTTGAGAACTGTCTATTCATGTCCTCTGCCCCACTTTTTGATGGGACTATTTGGTTTTTTTCTTGCTGATTTGTATGAGTTCCTTGTAGATTCTAGATATTGGTCCTTTGTCAGATGCATAGTTTGCAAATATTTTCTCCCACTCTGTGGATTGTCTGTTTACTCTGCTGATTATTTCTTTTGCTGTGCAGAAGCTTTTTAGTTTAATTAGGTCTCATTTATTTATTTTTGTTTTTGTTGCATTTGCTTTGGGATCTTAGTCATGAATTCTTTGCCTATGTCAATGTCTAGAAGAATTTTTCCAATGTTATCTTCTAGAATTTTTATGGTTTCAAGTTAGATTTCAGTCTTTGATCCACCTTGAGTTTATTTTATTATTATTATTATTTTTGAGATGGAGTCTCACTCTGTCACCAGGCTGGAGTGCAGTGGCGCAATCTTAGCTCACTGCAACCTTCACCTCCCGGATTCAAGCAATTCTCCTGCCTCAGCCTCCCGAGTAGCTGGGACTACAGGAGCGCATCACCATGCCCAGCTAATTTTTGTATTTTTAGTAGAGACAGGCCATTTCACCATGTCAGCCAGGATGGTCTCGATCTCTTGGCCTCGTGACCCGCCTACCTCAGCCTCACAAAGTGCTGCAATCACAAGCATGAGCCACCACACCTGGCTGAGTTTATTTTTATATAAGGTGAGAGCTGAGGATCCAGTTTCATTATTCCACATGAATCATCACATTGATTTTTCCCTCAGCCTTCTCTGATAACGATCAAACAGAGAAAAAGCCTGGGATTTGATCCACATTGGTTTCTAGGCTCATGGAGTTCTCTGATGCACCAGCCTCCACATCTGTGCTAAGGCCAGGTCTTACTTTGCTATAAGTACCTTTGTTTAGGGATCAAGATAATTGGCATGGAATTCACTATGTATAACCTCACATGGGAAATCTATTAATCTTCATTCTGCATGCTTTACTCATGAAATTAATTCATTGGATTATGACCACCATTAAAAAACAAACAGATGAAAAACATTCATAGAATGGAATAGGAGTTCTAGGGTGTATTTAAGGCAAATTGTTCTGTAATACCTCACATTCACCTGTGTGCAGGTATTTGTGTGCATGTGTACTTGGTTCCTATATGCTCACTTAGTAAATTTAGGAATATGCTCCTTCTAGGATCTGGTTCTTTTTTTTTTGTATGGCTGCCACTCTATAATTGAACCTGGCCCTGTGACTCCCTTCAGAAGGGCCTCCTCCTCCTCTTCCAAAAGGACTCCTCTGCCCCTGTCTGGAGGAAGGTATCTGGCAATATATCTGGGCAAGATATTCAAAGAGCCGAGCTTGGAGCAATTGTAACCCAGGCTGAATTCTGATGACCTCTTCTAAACTTCCAGGTCAGTGCTCCTGGAGGCTCATGCACACAAACACATAGGCACACTAACGACACCTGAAAGACACTCCAATCTCATGCAGAGGAAACCACACCCTCACTAGCCTGGCAGTGACACAGGGGCCTGGGCAGGCACAGCACAGAAGAGTCCTGGTGTAACTGAGATAAAGTATCTCAATTGTACAAATAATTATTTTTGGCTCGGTTGTGTCCAGTGTGCAGCTGGTGAGCCTTCACCATGGGCCCAGGAGAAGTGGATCATATGATCAAGGCCTGGGGGTGGGACAGTTGGGCTGGGGCTGCAGGGGCTAAGGCTCTTTTCCATGGGGCTCAGCACTGGTGGACAGGTAAGCAGACAGGTTTGAAGATGCTGGCTCTGTTCACAGACATGGTCACAGAAAAAGCCTGGAAAACTATAGGGTTTTTGGCTGACCTCCCACACTCACCATGGACAGTCAGTACCCTGCACTGGCCGGTGTGGTACCCAAGCAGAGTTTGCTTGAAAATCGGATGTATATTAGTAGACCCCGTGCTCAGCGGGGACAGTTTAGAAAGGGAAGTTAATTTATCTGTCAATTAGTAAGTTAACAACACATAAAGTGTACTGTGTTTTATTAATCAAACAAAAATATGTTAAACACCTGCTGGGCACAAGGAGTACAATGGTAAAGAGTCTAGTGGAAATGTTTAATGGTTAATGCCAAGACCTGTGTATGTATTAATATGATGCCAATCATTTAACACCTGATGAAGCAACAGTTTCTGGGACTACTTGGGTTGGAAAATGACCCCGCCACAGGCCCAAGCCCATCCCCCGCCCTGCATGTGCTCCTGCTCCACTCCCTTGTGCATCTATCGGGTATAATGTTGTGGGGAAGAGGAGTGCTTGATTCCTCACCTTCACCAGCCTGCCAGCTATCCATGCTGAGACATGGCAAAACTCTGAAGGCCAGACCTCCCCACTCCATTCTCCTGCTAGGCTGCTGAGGGACTCCATTCGAACCTGGTAATTACCCTGACCCCTTCCCTCTAGATTCCATAGGTTACCTCTTCCTCTTTGTGGGCTAAGTAAAAGCAACCATACCTAAGTAGTATTTGATGAGAAGAAACTAGTTATTTACGTAAACCAAAATAATTAACGTTACAACGGAGAAACTTTATATAGCAGCCACAGATGAAGCCTGCCATGAGGAAGTCAATGATCAGTTGCTGCTCTCGCCATATGGTGGGTTATAAAATCTTCCCAAGACAAGTGAGGCACTGAGAAATTGAAGACTCATATACATTCCAGAGAACAGGGCCTCTCTTATCCATCTCCTCCATTAGGGCCTTTCCTCATATTTCATAGATGGACAGCTGGAGCCAGTTCTCTGCTTCCTGGGCCCTCTAAAAGGGCCAAAGACTTGGACAAATCCATTGTCCTGGGCACTCAGGAGGCAAGATTCTGTGTGTGCATGAGTGTACGAACATGTGTCTTGTGAGAGAGTGTGTGGGCACTGGGCACACGAAGCATGAGTGAGGGTAGGTGAGTGAACATGCATCAGCCTACGAGTGTATATGTGCACAGAGTGTGTGAGCATGTGTGCACCAAACATAAGTTTGTGTGAATGTGGCACCACGAGTGAATTTGTGTGTTTGTGTGTGGGGTAAGTGAACATGTTGCAGCCTGAGTGAGCCAGTGTAGTGTGTGCAACAGGGATGAATGTGTATATGTATTCATGTTTACACATGTCAGCTTAAGTATGTTAGGGTGTGTGAACGTGTGTCAGTGTATGTGTGGGCCTGTGCAGAGTGCAAGTGAGTGTATGTGTGTATGCCGACGGTGAGTGAGAGTGTGTGTGTGTGTGGGGGGGGTAAGTAAACATGGCTGGGCACGGGTGAGTGTGCACACCATGTATGAGTGGCTGTGTGCACAGCATTGCATGTGTTCACAATGAGTGTGTGAAACAGACCTGCCAGGCCATGCTAGTGAGAGGTGACAGCATGCTGGCAGCCCTCGCGGCTCTCTCTCGCTCTCGGAGCCTCCTCCGCCTTGGTGCCCACTGTGGCCATGGTTGAGGAGCCCTTCAGCCCACCACTGCATTGTGGGAGCCCCTTTCTGGGCTGGTCAAGGCCGGAGCCGGCTCCCTCAGCTTGTGGGGAGGTGTGGAGGGAGAGGCACGGGCGGGAACGGGGGCTGCAGGTGGTGCTTGCCGGCCAGCTCGAGTTCTGGGTGGGCGTGGGCTCCGCAGGACCCACTCAGAGTGGCCGGCTGGCCCTGCCGGCCGCCGGCAGTGAGAGGCTTAGCACCTGGGCCAGCAGCTGCTGTGCTCGATTTCTCCCGGGCCTTAGCTGCCTCCCCATAGGGCAGAGCTCAGGACCTGCAGCGCCATGCCTGAGCCTCCCCCCACCCACCCCCTACCCATCCCCTACCCACCCTCCACCAATCGATTGGTGAATGCACCAGTCGATTGGTGAATGCACCAATCGACACTCTGTATCTAGCTAATCTAGTGGGGACATGGAGAACTTTTGTGTCTAGCTCAGGGATTGTAAATGCACCAATCAGCACCCTGTGTCTAGCTCAGGGTTTGTGGATGCACCAATCGGCACTCTGTGTCTAGCTAATCTGGTGGGGGACTTGGAGAATCTTTAGGCCTAGCTAAGGGATTGTGAATGCACCAATTGGCACTCTGTATCTAGCTCAAGGTTTGTAAACACACCAATCAGCACCCTGTGTCTAGCTCAAGGTTTGTGAATGTGCCAATCTACACTCTGTATCTAGCTAATCTAGAGGGGATGTGGAGAACTTTTGTGTCTAGCTCAGGGATTGTAAACACATCAATCAGCACCCTGTCAAAACGGACCAATCAGCTCTCTGTAAAACAGACCAATCGGCTCTCTGTAAAATGGACCAATCAGCAGGATGTGGGTGGGGCCAGATAAGAGAATAAAAGCAGGCTGCCCGAGCTAGCAGTGGCAACCCGCTGGGGTCTCATTCCGCACTGTGGGAGCTTTGTTCGTTTGCTCTTTGCAATGAATCTTGCTGCTGATCAGTTTTTGGGTCCACACTGCCTTTATGAGCTGTAACACTCACCACGAAAGTCTGCAGCTTCACTCCTGAAGCCAGTGAGACCACGAAACCACCGGGAGGAACGAACAACTCCAGACGCGCCCCCTTAAGAGCTGTAACACTCACCGCGAAGGTCTGCAGCTTTACTCCTGAGCCAGTGAGACCACGAGCCCACCAGAAGGAAGAAACTCCGAACACATCCGAACGTCAGAAGGAACAAACTGGACATGCCGCCATTAAGAACTGTAACACTCACCGCGAGGGTCCGCGGCATCGTTCTTGAAGTCAGTGAGACCAAGATCCCACCAATTCCGCTAGGAGTAGAGATTGACATCACCTTCTTTTAATCAGTCTCAAATACCTGGCCCCTGGGGGAACCTGCAAAAGCCAGGTTTGACGAATGCAATGATAATTGTCTAATCACTGCCTCGAAAAAGAGCAGAGCATTTGAGTATGCTTTCTCCTTCTCTCCCTCACTTCAGTTGGGCCCAACATGACAATCCTAATGGAAGCTCGGGGGTCAAGGGCTGGTGGCTTACTTCCTATATATTGCAGCATTTCAGTACTGCTCTGCACGTGTGCTTCCCCCACCTGATGAGGTAAGTGTTAAACAGGGACGACCATAGCTTCAAGTAAGCAATGGGAATGGGATGTTTTATGTCCTCTGGCGCCATCTTCAGCAGAGAAATATATAGGTCACTTTTACTTGTCTGGTCTTGGTCGTGAAATATGTACTGAAACTTGTGAAGGAGCAGACCTATATTAGGATAGAGTAAGAGGGAAAGACAAAAAACTCTTGGGCTTTTCAGGAGACTTGGTTCATTCTCTGCTTTTCAAGCCGTCTCATGACCACATTCCTGCTTTGGAGGCTGACTGTTGGAGGCACAACCGGCCTCAGGGCATTCCTCAGGGACCCTGCCTTTCTTGCTCCCTGAAGGAATGTGCACATTGCTTGAATAAAAACAATCAAAAAACACTCAATCAAAATCATCTTTGCTGCAGTCTTCATTGAGGGCTGGGGATGCTAAAAGTCAGATGATTCATGTGTACCCTGTCCATCCTAACTCACCTGCTCTTCTACTTCCGCAGCTTACTCCAGTGCCCACAGATACGACAGACTTCCCAAGTGCCCCTCACACTCGATTAGCTGCATCCTTTACCTCTTTTTGCCACGCCATAAGCATTGGGTTTTTTTTTGTTTGTTTGTTTTGAGATGGAGTCTCGCTCTGTTGCCAGGCTGGAGTGCAATGGCGTGTGATCTCAGCTCACTGCAATATCTGCCTCCTGGGTTCAAGCGATTCCCCTGCCTCAGCTTCCTGATTAGCTGGGACTACAGGCGCACGCCACCACGCCCAGCTAATTTTTTGTATTTTAGTAGAGACAGGGTTTCACCATGTTGGCCAGGATGGTCTCGATCTCCTGACCTCGTGATCCGCTCGCCTCGGCCTCCCAAAGTGCTGGGATTACAGGCATGAGCCACGGCGCCCGGCCAGCATTGGGGTATTTTATTGAAGATGGAGGCCATGACTGTTGAGAAAGCCTCAGCAGATGAGAACTTGCCAGAGGTGATCTCTGCCATCAAGGAGACTCTGAAGATAGTGTCCAAGGCACCAGTCAACATCACTATGGCAGGGGACTCTGGCAATGGGATGTCCACCTTCATCAGTGCCCTTCCAAACACAGGACATGAGGGTAAGGCCACACTTCCTACTGGGCTGGTAAACGCTACCCAAAGATGTGCCTCCTATTTCTCTTCCCACTTTTCAAATGTGGTGTTGTGGGACCTGCCTGACACGGGGTCTGCCACCAAAACCTTGGAGAACTATGTGATGGAAATGCAGTTCAACCAGTATGCCTTCATCATGGTTGCATCTGCACAATTCAGTATGAATCACGTGATGCTTGCCAAAACCACTGAGGACGTGGGAAAGAAGTTCTACATTGTCTGGACCAAGCTGGACATGGACCTCAGCACAGGTGCCCTCCCAGAAGTGCAGCTACTGCAGATCAGAGAAAATGTCCTGGAAAATCTCCAGAAGAAGCGGGTATGTGAACACTAATTCCTGTCTTCATTAAACATTTTCCGTCTCCTCCTATTGCTTCCTTTTCTCCTTTATTTCACTGGACTCATTGAAACACACCTGGTGCAGAAGGGTATCTTACAATTTTAGGGGGCATGTAGAGAGTGGGGTTGTGTTGTTCTTTGAGATCTTTTGGGTGTTGGGGCCAAGATTCCCAGGCAAGGCTGCTTGCTTCAAAGGTCCTTTCCCTTGACAGAACTCTCCACCAGGTGCTAAAAATGATCAGTGTCTTAAAATGGATACCAGATTATATCATCAGGGTCCTAGCACTCTCAAACTGAGTCATTTGAGAAGACTTTAATAATGAGGGTATTTTCAAAGGTGTGGACAGGGTATAGGGAGACCACCAAGACAAAATGTTAACCCCACAGTATAACCTCAAGGCAAGTAACGGTCGGGAGGAGACCTCTCCAGGTTTGAACAGGCAAGTAGAGAGGCAGGTTGCTTGAATCTCAAGATGGAGTTTATCAGTAATAATAAAGACTTCTGGGCTTACAAACACACAATTGAAATCTACAACAAAACCTCTAAAACAGAAAAAATAGTAACCATGTTAAAGGGTTCTAAGTTCTTGTTTTATCCAGAGCATGAGTAAAGATGTTGATTAAGTTTAAACTATGGTTTATAAGTAATGCCTAGTATCTTATGGTTTATAAGTAATGCCTAATATCTTAAATAACTAACGAATATAAACTGTGCAAATAACTTGCAAGTGACAAGAAAAACAATAGTATAACAAAAATACACTCAATCCAAAGGAAGGCATCAGAAAAAATATAGCACAAAATAAAATGTTACATATAAACTGAAAATATCAATTATATTCAGTGTCATTGGACTAAATGTTTTAGTTAAAAGTAAAATGATCGTCAGGAGGGATTTTAAAATTCTAACCATATATATGCATGTAATTTTTCTTTTTCTTTTTTTTTTTTTTTTTTGAGGTGGGGTCTTGCCCTGTCGCCAGGCTGGAGTGCAGTGGTGCAACCTCAGCTCACCGCAACTTCCGCCTCCCGGGTTCAAGTGATTCTCTTGCCTCAGCCTCCCAAGTAGCTGGGACTACAGGTGCACACCACCACGCCCAGCTAATTTTTGGATTTTTAGTAGAGATGGGATTTCACCATGTTGGCCAGGATGGTCTCGATTTCTTGACCTTGTGATCCGCCCGCCTTGGCCTCCCAAAGTGCTGGGATTACAGGCATGAGCCACTGCACCTGGCCACCACATATATTTTATAAGTGACATGCTAGATAAGGATACAGAAACTATGCAAGAAAACCTACCCCTCAAGTCCCAAGTCAAATAAAGCAATTGTAAGCCAAATATATAGTAAATAATGTTTCAGAGAGATGCCTGTGTAGATGGTAAAAGCATTCATTAAAAAACCAAAAATACACCCAATAGTCAGGCTGGTTTTAAACTCTAGCTTTTGGAGGGGAGCGAGAGAGTTTTCTGTGCTGCTGAAGGGTCCTATTTCTTTTCCTTTCTTTCATTCATTTTCTTAAAATATCTGCTTTATTGAGATGCTATTCATATACGTAATTTAAAAAAATCTGTATGGCAGTAAAAGATGTGTGCTTATAATTTAAACAGTACACAGTTATGCACTAGTATGTAAGTTCTATTTCCTAATAATAAGAAATTGTTAAGAATTTCTTCAAAGGAGGTCTTCATGTACTGATATAGAACAATTACCAACATGTTAAAGAAAAAATAGGTTGTTAGACATTATTTAAGAAATGCTTCCATGTCTGTAAAATAGAGAAATAGCTTGTGCATACTTGCTCATGTATACATACAATAGTTCTGCAAGGATATTATGATCATTTCTAAGGGGTAAGGGGTGGATAAATATGGAGTGGGAAGACATATTGTTATGTACTCCCCTTTTTTGAGACAGGGTCTTGCTATTTTGCCCAGGCTGGAGTGCAGTGGTGCCATTATTTAATAGCTTACTTGAGCCTCCAACTCATGGTATCTTCCTGCCTCAGCCTCCTGAGTAGCTAGGACCACAAGCACACAAATTATGCCTGGCTGATTTTTAAATTTTTTTGTAGAGACAAGGTCTCGCTATGTTGCCAGACTGGTCTTGATTATTCTGGTTTCCACCCCCTGTACTGAGAGTGAGCCATGAGTTCCCTGCCTGGTTGTGCCTGAGGTCAGCTCCCAGACCCAGGAGGACTGCGAGGCAGAGATGGACGAAGGGTTCTTGTACAGAGATATCTGAGTATTACTCAGCTGGCACACATTGGCTTTCTGTTTTAATGAGCATTTTCAAATTTGAAAAACAAAATTCCTCTTTACTTTTAACTGACAGGTGTTTGGAAATGTTAGTTTTGGTTTCAGTGAAGCCATGCAGGTAAGAAAAACCATCTTACTTGGACTGGAAAAGAGGGATAGGTCAAATTTCAGGGCAAGAATTGACATGATAGTTGGGCAGGAACAAAGAGATAAAGGGAAGCCTGTGCTTTTGGTTGTACTCCCTGCATATGGCCCTGGAACAGCAACCTGGTGATCTGATTACCGGAAGCAGCACCCTCCTACCATTGGTCTTGAAGGGAAGATGGAGCAGGTGCAGAGTCAGAGATGGCAGAGAATGGGGTAGGGTGTTGCATGCACTCCATCTTCCTCCCCCTTATCTGTCCTAGACATGATTGGTATGGCTGGTGAAGAATCATGGACCCATGTGCATCAAATGTTCACAATTTAGCATAAATAAGAGCATCAGGCCGGGTGCGGTGGCTCAAGCCTGTAATCCCAGCACTTTGGGAGGCCGAGGCGGGCGGATCACGAGGTCAGGAGATCGAGACCATCCTGGCTAACACGGTGAAACCCCGTCTCTACTAAAAATACAAAAAATTAGCCGGGCGTGTTGGCGGGCGCCTGTAGTCCCAGCTACTCGGGAGGCTGAGGCAGGAGAATGGTGTGAACCCGGGAGGCGGAGCTTGCAGTGAGCCGAGATCGCGCCACTGCACTCCAGCCTGGGGGACAGAGTGAGACTCCGTCTCAAAAAAAAAAAAAAAAAAAAAAAAAGAGCATCAGCAGTGACCTCATCAGGACAGGGATTCTTTTGATCATCCATGGTCCCTTAATGCACAATGGCAGGCCAGGTGTGGGGCAAACATTCAGCTTTTTAATAGGAAAAATTTTTGCATATGATTGAATTTTTTGTTTTGTTCCTTTGAGAAGATGATATATAAAACTCAAATTTGGAGATTTGAATATAAAGGGCCATTGAATCATTTGTATATTTCTGAATCTTGCTTGATTCAATCCCTTGCCACTCCCAGCACTGCACTTCATCCGTGTCTTCACAAAAGGGAAAGAACTAGCAACAGCTTCATTACTCTTCCCTCCTTGTAAACACTCTGGTGGTATTTACAAGCAGGAAGATAACCCAAGAAGTTTTCGTCTAAGAATATTTTTAAGTAGGCTTTTTGCATTGCTTATTGTAGATGAATCTGGAATTTGTGAAGTACAGGGCACAACTTGGAGAACTAAAGTTAGTCATGTAGGTTTCCTACCTGTGCAACTAATGGAATGTAAAAAACTCTAAACTTAAATGGCCTCCTAGGGCTAACATGTATGGCATGTACATGATACATACAGTAACATTAATCTCCTACTCAGACACAAAGTACATTCTAGTGCAAAAATATATTTTTTTGGAAGTACGTCTGATCTTTTGGGCCTTTTCAAAGATGGATGTTGCTGTTTTCCTGCTTGCTTTTTGCTCATATTCTTCATCAATTAGTAAAATTCGCTATTAGGTAAGCTGTATAATTTTCATAAATCTGCTTTGACAGTTTGAGCTCCATGGTAGGGTAATGACTTTATTTTTTTATTTTTTGTTTTTTTTGTTTTGTTTTGTTTTTGTTTTTTTGAGGTGGAGTCTCGCTCTGTCACCCAGGCTGGAGTGCAGTGGTGCAATCTCAGCTCACTGCATTGCAAGCTCTGCCTCCCGGGTTCACGCCATTCTCCTGGCTCAGCCTCCCAAGTAGCTGGGACTACAGGCGCCCACCACCATGCCCAGCTAATTTTTTTGTGTATTTTAGGTAGAGATGGGGTTTCAGCCTGTTAGCCAGGATGGTCTCGAACTCCTGACCTCGTGATCTGCCCGCCTTGGCCTCCCAAAGTGCTGCGATTACAGGTGTGAGCCACTGCGCCCGGCCGCGTAATGACTTTAAATCAGAACTGTGCCATTCAATCAGCTTTTGGTGTACTTCTGATATTACTATAAATTCTGAGACTCAGCTTCTCATTATTATCTTATATTCTTATGTTTTAAAAACCTTAGTTCTTAAAGATACCTTATTCTTATCTTTTCCTGATACATTTTATTCCTTAGAGCAATCATTTGTTCTGATTAAACTATTAACGGAATTATTTTTTCTACCTAAGTTGCACAGGGGATGGACATTCTTTCCATCTGGCTCACCTTATTCAAAATACTGAAACTATAATCAAAACCCATTTTAGATATTCATTTCTTAATTGAGCTGTTTGTCCACTTCTTATTTCATGAAATTAGGAAATTGTTCACACATTCTCATTAAGAGCAGTGATGCCAGTGATGCAGTGTGGTATAAGGATGAAAGCCGGTACCCAGAGCATGGGATAAGCTAGAGAGAACTCTAAGGACATAATTTAAAGCCATATTCTGCAGAGAATGGAAAAGACCAAGTTTCCATTGAGGCTTCAGTTCTGGAAACTAATCTCAACAAGAATGTACCCTTTTTCATTCTCAACTCTAGAACAAGCAGAAGAATCAAACAACTATTTCTATTTCGGGTTAGTTTGTCTATAATAATATCTCATTTCCTGGAGAAGTGTTTCAAGAGTGCATATTGTTGAATTTCTAATAGAAAAGAAAATAATATTGAGTTTCTTTTCTGTATTTTTAGGCAGCATTCTCAAATGAATTATGGTAATCTTTGCTCATAGCTTTTGTTTTATTTTTTCTGCTAGCTTTTGGTTTAGATCATTATTCTTCTTCTAGTTTCTTAAAACAAAGTTGTATTGTCGAACTGAAATCTTTTATCCTTTTAAAATGTAAGTATTTAAAGCTGTAAATTTCCGTGTTAGTACTGCTTTTACAGCATCCCATTAGTTTTTGCAAATTGTGTTTTCATTTGTCCTAAGGTATTTTCTAATTTTTCTTATTTTACCCGTTGGTTGTTTAAAAGTGTATTGTTTAATGTCCACATATTTGTGAATTTTCCAGTTTTTCTTCTGATGTTTTTAGTTTTATTCCATAGTAATTGGGAAAGACGCTGCATAATTTCAGTCTTCTAAAATTTATTAACACTTGTTTTGTGGCCTAATGTACAGTCTCTCCTGAAGAATGTTCCATATTCACTTAAGAAAAAACCATATATTCTAATGGAATCTTGTTGGGTGAAGTGTTCTGTATGTGTCTGCTAGGTCCAATTGGTCTGCAGTATTGTTCAAGACTGGTGGTTCTATCCAGTATTGAGAGAGGGATATTGATACTTCCTACTATTACTGTAGAGCCATTTGTTCTCTCCAATTTTATCAATGCTTGCTTAATATATTTTGGAGATATGATGTTTGGTACATATGTTTATAATTATATCTTAGTAGAACGGATTCTTTTACTTACATGTAGTGTCGTGCTTTGTCTCTTGTAACAGTTTTTAATTTAAATTTAACCTAGAGTCTATTTTGTCTGATATTAGTATAGCCACCCCTGCTCTCTTTCAGTTACTATTTGCATGGAATATCTCTTTCCACCCTTCCACTTTCACTTTCAAACTATGGTATCCTGAGATCTGTGGTGAATCTGTAAAGTATCTATAAAGACAACATATAATTGTATCACATCTCCCCATCCCCGTTCTACCAACATCTGCTTTTTGATTGGAGAGAATCATCCATTTACATTTAAAGCAGTTACTGGTAAAGTGGAACTTCTGCCATTTTGATGTTTTCTCTTTGTCTTACAGCTTTTTTGTCTCTCATTTCCTCAATTACTACATTGCTTTGTTTTTTTTTTTTTTTTTTTTTTTTTTTTTTGAGACGGAGTCTCGCTCTGTCGCCCAGGCTGGAGTGCAGTGGCGCAATCTCGGCTCACTGCAAGCTCCGCCTCCCCGGTTCACGCCATTCTCCTGCCTCAGCCTCTCCGAGTAGCTGGGACTACAGGCGTCCGCTACCACGCCCGGCTAATTTTTTGTCTTTTTTAGTAGAGACGGGGTTTCACCGTGGTCTCGATCTCCTGACCTCGTGATCCGCCCGCCTCGGCCTCCCAAAGTGCTGGGATTACAAGCGTGAGCCACCGTGCCCGGCCCATTGCTTTGTTTTTAGTTCATTTTTTATAGTGACACATTTTGATTTCCTTTTCATTTCCTTTTGTGTACATTTTGTAAATTTTTTCTTTGTGGTTACCATGGGGATTACGTATAACAGTACAAAGTTGTAACAATCTATTTTGAATTAATACCAACTTAACTTCAATTGCACACAACACTTTGCTCTTTTACAGCTTTCCCTTCCTGCTTTGTTATTTATGTGAAAAATCAATCTTTATATATGTTGTGTACCTATTAACATGGATTTATAATTATTTTTATGAATTTGCCTTTTAAATTCTTTAAAAAATAAAATGTAGTTACAAGCCAAAATTATATAAAAAGATTAGTTTTTACAATGTCCATGTATTTGCCTTTACCAGAGATCTTTATATTTTCCTATGTGTTCAAGTTACTATTGTCATTTCATTTCAACTTTGAAGGGCTGCCTTAACACTGGTTGTAGTGCAGGGCTAGTAGTAATGTAGCCTCTTAGCTTGTTTACCTGGGGGTGCATTTATTTTTGCCTGATTTTAATAGGACAGTTTTGACAAATACAGAATTCTCAGTTGACAAGTATTTTTCTTTTTCTTTTAGCACCTTAAATATATCATCTCTGTGCTTTCTGCCCTGCAACCTTTCTGCTGAGAAACTTACTGATAATCTTATTGAGGATAGCTTGTATATGATGAGTCTCTTTTTCTCTTGCTGCTTTTAAGATTCTATTTGTCTTTTAACAGTTTGATTACAATTTGTCTCAGTATGGGTATTTTTGGCTTTATCTTGTGGTTCATAGAGCTTCTTTGTATGTCTTTCCTCAAACTTGAGAAGCTTTTGGCTATTACTTTTTCAAATAAGTTATCTGCCCCTTTCTTGTCTTTCTCAAAGACCCATAATGTTTTAAATGAGTAGAAACACAATAATTTTGAACATGACTTTTTCTTGATGGGAATTTACTTGGTTGCTCTTTTTTCTGACTTTTTCAGAGTTTCTATAAAGTTATTTAAACCATCCATAGTATTTTTGCTATGAATGAACAAAGGTTTGGAGGTTCTTAGTTTACCATTTTGCTGATATCACTCAGTACTATGAACACAAGTAGGACCAAGGCTCATAGCCTGGCTCCTAGCCAGCGTTGCTTTGAGTTATAGTTTTCAAAATTCTCCTACTTGGCGTAGCTCCTAGTATATCTTTGTTGATAAGGTAAATGAAATTCAACATGCACAGTAATTTTTCTCAAACTTAGATTTATTTTCTAATTAAAAATGTAATAATTGGCAGCTTAAAAATGAATAGAAGCACCGTGAAATTTTCTCATTTTTTTCTTTATCCTTAAGGAAGAGTTTGTTTTATTCGTTAAAATTATGTGATGACTTAGTAAGTAGTTGAATTTTATTAAAATCATTGAAATGATTAATTTTTCTGTTGGCCACCAGAGAAGTGACTGAAACGGTTTCTCTTGCTGACTTAGATATTTGGTAGGCATATGGGAAGTGATCAGATCAGGAAGAATGTAAACTTATCAAAAAAGTGGCAAGGAGGAATGGTAAGGTAGCCTTGAAGTCAGCGTACTAGGTCTGATTTTCCAACATGGTAGATTCTTTAATCTTCATCTTTTCGCTACCTTTAGTTTGAGTTCACTTAGGAATGACATAGGGGTTCTTTCTTCAGGTTCTATTGACCTGAGTAACCTGGTTACCAGAGTGGAGCAGATAAAATGAGCAACAGTGAAATATAAAACAGTCGTATGTTCACTGCAGCAAAAGAAAAATAAACTAGCCAAATGTGAAATAAGACTATTAGGGAGAAGGCAAAAACACAGAAACAATGTTTTGTAAAAGGGGAAAATTTGATATCAATTAATTTAGACTTTCTGAAACATTCTCTTAAAGAACAGTTTCTCCAGATGTTAATTAGGAGACATTCAATTTTTAAAAGTTAAAACATGTTTTAACTTCAAAACTCAAGAGATTTTAAAATTATAACAATAAATTATAAATCTCTAACAGCATTGACTATCATGGGGGAATATTTCAGAAAATAGTATTTTAAAAGTATATATATATATATACTTTTAAATATATATATATATGTCCAAATTTTATAAGTTAAGTCTGTGATTTAAAAAATAAAATGTATCAAGGCCAGGCGTGGTGGCTCATGCCTGTAACCCCCCACTTTGGGAGGCCAAGGCAGGTGGATCATGAGGTCAGAAGATCAAGACCATCCTGGCCAACATGGTGAAACTCTGTCTCTACTAAAAGTACAAAAATTAGCCAGGCATGGTGGCATGTGCCTGTAGTCCCAGCTATTCAGGAGGCTGAGGCAGGAGAATCACTTGAACCCGGGAGGCAGAGGCTGCAGTGAGCTGAGATCGCACCACTGCACTCCAGCCTGGGCGACAGAGCAAGATTTTGTCTCAAAAATAAATAAATAATAAAAATTATAAAACAAAATGTATCAAAATTCTACTCTCTCTAAGGGTGATTTTTAAAAATTCTATTTATATTTGTGTATTCTCTATGTTAGCTGTGATGTTGGTAATATTTTTTTTCAACATCTACCAATTGGGGTAGTGTTCCTTCCATGACTTCCATGCACCAACCTTTAAAATACTGCTGCAGTTTTTTTATTTTTTTTTTTCAGAGACAGGGTATAGCCATGTTTCCCAGACTGGTCTCAAACTCCTGGGCTCAAGCAATCTACCTGCCTCGGCCTCCCAAAGTGCTAGGATTACAGGTGTGAGCCACTGCACTGGGCCTGCTGCAGTTTCTTAACCTGTCTTCCTCCTCCATATACATACACCTGCTGTGGATCCATCCATTTTCAACTACTGACTTGATTGTCCAGGGTGACAACTAAGAAATGGGTGAGGTCATCTTGACAGTCACCTGGGGGAGGATAGCTTGGACCTGGCACCTCCCACTGGGAGAAGCTTTATAGATTTAATTGTCCTATATAGCTAAATAATGCACTACTCCCTAAAATGTATTACATATTTTGCAATACTAACAGGAGGAAATTGTGATGCAATGTCACAATTTAAACGTAAATTTATACAGTGGCAATTTAATGTTTCCTATAACATTTTTGTACCTTATAAAGAAACACAAAGTGCCTTTATGATACAATGTAAAATACCTGTTTATGCATTTCATTACTGGATCCTCCATTACAAGGAAAATTAATGCTCAAATTGTTTTATGAATAAGTGGTTTATCAAAAGCCTCATATGAAAATAGTCTGTTAAATTGGATAATCTTTGATTTTAACTTCTCTTTCTAAACCTGTGGGTATTTTCTTGGCACTGATGCAACAGTGTTCAAAACTGGACATTCTGAACTTTTGGGGGAATCCTAAATCCTAATAACTCCAATATACTTGATTGCAATGCCCATGTGTATGCTGTTATTTTGTAATAGTTTACAAAGAAACTTTACTTCCTGAGCAACCACAGTCCCTGTCCTGGAGCTCATGCCAAAGAGTTAATAATTATGCAGGCACCACAGGAACAAGGTCCAAGATGGACAGACTGGCCAGCCTTCCACCCAGATCCCTGTGCTGCTCCCCAGGCTGTGACTGTGGCCACTGTTGCCACCACTATTGCTTCTGCTGCTGCCTTGGGACCTCCCACCTTAGGGCCTCTGTATCATACAGACACAGCTACTAGGCTGATTGCTCGGGGTCTGTGCTACCTGCCTTGCTCATTGGACTTTTTATGTTAACTTAGTTCTCCCTTTGTATCTCCTGTGAACTAATTGTGAGATCTAGGAAACTGATTTTTTTCGGAGTATATTACATGATGGTATTGTATACTTTAAATTTTGTCTTATCATGTGCAATCTAATATCTGTCAAGATTTTAAGATTGCTCAGTGGATGGTATCAGACACCCGTAACTGAATGGCTTCAATCAGTAACAAGTATTTATTGCTGTTCGTGAGTCTGTGATTTAGTTGGCTTCACCTAGGTAGTTCTCTATGTGGTGGGAGCTACAACCTCAGTCATCTGAAGGCTCAAGTGGTTTGAAATGTCCAAGATGGCTCACTAGAGGTTCAACTGATTTGGAATGTCTACAATGGTGGCAGTTGGTCCTTGCTATAGGCTGGGATTTTACGTGGGGCCGTTGTTAAGAGCCCTTTTGTTCTCCCTCATGTAGCCTCTCCAAGTGGCTCTCTCAGAGTTCCTTCAAAGTATCATAGTTTCAGGACAATCATACCTCTTCTTTGGGGGCTGGTTCCTAGGAGTGCAAAATTAGAAGCTATCAGGTCTTTTTAAGGCTTAGGACAGGAAGTAGCACAAAATTACTTCACAGCATTCTACATTCAAACAAGTCACAGGGCAGGGTCAGATTCAAGAGGAGGGGACTAAATGAGGGGAACACCAGAAGGAGTTGTTCATTAGTATCATCAATGTAAGAGATTACCACCAGCTTTCATTTTTTTTCTCTTTCCAAATGGGCATGTTTGTTCTTGTTATTCTGTCTCTGTTCGTTGGATGTTGGGAGTGGAGGTAGATAACTTGCGATTTTTAGTTGCAGGTCTCTAGATTAAGTAATGGTCCATCTGAAACTTATGTACAAATAATGATGACATTCTGGACTTTGAGTCTTAGGCCAAGATGGTGGAAATTTGGGGTGCATCCCTTAAGGAGGGCGTGAGGATGTTTTGCATGCTAAAGGAAAGAAATGAATATTTGCAAATATCCAGAAAAGTGGACTGTGCAGATTGAATTATTAAAAAAAACTTCATATTCTTTCCTACCAGAACCCTCAAATATGGGTTATTAACTATTGCTGCATAAAACTACCACAAACTAGAGACTTAATAAAATAAATGGTTATTATCTTACAGATTATGTGGATGAGAAGCCCAGGTACAGTTGGGCTGAGGCTTTTGATTCAATGTCTCTCATGGGCTATGATGAAGTTCCCAGCCAGTGATGTGGTCTCATCTGAATGTTCAAGTGGAAAAGGATCTGCTTCCAAGCTCACTGACGTTATTGGCAGAATTCATTTTTTCAAGAGTTTTTTCCTTGTTGGCTGTGAGTTGGAGCCACCCTCAGTTCCTTGCCACGTGGCACTTATTTTCCATAGTGTAGCTCTCAGCATAACAGAATGTCATCAAAATTAGCAAGGAAGAGGAAGTCATAGTAAGACACAGGATATAATGTTATGTAATATAGTCAGAGTGACACCCCATCACCTTTGCTGTAGTCTGTTGGTTAGAAGCAGGCCACAGTTCCTGTCCACATTCAAGGAGATTGTACAAGGGGTGAATATCAAAGGAGGGAATAATTGGGAACTATTTTAGTCTGCCTGCCACACCAGCCTCCTCACTGAGAGACAATTAGACTGTTTACATCATACATTTCAGACCTGACCATATGACTTATTTCAGCCAATGGATTGTGGGGGAAGTGATACGTGCTGCTTTTAAGAAGATTTAAGAATTGCCATCTGATCTGCCACCTTGTCTTTTATTCTTTCCCCAAGCAAGTTCTTAGATATTCATCAGCCTAAATTTTTGAGCTGATCTACTCTAGGTATGTAAAAGAGGTAATAAATTAAGTCTATTGACTGTCACTGAGATTATAGGAAGGTTTTTAACTGCAGTATAATTTATCTAAAGTTGACTGGCCCTGCTAAACTAAGAGATACAAGAAGCATCCTGGGGCTAGCAACATTGGAGAGCAATGACAGCGGTGGACCAGGAAGGACCTGGGAAATTAGATCTTGCAAAGAGGGATGTAAGGAATGAACACACCAGCCTCACTTTCCATCTGGCACTACTGTTGCCCATTGGCAGGGAGGAGAAGAAGGCTAAAAACAAGACCTTAGAAAATGCTAACCTTTCAGGGGCAAGTGAAGAAAGAAAGAAGAATTTACGGGGGAGTTGAGAAGAAATAGCAGGAAAAGAAAAACAAAACAGTAGAGACATGGAATGGAATGATAATAAAATGAAGAAGTGGCCACACTGAGAGATTCTTCTTAGGGTTGCACTAATTTAGGGTTTGTGTCTATCAAATTTAGAAAACAGAATTTCATATGTGCTTTAGAAAGAGAGACATCTGTGAAACTGGCGCAGAACAGAGCACAGGAATATAATAAAATGGGATGACTAGTGAATATGAAGTAAAGCTGCAGAAAGAAGTTTTAGACCACTGTTTAAAGAAGCTTGCTTCTGAAGGAGAGTAAAAAGGAAATATCTAAAAGAAGGGAGCTCAAAAAGGTGCTGTTTTAACGAATAACAGCGTTGAAATTCTTGCAAGTTCAATGGAAATGTTCTGAGGCTGATGATATAGGAGAAAAAATAGATTTGTATATAAAACAAGGTCCATAACAATATGGGATAAAATATAATGATTACCTCTGGATAATTTTGGGACTGGAGAGCAAAATAAAATGATGAGATTTGCCCGCAGATAATTTTGTATGTTAGAAGTCAGGAAGTTGATGAATTTCATGCCTGGACACCTGTATCTGCTTCATGAAGAAAAATTAGGCCATCTGCTGGATAAGGAAGAATTGATACCTTAAAGGGCTGGCCTGAGAGTGGGCTGCTGCAGATGAGTTGAGACAAAGATCATTGATATTGAGAAGAATGATATGGTTTCAGAAAAGCTTTCAACATTGATATTAGTCATGCTAGTAACGTTAATTATATCTAACATTATTGAGTGCTGACACTGCTGCAAGGTACCGTGGAAAGAGATGAACATTCATTATTAATTTTGGCTTAATGTCCATAGAATAAATATTACATCCTTTTACAATGAAGAAATAGAGACTCAGATACATGGCATAATTTACCCAAAATCATGAAGATAGGAATTAGAGCAACCAGATTTGAAGACAGATCTGTCTGACTCAAGAGCTAAGCCTTTAAGTGCCAAACCATCCTTCTTTCCAACATTGGCATTTGGTTTTCCTTGGGTGATGTTGGGCCTACTGGGCTAGTTGACAAACTTGCCCAGTAATGTGATGACATCATTGGAAGGTTGGTAGTTGGCTGACCAAGTGAAACCTAAGATATAGAGTTAGGTTGCATGAGCTGGTGCAGGAAGTTTTTTTTCATGAGGCTGGAAGATGACTATCTTGGAAAGAGTTGATAGAAGAGAGGAGAATGCAGATTTTTCTCTCCCCTTCTTTCTGGTACATGGAAGACAGACACAATACCAGTGTCCATCTTGAGAGGAAGCCACAAGAAATGATGTGTCCTGTAGGAAAACCTAGGCTTAAGGTCAAGTAAGAAGTTAATCTTTTCCAACCTCGGAATTTCTGCCCTAAATCTCGCAGAAACCCAAGGTATCAACTCAAGCTTAAATGTATGGGTTTCTTTTGGCTTCTGTGTTCCAAGTTGAATCTTAGTGAAGAGTTGTTTTCCTTTCTCTGCAATGTTCAGTCCTAGGGTGTAATTGTAGGGTGGTTAAAACCTTGGTTGCTTTTGGGCCTGGTGAGATCTAATCTGAATCTCTTTATCTCCAACAACAGGAGACTGTTCTTCTGGTAGCTAACCCTTGTTACCATGCAGACAGTAGATAAATTGTAGATAGATTCTTGGATGATTATCTTCTTTAAAACTATGACACTGTTTGAGGATTGGATTGAGATAGTGGGCCACATATGTTAATGCTGTGATCATCTGTGGAGTGAAGGAGCATTCAGTGATATCCCAGAAACACAAGCAGCAAGGTACTAACTTCTATAGGTCAGAATGTAATAGACAATGCAGTGATGTCACAACTGACTCACTCACTCATGATATGTAATTAACATATTATAACTGTTATAATGTATACTTTTTGATAAATATTTTAAAGCATCTAATTATTATCTTATAAATATTTATTACATATACTCCAATCGTCAGGAAGTCTGTCCTTCAGAGGGGCTCCCTCAGACTTTGATGACAGAGACTGATCTGGGAATCTTGATGGCACATTATACCATCCTTAAGATATACACATTTAATCACAATTTTTCATCTCCATTATTTCCCCTCCTCCCTCCCATTTGGCGTGTGTACACACCTGTCTCCCCACCATGGTGTATGTACCTTGAGGCAGGAATTAAGTCTAATTCACTTGTGAATTATTATCCTTAACCCAACAAAGAACTATTATAGTGCTTTATGTATATGGTTCATTAATTCAACAAACATTTCTTGAATCTTTTAATACGTATCCTCTTCCCTGCCTTCATATATCTGGCATATAGAAGACATTTAATAAGCGTTTCTTTCATGGAATTACTAGAGAAAAACTTTATCTAGTTGCTATATGCCATACTAAACTGTCACCTGGACTCAATGTCACACAAACACTTGCAAAATACAAAACATTATAATGAGTGCTTTACAGAATACATTGATATAAAATGACCTGCCTTCTAATGCAGTTTTATTTATTAGGTTTGGGGAAAAGAGAGAGATCAGATAAAGAATAAGTATAATCCAAAATAGCATATTATAATTAGATTTCAAATAAACAACTGCTGGGACATAGAAAGTCAGATCATATCTAATTGCCAAGATGGGAGAAGGCATCATGAAGTAGGGGGTGTTTGAGGTGGCACCAAAGAATGCATAATATTTGATCAGGTGGATATGTCTGAAAGATATTAAGCAAATATAAGATAAATGTAGAGGGGAGAGGGTGCAGATTATTTGGTAGGGGTAGGGTGAGTCCTTTGAAAGAAAGGAATGAAATATCAGGATGGTTAAAAGGTTGGATGCAGATTACAGATAAGACTGAATACAAGACAGGAACTATGGACTTGACTAAGAAGATAATGGGAAGCCAATGAGGTTTTTTAATTGGGTTGTGAAATGGCCAGATCTCTGATTTTGAAGGATCATTCTGGCAATATGCATGAATTCCACTGAATAGAGGTGAGATGACAGAAAGAAAGGCTAACCCAAGGAAAGAGTTTTGCAATAAGTTGGTATGATGTAATAAGTGAATGAAATAAGGCATTGTAAGTATATTGAGAAGAGGAATAAGATTTGATTTGACAATCAGATGGAAAGTGGAGACAAGGAAATGGAGGTGATTAATGTTTCAAGACTATTTCCTTGGGAAATTGTTGTCTTGATTATTTCTTCTAGGTGAGTTTGACGTTTCTGTTGATTTCTTTTTTAAGCACTCTTAGGTTTCTAAATTAATACACAAATTAGTATAAAGAGAAAGGAAAACCAGTCCTATAATCTGAATACACATTGAACATCTATTAGTAAACCTTTCTTAACAATGAACATAATAATAAACTTATGAGTATACTAATAACAAGACAAAAAGTAATAGCCCCACTTCTTTCCATTTCTGCAGTCCCCAGGGTACAGAACACTGATGAATGAGTAAGGTGAAATATTCACAGATCTAGGAATAAATGCAGTCATCTGTGGGAGAGACCAGCTTGACTAAGCTATTGCAATAGACAGGAGATACTGACAAGAAGGAGAAAACAAAAAAGAGTGGTCACATCCTAGAAAAGGAAGAAAATTGAAATAAGAGAATGGGAGACTGGCAGCAGAGAGTTACATCTCATAAAAGAGAAACACAGTGCTGGGTTCCAGGAGACTGGATCAGAATCGGTTCTAAATCAGAGGTAAGAAGGGAAGGAAAGCCAATGTTTCTCTGAAAATGGTAAGTTCTGGCTCATTGAAAGGAGGTCTGTACTCAATGTCTGAGATTGTAGAACTTTAATAGACTGCTGCAAAGAGGAGTCCCATAGGGCTAAGAGTGGAGGGGACCTGGAAATGTAGGCAACAACATCCAGTAAGTAATATCCAAGTCAAGAGCCCATATCACCAGAGGCAAGGGCAATGGGCTGCCCAGTCACACTGGATGTATTAGTTTGCTAGGGCTTCCACAACAAAGTACCACAGACTCAGCAGCTTAAACACAGTTCTGAAGGATAGATATCCAAGATCAAGTTACTGGTGAGGTCGATTTTTTTCTCCTTGTCTTGTAGATGGCCATCTTCTATGTCTTCACATGGTTTTCCTTCTGAGCATATTTGTCCTCATCTCCTCTTCTTATAAGGACACAGGGCATGTTTGATTAGGGCCCATCTTAATGACCTCATTCAACCTTAATTACCTTTTTGAACACTCAGTCTCCAAATGCAGTCACATTATGAGATATTGGTGTCAGAATTTTAACATATAAATTTGAGGTGACACTATTCCGCCCATAACACTGGAACAGACAAATTGGACATTCAAGGGACATGCTGGACATTAAGGAGAGATAAGATGAGTTTGTGAAAAGGTTAGCCACATGTTGAAAAGGGCACCATGTCATTGTTACTTCTCCTCTCCCCATCCTACCCCAGGATACTGGTTTGGATAAAAATATTTGGAGGAGAAGAATGTTATCACATCAGATATCCTTGATTGTGTGTCTAGTCCAAAAAGATTTCAGGGACACAATTCTCTGTGAAAAGAGTGGCTATATTAGGATGGGAAAGAAATTCAGAGTAACCCAGAAAAAGAGGAGGTTGCATCTCTCCAGCCATGGCTTCCTAGAAGAAATTCTAACGTTGGGATTAAGGGTTAGGGTGATTGGAAGAGGAGAAACAAAGCATTCTCATGCAAGGGACAGTAAATCCCAATTTCAGGTTCCTGATAGATGTAAACATATGAGGTTATAATTTTTTAACATATGTATAACTAAGAATTTTAAATGAACAATCATAATTCATAATAAATGCATCAGTTTGGAATTTACAAAGACATTCTCATTCATATTTAATATTCACAACAGGGTATGGGGTTAGTGTTATGGTTCCCATTTTGCAATGCAAGAATTAAGATCCAGAAACCTCATAACTGCAGAAGCTACACCTGAACTGATAATTTCATTTCCAAGTATAGTGCTATATAGCCTAACCTTTTATCATTTTCTAAATGTTCTTGACATGTAATCAGTAAGCAGGCACTGCTTTGGGGAAGCTAGTTTTGAAAGGGTCTTCCTGTTTAAGACAAATAGGATTTGAGGGAGAGATCTGGAGGCACTTACCAAGCAGCCTGTCAAAGGCCTCATGATCCTCAGGTTGTAACTTCACCATTATTTCGAGCCATAGGTAAGAGCCAGGACCTGGTTTTTCTTAGCCCCTGGCTGTACTTCCTGCACAAATACTACCATGCAATTCCTCTTGGAGCCCTAAATTTCAGGCACAGAGCTGGAATCTATCCAGGGTCCCAAGAAAACAAAAGGGCTACAGGACAAAATCTTACCCGGGAGGAACTAGTTGTTGATCACTCTAGCCCTGCCAAACCAGTCCCTTCTGCTCTGGCCAGCCAGACACTTGACCTTCTTTTCCATCTTTTACCTTCGTTTATGTATTTTTTCACTATTTGCTTTGCTATTACTATATTTCTCATGATTCATTTCCTTATTAAAATTAATTTTTCCCATTGTAGAAAAAGGAATCCCTTACTTCCCAAGTTTTTCTTCTATGTAGATTTCCTTCTCCCCAGTTCTTGTTCCTTTTGTTCCCAAAGCCCTGGATTTCACATTGCTCCTCTCTTCCACATTAAACATTACTTCCTAACATCTGTATCTCTTCGTCATTACTAGTCAACCCTTTCAAATCTCTTTACACTTCAATCCTCTCACCTGCAGGTCCTGTGCTTTCTTCTTTCACTATCATGTCTGAGGCACACCCTCGAATGGTAGGCTGTGGGCTCTGCTTTACAGAATGGCAAATGGCAGACAATGAGCCATGATGTCCTGTCAGCCTATTTTTCTCCTATCACAAGGTTGGGTCTGCCCACAGATTTTCCCCAGTCTGTCCAAACTCCTATTCTGTACATTGGCTTTGACCAATCCTGGCAAGAATGTAAGCCACTATTGGAAATGCAATTTCAATGGGTGTTTGTTGGAGGCAGCACGTTAGTGCTGTGCAATGGCCATAAAGAGCATGGAGCAGGAAAACAGAGTCAGGGAGATAAAAATGTAGCTGGATGACTGATTATTGCTCTTGACTATGGGAGTGTCCTGATGCTTCATGAAAACCCCAGGACCAGAGTTATAAGGAGAAGGTGAAATAAAACTTCACAGACCATTTCCCATCTCTCCCATCTCTCTGTTTGTCTCTCTGTCTCCTTGCTGGTGAGAGGATGTGTGATGCATACCATCTACCATATACCCATGTAGAGTTAACATTAGAACATAAATTAGAAAGGGAATAAATGGAGTTAAATTTTTCTAAATATTTACTTCTGACCAGTAAGCGGTAACACTATTGACATATGTTAGATCAGAATACAAACATATACAAGCACAAAAGGATTAGTGGAGGAGGAATGCATAACTCACAAGCTAAGAGAAAGGAAAAGGAAAAATAGAATATTAAAGAATATTCAGCCAATTCAAAAGTATATTAGAAAAAGAACTAAAACAGGCAGGAGAAATGGACAATAATTTGGAAGATGTTACATATAAACTCAAATATAACAAAATTTCATTAAATGTTAATAGACTAAATATGTAAAAGGCAAAGATTAGTAGAGTGAGTTTTTAAAAACTATATGCTTATAGCAGATATAGACTTTAAATATTAGGATACAGAAATCTTGAAACAGGATGAAAATACATATACATTATTCAAACACTATTCAAAAGAAAGATGTTATTACTCTACTTACACTGGCTAAAATAGACTTCATTGGGGGAAAACTTACTAGCAATGAAGAGGGAAAATTCACCAGGACTATATAATATCAGCAACCAACAAATATTAACAGGCTTGTTCTTTATGTGAAAACACACCCCTCCACATTTCTAAACTAAGGGTGTATAAGAAGGAAAATATTCTCCATTATCAGAAAAGATGACTTTTTTTTTTTTTTTTTTTTGGGACGGAGGCTCACTCTGTTGCCCAGGCTGGAGTGCAGTGGCACGATCTTGGCTCACTGCAGACTCTGCCTCCTGGGTTCCAGCGATTCTCTTGCCTCAGCCTCCTGGGTAGCTGGGACCACAGGCACGCACCACCACGCCTGGCTAATTTTTGTATTTTTGGTAGAGACGGGGTTTCACCATGTTGGCCAGGCTGGTCTTGAACTCCTGACCTCAAGTGATCCACCCGCCTTGGCCTCCCAAAGTGCTAGGATTACAGGTGTTTGCCACTGCGCTCGGCCAAGGATGTCTTTTTAACTTCAAGAAGTTACATTGTTAACTCCCTGTACACTCTGCTCCCAGGTTCTATTGTTCCGTGATTCTGAGTTTCCGTGGTTTTGTGAGCCATTGATTCCAATCTAAGGCAGCCCAGATTCTGATAAAGTCATTTCCAGTATCCTGGCTAGGAATTCCTGTGGCAGGTATTTTGGCTGTACTGACGTGAGCCATGGCAAAGGAAAGAATGATGCCTGCCAATGGCAAGTAGCTCACCTGAGGGTGTGGGAGTGACCACATTTAGGGAGAAGAGGAAGAAGAAAAACTGCTTCCTCCATGGCACTGGCATACTCTAATTCCAGATGGAATTAGAACAGCCTTTGGGACATTTTTTTTGAGAAGGCTGGAAAGTTCACCCACTGCTTGACTTGGAAACCACTGCAGTGACAGATGCCATTATGGACAAATGAGATGATCTGAAATTTTGAAGATGGTACAACCCATTTTCTTTTTGGTAATGATACATAAAGAAACTTCTGACAAAAATCAATAAAAGGGAGAGTATAAGTTTGAAGACATGAAAATTCTGCAGGAGGAAAAAAAGTGAAAATATCACATGTACAGATATTAAAACAAGATATTGTAACCCCACCAGCTCTTATTCCCAAATAATTCCATTGCTTTATAACTGTAACTGATAATATGAATAACCTTTAGCACATTCATTTACCGTCTTCCAAGAGATGAGTATCTTAGGGGGAACAATGAAATAGTCTTCAAAAATGTGAAGTAGATTGAACCTTTCATATTCTGATTACCCACTAAAATAATTTTCATTTCTGATGATAACATTTTTACTTTTTGATCTATTTGCAAGTGATTTTTTTGCTTATTTGTTTTATTGACATAACACATAGTGAAGTGCAGAAACTCTTCAGTGTACTCATTTGAGTCACTAATATTTCACTTTGACATAACATCTTTTTCTCTCTTTTTTTAATTTCAGTAGGTTTTTGGGGAACAGATGGTGTTTGGTTACATGGATAAATTCCTTAGTGGTGATTTCTGAAATTTTGTGCACTTATCACCTGCACAGTGTACACTGTACCCAATGTGTAGTCATCTTCTCCCTGAGTCACCAAGTCCATTTTATCATCTTTATGCCTTTGTGTCCTCATAGCTTCACTCCCACTTATAAGTGAGAACATACGGTATTTGGTTTTCCATTCCTGAGTTACTTCACTTAGAATAATGGTCTCCAACTCCATCCAGGTTGCGGCGAATACTGTTATTTCATTCCTCTTTATGGCTGAGTACTATTCCATGGTATATATATACACCACCCATTGATGGGCATTTGGGCTGGTTCTATATTTTTGAGATTGTGAATTTTGCTGCTATAAACATGCATGTGCAAGTGTCATTTTTGTATAATGACTCCTTTTCCACTGGGGACATATTCAGTAGTAGGTTTATTGGATCAAATGGTAGATGTACTTTTAATTCTCTAAGAACTATCCATATTGTTTTCCATAGTGGTTGTACTAGTTTACATTCTTACCAGCAGTGTAAAAGTGTTCTGTTTTCACAACATCCATGCCAACATCTATTTTTTTTTAATTTTTAAATTATAGTCATCCTTGCAGGAGTAAGACAGTATTGCACTGTAGTTTTGATTTGCATTTCCCTGATAATTAGTGATGTTGAGCATTTTTTAATGTTTCTTGGCCATTTGTATATCTTCTTTTGAGAATTGTCTATTCACATCCTCAGCCCACATATTGATGAGATTGTTTTTTTCTTGATGATTTCTTTTTTTAAGTCTATAATTCATTTTATTTTTATATAAAAGATGAAACTAAGTTAATATCTGCTATTTAGACTACAAAATTTAAGTCTTGATGTAAGCTGAATTCTTATTATTTTTTTTTTTTCTTGCTGATTTCTTTTAGTTCCTTGTAGATTCTGGACATTAGTCCTCTGTTGAATGCATAGTTTGCAAAGATTTTCTTTCACTCTATGGGTTGTCTGTATACTCTGCTGATTATTTCTTTTGCTGTGCAGAAACTTTTTAGTTTAATTAATTATCTTGGCTTTTGTTGCATTTGCTTTTGGCTTCTTGGTCATGAAGTCTTTGCCTAAGCCAATGTTTAGAAAGGTTTTTCTAATATCTTCTAGAATTTTTATGTTTTCAGGTCTTAGGCTTAAGTCTATGATCCATCTTGAGTTGATTTTTATATAAGGTGAGAGATAAGTATCCAGTTTCATTCTTCTACATGTGACTTGCCAATTATCCCAGCACCATTTGTTGAATACAATGTCATTTCCCTATTTTATGTTTTTGTTTGCTTTGTTGAAGATCAGTTTGCTGTAAGTATTTGGGTTTATTTCTAGGTTCTCCATTCTATTTCATTGGTCTATGTGCCTATTTTTATACCAGTGCCATGCTGTTTTAATGACTATAGCCTTATAGTATAATTAGAAGTCAGGTAATGTGATGCCTCCAAATTTGTTCTTTTTGCTTAGTATTGCTTTAGCTGTGCAGGCTCTTGTTTTGTTCCATGTAAATTTTAGGATTGTTTTTTCTAGTTCTGTGAAGAATGATGATGGTATTTTGATGGGAATTGCATTTAATTTGCAGATTGCTTTTGGCAGTAAGGTCATTTTCACAATATTGATTCCAGCCATTCATGAATATGGAAAGTGTTTCCATTTGTTAGTGTCACCTATGATTTCTTTCACCAGTGTTTTGAAGTTTTTCTTGTAGAGGTATTTCACCTCCTTGGTTAGGTATATTCCTAAGTGGATTTTGTTGTTGTTTTTGTTTTGCAGCTATTATAAAAGCAGTTACATCCTTGATTTGATTATCAGCTTGGTCACTGTTGGTGTGTAGCAGTGCTACTAATTTGTGTACATTAATTTTACATTAAATTCTGAAACTTTACTGAATTCATTTATCAGAGCTAGGAGCTTTTTGGATAAGTCTTTATGGTTCTCTAGGTATACAATTCACCAGTAAACAGTGACAGTTTGACTTCCTCTTTACCGATTTGGATGCCCTTTGTTCCTTTCTCTTTTCTGATTGCTCTGGCCAAGACTTCCAGTACTATGTTTAATAGAAGTGGTGATAGTGGGCATTCTTGTCTTGTTCCAGTTCTCAGGGGGAATGCTTTCAACTTTTCCCCATTCAATATAATGTTGGCTGTGGGTTTCTCACAGATGGTTTCTATTACCTTAAGGTATGTCCTTTCTATGCTGATTTTGTTAAGGGTTTTATTCATAAAGGGATGCTGGATTTTGTCAAATGTTTTTTCTCTGTTGAGATTATTGTGTGAATTTGTTTTTAATTCTGTTTATGTGGTGTATCACATTTACTGACTTGCATATATTAAACTATCCCTGTGTCCCTGGTATGAAACCCATTTGATCATGGTGAATTATCTTTTTGATACGCTGTTGGATTCAGTTAGCTAGTATTTTGTTGAGGATTTTTGTATCTATGTTCATCAGGGATATTGATCTGTAGTTTTCCTTTTTGATATTGTCCTTTCCTGGCTTTGGTATTAGGGTGATACTAACTTCATAGAATGATTTAGAGAGGATTCTCTCTTTCCCTGTCTTTTAGAATAGTTTCAGTAGGACTGGTACCAATTCTTTTTTGAATGTCTGAAAGAATTTAACTGTGAATCCATCTGGTCCTGGACTTTTTTGTTGGCAGTTTTAAAATTACCATTTCAATCTTGCTGCTTGTCATGGGTTTGTTCAGAGTTTCTATTTCTTCCTGGTTTAATCTGTGAGGGTTGTATGTTAATAATTTTTCTTTTTATTTTTTGCTCAGCTCATGAGGCACCCATTTATCAAGCTTTTTCACCTTTCCAATTTGCTTCAAATGCCAAATGACCATAGAACGGTCAACATTGAGTTCTTCAGCAACTTTTCGCGTAGTTGTAAGAGGATCAGCTTTGATTACTGCTCTCAATTTGTCTCATGTTGCTCTCAATATGCTGAAGATATTTTCAATTTTCACCTGTGTATTATACTTCTTTAAGAGGGATTTAAAAAATAGCAGGAATTACTAAAGATTCCAAAGCCTGTGGACATGGAGGATCCAAGCCTATATCTCCAAGGAGGAAAGAAAAATAATGCTAATATCTGGGGTACAGATGAGAATAAAGAGAAATTTGCAGTAAGATGTATACTTACGTTGGTGCAAAAGTAATTGCAGTTTCAGACCGTGAATTTTAAATTATTACAACTAGGCTCAAACACATCTTTATTAATCAAAATAGGAACCATTACAAGTCAACACATAGGTGCACGTCCCTAACTTCGGCAAAATAAACTTTCTAAATTAACTGAGACCTGTCTCAGATTTGGGGGTTTACATTTTGGTAACTACAAAGGGATTCTGGGTGGAGGTGCCCTTGATTTTTGACAAAGCTCCTATCAGTGCTTGGTACCAGCTTGAGGTATCTTTATGGGTCAAACCAATAAGACAATTTGCTGAGGCCTGGAAGCAGACCCTCCAGAGAATCCTTAATCTCCCCAAATTTAATCAAGATCTAAATTTTATTTTGCTGTACAACTCCTTTTTTTTTCGGAGTTTTACTTGCTTTCAGCACAAGGAAGGCAAGCTCTTCCTGCTTTCAAGATGATGGACAGCAGGTAACTCCTTTATGGAATTTCAGCTTGCTTCTAATAGGGAAGATGAGTTTTTTTCCTGGTCCTAGGATGGTAGGGAGCAGTCTTCAGCCTGAGACCCATTCCTAGGTAGGTAACTAAATTGGGGTTTGTCTTGGCTAAAGTTAAATTTAACAGCCATCTGGTCTTAATTTCTCCTTACCATTAGAGCACTCAGTAATCATATAAGTTACACGATCATTTGTTTTGCTTAACTGGTTTTTTTTTCGTTATTTTTGTTTGTTTCTGTTTTTGTTGCTGTTTTGATTTGTTTCCCATTGGGTTTGACCAACTCTATCCGTCTTGATCGAATCTGAAGGAAACCTCCAAATTATGAGGAATGAGGTCTCTGAAATGGCTAAATTCCCATCAAAAAAAAAAAAAAAAAATGGTATGGTAGGAGGAGAAAAATGGCCAGAAAAAGGAAAACAAAAAAGGAAAGATTTCTGATTTTGACTACTTAAGGGGCTTTATTTACATACAAGGCAACCCTTTTGCTAGCCAGGTGAAACTGAAAGCAATGGCTGTCACCCCATGCTACAGTTTGATAGCTAAGGTTCTGCCTTTTTTCTACCATGACAGCCTGGATTTTGGTTCCTAAATCAAGTTCTTTCTGGTTTGATACTTGGTACTTCTGAAATAGTGGCAATCTGCTCTAGCTGAAATATGGTAATGAGATTTAAAAAGATTTTGTTTAAAGGAGCTCAAAGGTTAAAGTCAGCTTAATTAAAAGCTAACGCCCAAGATGTGTCTGTGTCTGTGTGTGTTTGTATTTAAAAGGCCTTTATATTTGTTTTTTTGTTTTCTTTCCTAGGACATTGTCCTTTTTATTGAGCAAAAGTTTTTTTCTTCTTAGTTGATCAAACTCTGTTTTGTTCATTTACTTCTGCTGTCTCTCCTTTCTCTTGCACTCTCTGCTGCACGAGGGACCTAAAATAGTTTGTAACAGCCTGGGTGGGGTTCCTTAAAGAAAACAGAGAAGGCCCCAGACTCCCTTTGGGGGATAAACCTGTTTTTCCTTATGGAAGCCCAAGAGTGTGAACAGATAAGTTCGTCTCAGCTTTAAACTGCTAGGTATTATGTTACCTGATTTATTGACTAAAATAGTTATTTGTTTTGTTTTTTTTTTTTTTTTTTTTTTTTGAGACGGAGTCTCGCTCTGTCGCCCAGGCTGGAGTGCAGTGGCGCGATCTCGGCTCACTGCAAGCTCCGCCTCCTGGGTTCACGCCATTCTCCTGCCTCAGCCTCTCTGAGTAGCTGGGACTACAGGCGCCCGCCACGACGCCCGGCTAATTTTTTGTATTTTTAGTAGAGACGGGGTTTCACCGTGGTCTCGATCTCCTGACCTCGTGATCCGCCCGCCTCGGCCTCCCAAAGTGCTGGGATTACAAGCGTGAGCCACCGCGCCCGGCCCTAAAATAGTTATTGAAACAGGTTACTCTTGGATTTTTAAAGAAGAGTGTAGGGTAGACACTTAGAAATGTCTGTTTTAAACAAATTTTTTAAAGTGTACTGTAAAAACATCACATTGTCTAATCTCATAATAATTCTCCCTTTTTGAAAACCCAGGATTAAGTGTGGGCTCTGCCCGGAGCTCATTGATCCAGTTAAAAGATAGGTAGTCCCTACCTAAATACGATTGGTTTTCTTATACAATCCCATGATAGATTTTTGTAATTTTATGTTTGATTTGACATTCATTTTTAATCTCCCTCTAGCACACCAGACTTCTTTTCTCTGTAGCTTATGTTGTAAAATTTGCTATTTGATTTTCACTTGAGTTGTTTCCTTTAATATGCATATTTAATGCTATTTAGCTTACAACTACCTAGGGCTGTGAAACAGGTTATCAAGAATTTGAAAGTCTGACAGGAATAAAAAGGTTTTTGTGAATCTATAATATAGTTATTTCTTTTTTATTATTATTATACTTTAAGTTTTAGGGTACATGTGCACAATGTGCAGGTTTGTTACATATGTATACATGTGCCATGTTGGTGTGCTGTATAGTTATTTCTATCAGCATTCCTGATGAAGCTGGGGACACTGAATTTGTAAATTCTGAGACTTTTTTTGCCGGAAGAAACAACTTCCCCATCCCCAGTAGGGGCAACATCCCCTCCCTGACCCACGCTGCCATCAGCTTTTCCACCTTTATCTGAGAAGATAAACCCTGTGCTGCCTGAGACAACAGTGATGGCCTCCCCTGAGGCAGTTGTGAGGCAAGACAATGTTTATTCTCCTCAGGAACCACTCCCAACCTATAACTAGAAGCAGGCCCCTAGAGGTGAGGTTCATAGTGTGACCCACAAGGAGGCGTACTACATTCCAAAAGAACTACTTGAGTTTTCTAATTTATATAAGCAGAAATCTGGAGAACAGGCAGGGGAATGGCTATTAAAGGTGTGGGATAATGGTGGAAGAAACACAGAGGTTGATCAGGCTGAATTTATTGATTAGGGCCTACTACACAGGGATTATGCATTTAATGTTGCAGCTCAGGGAGTTAAAAAGGTTCTAATTGTTTGTTTGCATGGTTAGCTGAAACATGGGTTAAAAGAACGCCCACTGTGGGTAAGCTGGAAATGCCTAATCTCCCTTGGTGTAATGTACAGGGAGGGATCAAAAGGCTTAGGAAGATTGGGATGCTGGAGTGGATTAGTCACTTTAGACCTACTCATCCAAGCTGGAAGGGTCCAGAAGACATACCCTTCACCAATACTTTGCAAAACAGATTCATGAGGGCAGTATCTGCATCCTTGAAGAGCTCTGTGATTGCTCTTCTCTGTGTGCCAGATCTAACAGTGGGAACCACAGTCCCTCAACTACAAAATTGCAAAATTTTGCAAAACTACAAAAATTGCAGTCGGAATAATTGGATCCCGAGGTGGCATGAGCCAAGTGGCGGCACTCAACCATCAAAGGCAAGGTGGGCATAGCTACCGTAATGGACAGCAGAGGCAAAGCAGCAATCAGAATAGTCTGACTCATGTAGAGCTCTGGCATTGGCTAGTTAATCACAGTGTTCCTAAAAGTGAAATTGATAGGAAGCCCACTGCATTCTTACTTAATTTATATAAGTAGAAAACTTCCAGGCCGAGTGGACAAAAGACTAATTTGAATTATATAAACAGAGAATCACGGCCCCTCAATTTCCAGACTTGAACCAGTTTACAGACCCAGAACCCCTTCAATGAAGAGGAGGCCAGGTCTCCTTGAGGAATGACCCCACTACACTACCAACAATTTATGCTGTTAATCTTTCTCCCATCCTTCCCCAAGGAGACCTCTGGCCTTTTACCAGGATAACTGTGCATTGGGGAAAGGGAAATGATCAGATATTTTGAGGACTACTGGACACTGGCTCTGAGCTGACATTGATTTCAGGGACCTAAAACATCATTGTGGCCTCCCAGTAAAAGTAGAGGCTTATGGAGATCAGGTAATTAATGGAGTTTTAGCTTTTGTCTGACTTACAGTGGGTCCAGTGGGTCCCTGGACTCATCCTGTGGTAATTTCCCCAGTGCTGGAATGCATAATTGGCATAGACATACTTTGCATCTGGCAGAACCCCCACAGTGGCTCCCTGACTGGTAGGGTGAGGGCTATTATGGTGAGAAAGGCCAAATGGAAGCCATTAGAACTGCCTTTACCTAGAAAAATAGCAAATCAAAAACAATATCACATCCCTGGAGGGACTGTAGAGATTAGTGCCACCATCAAAACCTTGAAAGATGCAGGGTTGGTGATTCCTACTACATCCCAGTTCAACTCTCTTATTTGGCCTGTGAAGAAGACAGATGGATCTTGGAGAATGACAGTGGATTATCATAAGCTTAACCAAGTGGTGACTCTGATTACAGCTACTGTACCAGGAGTGGTTTCATTGCTTGAGCAAATTAACACATCTCTTGGTACCTGGTATGCAGCCATTGATTTGGCAAATGCCTTTTTCTCCATTCCTGTCCATAAGGTCCACCAGAAGCAATTTACCTTCAGCTAGCAAGGCCAGCAATATCCTATCTTGGGGGTATATAAACTGTCCAGCTTTGTGTCATAATCTTGTTTGGAGAGATCTTGATCACTTTTTCCTTCCACAAGATATCAAACTGGTCCATTACATTGATGACATTATGCTGATCGGACCCAGTGAGCAAAAAATAACAAACACACTGGATTTGTTGGTGAGACATTTGTATGCCAGAGGATGGGAAATAAATCTGACTAATATTCAGGGACCTTCTACCTGAGTAAAATTTCTAGGGGTCCAGTGGTTGGAGCCTGTCGAGATAATCCTTCTAAGGTGAAGGGTAAGTTCTGCATTTGGCCCTTTCTTTTTTTTTTTTTTTTAGAACATGGGTTTCCTTTATTTACAGTCAGTACAGTTTGAATGAGATACGCTATTGCTATACTCACATTTCATCATAAAATAATCAATTAGATGCCTCAATTATTTTTCATGCAGAAAAATTTCATCAACATATGGCAAGATACTCTGGTATTCTAAAATTTTTTTTTTTTTTTTTTTTTAGACAGGGTCTCGCTCTTTCACCCAGGCTGGAGTGCAGTGGTGCAATCTCAACTCACTGCAAGTTCCACCTCCTGGGTTCACGCCATACTCCTGCCTCAGCCTCCCAAGCAGCTGGGACTACAGGTGCCCGCCACCACGCCCAGCTAATTGTTTGTATTTTTAGTAGAGACGGGGTTTCACTGTGTTAGCCAGGATGGTCTCGATCTCCTGACCTCGTGATCCACCCGCCTCGGCCTCCCAAAGTGCTGGGATTACAAGCGTGAGCCACCGTGCCCGGCCTGTATTCTAAATGTTGAATAGAAATTACAACCCATAACTAACATCAATACCAACTTAATTATGCATTTTTATCATAGTTTTTTATTATTATTATACTTTAGGTTTTAGGGTACATGTACACAATGTGCAGGTTTGTTACCTATGTATCCATGTGCCATGTTGTTTTGCTGCACCCATTAACTCGTCATTTAGCATTAGGTATATCTCCTAATGCTGTCCCTCCCCACTCCTCCCACCCCAGAACAGTCCCCGGAGTGTGATGTTCCCCTTCCTGTGTCCATGAGTTCTCATTGTTCAATTCCAACCTATGAGTGAGAACATGTGGTGTTTGGTTTTTTGTCCTTGTGATAGTTTACTGAGAATGATGTTTTCCAGTTTCATCCATGTCCCTACAAAGGACATGAACTCATCATTTTTTATGGCTGCATAGTATTCCATGGTGTATATGTGCCACATTTTCTTAATCCAGTCTATCGTTGTTGGACATTTGGGTTGGTTCCAAGTCTTTGCTATTGTGAATAGTGCCACAATAAACATACGTGTGCATGTGTCTTTATAGCAGCATGATTTATAGTCCTTTGGGTATGTACCCAGTAATGGGATGGCTGGGTCAAATGGTATTTCTAGTTCTAGATCCCTGAGGAATCGCCACACTGACTTCCACAATGGTTGGACTAGTTTACAGTCCCACCAACAGTGTAAAAGTGTTCCTATTTCTCCACATCCTCTCCAGCACCTGTTGTTTCCTGACTTTTTAATGATCGCCATTCTAACTGGTGTGAGATGGTATCTCACTGTGGTTTTGATTTGCATTTCTCTGATGGCCAGTGATGATGAGCATTTTTTCATGTGTTTTTTGGCTGCATAAATGTCTTCTTTTGAGAAGTGTCTGTTCATGTCCTTCGCCCACTTTTTGATGGGGTTGTTTGGTTTTTTCTTGTAAATTTGTTTGAGTTCATTGTAGGTTCTGGATATTAGCCCTTTGTCAGATGCAAAAATTTTCTCCCATTCTGTAGGTTGCCTGTTCACTCTGATGGTAGTTTCTTTTGATGTGCAGAAGCTCTTTAATTAGATCCCATTTGTCAATTTTGGCTTTTGTTGCCATTGCTTTTGGTGTTTTAGACATGAAGTCCTTGCCCACGCCTATGTCCTGAATGGTATTGCCTAGATTTTCTTGTAGGATTTTAATGGTTTTAGGTCTAACATTTAAGTCTTTAATCCATCTTGAATTAATTTTTGTATAAGGTGTAAGGAAAGGATCCAGTTTCAGCTTTCTACATATGGCTAGCCAGTTTTCCCAGCACCATTTATTAAATAGGGAATCCTTTCCCCATTTCTTGTTTTTGTCAGGTTTGTCAAAGATCAGATAGTTGTAGATATGCGGCATTATTTCTGAGGGCTCTGTTCTGTTCCATTGATCTATGTCTCTGTTGTGGTACCAGTACCATGCTGTTTTGGTTACTGTAGCCTTGTAGTATAGTTTGAAGTCAGGTAGCGTGATGCCTCCAGCTTTGTTCTTTTGGCTTAGGACTGACTTGGCGATGCGGGCTCTTTTTTGGTTCCATATGAACTTTAAAGTAGTTTTTTCCAATTCTGTGAAGAAAGTCATTGGTAGCTTGATGGGGATGGCATTGAATCTATAAATTACCTTGGGCAGTATGGCCGTTTTCACGATATTGATTCTTCCAACCCATGAGCATGGAATGTTCTTCCATTTGTTTGTATCCTCTTTTATTTCATTGAGCAGTGGTTTGTAGTTCTCCTTGAAGAGGTCCTTCACATCCCTTGTAAGTTGGATTCCTAGGTATTTTATTCTCTTTGAAGCAATTGTGAATGGGAGTTCACTCATGATTTGGCTCTCTGTTCGTCTGTGATTGGTGTACAAGAATGCTTGTGATTTTTGTACATTGATTTTGTATCCTGAGACTTTGCTGAAGTTGTTAATCAGCTTAAGGAGATTTTGGGCTGAGACAATGGGGTTTTCTAGGTATACAATCATGTCATCTGCAAAGAGGGACAATTTGACTTCCTCTTTTCCTAATTGAATACCCTTTATTTCCTTCTCCTGCCTGATTGCTGTGGCCAGAACTTCCAGCACTATGTTGAATAGGAGTGGTGAGAGAGGGCATCCCTGTCTTGTGCCAGTTTTCAAAGGGAATGCTTCCAGTTTTTGCCCATTCAGTATGATTTTGGCTGTGGGCTTCTCATAGATAGCTCTTATTATTTTGAGATACGTCCCATCAATACCTAATTTATTGAGAGTTTTTAGCATGAAGGATTGTTGAATTTTGTCAAAGGCCTTTTCTGCATCTATTGAGATAATCATGTGGTTTTTGTCTTTGTTTCTGTTTATATGCTGGATTACATTTATTGATTTGCATATGTTGAACCAGCCTTGCATCCCGGGGATGAAGCCCACTTGATCATGGTGGATAAGCTTTTTGATGTGCTGCTGGATTCAGTTTGCCAGTATTTTATTGAGGATTTTCGCATCAATGTTCATCAAGGATATTAGTCTGAAATTCTCTTTTTTGGTTATGTCTCTGCCAGGCTTTGGCATCAGGATGATGCTGGCCTCATAAAATGTGTTAGGGAGGATTCCCTCTTTTTCTATCGATTGGAATAGTTTCAGAAGGAATGGTACCAGTTCTTCCTTGTACCTCTGGTAGAATTCGGCTGTGAATCCATCAGGTCCTGGACTCTTTTTGGTTGGTAAGCTATTGATTATTGCCACAATTTCAGAGCCTGTTATTGGTCTATTCAGAGATTCAACTTCTTCCTGGTTTAGTCTTGGGAGGGTGTATTTGTCGAGGAATTTATCCATTTCTTCTAGATTTTCTAGTTTATTTGCATAGAGGTGTTTGTAGTATTCTCTGATGGTAGATTGTATTTCTGTGGGATCAGTGGTGATGTCCCCTTTATCATTTTTTATTGCATCTATTTGATTCTTCTCTCTTTTCCTCTTTATTAGTCTTGCTAGTGGTCTATCAATTTTGTTGATCTTTTAAAAAAACCAGCTCCTGGATTCATTAATTTTTTGAAGGGTTTTTTGTGTCTCTATTTCCTTCAGTTCTGCTCTGATTTTAGTTATTCCTAGCTTCTGCTACCTTTGAATGTGTTTGCTCTTGCTTTTCTAGTTCTTTTAATTGTGATGTTAGGGTGTCAATTTTGGATCTTTCCTGCTTTCTCTTGCAGGCATTTAGTGCTATAAGTTTCCCCCTACACACTGCTTCAAATGTGTCCCAGAGATTCTGGTATGTTGTGTCTTTGTTCTCGTTGGTTTCAAAGGACACCTTTATTTCTGCCTTCATTTCATTATACACCCAATAGTCATTCAGGAGCAGGTTGTTCAGTTTCCATGTAGTTGGGCGGTTTTGAGTGAGTTTCTTAATCCTGAGTTCTAGTTTGATTGCACTGTGGTCTGAGAGACAGTTTGTTATAATTTCTGTTCTTTTACATTTGCTGAGGAGAGCTTTACTTCCAACTATATGGTCAATTTTGGAATAGGTGTGGTGTGGTGTTGAAAAAAATGTATATTCTGTTGATTTGGGGTGGAGAGTTCTGTAGATGTCTATTAGGTCCACTTTGTGCAGAGCAGAGTTCAATTCCTGGATATCCTTGTTAACTTTGTCTCGTTGATCTGTCTAATGTTGACAGTGGGGTGTTAAAATCTCCCATTATTATTGTGTGGGAGTTTAAGTCCCTTTGTAGGTCACTCAGGACTTGCTTTATGAATCTGGGTGCTCCTGTGTTGGGTGCATATATATTTAGGATAGTTAGCTCTTCTTGTTGAATTGATCCCTTTACCATTATGTAATGGCCTTCTTTGTCTCTTTTGATCTTTGTTGGTTTAAAGTCTATTTTATCAGAGACTAGGATTGCAACCCCTGCCTTTTTTTGTTTTCCATCTGCTTGATAGATCTTCCTCCATCCCTTTATTTTGAGTCTATGTGTGTCTCTGCACGTGAGATGCGTTTCCTCAATACAGCACACTGATGGGTCTTGACTCTTTATCCAGTTTGCCAGTCTGTGTCTTTTAATTGGAGCATTTAGCCCATTTACATTTAAAGTTAATATTATTATGTGTGAATTTGATCCTGTCATTATGATATCAGTTGGTTATTTTGCTCATTAGTTGATGCAGTTTCTTCCTAGCCTCGATGGTCTTTACAATTTGGCATGTTTTTGCAGTGGCTGGTACCGATCGTTCCTTTCCATGTTTAGTGCTTCCTTCAGGAGCTCTTTTAGTGCAGGCCTGATGGTGACAAAATCACTCAGCATTTGCTTGTCTATAAAGTATTTTATTTCTCCTTCACTTATGAAGCTTAGTTTGGCTGGATATGAAATTCTGGTTGAAAATTCTTTTCTTTAAGAATGTTGAATATCGGCCCCCACTCTCTTCTGGTTTGTAGAGTTTCTGCCAAGAGATCAGCTGTTAGTCTGATGGGCTTCCCTTTGTGGGTAACCCGACCTTTCTCTCTGGCTGCCCTTAAGATTTTTTCCTTCATTTCAACTTTGGTGAATCTGACAATTATGTGTCTTGTAGTTGCTCTTCTCGAGGAGTATCTTTGTGGTGTTCTCTGTATTTCCTGAATCTGAATGTTGGCCTGCCTTGCTAGATTGGGGAAGTTCTCTTGGATAATATGTTGCAGAGTGTTTTCCAACTTGGTTCCATTCTCCCCGTCATTTTCAGGTACACCAATCAGACGTAGGTTTGGTCTTTTCACATAGTCCCAAATTTCTTGGAGGCTTTGTTTGTTTCTTCTTATTCTTTTTTCTCTTAACTTCCCTTCTCGCTTCATTTCATTCATTTCATCTTCCATCACTGATACCCTTCCTTCCAGTTGATCACATCGGCTACCGATGCTTCTGCAATCTTTGCGTAGTTCTCGATACTTGGCTTTCAGCTCCATCAGCTCCTTTAAGCCCTTCTCTCCATTGGTTATTCTAGTTATCCATTGGTCTAATTTTTTTTCAAAGTTTTTAACTTCTTTGCTATTGTTTTGGATTTCCTCCCGTAGCTCGGAGTAGTTTGATCGTCTGAAGCCTTCTTCTCTCAACTCGTCAAAGTCATTCTCCATCCAGCTTTGTTCCGTTGCTGGTGAGGAACTGTGTTCCTTTGTAGGAGGAGAGGTGCTCTGCTTTTTAGAGTTTCCAGTTTTTCTGCTCTGTTTTTTCCCCATCTTTGTGGTTTTATCTACTTTTGGTCTTTGATGATGGTGATGTACAGATGGGTTTTTGGTGTGGATGTCCTTTCTGTTTGTTAGTTTTCCTTCTACCAGACAGGAGCCTCAGCTGCAGGTCTGTTGGAGTTTGCTAGAGGTCCACTCCAGACCCTGTTTGGCTGGGTGTCAGCAGCGGCGGCTGCAGAACAGCGGATTTTTGTGAGACCACAAATTCAGCTGTCTGATAGTTCCTCTGGAAGTTTTGTCTCAGAGAAGTACCCGGCCGAGTGAGGTGTCAGTCTGTCCCTACTAGGGGGTGCCTCCCAGTTAGGCTGCTCCGGGGTCAGGGACCCACTTTAGGAGGCAGTCTGTCCATTCTCAGATCTCCAGCTGTGTGCTGGGAGAACCACTACTCTCTTCAAAGCTGTCAGTCAGACAGGGACATTTAAGTCTGCAGAGTTTCCTGCTGACTTTTTGTTTGTCTGTGCCTTGCCCCCAGAGGTGGAGCCTACAGAGGCAGGCAGGCCTCCTTGAGCTGTGGTGGGCTCCACCCAGTTCGAGCTTCCTGGCTGCTTTGTTTACCTAAGCAAGCCTGGGCAATGGCGGGTGCCCCTCCCCCAGCCTCGCTGCTGCCTTGCAGTTTGATCTCAGACTGCTATGCTAGCAATCAGCGAGACTCCATGGGCATAGGACCCTCCGAGCCAGGTGTGGGACACAATCTCCTGGTGTGCCGTTTTCCAGGCCTGTTGGAAAAGTGCAGTATTAGGGTGGGACTGACCCAATTTTCCAGGTGCCGTCTGTTACCCCTTTCTTTGACTAGGAAAGGGAACTCCCTGACCCCTTGCGCTTCCCGAGTGAGGCAATGCCTCGCCCTGCTTCAGCTCGCGCACAGTGCACTGCACTGACTGTTGTGCACCCACTGTTTGGCACTCCCTAGTGAGATGAACCCGGTACCTCAAACTGAAATGCAGAAATCACCCATCTTCTGTGTTGCTCAGGCTGGGAGCTGTAGACCGGAGCTGTTCCTATTTGGCCATCTTGGCTCCACCCCCCCCTTTTTTTTTTTTTGAGATGGAGTCTCGCTCTGTCGCCCAGGCTGGAGTGCAGTAGCGCAATCTCGGCTCACTGCAAGCTCCGCCTCCCGGGTTCATGCCATTCTCCTGCCTCAGCCTCTCTGAGTAGCTGGGACTACAGGCGCCCGCCACCACGCCCGGCTAATTTTTTTGTATTTTTAGTAGAGACGGGGTTTCACCGTGGTCTCGATCTCCTGACCTTGTGATCCGCCCGCCTCAGCCTCCCAAAGTGCTGGGATTACAAGTGTGAGCCACCACGCCCAGCCTGCATTTGGCCCTTTCTACAGCCAGGAAAGAGGCATAACACCTAATGGGCCTATTCAGATTTTGAAGACAACATATTCCTCATTTGGATGTGTTATTCTGGCTCATTTATTGAGTGACCCAAAAGGCTGCCACTTTTGAGTGAGTTCCAAAACAGGAGAAGGCTCTGGAACAGGTACAGGCTGCTGTGCAAGCTTTTCTTCCATTTGGGCCATATGACCCAGCAGATCCAATGGTGCTTGAGGCATCAGTGGCAGAGAGGAATGTTGTTGGGAGCCTTTGGCAGGCCCTCATAGGTGAATCACAATGGAGACCTCTAGGATTGTGGAGCAACGCCCTGCTATCTTTTGCAGATAACTACTCTCCTTTTGAGAGACAGCTCTTGGCCTGTTACTGGGTTTTGGTGGAAACTGAATATTTGCCTATGGGTCATCAAGTTACCATGCAACCTGAATTGTCTATCATGAACTGGGTGCTTTCTGACCCATCTAGCCATACAGTGGGGCACGCACAGCAGCATTCCATCCTCAAATGGAAGTGGTGTATACGTAATTGGGCTTGAGTAGGTCCTGAAAGCACAAGTAAGTTACATGAGGAAGTGGCTCAAATGCCTATGTACTCCACTCCTGCAACCCTGCCTTCTCTCCCCTAGCCTGCACTGATGGTTTCATGGGGAGTTCTTTATGATCAGTTGACAGAGAAAGAGAAGACTAGTGCCTGGTTCACAGATTGTTCTGCATGACATGCAGGCACCACCCAAAAGTGGACAGCTGCAGCAATATAACCTCTTTCTAGGACATCCCTGAATGACAGTGGTGAAGGAAAATCTTCCCAGTGGGCAGAACTTTGAGCAGTGCACCTGGCTGTGCACTTTGCATGGAAGGAAAAATGGCCAGATGTGAAATTATATACTGTAGCCAATGGTTTGGCTGGCTGGTTAGTGACTTGCAAGAAACATGACTGTAAAATTAGTGACAAAGAAATTTGAGAAATAAGTGTGTGGATGGACCTCTCTGAGTGGTCAAAAACTGTGCCATTTGTATCCCATGTGAATGTTCACCAACAGGTGACCTCAGCAGAGGAGGATTTTAATAATCAAGTGAATAGGATGACTCATTCTGTGGACACCACTCAGCCTCTATTCCCAGCCACCCCTGTAATTGCCCAAGGGGCCCATGAACAAAGTGGCCATGGTGGCAGGGATGGAAGTTACACATGAGCTCCGCAACATAGACTTCCACTCACTGAGGCTGACCTGGCTACGGCCACTGCTGAGTGCCCAATTTGCCAGCAGCAGAGACCAACACGAAGCCCTTGATATGGCACCATTCCTTGGGGTGATCAGCCAGCTAATTGGTGGCAGGTTCATTATATTGGACCTCTTCCATCATGGAAAGGACAGCAGTTTGTCCTCACTGGAATAGACACTTACTCTGGATATGGGTTTGCCTATCCTGCACACAATGCTTCTGTCAAGACTTCCATTCATGGACTCACAGAATGCGTTATCCACCATCTAAAATCATGGTATTCCACACAGCACTGCCTCTGACCAAGGCACTCACTTTACGGCTAAAGAAGTGTGGCAGTGTGCTCATACTCATGGAATTCACTGGTCTTACCATGTTCCCCATCATCCTGAAGCAGGTGGAATGGCCTTTTGAAGTCACACTTACAACACCAACTATGTGACAATACTTTGCAGGGCTGGGGCAAAGTTATCCAGAGGGCTGTGTATGCTGTGAATCGGCATCCGATATATGGTACTGTTTCTCCCATAGCCAGGATTCACAGGTCCAGAAATCAAGGGGTGGAAGTGGAAGTGGCACCACTCACAATCACCTCTAATGACACACTAGCAAAATTTTTGTTTCCTCTTCCCATGACATTATGTTCTGCTGGCCTAGAGGTCTCAGTTCCAGAGGGAGGAATGCTGCCAACAGGGGACACAATAACGATTCAATTTAACTGGAAGTTAAGATTGCCACCCGGACACTTTTCCTACGTAAGTCAACAGGCTAAGAAGGGAGCTACAGCATTGGTTGGGGTGATTTTCCCAGACTATCAAGATGAAATCAGTCTACTACACCACAGTGAAGCTAAGGAAGAGGATGTGTGGAATACAGGAGTTAGGACATCTTTTAGTTTTACCATGCCCTGTGATGAGGGTCAATGGGAAACTACAACAGTCCTATTCAGGCAGGACTGCAAATGGGTTCCAGACCCCTCAGGAATGAAGGTTTGGGTCACTCCACCAGGTAAAAAACCATGACCTGCTGAGGTGCTTGCTGAAGTCAAAGAGAATACAGAATGGGTAGTAGAAGAAGGCAGTCATCAATGCCAGCTACGACCACGTGACCAGTTGCAGAAATGAGGACGATAATTGTCATGAGTATTTCCTCCTTATTTTGTTAAGAACATGTTTGTGCATTTATACACTTGTACTAAGAAAATATCTTCATTTTATTTACTTTTTCATTCATGATATAAGATTATTGACTTTATATTAGCATTTAAGTGTTGTTAATTTTATGTAATAGCATTTGGGTTGGAATTGGTGCATTTCCAGTTGTACGAAGAATAGTTGCATTATGTTAGGTGTAATTATGACATTATTATTGTCTTTGTTTGAAGATTATGTATGATTTCAGATGCATATGGGTTCAAGTTGACAAGGGGAGGACTTGTGATGGTTAATATTGCCAACTTGATTGGAGTGAAGGATGCAGAGTATTGTTTCTGGGTGTGTCTGTGAGGGTGTTGTCAAAGGATATTAACATTTGAGTCAGTGGACTGGGAAAGGCAGACCCACCCTCAATCTGGGTGAGCACATTCTAATCAACTGCCAGTGAGGCCAGTTAAAGCAGGCAGAAGAACGTGGGAAGACTAGACTGGTTTAGTCTTCTGGCCTACATCTTTCCCCCATGCTGAATGCTTCCTGCCATCGAATATCGGACTCCAAGTTCTTCAGCTTTGGTACTCAGACTGGCTTCCTTGCTCCTCAGCTTGCAGACGGCCTACTGTAGCACCTCACCTTGTGATTATGTGAGTCAATACTCCTTAATAAACTCCCCTTTATATATACATCTATTAGTTCTCTCCCTCTAGAGAACCCTAATGTAGGTGTTATTATCATTCCCCTTTTAAAGATGAATAAATCAAAACAGAGAGGGTAAGTAGCCTGCCCAGGATCACACAGGTTTTAAGACAGTGACACCTGAGGATAGGTTGGGTACCATGCTTGCTAACCCTATAGGGCAGTGACTTCACTCTGCAACCTTATGAAGCCCTCTGAATAATTACCTCATTTTTATTGTTTAGAATTTCACGGGTGACCTAAATAACCACTAGGTGTTTTAGTTTCCTAGTTTGCATTTTTGCCTAACTTAAAGATTTCAGGTCATTGAATTTCATTTGCTTATACTTTTTTGTTTGCTTGTTTAAATCAATTTTGCTTCTTGCAAAAAACAAGCCTTGTTTTCCTCAGAGCTCTAGAAACCAACAAGCGTATGCAAACCACAGCCACGTACCTCTTGCTGAAAGGATCCTGAGAGAAAAGCAAGACAAAGAAATACAGATGAGCTCTGCAAGCCCTAGAAATAGCAAGGCCCAGCTCAGGTGAGAAAACAAATCTTCACTGATGTTAGTAAGTTTAAAGTTTGGAAATAGTAAACTTTTTTTGTTGTTGTTAATGCTTCCTAACTTTGTGAGGCTAGAGAGTACAAATAGTGATCCCAACTTCCTGACTCAGCTTCCTGATCTGTAAAATGGGAGTAATAATCCTCTCTACCTCATGGGATTGTGGTGAAAGATATGCAAATCAATAGATTTCAAGTACTTAGGACAGGGCTCCATGTGTTTGTTGCCATTGCTATGAATTTTCACCACCGTTATTGTCTTCAGGAATAAATGACTCCCCTTCTCTCTTCCTTCCTCTACCTCTTCCTTCCTCTCTTCCTCTCTTCCAGCTCCTCCTCCTCTCTCCTCATCTTCCCACCTTTTTTTGCCATATTACTTTCCACTTAAAATCAAAACATAGAAAGGGTTTATTTTTTGAGCTCATCACTATGAAATTTATTTAGAATTTATCTTTATCCATTTAGATATAGGTAATTTGTAGAACTGTAGTAAAACTGAAGGGTATTCCCAATTCTGAATAAATCTTATTTGTGCATCCAAATATGTATATTTATTACTGTTATAAGGTCTATATAATTATTATCATGTAATTATTATTATTGAAAAAGATAAATGTATAATTATTGTTATATTATTATTATTGAAAATTTGTTATGAGAATAATTATTATTGTCTCTTAGGATCCTTTCAGCAAGAAAGAAATAAGTGGCTGCAATGTGGGTATACCTGTTGGTTTCCAGGACTCTAAGGAAAACAAAGTTTACTTTTTACAAGAGGCATAATTGATTTAATGAAGCAAAATTCAATGACTTGGAATCTTTAAATTATGCAAAAATACAAACTGGGGGTCAAAACACCTAGTAATTACGTAGGTCACTCTTGACTCTTGAAATTCTAAAAACAACTGCATAAAAATGTTCATATTAGAAAAATCCAAAATGCTGATGGTGAGATGGATGTCAGTGTCAGATGCATAAGAAAAGGTAATGAGTAAAAAGGGAAAGGTAAATGAAGCTTCCAAGGATGTGCAGATTATCCAAAAGTTTAATTGCGTGCCAGTGTTTATTTTTGTTAAACTGGCTTACTTGCTTCCATCAGAAGTAAGAAATGTAGATGAGGTTTGTGTTACATAAATGTGCATTGAAACACCAGTGTCAATCAGAAAAATTAGAAAAAATCTTTGTTTTCAGATTCTCTTTGCATTTATCGGTAATAAGCACTAAAGAATTATTCATGTGTTAAGAATATGTCATCATTAACCTCTTTGAATGAAAGCAATGTATTCATTCATCCATTTAAAAAGTAATGCTTGCCAAGTACTTAGTCTGGCCAGGCACTGTGCTGGCTAGGCACTGGGGGCATAACTTCCACAAGGCTCACATTCCCTACCCACTCTCTTGCAGCTGGCCTGCCGTGAGACATACCTCAAGAGTACTCCAGAGAATTCCACAAGGCCCAGAAATATGTAAGTATTTAGAAACTTTCTACAGTGAAAATACACAATGAACACTAAGGATAGAAGCAACAGCTAAGATCACTTTTTATAAAACGTACAGTGTGGGTCACAGCTCATTGTGATGGGGTAGGCCAAGGCATGAGATTCCAGAGAAAGAGCCCAAGGTAAAATTCAAGGGTACACTTACTTCTTAGGGTGGCTTCTTCAGCTGAGTACCAGATAAAAAGATAGCTTGTGTTGAAGCAGTATATTGTAAGACTAAGGTGTGTCTTAAACTCAGGAATTACCCTCAGAACGAAGAGCTGCTCATAACGTGAGCAGCAGGCAAGACCTAAGACTAGTTGAGGGATCAGCAGGCTCTAGTCTCCCACTTTCTTCCCTATATAAGGTATGTGCTTGCTAGTGGATGGGCAAACTGGAGTGATCTGAACCATTAAAATTCCCCTCTTTGGATTCATAATTGAATATACATTAATTAAATAGTTTTGTATGACTCCACTGTCATTATTTATATAATTGTTTATTTAAGCTTAGAACATTCAGTCAATTGTGAGAGATATGAACAGCTTTTTATCCACCCAGAAATGCCAAATTGTTTTCTACATGTTCCTAAAGTGAGGGTCCCCAGCATGTGTAGCAAGTGTCCTGTTTTTCGTTCCTTGTTTAGTTCATTTAAGTGTCTGTGGGTATATCTGCAAAAACTCATAAGGCAACTGAAAAATTGTAGAAATTTGTGCTTAAACCGAAATTAAGAACCTGGGTTTATTTTAGTAAATCTTTCTCTCCAGTTTTCTAGAAACATCCTAAAGATATACATCCTTTATACAGACACTAACCATCTCAGGAACCACACACTCCCACTGAATGTTGCATGTGATAGTTTCCCCTATGCAGAGGTCCATCTGTTAGTCCAACCTGCAGCCTCCTGTCCTCCTAGGTCATGTAGCTAGGTCAGATCACTCACCCAGGCCAGGAAAGCCCTCCCAATGGGAACCCACTTTTTAGTTGTCCAGAGTATACCTTCTTGCTATCATATTCAACTGTATCATTCAACATGTTAAATAATTTTCACTTTTCATGTGGGAAAATGTTTCATATTTTCATAAAGAGTACCTCATGGAAGTTAATCATCATTGAAACAAAACTGTACCTTTAGTTTGTGTTGTCCTTGATTTCAAACTTCTTCAGTTATTAAAAAATGGTTGGGCTGGGCGTAGTGGCTCATGCCTGTAATCCCAGCACTTTGGGAGGCTGAGGTGGGCAGAACACCTGAGGTCTGGAGTTTGAGACCAGCCCGGCCAATGTGGTAAAACCCTGTCTCTACTAAAAATACAAAAATTAGCCAGGTGTGGTGGCACATGCTTGTAATCCCAGCTACTCAGGAGGCTGACGCAGGAGAATCGCTTGAACCTGGGAGGTGGAGGTTGCAGTGAGCCAAGATCATGCCATTGCACTCCAGCCTGTGTGACAAAAGCGAAAGTCCATATCGAAAAAAAAAAATGGCTTTGGTTTTTAAATATCCAAGTATGGGAAAGCCAAAGGTCTCCCCAGATTCAATTCAAACAAGATGACACCAAGATATATTATAATCAAACTGTCAAAAATTAAAGAGAATTTTGAAAGCAAGAGAAAAGAAGCATATAACAGATAAAGGAGTTCCAATTACAGGCCAGGAAAGAGTGGGATGATATATTTAAAGTGCTGCAGGTGAAAATTTGCCAAACTATCCTTGAGAAACAAAGAAGAGATAATGGCTTTCCCAGACAAACAAAAGCTGAGGGAGTTTATCATCACCAGACCCATGTTACAAAAAAATGCTAAAGGGAGTTATTCAAGCTAAAGGAAAAGGACACTAATTAGTAACATAAAAACATATGAAAGTATAAAAAAACTAGTGAAAGTGAAAACACAATAGAATTCAAAATGCCCTAATACTGTCATGATGGTGTGTGAATCACCTATATCTTTAGTATAAAAGTTAAAAGATAAAATTATTAAAAATAATAATAGCAATATAATCACTGCAATAATTTAAGGACTACATAATACAAAAAGATGTAAATAGTGATATCAAGAACAACATGTGGGAGAGGGGCAGTAAAAGATTAGAGTTTTTTAATGTGATCAAAGATAAGTTGCTATCCAGTTAAAATAGCATAATCAGTGTAAGATATTTTATATAAGCCTTAGGAAAACCACAAAGCAAAAACCTATATTATTTACACAAAAGATAAAAAGTAAGGAATCAGTGAGGCACAGTGGCTCACCTTGTAATCCCAGCACTTTGGGAGGCTGAGGTGGCCTGGATCACTTGAGCCCAGGAGTTATTGGCTGTCTGAGAAACATAATGAAAGACTGTCTCTGCAAAAAATACAAAAATTACGCAGGTGTGGTGGCACCCACCTGTAGTCACAGCTGCTCAGGAGGCTGAGGTGGGAGACTCACCTGAGTCTGAGAAGTCGAGGCTGCAGTGAGTTGTGATCATGACACTGAACTCTAGTCATGATCATGAGACTGAACTCTAGGTGACAGAATGAGGCCCTGTCTCAAAAAAAGAGAAAAAAAAGAAAAGAAATAGAATCAATGTATGCTGTAGAGAAAATCACCTAACCACTAAAAAAGATAGCAAGAGAGGAAGAAAGGAACAAAGAATCTACAGAACAACCAGAAAATAATTAACAAAATGGTAGTACTAACTTCTTACTTATCAATAATTATCTTGAATGTAAATAGATCAAATTCTTCAATCAAAAGAGGGTGAATAAATGATTTTTTTAAGTGACCCAACTATATGCTGCTAAAAGAGACTCACTTCAACTTTATAACTGAAAGTTATATGGAAAGAAAGTGAAAGGATGAAAAATGATAAACCATGTAAATAAAAACCAACAAAAAAAAGAGCAGGAGTACCTATACTTACATCAGATAAAATAAACTTTAAGTCAAAACTTCAAAAAGAGACAAAGAAGGTTGCTATGTAAGGGAATCAATTCATCAAGAAGATAAAACAATTGTGAATACATATGCAACCAACATCTGAGCACTTAGATGAATGGAGCAAATATGAATGGATCTGAGGGAATATATAGATTGCAATACAAAAATAGTAAGGGACTTCTTTACCACAGCTTCAACAATAGACAGATAATCCAGACAGAAAATCAATAAGGAAACATCAGACTTAAACTACACTTTAGACCAAAGGGACCTGACAGACATATACAGAAAATTTCATCCAAAAGCAGCAGAATATACATTCTTTTCAAGTGTACATAGAATATTCTCCAATATAGATCATGTGTTAGTTCACAAAACAAGAAATAACAAATACAAAAGGATTAAAATTATATCAAGTATCTTTTCCAACCACAATGGTATGAAACTAGAAATCAATAATGGAATTTTGGGAATTTCTATGTATTTCATGGAAATTAAACAGCATGCTAACAACCAATGGATCAATGAATAAATTTAAAGGAAAACTAAAAAATATCTTCAGACAAATTACAGTGGAAACAAAATATATCAAAATATAAGAAATGCAGGAAAAGCAGTTCTTTTTCTAAATAATACTCTATTGTGCACTTATGCAAAAGCAGTTCTAAAAGAAAAGTTTATAGCAATAAATGCCTACACCACAGATAAATAAAGATCTCAAATAAACAATGTAATATTATACCTCAAGGAACTAAAAAAATAAGAAAAACTAAGCCCAGAGTTAGTAGAAAGAAGGAAATAATAAAGATCAGAGCTGAAATAAATAAAATAGAAACAAGACAAACAATAGAAAGATCAAATAAACTGCATTTGTTTCTTGATAAACAAATTGACAAACCCTTAGCTAGACTAAGAAAAAAAGCAAGAAGACAAAATCAGAAATGAGTTGTAATATCCAAAATACATTACAATTGAAATACAAAGAGTTGTAAGAGACTACTATGAACAATTATAGGCCATCAAATTTAATAACCCACAAGAAGTGAATAAATTCCTAGACCCATACAACCTACCAAGACTGAATCATGCAGAAATATAAAATCTGAAAAGACCAATAATAAGTAAGGAGATGAAAGTAGTAAGAAAAATTCTGCCACCAAAGAAAAGCCCAGGACCTGATGGCTTCATTACTAAATTCTACAAAGTATGTAAAGAAATAGTATCAATTCTTCTCAAACTCTTCAAAAAAAGTTAAAGAAGGAATACTTCCAAACTGATTTTATAGGGTCAGAGTTACTCTGAAACCAAATCCAGATAAAGACACTACAAGAAAAGAAAACTGTAAGCTAATATCCCTGATGAATATAGATGCAAAAATCCTCAACAAAATACCATGAAATCAAATGTAACAGAATATTAAATGGATCACTCACCACCACCAAGTGGAGTTTATTCCAGGAATACAAAGATGGTTCAATATACACAAATCTATAAATGTGATATATATCACATTAACAGAATGAAGGACAAAAGCCATATAATCATATCAATAGATTCAGAAAAAGCATTTGATAAAATTAAATATTTTTCATAAGGAAAACTCAAAAAATTAGGTGTGGATGGAACACCTCAGCAAAATAAATGCCATATATAACAAATCCATAGCTAATTTCACACTCAATGGTGAAAACTGGAAATCTTTCCCTTTAAGATCAGGGACAAGACAGGGATGCCCAAATTTTCCACCTCTATTCATGTACCGGAAATCCTAGACAGTAATTAGGCAAAAGAAAAAAAAAAGGCATCCAAATTGAAAAGAAATAAGTTAAAGTGTGCCTGTTTGCAGACACATGATATTGTATGTAGAAAATATTAAAAGACTCCAACAGAAAACTGTTAGAAAAATAAACAAATTCAGTAAAATTGCAGGATACACAATCAAAAATCATACAAAAATCAGTAGCATTTCTGCATACGAATAGTGGCTAGCTAAAAGAAGAAATTAAAAAAATTCTATTTACAATAGCTACAAAGGAGATAAAAGACCTGTACACTGAAAATTACAAAACATTGATGAAAGAAATTGAGGATGATGCAAATAAGTAGAGAATATGCCATGTTCATGAATTGGAAGAATTAATGTTAAAATGTTCATACTATCAAAAGTGATTTATAGATTCAATATAATTTCCATCAAAATTCCATAGAAATAGACAAAATTCCACTTTTCACAGAAATAGACAAAACAAACCTAAAATTCTATGCAGCATCAAAAGACCCCAAATACCCAAAGAAATCTTGACCAAAAACCAAGACAAGCAAAAAAACCTAGAGGTATCAAACTATCTGATTTCAAAATCTACTCCAAAGCTATAGTAATCAAAACAGCATGGAACTGGCATAAAACAAGCACACAGACAAATGAAATGAAATAAAGAGCCCTCAAATAAATCACATTTACAATCAATTGATTTTTGGCAGAGTTTCCAAGAACACACATGGAAAAGGACAGTCTCTTCAATAAATGGTGTTGGGAAAACTGGCTCTCCACATGCAGAAGACTAAAATTAGATCTTTATCTCACCTTATATTAAAAAAATTAACTCAAAATGGATTAAAGACTTAAATGTAAGACCTGAAACAGTAAAACTATCAAAAAAAAACATAAGAGAAAAGCTCTATGACACTGGTCTGGGCAAAGATTTTTGGAATATGACCCCAAAAATCACAGGCAACAAGAGCAATAATAGGCTCGTGTGATTACATTAAAGTAAAAACTTCTGCACTGCAAAGAAAACAACCTACAGAGTGTGGAAAATATTTTCAAGCCATACATCTGATAAGGGCTTAATATATAAAATATATAGGGGAAGTAAAATGGCTCGATAGTAAGAAAACAAATAACCCAAATTAAAAATAGACAAATTGCAGACTCACTCTGAACCTGACTGCAACCCAAGATGGATGCTTTTTCCTTCTGCCAGAACAACATTTTGGGGTGCTGTGGCCACCTGACCTGTCAAGAGTGATGTAGCTGCCCAGGAACACAGGGTGCTAGAGAACGAAGGACAAAGGACCTGAATAACACTTCTAAAAAGAAGGTATACGAATGGCAAGCAGGTATATGAAAAAATGCTGACCATAACTAATCAGAGAAGTTCAGATTAAAACCACAATGAGATATCACTTCACACCTGTTATAATGGCCATTATAAAAAAGACAAAAGATAACAAGTGTTGGCAAGGATGTTAAGAAAAGGTAACTGTTGGTGGTGATGTAAGCTGGTCCAGCCATTATGGAAAACGTATGGGGTTCCTAAAAAAAAATTAAAAATAGAAGTACCAAATGATCCAGCAATCCAACTATTGGGCATATGTCCAAAGAAAATAAAATTGGTATATCAAAGAGATATCTACACCTCATGTTCATTGCAGCATTATTCACAATAACCAAGATATGGAATCAAGCTAAGTGTCACTCAGCAGTTTAATGGATAAAGGAAATGTGGTGTATATGTATGTAATGGAATATTATTCAGGCTTTAAAGAGAAGGAAATCCTGTCATTTACAACAACATGGAGGAATCTGGAGGATATAATGTTAAGTGAATTAAGCCAGGCAGAGAAAGACAAATACTCTATGATTTCACGTGTATGTGAAATCTAAAAACATTGAACTCATAGAAGCAGAGAGTAGAACGGTAGTTTCCAGGGACTGTGAGGAGAAAGATGGGGGAGATGTTGGTCTAAGGATACAAAATGTCAGGAGAAAAAGTTCAAGCAAACTATAGTTAATGTATTTTATTCTTGAAAATCACTACATTATTATATCATTCAACATCCCTTGTGGTCAGCTCTCTGATAACCTCTTCAAATCCCATCACTCTTTGTCTAGCAAAATTAAAAAAAATGATTCTAAGATGCTTGTAGTTCTGTAGGTTGGTGGCAAAGTAATCGTGGTTTTTGCCATTACTTTTAAATGGCAAAGAGTTAAGTTGAAAACTTACAGCAAGTAAAGTAGAAATTATGAATTCTCCTGGAACTAGGGAGACATATCACCAAGCTATGGAGGGAAAGCTCTGGAGGATCACATTCTAGGAATACGTGTGATGAGAGGTAAAGTGATGATGTATCCTTTGACATCCTTAGATTTTATATCCTTAGACCAACATCTCCTCCATCTTTCCCTTCACAGTCCCTGGAAACTACCATTCTACTCTCTGCTTCTATGAGTTCAATGTTTTTAGATTCCACATATATGTGAAATCATACAGTATTTGTCTTTCTCTGCCTGGATTAATTACTTTTAAATGGCAAAAACTGCGATTACTTTGGCACCAATCTAATAAAAGTCTGCTTGCCAGGTTTTTCACACACTACCAGCTCTCCCTAACTCATCCACCCTCTTAAACTTAATTTACTTATTCACCAGGCATCATCACTTTACCTCTCATCACACGTATTCCTAGAATGTGGTCCTCCAGAGCTTTCCCTCCATAGCTTGGTGGTATGTCTCCTTAGCTCCAGGAGAATTCATAATTTCTACTTTACTTGCTATAAGTTTTCAACTTAACTTTTAAACTAGCCTCTATCCAGCCCCAGAATTTGGTAAATATCTTGAATGGAAGGCTGGCTCTCTTTCTCAGCTGCCTCAGGTCATTGTTTTATCACCCAAGACCCAAGCAACTGCTGATAATTCTGGTTTCTCTGTCCCCCATAGTGCCCTCTTCCTGAGCCCAGCTTGAGTTTCAGCTTCTTGCCCTATCCCCAAATCACTAAATACATTCAGGGAAAGCTGTAGATCTTGAGCTTATTTATGAAAATTTCTCTCTCCTTGAAATTGTGCTCCTTTTAGTCCTCATTACTTCTAAGGGTCTTAATCTTTTAATGTATAATATGACTTTGTAAAATATATGGTTTTCAAGTTATTCTTAGTGAGGGTATTATTGAGAAGTTAACTACTTCATCACATACTAAATGGAACAAAGTCTTTGTTGATACAAGATATTTATGACAGGAAAAGAGTTCTCATTAACTTATAATGAGCAATATGATCAAGGAAAGTATATTTGTTATGTCACCCACTACCATAGAGATCTATCTTGTGAAACCAGGAATTGTACAGGTCTTGATTCAAGGGATGAATGTTTATTTTCCTATTAGAATTTGCTTCTTAATCATAAAGAGTAAAATTATGATACTATATTGCAGCCATAAATCTGTATGAATGATTGTCTTGATTTAGAAAAAATAAAAGGAAGAAGTACATGAATAAGGAACAAGATTTTAAAAGTCAAGAGCAGATTTGATCTTGCTGTGTGGTTCTCTCCTCATTCCTTCTGCCCACAATATTCAATACTTCAAACTCTTTCATAACTAAGCCTAACTCCAGCTCTCCTTCCTAAATAAATAATTCACATTTTGGCCCAGCAGTTGCCTCCAATTCAGGCTGTATTTCAGCCTTAAGGACACTGGGACTTTAATCTGCTTCAGTGATGGGCTGTTATTTTTATTTATTTATTTATTTTTTGAGGTGGAGTCCCACTTTTGTCACCGAGGCTGGAGTGCAATGATGCAATCTCAGCTCCCTGCAACCTCCCCCTCCCAGGTTCAAGCGATTCTCCTGCCTCAGCCTCCCAAGTAGCTGGGATTACAGGCACCCACCACCATGCCTGACTAATTTTTGTATTTTTAGTAGAGATGGGGTTTCACATGTTGGCCAGGCTGTTCTCGAACTCCTGCCTCAGCTGATCTGCCTGGCCCAGCCTCCCAAAATTCTGGGATTACAGGCGTGAGCCACTGTGTCCGGCCTGATGGGCTGTTATTTGACATTAACCCTCCCACTAAGAAAAGCTGATTAAAGAAAAAAGAAATGTTTACAGGTGGAGAGGAGTTATAAGCCAAAATAACTGAGTCTCCTATTTGAAGCTACTTTTTACCTGTGAGGATTTTCAATTTTGCAAGCAATGGTTGAGAGCCTGAAAATCTGAGCAGAGCTAGCAACAGACTCACAGAACAGAGGGGACAAAACCTGGAGTTCAGAGCCTGCTGAGGAGGAGAGGCTGTGGTAAAGACCCCAGGCTTTGGATGAAGGGATGCCCTAGATAGTAGAGAGGACAAGAAACAGATCAGCCTCAAATCTTAACAGGAACCAGAGGAAAAGAAAAGCCACATTCACTCCAAGAGAAAAACAATAAGAACTTAAGAACTCATTGAACTTAAAGAAATCCAGGAGACAATAGAATGATACATTCAAACTGTGGAGACAAAATCACTTCAAACCTAAAATCCTAAATTCATAAAAACAAAATTCTTCAAATGTGGAAGTGATGTGAAGACACTTAGAGACAGCCAGAAACTGAAGAACTCATCACCAGCAGACCTACACTAAAGCAAACACTACAGGGTGTTCTTAAGGCAGGAGCAAAATGATCTCACAAGGACACTTTCAGATTCAGGGAAAATAAAGGCAACAGAAAAGCCAAATATATTAGTAAAGCTAAAGTAATATGTTTTTAATGAAATAATAACATCTTATGGGACTTAATGTCTACATATATAAATGCATTATATATGTTTATATGCATATATGTACATGCAAATCAAAATAACTAAAATACACAACAATAAAACATAAACTTGGAGAAAGGAAATGGAGATAAGATTCTATATCTGACCAGGAAGAGGTAAAAGTATTGATTTTTATTACAGCTGAAAAGATATAAATTACACATTGTATTTCTAGGGTAAGCATAAGAGAATAAATAGAATGCATAACTAACAAGCTAAGAGAAAAATGGAATACTAAAAAATATTTGGTACACTTCAAAGCAAGACTAGAAAGAACACAAAACAGGCAGAAAAAGTCAATAAAAGATGTTAAGATAGTAGACTTAAACCCAAATTCATCATACTGTCATTAAATGTTAATGCACAAACTACTACACAAATGGCAAAGATTATTAGTGACATTAAAGAAACTATATGCTTATATTTGACATACATTTTAATTATAAGAATTTAGAAATTTTGTACATAAAAGGATGAAAAAAGTACATCACTCATACACTAATTAAAAGAGGGTTGGTACAGTTATATTTATATCGGACAAAGTAGACTTCATGACAAGGAAAGGCTTACTGGTAATAAGGAAAATTCACCAGGAATATATAATAATTATTTTTATTTAAATATCAGCAACCAACATATATTGACATGTTTGTCCTCCATTTGAAATATACTGCATTTCTAAACTAAGGGTATATATGAGGTAAAATGTTCTCCATCACCAGAGAAGGATGTCTTTTTAACTTCAGGTAAAAGAAAGAAATCATATTGTGACTCCCTTGCACATTAAGCACCAAGATTCCATGATTCTGTGATTCTGAGTCTCCATGGTGTTTTAAGTCTCTGATTCCAGTCCACAGCAGTTCAGTTTCTGAGAAAGATCATGTCATTTTCACTGTCCTGTCTGGGAATTCCTGTAGCAGGTATTTTGGCCATACTGTTGAGGGCCATGGCAAACACAAGGAATATCTCAAAAGTAGCAGATAGCACACCTGCAGGGTGTGACAGTAACTACATTTAGGGAGAAGAGGAGGACAAAACAGCATATTTGGTTATTCCATAGCACTGGCATACTCTGATTTTAGACAGGATTTAAAAGCTCTTGCTGGGCACACTGGCTTGTGCCTATAATCCCAGCATTTTGAGAAGCTGAGGCAGGAGTTCAAGAACAGCCTGAGCAACATAGTGAGACTACTTCTCTAAAAACCAATTAGGGGGCTTAGTGATGCATACCTTAGTCCTACCATCTTAGGAGGCTGAGGCAGGAAGATCACCTTATCCCAGTAGTTGTAGACCAGCTTGGGCAATATAGCAAGACTCTGTCTCTAAAAATAAGAATAAAACAGCGTCGGTGTAGTGGCTCACACCTGTAATCCCAGCACTTTGGGAGGCCGAGGCGGGTGGATCATGAGGTCAGAAGATCGAGATCATCCTGGTTAACATGATGAAACCCTATCTCTACTAAAAAAAATACAAAAAATTTAGCCAGGTGTGGTGGCGGGCACCTGTAGTCTCAGCTACTTGGAAGGCAGAGGCAGAAGAATGGCATGAACCTGGGAGGCGGAGCTGGCAGTGAGCCGAGATTGCGCCACTGCACCCTAGCCTGGGCGACAGAGTGAGACTCTGACTCAAAAAAAAAAAAGAAAAGAATAAAACAACCCTTGGGATGTATTTTGAAGAGGTTGGAAAATTCACCTGCTGCTTGATATGGGTACCCTTTGCAATGACATGTTATATAGATGAGTGCCATGTTCTGAAATTCTGCAGACAGGACATAATCATTGTCTTTTTGTAAATAAGTACATATAATCCAATAACCCTGGACAAGAAATATGTGATAGAAACCATTAGAAGCGAGACTGTAACCTTACATATATAGGTGGAAATGATACAAAGGAGAAGTGAAAATATTATAGATATTAAAAAAGGTTTCCAAATAATGCTATTGCTTTATAACTTTAAATAATATGAAGATCCTTTTTCAAGAGACAAAGTTCTCATGGGAATAATTTGAACTATGATTTAAAAATATAAAGTAGGTTGCATTTTTCATATTCAATTCTTTTTTTATTACCCAACATAATTATTATTATTTATTATTATTATACTTTAAGTTTTAGGGTACGTGTGCACAATGTGCAGGTTTGTTACATATGTATACATGTGCCATGTTGGTGTGCTACACCTATTAACTCATCATTTAGCATTAGGTATATCTCCTAATGCTGTCCCTCCCTCCTCGCCCCACCCCACAATAGTCCCCGGTGTGTGATGTTCCCCATCCTGTGTCCATGTGTTCTCATTGTTCAATTCCCATCTATGAGTAAGAACATGCGGTGTTTGGTTTTTTGTCCTTGTGATAGTTTACCGAGAATGATGGTTTCCAGTTTCATCCATGTCCCTACAAAGGACATGAACTCATCATTTTTATGGCTGCATAGTATTCCATGGTGTATATGTGCCACATTTTCTTAATCCAGTCTATCATTGTTGGACATATGGGTTGGTTCCAAGTCTTTGCTATTGTGAATAGTGCCGCAATAAACATACATGTGCATGTGTCTTTATAGCAGCATGATTTATAGTCCTTTGGGTATATACCCAGTAATGGGATGGCTGGGTCAAATGGTATTTCTAGTTCTAGATCCCTGAGGAATCGCCACACTGACTTTCACAATGGTTGGACTAGTTTACAGTCCCACCAACAGTGTAAAAGTGTTCCTATTTCTCCACATCTTCTCCAGCACCTGTTGTTTCCTGACTTTTTAATGATGGCCATTCTAACTGGTGTGAGATGGTATCCCATTGTGGTTTTGATTTGCATTTCTCTGATGGCCAGTGATGATGAGCATTTTTTCATGTGTTTTTTGGCTGCATAAATGTCTTCTTTTGAGAAGTGTCTGTTCATGTCCTTCGCCCACTTTTTGATGGGGTTGTTTGTTTTTTCCTTGTAAATTTGTTTGACTTCATTGTAGATTCTGGATATTAGCCCTTTGTCAGATGAGTAGGTTGCGAAAATTGTCTCCCATTTTGTAGGTTGCCTGTTCACTCTGATGGTAGTTTCTTTTGCTGTGCAGAAGCTCTTTAGTTTAATTAGATCCCATTTGTCAATTTTGGCTTTTGTTGCCATTGCTTTTGGTGTTTTAGACATGAAGTCCTTGCCCATGCCTATGTCCTGAATGGTATTGCCTAGATTTTCTTCTAGGGTTTTTATGGTTTTAGGTCTAACATGTAAGTCTTTAATCCATCTTGAATTAATTTTTGTATAAGGTGTAAGGAAGGGATCCAGTTTCAGCTTTCTACATATGGCTAGCCAGTTTTCCCAGCACCATTTATTAAATAGGGAATCCTTTTCCCACTGCTTGTTTTTGTCAGGTTTGTCAAAGATCAGATAGTTGTAGATATGCGGCATTATTTCTGAAGGCTCTGTTCTGTTCCATTGATCTATGTCTCTGTTGTGGTACCAGTACCATGGTGTTTTGGTTACTGTAGCCTGGTAGTATAGTTTGAAGTCAGGTAGTGTGATGCCTCCAGTTTTGTTCTTTTGGCTTAGGATTGACTTGGCGACGCGGGCTCTTTTTTGGTTCCATATGAACTTTAAAGTATTTTTTTCCAATTCTGTGAAGAAAGTCATTGGTAGCTTGATGGGGATGGCATTGAATCTATAAATTACCTTGGGCAGTATGGCCATTTTCATGATATTGATTCTTCCAACCCATGAGCATGGATTGTTCTTCCATTTGTTTGTATCCTCTTTTATTTCATTGAGCAGTGGTTTGTAGTTCTCCTTGAAGAGGTCCTTCACGTCCCTTGTAAGTTGGATTCCTAGGTATTTTATTCTCTTTGAAGCAATTATGAATGGGAGTTCACTCATGATTTGGCTCTCTGTTTGTCTGTGATTGGTGTACAAGAATGCTTGTGATTTTTGTACATTGATTTTGTATCCTGAGACTTTGCCGAAGTTGCTTATCAGCTTGAGGAGATTTTGGGCTGAGACAATGGGGTTTTCTAGATGTACAATCATGTCATCTGCAAACAGGGGCAGTTTGACTTCCTGTTTTCCTAATTGAATACCCTTTATTTCCTTCTCCTGCCTGATTGCCCTGGCCAGAACTTCCAACAATATGTTGAATAGGAGTGGTGAGAGAGGGCATCCCTGTCTTGTGCCAGTTTTCAAAGGGAATGCTTCCAGTTTTTGCCCATTCAGTATGATATTGGCTGTGGGCTTCTCATAGATAGCTCTTATTATATTGAGATACGTCCCATCAATACCTAATTTATTGAGAGTTTTTAGCATGAAGGATTGTTGAATTTTGTCAAAGGCCTTTTCTGCATCTATTGAGATAATCATGTGGTTTTTGTCTTTGGTTCTGTTTATATGCTGGATTACATGTGATTTGCGTATGTTGAACCAGCCTTGCATCCCAGGGATGAAGCCCACTTGATCATGGTGGATAAGCTTTTTGATGTGCTGCTGGATTCTGTTTGCCAGTATTTTATTGAGGATTTTTGCATCAATGTTCATCAAGGATATTGGTCTGAAATTCTCTTTTTTCGTTGTGTCTCTGCCAGGCTTTGGTATCAGGATGATGCTGGTGTCATAAAATGTGTTAGGGAGGATTCCCTCTTTTTCTATAGATTGGAATAGTTTCAGAAGGGATGGTACCAGTTCCTCCTTGTACCTCTGGTAGAATTCGGCTGTGAATCCATCAGGTCCTGGTCTCTTTTTGGTTGGTAAGCTATTGATTATTGCCACAATTTCAGAGCCTGTTATTGGTCTATTCAGAGATTCAACTTCTTCCTGGTTTAGTCTTGGGAGGGTGTATGTGTCGAGGAATTTATCCATTTCTTCTAGATTTTCTAGTTTATTTGCATAGAGGTGTTTGTAGTATTCTCTGATGGTAGATTGTATTTCTGTAGGATCAGTGGTGATATCCCCTTTATCATTTTTTATTGCATCTATTTGATTCTTCTCTCTTTTCTTCTTTATTAGTCTTGCTAGCAGTCTATCAATTTTGTTGATCTTTTCAAAAAACCAGCTCCTGGATTCATTAATTTTTTGAAGGGTTTTTTGTGTCTCTATCTCCTTCAGTTCTGCTCTGATTTTAGTTATTTCTTGCCTTCTGCTAGCTTTTGAATGTGCTTGCTCTTGCTTTTCTAATTCTTTTAATTGTGATGTTAGGGTGTCAATTTTGGATCTTTCCTGCTTTCTCTTGTGGGCATTTAGTGCTATAAATTTCCCTCTACACACTGCTTTGAATGTGTCCCAGAGATTCTGGCATGTTGTGTCTTTGTTCTCATTGGTTTCAAAGAACATCTTTATTTCTGCCTTCATTTCATTATGTACCCAGTAGTCATTCAGGAGCAGGTTGCTCAGTTTCCATGTAGTTGAGCGGTTTTGAGTGAGTTTCTTCATCCTGAGTTCTAGTTTGATTGCACTGTGATCTGAGAGACAGTTTGTTATAATTTCTGTTCTTTTACATTTGCTGAGGAGAGCTTTACTTCCAACTATGTGGTCAATTTTGGAATAGGTGTGGTGTGGTGCTGAAAAAAATGTGTATTCTGTTGATTTGGGGTGGAGAGTTCTGTAGATGTCTATCAGGTCCACTTTGTGCAGAGCTGAGTTCAATCCCTTGATATCCTTGTTAACTTTCTGTCTCGTCGATCTGTCTAATGTTGACAGTGGGGTGTTAAAATCTCCCATTATTATTGTGTGGGAGTTTAAGTCCCTTTATAGGTCACTCAGGACTTGCTTTATGAATCTGAGTGCTCCTGTGTTGGGTGCATATATATTCAGGATAGTTAGCTCTTCTTGTAGAATCGATCCCTTTACCATTATGTAATGGCCTTCTTTGTCTCTTTTGATCTTTGTTGGTTTAAAGTCTATTTTATCAGAGACTAGGATTGCAACCCCTGCCTTTGTTTTCCATTTGCTTGGTAGATCTTCCTCCATCCCTTTATTTTGAGTCTATATGTGTCTCTGCACGTGAGATGGGTTTCCTGAATATATCACTCTGATGGGTCTTGACTCCTTATCCAATTTGCCAGTCTGTGTCTTTTAATTGGAGCATTTAGCCCATTTACATTTAAAGTTAATATTGTTATGTGTGAATTTGATCCTGTCATTATGATGTTAGTTGGTTATTTTGCTCGTTAGTTGATGCAGTTTCTTCCTAGCCTCAATGGTCTTTACAATTTGGCATGTTTTTGCAGTGGCTGGTACCGGTCGTTCCTTTCCATGTTTAGTGCTTCCTTCAGGAGCTCTTTTAGGGCAGGCCTGGTGGTGACAAAATCTCTCAGCATTTGCTTGTCTGTATTTTATTTCTCCTTCACTTATGAAGCTTAGTTTGGCTGGATATGAAATTCTAGGTTGAAAATTCTTTTCTTTAAGAATGTTGAATATCGGCCCCCACTCTCTTCTGGCTTGTAGAGTTTCTGCTGAGAGATCAGCTGTTAGTCTGATGGGCTTCCCTTTGTGGGTAACCTGACCTTTCTCTCTGGCTGCCCTTACCATTTTTTCCCTCATTTCAACTTTGGTGAATCTGACAATTATGTGTCTTGGAGTTGCTCTTCTCGAGGAGTATCTTTGTGGTGTTCTCTGTATTTCCTGTATCTGAATGTTGGCCTGCCTTGTTAGATTGGGGAAGTTCTCCTGGATAATATCTTGCAGAGTGTTTTCCAACTTGGTTCCATTCTCCCCGTCGCTTTCAGGTACACCAATCAGACGTAGGTTTGGTCTTTTCACATAGTCCCATATTTCTTGGAGGGTTTGTTCGTTTCTTTTTATTCTTTTTTCTCTAAACTTCCCTTCTCTCTTCATTTCATTCATTTCATCTTCCGTCACTGATACCCTTTCTTCCAGTCGATCGCATCAGCTACTGAGCCTTCTGCAGTCTTCACATAGTTCTTGAAACTTGGCTTTGAGCTCCATCAGCTCCTTTAAGCACTTCTCTGCATTGGTTATTTTAGTTAAACATTCGTCTAATTTTTTTTCAAAGTTTTTAACTTCTTTGCCATTGGTTTGAATTTCCTCCTGTAGCTCAGATTAGTTTGATCGTCTGAAGCCTTCTTCTCTCAACTCGTCAAAGTCATTCTCCATCCAGCTTTGTTCCTTTGCTGGTGAGGAACTGTATTCCTTTGGAGGAGGAGAGTTGCTCTGCTTTTTAGAATTTCCAGTTTTTCTGCTCTGTTTTCTCCCCATCTTTGTAGTTTTTTCTGCTTTTGGTCTTTGATGATTCTGATGTACAGATGGTTTTTTGGTGTGGGTGTCTTTTCTGTTTGTTAGTTTTCCTTCTAACAGACAGGACCCTCAGCTGCAGGTCTGTTGGAGTTTGCTAGAGGTCCGCTCCAGACCCCCTTTGGCTGGGTGTTAGCAGCAGTGGCTGCAGAACAGCAGATTTTCATGAACCGCAAATTGAGCTGTCTGATTGTTCCTCTGGAAGTTTTGTCTCAGAGGAGTATCCAGCCGAGTGAGGTGTCAGTCTGTCCGTACTGGGGGGTGCCTCCCAGTTAGGCTGCTTGGGGGTCAGGGTCCCACTTTAGGAGGCAGTCTGCCCGTTCTCAGATCTCCAGCTGCATGCTGGGAGAACCAGTACTCTCTTCAAAGCTGTCAGACAGGGACATTTAAGTCTGCAGAGGTTCCTGCTGACTTTTTGTTTGTCTGTGCCCTATCCCCAGAGGTGGAGCCTACAGAGGCAGGCAGGCCTCCTTGAGCTGTGGTGGGCTCCACCCAGTTCGAGCTTCCTGGCTGCTTTGTTTACTTAAGCAAGCCTGGGCAATGGCGGGCGCCCCTCCCCCAGCCTCACTGCCGCCTTGCAATTTGATCTCAGACGGCTGTGCTAGCAATCAGGGAGACTCTGTGGGCATAGGACCCTCCGCGCCAGGTGCGGGACACAATCTCCTGGTGTGCCATTTTCCAAGCCCGTTGGAAAAGCGCAGTATTAGGGTGGGAGTGACCCGATTTTCCCTGTGCCGTCTGTGACCCCTTTCTTTGACTAGGAAAGGGAACTCCCTCATCCCTTGTGCTTTCCGAGTGAGGCAATGCCTCACCCTGCTTCGGCTCACGCATGGTGCGCTGCACCGACTGTCCTCCACGCACTCCCTAGTGAGACGAACCCGGTACCTCAGATGGAAATGCAGAAATCACCCATCTTCTGCGTCGCTCACGCTGGGAGCTGTAGACCAGAGCTGTTCCTATTTGGCCATCTTGGCTCCACCCTGTACCACATTTTCTTTATCCAATCTGTCATTGATAGGCATTTGGGTTGATTCCATGTCTTTGCTATTGTGAATAGAGTTGCAGTGAACATTTGAATGCATATGTCTTCACAATAGAATGATTTATATTCCTCTGGGTATATACCCAGTAATGGGATTGCTGGTTTGAATGGTAGTTTTGCTTTTAGCTGTTTGAAGAATCACCATACTGCTTTCCACAATAGTTGAACTAATTTACACTTTCACCAACAGTGTATAAATGTTCTTTTTTCTCCGCAACCTTGCCAGCATTTGTAATTTTTTGGCTTTTTAGTAGTAGCCATTTTAACTGGTATGTTATCTCATTGTGGTTTTGATTTGCACTTCTCTAATGATCAGTGATATTTAGCTTTTAAAAATATGATTGTTGGCCACATGTATGTCTTATTTTGAAGTGTCCATTCATGTCCTTTGTCCACTTTTTAAATGGGGTTGTTTTTCTCTTGTAAATTTGTTTAAGTTCCTTATTGATGTTGGATATTAGACTTGTCAGACTCATAGTTTGCAAATATTTTCTGCATCCTGTAGGTTATCTATTTACTCCGTTGGTGGTTTCTTTTGATGTGCAGAAACTCTTTAATTAGATCCCATTTGTCAACTGTCACGTTCATCATGATTGCTTTTGGTGTCGTTGTCATTAAATCTTTGCCCGTTCCCATATCCAAGATGGTATTGCCTAGGTTTCTTCCAGAATTTTTACAGTTTTGGGTTTAGCATTTAAGTCTTTAATCCATTTTGGTTAATTTTTGTATATGGTGTAAGAAAGGGGCCCAGCTTCAGTCTTCTTCATATGGATAGCCAGTTTATTAACCCAGCACCATTTATTGAATAGGGAGTCTTTTTCCCATTGCTTTTGTCAGCTTTGTTGAAGATCAGATGGTCCCAGGTGTGCAGCTTTATTTTGGGGCTCTCTATCCTGTTCCATTGGTCTATGTGCCTGTTTTTGTACTAGTAACAAACCGTTTTGGTTACTATAGCACTGTAGTATAGTTTGAAGTCAGGTAACAATGCCTTCAGCTTTGTTCTTTTTGTGTAGGATTGCCTTGGCTACTTGAGATCTTTTTGGCTTCCATATGAATTTTAAAATTGATTTTTAAAAATAGTTCTGTGAAGAATATCCTTGGTAATTAGGTAGGAATAAAGGAATAGCACTGAATCTGTTATTTGGTTTGGGAAGTATCCCCATTTTAATGATATTATTTTTATCCATTAGCATGGGTTGTTTTTCCATTTGCTTGCATCTTCTCTGACTTCTTTGAGCACTGTTTTGTAATTCTCCTTGTAGAGATCATTCACCTCTCTGGTTAGCTGTATTCTTAGGTATTTTATTATTTTTATGGCCATTGTGAAAGGGATTGCCTTCCTGATTTGGCTCTTGGCTTGGCTGTTGTTGGTGTATAGGAATGCTGGTGATTTCTGTAAATTGATTTTGCATCCTGAAACTTGCTAAAGTTGTTCATTAGCTAAAGAAGCTTTTGAGCTGAGACTATGGGGTTTTTTAGATATAGAACCATGCTATCTGCAAACAGAGATAGTTTTACTTCCTCCCTTCCTCTTTGGATGCTCTTTATTTCTTTCACCTGATTGCTCTGGCTAGGGCTTCCAATACTATGTTGAAGAGTGGTCAGAGAGTGTATCCTGTCTTGTGCCAGTTTTCAAGGAAAATGCCTCCAGCTTTTGCCCATGCAGTATGATGTTGGCTGTGTGTTTGTCATAGATGGCTCTTAGTACTTTGAGGTATGTTTCCTCAATATCTATTTTATGGAGAGCTTTTAACATGAAAAGGTGTTGAATTTTATTGAAAGCATTTTCTTCATCTATTGAGATAATCATGTGGCTTTTGTCTTTAGTTCCGTTTATGTGATGAATCACATTTATCTCTTTGCTTATGTTGAAGCAAACTCACATCCCAGGAATGAAGCCTACTTGATCGTGGTGTATTAGCTTTTTGATGTGCTGCTGGATTTGGTTTGCAAGTATTTTGTTGAGGACTTTTGCATCAATGTTTATCAATATTGGCCTAAAGTTTTCTTTTTTTGTTGTGTCCCTGCCAAGTTTTGGTATCAGAATGATGCTGTTTTTATAGAATGAATTGGGGAGGAGTCCCTCATCCTCAATTTTTTGGAATAGTTTCAGTAGGAATGGTACCAGCTCTTCATTGTACATATGGTAGAATTCACCTGTGAATCCATGAGGTCCTAGTCTTTTTTTAGTTGGTAGGCTTACTTACTACTGATTCAATTTCGGAGCTCATTATTGGTCTGTTCAGGAAATCAATTTTTTCCTGGTTAAATCTTGAGAGCATGTATATGTCTAGGAATTTACCCATCTCTTCTAGGATATTTTAGTTTGTGTGAATAGAGATGTTCATAGTAGTTTCTGATGGTTATTCTTATTCCTGTGAGGTTAGGGGTAACATTCTCCTCATCATTTCTAATTGTGTTTATTTCGATGTTTCCTCTTTTTTTCTTTATTAGTCTAGCTAGTGACCTATCTTATCAATTTTTTCAAGAAAACCAACTCCCAGATTTATTATCTTTTGAATGATTTTTTTGTGTCTTGATTTCCTTCAGTTTAGCTCTGATTTTGGTTATTTCTTGTCTTTTGATAGCTTTGGAGTGGATTTGTTCTTGCTTCTCTAATTTTTTCCATTGTGATGTTTGGTTGTTAATTTGAGATCTTTCTAATGTTTTGATGTGGGCATTTAGTGCTATGAATTCCCCTCTTAACACTGCACAAGAGTTCTGAATTAGGTTGAGCTAGCTGAAATGACAGAAATGCAGTTCAGAATATGGACAGGAACAAAGATCATAAAGATTCAAGAGAACAACAAAACCCAATCCAAGAAAACTAAGAATCAAAATAAAACAATACAGGAGTGGAAGGATGAAATAGCTGGTATAAAACAGAACTTAATGGATCTGACAGAGCTGAATAACACAATACAAGAATTTCACAATGCAATCACAAGTAATAACAACAGAATAGACCAAGCAGAGGAAAGAATCTCAGAACTTGAAGACTGGCTCTCTGAAATGAGACAATCAGACAACAATAAATAGGAAAGAATTAAAAGGAATGAACAAAACCTCCAAGAAGTATGGAGTTATGTAAAGAGTCTAAATCTATGAATCATTGGCATTCCTCAAAGGGAGGAAGCAAACAACTTGGAAAATGTATTTCAGGCTATCATCCATGAAAACTTCCCCAACCTTGCTAGTGAGGCCAAAAATTAAATTCAGGAACTACAGAGAACTCCTGCAAGATTCTGCAGAAGAAGATCATCACCAAGACCCATAATTGTCAGGTTTTTCAAGGTCAAAATAATAATAAAAAAAGAATGTTAAAGGCAGCTAGAGAGAAATGACAGGTCGCCTACAAAGAAAACTTCATCAGGCTAACAGTGGACCTCTCAGCTGAAACCTTACAAGCCAGGAAAGATTTAGACCTGCCTCACAAGAGATCTTAAAAGGAGTGCTAAGTATAGAAAGGGAAGACTTCTACCAGCTAACACCAAAGCACACTTAAATACACAGACCAGTAACACTATAAACCAACCACACAAACAAGCCAGCATAATAACCAGCTAAGAGCACAATGACACACATCAACAATAACCTTGAATGTAGATAGGCTAAGTGCCCCCACTTAAAAGGCACTGAGTGGCCAGCTGGATAAAAAAGTAAGACCCAATGGTATGCTGTCTTCAAGAGCATATCACACATAATGACATCCGTAGTCTCAAAAAAAAGGGATGGAGGGAAATTTACCAAGCAAATGAAAACCAGAAAAAAGCAGGGATTGCAATTCTAATTTCAGACAAAAAAAAAAAAAAAAAAAAAAAAAAAACAGACTTTAAGCCAGCAAAGATTTAAAAAGACAAAGAAGGGCATTACATAATGGTAAAGGGTTCAATTCAGCAAGAAGGTCTAACTATCCTAAATATAAATGCAACCAACACAAAAAAGCAAGTTCTTAGAGACCTACAAAGAGACATAGACTCCCACATAATAAAAGTGGGAGACTTTAACACTCCACTGATATTGTTAGATAGATCATTGAGGCAGAAAATTAACAAAGATATTTAGGATCCAAACTCAACATTGGACCAAATGGATCTGATAGACCTCTACAGAACTCTCCACCCAAAAATAACAGAATATACATTCTTCTCATTGCCACATGGCACACACTCTAAAACTGACCACATAATTTGACATAAAACAATCCTTGGCAAATGCAAAAGAACCAAAATTATACCAAACACCCTCTCAGACCACAGCATAATAAAAATAGGAGTCAAGACTAAGAAAATCACTCAAAACCATGAAAATTAACATGGTTCTGAATGACTATGGGGTAAATAATGAAATTATGGCAGAAACTAAGAAGTTCTTTGAAACTAATGAAAACAAAGATACAACATACCAGAATCTCTGAGACAGCTAAGGCAGTTCATTGAATTTTACAGAAAAAATATTGGCTGATAGTTTGATAGAGATTGTGTTAAATCTATGGACCAATTTGGGGAGAATTAATATCTTAATAACATTGAGCCTTCCAACCAATAAACTAGATTTATTTCTCTATTTTGGTCCTTCTAAATTTCTTTCAGCAATGTTCTATAATTGTCACATACTTTATTATGTCTATTCATATTTCATATTTAAATGCTATTACAGGTAGTATTGTTTTCAAATTTCAATTTCTGATTGTTTATTGTGGAATTCTGTCTATTGACCTTATATCCTAAGAACTTACTAATCTCAAATATTAGTTGTTAGTATATTTTTTCAAGATTTAAAATTTTTTACATACACGACTGTATTAGTTCATTTTCATGCTGCTGACAAAGACATGCCCAAGACTGCTATTTACAAAAGGAAGAGATTTAATGGACTCACAATTCCACATGGCTGGGGAGGCCTCACAATCATGGCAGAAGGTGAAAAGCACATCTCACATGGTGCCAGACAAGAGGAGAGAACTTGTGCAGGGAAATTCCCCCTTTATAAAACCATCAGAGCTCATGAGACTTATTTACTTATCACAAGAATAGCACAGGAATGACCTGCTCCCATGATTCAATTACCTCTCACCAGGTCCCTCCCACAACATGTGGGAATTGTGGGAGCTACAATTCAAGATGAGATATGGGTGGGGACACAGCCAAACCATATCAACGAGCATATCATCTGCAAATAGAGTTTTACTTCTTTTTTTCCAAACTGAATGCCATTTTTTGGCTATTGTACTGCCTTAGACCTCCAGTATATTGATCAATAGAAATGACAGAGAAGACATCCTTGCTTTGTTCTTTATTTTTAAAAAAACTCAGTCTTTCACTATATGATATTAACTGTAGGGTTTTCACTTCCTTTTTTTAATTTTTATTTATTTTTTTTAATTATACTTTAGGTTTTAGGGTACATGTGCACAATATGCAGGTTTGTTACATATGTATACATGTGCCATGTTGATTTCCTGCACCCATTAACTCGTCATTTAGCATTAGGTATATCTCCTGATGCTGTCCCTCCCCCCTCCCCCAACCCCACAACAGTCCCCGGAGTATGATGTTCCCCTTCCTGTGTCCATGAGTTCTCATTGTTCAATTCCCACCTATGAGTGAGAACATGCGGTGTTTGGTTTTTTGTCCTCGCGATAGTTTACTGAGAATGATCTTTTCCAGTTTCATCCATGTCCCTACAAAGGACATGAACTCATCATTTTTTATGGCTGCATAGTATTCCATGGTGTATATGTGCCACATTTTCTTAATCGAGTCTATTGTTGTTGGACATTTGGGTTGGTTCCAACTCTTTGCTATTGTGAATAGTGCCGCAATAAACATACGTGTGCATGTGTCTTTATAGCAGCATGATTTATAGTCCTTTGGGTATATACCCAGTAATGGGATGGCTGGGTCAAATGGTATTTCTAGTTCTAGATCCCTGAGGAATCGCCACACTGACTTCCACAATGGTTGAACTAGTTTACGGTCCCACCAATAGTGTAAAAGTGTTCCTATTTCTCCACATCCTCTCCAGCACCTGTTGTTTCCTGATTTTTTTAATGATGGCCATTCTAACTGGGGTGAGACGGTATCTCACTGTGGTTTTGATTTGCATTTCTCTGATGGCCAGTGATGATGAGCATTTTTTCATGTGCTTTTTGGCTGCATAAATGTCTTCTTTTGAGAAGTGTCTGTTCATGTCCTTTGCCCACTTTTTGATGGGGTTGTTTTTTTCTTGTAAATTTGTTTGAGTTCATTGTAGATTCTGGATATTAGCCCTTTGTCAGATGAGTAGGTTGCAAAAATTTTCTCCCATTCTGTAGGTTGCCTGTTCACTCTGATGGTAGTTTCTTTTGATGTGCAGAAGCTCTTTAGTTTAATTAGATCCCATTTGTCAATTTTGGCTTTTGTTGCCATTGCTTTTGGTGTTTTAGACATGAAGTCCTTGCCCACGCCTATGTCCTGAATGGTATTGCCTAGGTTTTCTTGTAGGATTTTAATGGTTTTAGGTCTAACATATAAGTCTTTAATCCATCTGGAATTAATTTTTGTATAAGGTGTAAGGAAGGGATCCAGTTGCAGCTTTCTACATATGGCTAGCCAGTTTTCCCAGCACCATTTATTAAATAGGGAATCCTTTCCCCATTTCTTGTTTTTGTCAGGTTTGTCAAAGATCAGATAGTTGTAGATATGCAGCATCATTTCTGAGGGCTCTGTTCTGTTCCATTGATCTATGTCTCTGTTGTGGTACCAGTACCGTGCTGTTTTGGTTACTGCAGCCTTGTAGTATAGTTTGAAGTCAGGTAGCGTGATGCCTCCAGCTTTGTTCTTTTGGCTTAGGATTGACTTGGCAATGCAGGCTCTTTTTTGGTTCCATATGAACTTTAAAGTATTTTTTTCCAATTCTGTGAAGAAAGTCATTGGTAGCTTGATGGGGATGGCATTGAATCTATAAATTACCTTGGGCAGTATGGCCATTTTCACGATATTGATTCTTCCAACCCATGAGCATGGAATGTTCTTCCATTTGTTTGTATCCTCTTTTATTTCATTGAGCAGTGGTTTGTAGTTCTCCTTGAAGAGGTCCTTCACATCCCTTGTAAGTTGGATTCCTAGGTATTTTATTCTCTTTGAAGCAATTGTGAATGGGAGTTCACTCATGATTTGGCTCTCTGTTTGTCTGTGATTGGTGTACAAGAATGCTTGTGATTTTTGTACATTGATTTTGTATCCTGAGACTTTGCTGAAGTTGCTAATCAGCTTAAGGAGATTTTGGGATGAGACAATGGGGTTTTCTAGATATACAATCATGTCATCTGTTCACTTCCTTTTTATCTGTTGAAGAAGTTAGTTCCTTTTTAGATGATTTTTGTCAAATACTTTTTTCATCTTTTGAGATAATATGGTTTCCCTTTTTGTTTGCTAATGTGATTACATTGATTAATTTTCAAATGTTAATGTAACCTTGCATTTCTGAGAGAAAACCTACTTGGGTCTTGATGTATTATCCTTTTTATATAATGTGACATTATTTTTTAGACTTTTGCATCAATATTTATAAGGGATATTGGTCTGTAGTTTTATTTTCTTATAACATCTTCTGTTTTTGTATCATGGTGATGCTGACCTAATATAATGAATTGGGAACTATCCCTTCCTCTTCAATTTTGTGGAAAAGCTTGTCTAGAATTCGAATTGTTGCCTCTTTAAATATTGTTTGGTTTGAGGCAGTTCACCAGTCAAGGTCTATGATCCTGAATTTGATAAGGTTTTACACTACAAGTTGAATTTTAAAAATTGATATAGGACTATTTATGTTAATATCTATTTCTTCTCAAGTGAGCTGTGGTAGCTTGTATCTTTCAAAGGATTTGTCCACTTCATCTCTTATCAAGTTTATTGGTATTAAGATGTTCATAATCTTCCCTTATTATTTTTTTGGATGTCTGTAAAGTCTGTAGTAATGTCACTTCTCTTATTTCTGATTTGAATAATTGTGTCCTCTTTTTCCTGAGTCTGACATATCTATCTTCTCAAAAAGCCAGATTTTGATGTATTTTTTTTCTATTCAATTTATGCTTTGAACAGATCATTCTGTTGTTTATAATGCATTTCATTTTTTCCTGCTCCTATCTTAAGGTGGAAACTGATTCATTGGTTGAGACTTTTCTTCTTTTCTAATGGATTCGTTTAGCACTTTAAATTTCTCTTTAAGAACTACTTTAGTGACATTTCACAAATGTTGATATGTTGTGTTTTTATTTTCATTAAGTTCAAAATGCTTCATTTCCATTTTGATTCATTCTTTGACCAATGGGTTATTTAGAAGTGTGTTTAGTTTCCATATATTTGGTATTTTCCAGATACTTTCATGTTACTTATTTCTAATGTAATTGAGTTCTAATGAACTAAATTAGAATCACATGAGAATGAATCACCTTACCTTTTACATTTATTGCTCTGTCTTGGTAAATGTTTTACATGGACTTAAAAATGTGTATTGTAGGCCGGGCGCGGTGGCTCAAGCTTGTAATCCCAGCACTTTGGGAGGCCGAGGCGGGCGGATCACAAGGTCAGGAGATCGAGACCACGGTGAAACCCTGTCTCTACTAAAAAATACAAAAAATTAGCCGGGCGCGGTGGCGAGCGCCTGTAGTCCCAGCTACTCGGAGGCTGAGGCAGGAGAATGGCGTGAACCCGGGAGGCGGAGCTTGCAGTGAGCCGAGATTGCGCCATTGCACTCCAGCCCGGGCGACAGAGCGAGACTCTGTCTCAAAAAAAAAAAAAAAATGTGTATTGTACCATTTTGGGGTGGGATGTTCTACAAATGTCAACTAGGTCAAATTGGTTGATTTTGCTGTTCAAATCTACCTACTATAACCTTACTAATTATCTTCTCATTCTCTCAATTAGTGAGAATGTATTAAAATTTCTAACTGTAATTGTGGATTTTTCCTTTGAAGTTTTATTAGTTACTGCTTCATGTATGGTGAATCTCTGCTATTAAGTGCATAAGTGTTTAGGATTATGTTCTCATGATAAACTGATTCCTTTATCACTATGAACTGGTCTTTTAAAAATCTGTTAGTTATTATTTATCCTGAAATATATTTTATCTGATATTAATATAGGCCCTCCAGATTTCTTTTGTGTTATCATGGTATGTCTTTTTTCCATTCTTTTACTTTAAACCCATTTGTGTCTTTACATTTAAAGTATGTTTCTTGTAGGCAGCATATAGTCTCTGCGTTTTTATCTAATATGACAATCTCTTCCCCTAATTGGTATCTTTAGATCATTTATGTTTAATCTGAGTATTTATATCATTAGATTAAGACTATCATTTTGTTTTCTGTTTGTTCTGTTTTTTTGTTCTCTTTTTCTACCTTGTTTTGGATTATTTGTTATGATTACTTCTTTCTTTTTGGATTTAAGCTATAACTCTGTTTTGTTATTTTAGTGGTTTGTTTAGCATTTGTACTACACATTTTTAGCTTATCCCAATCTACTGCCAAGTTATATTGTGCCACTTCATGTATAGTAAAAGAGACAATATGAACATGACCATGTTTTGCCAGATGACCACGTATCCATTCCAATGACAGGCACTGATTTTGGTCTGTCTCTGGCAGCTGTAATTGTGTATGGTATGGCACTTTTCAGGCAGCCATATCCATGAACATGCTGAGATTTTCCATAGATGTGGAATTTCAAAGCAGTGTTAGACATTAAATCAAGCTTCCTGTTGGTCTTCTCAACAACAAAATCCAGGGCCAGGATCTTTAAATTTTTTGGCAAACTAGCAAAAAAGAGTATCATCAACCAGGACACAACTCCCAAGGGACTAAATTTCTATACTTTCCAATCCTAGAGGGTCAAAGCTCAGGGCATTCACTGAATATTTAGCATCAATCACATCCCCAATGTTCTGCAGATAAGAATCCTCATAACTCGTTTAAAGATCCAACATGATTATCATAGGTCTGTATTCCCAATAAACTATCTGTCAGGATGTATAAGACGTCATTTTTGAACACTAAAACATAAGGATTAAGATTCAATTTTTGATTAAATGGTGACTTAAATGTTTCTATGTTTTTTTTTTCAATATTAAAGTTTGGCTAAATAATAGGTGCATCTGCATGCAAGCATCATGTATCATGAACCAATTCAGAAAATGGTGTGGAAGATAATTTTGTTAATTACAGAAGGGAAAGGGAGGCAGGAGAGGCAGCATAACATAATTGTTAAGTGTGTAGACTCTAGAATCAGAATACCTGAGTTTTAATTAATCTCTCCAAATTATTTAGATATTTTGCAAAACCTGCTTATTAGGTCTACTAAATATTTTGTGCAGTTTTTGAGATCTTCTACATAGAAAGATATGTTGTCTACAAATAATAACACTTTTATTTCTTCCTTTCCAGGTTGCAGGCCCACTCCCTACTTTGCTTTGCTTATTGCACTGGCTAAATTTGCCAGTATAATGTTAACTAGAGTCAAGTAAATATTCTTGCCTTTCTCCAGCCATTAAATATGATGTTAACTGTAGGTTTTTTTATCTATGCCCTTTAACTATTTGAGGAGGCTGCCCTTTATTCCCAGTTTACTTAAAGGTTTATTATTTTTTTCAATCTACATTTTTTTGAGAAAGGGTTTCATTCTGTCACCCAGGCTGGAGTGCAGTGGTGCAATCACTGTAGCCTTGAGCTCCTGGGGTCAAGGTGTCCTCCCACCTTGTTCTCCTAAAGTATGGGGATTACAGACGTGAGCCATAATTTTTTTGTTTTGTTGTTCCAATTTTGTGTGTTTTCCTATTTCTTCATCTTCTCTTACTTTTATCATGTCCTTTTTACTTTTTTGGAGTTAGATCACAGTGCTTTTTTATTCTAACCTATTGAGACTGTTGCTTAGGTATTTTCAGGCTTTCTTTTTGCCTGATCTATACTTACTGCTATATATTGTCCTCTTTTACAGGTTTAGGCAGAATAAATTTTGTGAATGGTATGCAGTAAATTTGTTTTTTCTATGTTTTACCCATTTGGATAACTGAGCCAGAGGCATTATTGAAAAGGTGAGTTTCCTCCCATTGTTCTAGAATGTCAACTTTGTCATAATTCAAGTGTCTACAGGTAATTATCAGTTTTCAGATTCTCTTTTACCATTGATCTACATGATTACTTGTGTAATACCACATTGCCTTAATTACCACTGTTTTATAAGAAGTCTAATAAGTTATCCAAATTTGTTCTTCAAAAGTGTCTTAGCTACTCTTGCCTTGGAGCATTTCTGTATATAATTTTAGAACCAAATTATAAGATTTTTATAAAAAAGGTTGTTGAGGTGTTTATATAAGGTTCATTGACTATTGTGAAAAACTAGTGTAATTTTGTTGAGGAGTGAAGAATATGACTAATCACACGTATTAGACACACTGTCGGGGCAACCATAGGATGCACAGATTAAAAAATATATAAAGAACAGACCATCAGAGTAAGCCTGATAAAAGAATTATGCAAAACAGGACATCAGAGTAAGCTCAATGTAACTATTGATGAAAACTGGGTATCTGCCATTTACCAATAGAGGGGAAGCTTAGTTCCACACAACTGTAGCTTTGGTTCCATATAAATAGAGCTAAAAATCCACTGGTTTTATAGCCATGTGATAGCTACCCACATGCTATATAGCATTTTTATTTCTGTTATTGAACAATAAAATTAGCAGATCTGTTTTATGAATGGGCTTGCTCTTCTGGATTTCTCTTTTCCCACCCCAACAATATATACATCAACTGGGATGTAGGGGGAATGACATCTTTAATATTGAGTTCCCACATCCCTGTCCAGTGAATGGCATCTTTAATACTCAGTTCCCACATCCCTATCCAGTGTGCCCTCTACTCTACAGTTGTTCTCAACTAGAGGAGCCCCATGTTTTCACAACAGTTTAGCCAAGCAGGAAGGGGATCAAGTGGATAGGAAATCAAGCAGGAAATATGTGCAGATGCTGTGTTTATCACACAGGTATTCTCATTCTTGCCAAGTATGCTCTCCTGCAGGTCACTTCCAGCAAGGGTGCTCATCTAAAAATGCTTATGGGGGAATGGATGGAATGACAGAAAGTATAGTAGGTGATATCTTAGAGGCCTCCAGTTCTCAAGGCTATGCAGGCATTACTTCTCACCCCAAGAGTTTTACCCTGTAAGTTTTCAGGGAAAACAGTTGGGGCTTCAGGGAAAGGATCACAAAGAAGTGAAGAGACATTAGGCAGGGTCTTTATGTGCAATCACCATGGTTTATAGAAGTATATGAAAATAATAAATGCAAGTATTAAAAAACATAACCTTAACATAGCAAAAATAAGGCCACCAGGATCAGAAGACAGTAAAATGAGCCACTTATAGGGATAGGCAATCAAAAGCAGAGTGTCCAGAGGGAAAAGCAAGTTCAGACATGGTTTTTACACATTAGTCTTAACATCTAATGCTTCAAGATAGAGAGTAAAGATTTAAAAAGTACTAATATTAACTGAAAATGAGCTCTGCATTGTGTTTGTACTTATTGATAAAAAATACTCAGATAGGGGAAGTATGTTTGCCTAAAGTCACACAATCTGTGAGGCACTGAGCCAGGATTAAACCCAAGACCATCTGGCCTCAGTGCCAATGGTTTTCAGCTCCAAGTTCCCAGTTGGGAAGAGTAAAAGGGAGACCTGCTCAAAATGCATCAATCTCAAGGTCCTTCCAGAGATGCAGGTCAACCTATATGCTTGAGATGGGAAAATGCATACTGATCAACTTTACTGAATCTGATCAACCTATCATTCCATTTTTTGTACAAGAACTTTACATGTTGCTTTAGGGGTCCTGCTCAAGCTCCTTCTTAAAATAGTGTATAGGTTTTATTTTGTTGTTTACTCAAGCTTTCTTCCATGTCTTTTATAGAAAAATTACTTTATGGCCATAATTATGACAAGCTAATATTAGCAGTTTCACAATGGCTGATTATCATTATGTAGTATAAGGAATATGCAACTTGACAATATTCTGTATGCTTAACTTGCTGTGCTGATCACTGAGTTCATAACTTTAAAAGCTTTACATGCCATATTAAAAATGTTCATTTATATAACTATTTTCCATCATCTTTGCTGGAAAAGTTAGGCATCACCAAACTAGAAACAAATTCCCTTAAAAATTTTTATCTATTGGGATGTTGTCCCCAAGCTTATCAAATTAATTGGGTTTCTAGTAATTATTAAGGCTTGAGCTAATACTAAGGCTTTTCTGTGGCCAGTTCATTATGATTTTACCACTGTGTGAATTCTCTGGTGTACAGTTAGTTGTGACTTCTGGATGAAGGCCTTCCCACATATAGCACACTGATAGGGTCTTTCCCCAGTATGAATCCTCTGATGTAAAACAAGGTCTGACTTCTGAGAAAAGGCCTTTCCACATTCAGCACATATGTAAGGTTTCTCTCCTGTATGAATTCGTTGGTGTCCCGGAAGGTGGGACTTCTGAGAGAAGGCTTTCCCACATTCAGTACATATATAAGGTTTTTCTCCTGTGTGAATTCTCTGATGTCCAATCAGATGTGACTTCTGGCAGAAGGCTTTGCCACATTCACTACATTTATAGGGTTTTTCTCCAGTATGTGTTCTCTGATGTATGATGAGCTGTGACTTGCGGGAGAATGTCTTTCCACATTCAGTACATTCATAAGGTTTTTCCCCAGTATGAACTAACTGATGTGTAATGAGTTCTGTCTTCCTGCTGAAGGCTTCCTCACATTGAGCACATTTGTAGGGTTTCTCACCAGTGTGAATTCTTTTATGTATAATGAGGTGGGACTTCTCACAGAAGGCTTTCCCACATTCAGTACACTCATATGGTTTCTCTCCAGTATGAGCTCTGTGGTGTATAATCAGCTGTGACTTCTGGGAAAAGGCCTTCCCACACTCTCTACATTCATATGGTTTTTCCCCAGTATGTATTCTCTGATGTATAATGAGGGGTGATTTCTGGGAGAAGGCTTTCCCACATTCACTACATTCATAGGGTTTTTCCCCAGTGTGAACTCTCTGATGTATAATAAGGGATGATTTCTGAGAGAAGGCTTTTCCACATTCAGAACAATCATAAGGTTTCTCCCCAGTATGAGTTCTCTGATGTACAACAAGATGAAACTTCTCACTGAAGGCTTTTCCGCATGCACCACAATCATATGGTTTCTTTCCAGTATGAATTCTTTGATGTACAATGAGTTGTGACTTCTTAGCAAAGGCTTTTCCACATGTAACGCATACACAGCTTTTCTCTTTAGTTTCCACATTCTGATATTGAATAAGGGATTGTGTATTTCTAAAAACGTTTCCACACTGATTATCATCAAAAGGTATTACTCCATTGTGAATCTTCTCAAGATTAGAATTGGGCTCACTCTGGCTAGATGATTTTCCACCTCCAAAACTCTGATCAGGTTTTTTTCTTGAATTGCTCTTATAACAACTTGGTAGGTCAACATTTGGTTTTAAGTTCTTTTTAAATGCATCATATTTATGGAATCTCTGTATTGATGTATCAGTTTCTATGCACTCTTGAAATATTTTCCCCAATGGATTATATTTATGCCCTGATGCCTCAGTCACTGTTTTGCTGTTAACAAATGTGACCTGCCTGAAGAGTTTGTCTTGATTATCTAGAAATCTCTGCAGCTGACCATCACCTTGACAGACTTTTAAAATGGAGCACAATGAACCATCCCTTGTGACTCCTTTCAATATCTTATGATGGAAGGAAACTGTCCCCAAAATACAGGACTGGGAGTTGTGAAGCTTACTCTTCCTGTCTAAAAGAAGAAAAGATACAATTTAAGAGTCATCACAAGAGTCAATTAACAGAGGGTAAAGAAGTAGAACAAATGGATGATCCAACATGGTAGATGAATTCACAAAAGAAGGATGGAAACAGGTCATCTCAGAAGACAGTACAGTAGATAGTGTTATCAGGTGAATAGATAGACAAGAATGTTATACAGAAATAATCATGTAAAAACTAAACTTAAAAGAGATGAAAAAGTGGGGTCTCATCACTAATTTTTTATTATTCTTCTAGAATATTTCACTTCTGCTTTCTGAATAGAAACCCCTTTTCATCTTTTAATTTCATTTATATTATAAACCATGTGCTACACATTCTTATTCTACCATCACTCTAAAGAAACAAGGTATCTTCTATAGGCAAAATAACTCTCCTCCATCTATTTTCCTAACAACTAACACAAATAATAGATCCAATATCCTGCTACAGATTCAGTATCAGAGTCAAACTGAGAATACAGATGTAAATTCCACTACTCCCAATAAACTACTTTCTATACATGTCAAGTAAAACTAGTAAAGTTCTCCCAGAAAAGCTGTATCTTCCTGACCCTAAGGTTTTTGTTCATATACTCTCTCTCCAACACTGTTTGCTTGCCTTCACCCTCCTTCAGCCTCATCAGCATTTATGTCATTCAGAGCAGTTACAGTTGCATGCTCTGAAAAATGTTTCTCAAATACTCTCACATCTCTTTAGACTCTAATTTTCTCTGAACTTTCAAAACAGTAACTGTATTTGACATTTAATTTAATACAGTCATTTATCTGGGAATATTGCCTTTTAAAGTACAGCTTATGTTCTTGAAAGGAATTTATCTTCTATTGCCTTTAAAACCCTTTCAGGAAAGACAATAAATATAAATATATATATATATATATATATATACACACACACATGAGACAGGAACAACAAAAAATAGAACTCTGAAAGGCTTCACAATTGCTTGTTGAGTGACTACTAAATTCTCAGCATAGAAGCAAAGAATAGGAGATTTCAATAAGGATAGAAACATAAACCTCAGGCACCAATCAATTAAAAAAACACACATAAATTGATATTTCACTTCCCTTGTCTCCCATCTGTCTGATATTCATCTGGATAGATCCAATTTGATATGTCTCCCTTTATGATCCATGGCTCTTCTCCTTGTTCCAACTTGGAGATGACATCTGGTTTGGAAACTGGATACCCTATTAAACAGAAATCACAAAGAATTGAGATTGACTGCACTGAAGGAAAAAAGAAGGTGCAGTTTCAGATGGTCTACATTGAAGCTGTCCAGTTAGCCTTCAACAAAGGCATAACCTCCATTTGCAAAGGTATGAAGGTCATAAAAGTCATGACATACATCAGGAACAATCTCATCACAGCAACTGGTAAGGAAAGACACTTGATTGGACAACTCTGAGTTATTCAGGGAAGCCATCCTTACCCATTGAGACCAGGTGGCTGTAGTTCTCCAGCATCACATCCCTGTACAGGGTCCTCTGAGAAGGGTCAAGTTGCTGCCACTCCTCCTGGGTGAAATCCACAGCCACATCCTTGAATGATACTAACCCCTGTAATAGTAAATTCCTGTTCAATCTGAAATGATTATTCTCATAGTTTCTACTATAATGTGCACAACTACACCCACGCCTAGTTTTGTATCATAGTTTTTGGGAAAAATAAAATAAAATCCTGTTTTTAGCAAGCAGAGCCAGGCAATATGAGGAGAAAAAAAGAGGTAAACCATAAAATGCCTACCTAATACATATAGTAATTTCATACATTTTAAAGGTAGCACCCAAATAACTGGGAGGAAGATGGATTATTGGATGAATAGTTTTGAAACAATGAATAGTAAACAGGAAAATAATAATGTTGAAGAAATATTATGGGTTGAGTTGTATCTCCTGAATATTTATATGTTGAAGTCCTAACCCCCAGTACTTCAAAATGTGGTATGACTTGGAAACAGGGTCATTGCAGATATACCTAGCTATATGAGGTATTTAGGGTGAAACTGAATCCAATATGATCTGTGTCCTTATCCAAAGGGGGAAATTTGAACACAAAGACATGCATAGAGGGAAGATAATGCAAAGAGAAAAAAGAAGATAGTTACAAAGAAGCCAAGGAGAGCGGCACGAAACAAATATATCCCTCACAGTCCTGAAGAAGAACAACCTTGATTTTGGACTTCTAGCCTCCAGAACTATGAGACTAAATTTCTATTGTTTAAGCCACCCAGTTTGTGGTACTTTGTCATAGCAATCCTAGCAAACCAATACACTATATAATACCTGGGAAAAAGAATAAATTCTGATGGGATAAAAATTTAAACTCTAAAAAGTACTAAAGGCCATAAAAGTAACAAAATAAGACACAGGAGAATTTTAATTAATGATTATAGAGCAGAAATGCCCTTTGTAAGTACATTTTTTTTAAAAAAGAAAAGCTACATTTAGAGAATCATAGAATGTCAGAGCTCTAGAAGATCATTAATCTAATCTCTTTATTTCATAGGAAAATGATGTTAGCTTCCCCCAAATTTAATAGCTTTCTTATATACATACAATAGTTAGTAATAGAATGAATATACCAATTACAGTAGCAACAAAAAATAAGGAATCCTGAATGATAAACTCAACAAAAATGTGCAGAAAACATTAATGAAGAAACCAACAACAAATTAGTGACATAACATCAAAAAAGAATTGGCCGGGCACGGTGGCTCACGCTTGTAATCCCAGCACTTTGGGAGGCCGAGGCGGGCGGATCACGAGGTCAGGAGATCGAGACCACGGTGAAACCCTGTCTCTACTAAAAATACAAAAAATTAGCCGGGCGCGGTGGCGGGCGCCTGTAGTCCCAGCTACTCGGAGAGGCTGAGGCAGGAGAATGGCGTGAACCCGGGAGGCGGAGCTTGCAGTGAGCCGAGATGGCGCCACTGCACTCTAGCCTGGGCGACAGAGCAAGACTCCGTCTCAAAAAAAAAAAAAAAAAAAAAAAAAAAGAATTTGGGTAAGAGTAGAGTTATAAAATGTTTCTGGAGGGAAAATTGACTATTTTAATTATGTCACCATTATCCTCACAATAGCTGTTAACTAATAGCAGAAACTAATCCAATAGTGATCTGTATTATTTTAAATAAATTGTTCAGACTTTTTCCCTAAATATTCCATAATAACCAAACACCACTTTCAGAATGAAAATGATTATTTCAAATGTCAACATTGCCTGCTTAAAAGCCTCCTTTGTTTTCTTCTTTGCTAACACAGTCTCATCTCAGTCATCTCAAATCTCAAGCTTTCTCTCATCCCACACCAATTCCATATTCACTCTGTCAAGCTGCAAACACTTAGTTGTCCGTAACAATACTGTTAATTTTCCTATTGTACGTATAAGAAAACTGAGGATTACAGTGGTTAAGTAAATACTTGCCAAGGATTACAAACTAAATATGTGATTGATGAACTCTCATATCTGCAAGATTTATTCTCACTCAGTAGTCTAGGTTTTTGACTACTACTGCAGTCCAAACTGCCTCCCTGATACTGTAAACATCATGATCTTTTATATTTTATCACTTCAATACCAACCTTAGTCGACCTTTCCATGAAGCACTCTCCATTTTAGTTTCCAAATTCTCAGCCTTCCTAAAATCACTCTGCCCTTTCTACTTTTACAAATGCTGCTTCCTGTCCTCAGCCTACTTTCCTCATGAGCCAAAGTTCAATAATCATTTAAGCCTATTACCTACTTCCTTAGAAATCTGGTTGTTCCCCCCTCTCTGCTATAACAGTACCTGCTCCCATGTCTGCTACAGAACTTTTATGTGTTAATGTTAGTTTCTACATCTCTTTACATCTCTGCCAATGTGTTAATGTTGGTTTCTACATCTCTTTTTTCTTTGCAGTCCTTCCAGAAGAAAACTATAAGTAAATCTGCTCAGGATATTCAACAGCTAGCCAGTGCATATGACACATACTGGGTACTTAAAAAACATTTGTTAAAAAGAAATGAATAATGATTATAAAGAAAAAATAAATTAAAACTCATGTTTAGTTAAAAACTGTTTTGTGTATTAGTCTACATTTATCTGAAGAAAAGTAACATAAGAAAGATAATAAATGTGGAATACAGAGGAAATCCATTCTGAGAGGTAAATTCATAGATGTTATCATTCTAACATTCTGATTTTGCTTTATTAATGATACCCAAATGCTTCAATATAACAAGTAGGTATAAATTTCTTAGTTTTGAGAAAAATATAGTATATAATCAGTGGAAAATTATACTTTTGTCAACTACAATTTTTACAGCTTGGGTCCCTGGGGAAATGGAAGTGCTATTAAGTGATGGAAAAAATGAAAGAGAAATAGGTGTTAGAGGCTGAAAAGGAGGATATGTGTAAAAACGACTTCACTTCTGGATGGTAGGGAACTAATATACAGCCCTCTTCCTGAAGGAAGAAGCATTTAATCAACTAATTACCCACAGCAGTTGGATTTACTGGGCTAAGTAAAAAATCCATTCTCCTTCAAAGCAGTGCTGTGTAACAGAAATATAAAGCTAACCAGATAGGTAAGTTTACATTTTCTAGGAACCACATTCAAAAAATTATTTTCAATAATACACATTTATTCCAATATATTACTCAAGATATCATTTCCACATGGGATCCTTAAAAACTACTAGTGAGTTTTGTGGAAATATAACTTTGAAATCTGGTATGTACTTAACACAACATATCTCAATTCAGACTAGCCAATTTCAAGTGTTCAGTAACCACATTTGGCTGATGGCTACTATATTAGTCCTCACGGCTCTAAAACAAAGCTACTGAAATCCAAAAACAAAAACAATTAAAAAATCTTTTTGCAATAGAACTCTAAACTCTACTGTAAAATATACACAAGGACTCCTAATGTAAAAGCTGATTTCAAGATTTGACAATGATAATCATAATGATGATGTGATAATAGCTGACACTTAAATATTTCAGTACAAACCATGCCCCAGTTATGGTTTTAAGCATGGTTTTTACTCAGTTCTCACAACAACCCTATGAGGATTATAATCTCTATCTGTAAGATGAAGAAACAATCCCAGGCAACCAGGCCACAAGGAAATATTATGCATCTGATAAAATAATAAAGGAGAATTCTATGTACTGATATGGAAAAAGATATTCTAAATGTACACAAAAGACCTTTATATTGGACAGTAAGTTAAAAATCAGGTTGCAGAACAAAATGTTTACTATAACATTCTTTTTCCAAAAGAAAAGCGCAAGAAAATAAGAGACATTCTCACACATTTGTACTTTTACATATAAACTGTTAATCACAGTTATATTCATATCAAAAAAGGTTTGGAAGGTTAGAAGCAATGGTTAACACTGATTATCCTGGGAGAAGGTGAGTTTAAGTTAAAAGGTCTCTTTGTTTTAAATTTTTATCTTTTATATAATTTTAAATGTTTACATGCCAATGCTGGCAGAAAGAAAAAATAATACAAACTTTTAAAAATGGGAGAGCAAAGAAGGAACAGCCTTGAACTTGACAGTAATCCTACAAATTCTGAAAGCACAGCAAAAGATATGCAGCATCAGGGACCTTTGCCCTCCAAAGATTTGCCAGATAAACATAATTTAAGAACGGCTTTTTTGAGAGAAGTACATAGTTTAGAAAAACATTCAAAATGTGCCTATCTTACATTAATGAATTTACCTGTGGATAAAGCTGGACAATAGGAAGCACCTGTAATCAATTTGTTCCTCAAAAGCAGGGGTCAACAAACTTTTTCAGTAAAGTTTACATTTTTGGCATTGCAGGCCATATGGTTTCTTTTGTAACTACTCAAGTCTGCCATTGTAGCTAGAAAAAAGCTATAGACAACATGTAAACAAACAGCATGGCTGTGCTCCAATAAAACTTTGTTTATAAAAACAGTTGGAGAATGGGATTTGGCCCATGGCAATAATTTGCCAACCCCCACTCAAGAATAAGGTTCAAGGAGTTTGGCTAGACATTATGATACATCCCCTCTAAAAAAGATCATTTTAAGACACCATTACAAGAAACCTACGGTGGCATTTAGCAAAGGAGTGTTGGTGAGAACACTGTGCACTCCACCTCCTAGAGTAAAAGCCAAAAAGAAATTTTTTTTAGTCTTATATGGCAAGAAACATTTTCTTACCATGGGAAATTTATCTTTCTCTTTAGGGAAATGCAAATCGTGTAACTCATGATGTCTGCAAGTAAGATTACAACAATTAGTACATTAATTTATAAAAATGGTTGCCAGCCAGGTTTTTTACATATTATCTAGCAACTCCTTCGAGGTCTTGATCTTTGTTGTTACCACCTTTCCCTTCATCCAGATTTTAGCTATCTTCACTTTCCATTTGATTGTATGAAAAACCAAAGAATAATTTTTTTTTTAAAGCAACTTACCTGGGACTTCATCATTTTTTGCTCTCTTCCAAAAGGCCAGATGACTGAAAAAGCAAAACTGGTGATCAGAATGTTTTTCATAGCCCAAACCCAGACTGCAGCTTTCACATTCACCAGTCTAGCAACAACTAACACCAGAAGTCAGGTAATTAATGGGCTACCCTGTGGGATAAGGTTGGTTAGCCTTACAGAAGGATCAGCAGGCACCATGTGGAGGAGGGATCATTCTTTACTCCTTGTACCTATAATATGATCACATAGAAGCTGACCAAGGTTTTATAATTGGATAGATGCGAAGATATGTTTCCAGTTGATTTACTAACAACTTACTGTTCCCCGTGGGAATCAGCAATTCTATTTATAGAAGATTTTCATGAGGCAATAATCATGGATAGCTATATAAGGATATAAGGGAAGATGGAGCTCCTTGGCAATAAGAATGGGAATGACCAAATGGAAAACTGAGGCATGTATTCCCTATTCCTAAAAAGAACCAGCAGCTGAATTCCAACAGTTTTCCAAGAACTCTCTCATATTTTCCCCCCAACTTAGAAAGCTCTTGCTAAATCAATGTGCATGAACTCAAAGGTTAATTTTAAGATGTTTTCTGTTTAAATTTTTATTGCTCTTTTCAACAGCGCTATTGTCTGTATACAAAAATGGTGATAGGTTGGAACCACTGGAAAAAAAAAGTATACCACAATGCAGTAAGGTAAATACCTGGTAAACTTTCCTCAGGCCCAGGACAAGTCATGCAGACAGAGCTGAACTATTTCAGAGGACGTGGGGGCTCCCATGACAGACAGATTATTTTATATGGGGGTATCAAAACAGATCTGGAAGGAAACAAAAGAAACAGTCATACTCATCTCTGGATATCCTGCAGATGCTCAATAAATGTCTCTTGAATAAAATATAAAATGATTTAAATGAACTTAGAAAGTGGAGGACTGAAATCAAACTTTTTATTATGATTCTATCAGTTTTGATTTGTTTGGTCTTGTTTTAAAATGACCATTTCTGATGGGGGTACCATCAGAAATGCTTAGTGGGCAATGGTAGACTAAGAAAAGATGTGAAAAGGGGTTGACCTTTAAGAACTCAAACAGTTGCCTATGAGCTGTGGAAATGTAACGTTAAGTAAAGGCCTTCCCCAGTAAAATGTGGCTGACCACCATGACACCGTGGCCCCATTACTGTCCCCATCTAAATCTCGGAATTCTCAGGCCTAGCAATTATATACCCTACTGAACTCCCCCATGTCCATCACATCACTGAACACATGGACGCCCCCAACATTTAGTCCATAGCCTCCCATCACTGATTTCTCAGAGTCCCCTAAATCACTGAACCCAGTTAAACTCATCAGTCAGTCCACCTGCACTCCATTCCTGACCTCATAGACACCCCCTCACCTCTCACTTCCCAGTTACTAATCACATCTTGGACTCCCACATAAATCCAACAGTAATCCAACCTACTTCCCCCACCAGTGATTTCATAAACGTCCTACCACTGACCCTCACGGGCTCCTCTCCTCCCATTACCAATCCCACAGACTCACCCTTCACTGCACACATCCCGCCTCTGACTCCCAGCTCGATTATCAGGTCCCAAAACCACCATCACCGCTTAATGGGAACCGCTGTCACATCCATATTGGCAAACTCTCCCGCTTCCTGTCCGCGAGCACCACACCGGGCTCCCGAGGCTGCGCCGTTCCGTACGGGGCGGTTTTGCCCGTTCCGCATCTTCAGAAGCTTTGTTCAGGAAGCAACATGGCTGCTCCCTGACGCTGTTTCCGCATGGGGCCGCCATCTTGAGAGCCCGGTCGTCTCCGTACTAGCGGAGGATTCGCCCAGTGCTGAGCCCGAGAGTGGGCTGTACCACCGCGGCAGCGAAGGGAGGGGAAGGCGAAGGAAAGAAGGCCTACGAAAGGAGCAGTAAGGTGCACACTTTTGCATAAAGATTTTACAAGGGGGATTTAAGAGGAAGTTGGAGTGAATCTTCCTCTATTGGAAGCATGCTTCTGACGAAAGGGGAGGAATTTTAGATGGTACCATGGACGTGTTTGTGAATGGTACAGCCCCATGCCGGGAGATTCGATTGCTGAGAGGGGAAGCGTGGAATGGTGCGGTCCTCTCCAGGGAGATTCCACTGTGGGAGAGGGACAAAATCTGGGGGCGAGGAGGGCTGAACAATCATTGTGTACTGTAATTATGCCAGTAACAACGGTAAGGAATCTTTATAAGGGAAATTGATATTGCAGTAATAAGTAATAAGAGGTCGACTGAAGGAAAAAGGGAAATTAAGAGGCAGGGAAGAGGAGACTGAGGCACAAAGAGAGGGACGGTGAGAAGCAGAGAATCAGAGAGAAAATGGGGGAAATGGGGACAAAGGAGCCAGCCTAGAAAGGAGGAGAGACGGGAGACTGAAGAGAAAAAAGTAGACATAGGAATAGAAGTGGGAATCTAAGGGGTAGAGCGTGGTAGACAGATTGAGACAGAAGAGAGACTTGAAAACTGGAACGGACATAAGGGAGAGACTGAGAAGGTTAGATTTCAGAAACAACAACAACAACATGATTTTTAAAAAATGAACCAGCCAAAGAGAATACTAAAATTGTTATCTTAACCCTTAGACCTTACATCGAGCTTTAAAAAAGCAAAAGGCGTGTTCACAGACCAATGTTTCATTTGTATAAATGAATACAATTTTGAATCATAATTTTCACACGAGTCATGCTTTTTGATATGTTATGAAATAGGCAGCAGTTTTACATTTAGCAATTTATTTCTCATGTCAAAACAAATGCAGACTTAGATAACAAGACAATGTATTCAGAAAGAACACTGTTGCATTAGGAAGAATGCTCCAATCTTAAATCTGCAAGAATCACAATATCAAACAAAATGACTTTTTTTTTTAATAGGGAAGAGTAAGAAGGGTTAGCAGGAACTTTGTAGGGAGAAGGATATGAGATAGGGGGGTGCAGGTGGCAAAACCAGGGCATTTCTACAGAAATTGTTTCTGTTGTCATGGAATTCTGAGAATAAGCGGTTAAGGGGAGATGTTTTGAATCATAGCGCATTAGTGCAGTGTTTCAACTCAGGGCAAGCCAAAATGTAGGGGCCTGCGGGAAGGAGACAAGTCTGACTAAAAGTTGGTCAAGACAAAGAGGATAAGAAATGGTTGGTTGTGAGCACTTAACCTCTTCATCTCTATTTAGACTTCCACAGTTATATCAATATTTATTTCTTGACTTGAGCTTAAGACAGTGTAGACACTGGATTTAGTGGTGAAGGTATATAGTAATGATTAATTCAGAATCCTCACCCTCAAGGAGTGATGCCAGTGGAAGTTGTAGGGTCAGGAAAAGGCCAGACTCTACTACTATTCCTATGCAGAGAGCCTTGTAGGAATTGTAAAAACTTTAGATCTTCATCTTAAGAATCACAGAAAGCTGTCCTTATGTAGTACCTAATTTAAAAAGAAGATGTTGAAGGAACAGGAAGCCTCCCTCATAATGAAAGGAAGAAAATTAAAGCCATAGTACGATACCATTTCTCATCTATTTGCTTGTAAAATATTTTTCTAAGTTTGGCAACACTGTTAGGCCATAGGAAATATCATGTATTACTGGTGGGACAGCAAACTTACATCCCCTCTTTAGAGGGATTGGCAATATCTAGCAAAACTACATGTATTAGTTATCTATTGTGGTGTAACAAATTACCCAAAACTTAGCAACTTGAAATTATAAATATTTCTTGTCTCATAGTTTCTGTGAGTCAAGAATGGGAACAGCTGGGCTGGGTGGTTCAGGTTTAGTCTCTCATGATATTGCAATCAAGCCATAGGCCAGGGCTGCAATTATTTCAAGGCTCAATTGTAGGAGGATATGCTTCCAAACTCAATCAAATAGCTGTGGGGAAGCCTCAGAATATCAGTTTCCAAGCTTGCTCACATGGCTGCTTACGGGCCTCAGTTCCTCACTATGTGGGCCCTTCCTTAGGCTACCTTATTGTTTTCATGATATGGCAGGTGTCTTCCCTCTCTCTAAGGCTGCCTCATGATATGATAGCTGACTTCTCTACAGACCAAGTGAGTCAAGGGGGAGAGAACACACACAAAACAGAAGCCACAGGCTTTTTATAACCTAAATTGGAAGTGGTGTCTGATTACTTTTTCTGTATTCTATTGGCTAGAAGTGAGGCACTCAGGCCAGCTGATAATCAAATGAATGGGAATTGAGCTCCACCTCTTAAGGGGAGGATTATCAAAGAATGTATGGACATACCTATAAAACCACGGCACTACATAATTTTTACCCTATGATTCAGAAACCCCACTTGAAGAATATATCCCAAAGATACATTCTTCGGAATAAAAAATAGCCAAAAGATTATTGCAAAACTGTTTTTAATACCAAAAGACAGCAGATAACACAAACATTTAAAACAGTACTATTTAGCCGTGAGAGGGGTTGGAGGAGAGAGAGAGGGAGGGAGAAATATCTTTCTGTACTAACATGAAGTGAATTTCAGGATATAATATTATGTATCCTGAAATTAAGAATATGTTAAAAACATAAAGTGGAAAAATGAAAATATTTGCTATTACCATTTTTAACATAAAAGTGAATGAATATGTATGTATTTGTTATATATGTGCATAACATATATAAAAAGTTGCTGTGAGAAACAAATGAAGTAACCCCTTTCCCCAGTCCTTTTTATTTACAAAAGTTATGTTCTATAAAGTCATCATAAACCCTGGATTAGCAAGTACTGAACCATTGCTTCCAGGGGAAAAATAAAATTATATATATATAAAATATTATTTTATAAAATGAAATCCCAGCTGAGATTATATATATATATATATATATATATACACGCACATATATATATACACACACACATATATATAGATACATAAATATATAAAATAATCCTAAAAACAACTTATCCTGGGTAGATTTTATTTTATAAAAGAGAAAATGAGGTTTAGAAGTGTTAATTAACTTGCCTAATGTCACTCCATTAACAGCTGCAGCTTCTTGTACATTACTGTGCTGCCCCTTCTGTCTCCACCCTCTGGTCTTCTCTGTATGTGAGCTGAAACAAGAAGCCAGAGTATTGCCTTGTTCTAACTCAACTGAGAATGCGCACATGAGGTGACACATTTTTGCTACTCTGTGTGTGTCTGCAAATAATTGGAAAAGTGCTGTGACTATTGATTTTGGGGTTATAAATGGATTTTAGCAAGTAGGTGAATTTGCAGATGAAGAATTTGTGAATAATGAAGATCAACTAAATATATACTTACCTTAAAAATTAAAAATGAATAATGGAAAAATAAATCATCAAATAAAACATTATCTATAAAGGGTGTTATTATCTATGAAAATGTAGCAAATAGCCCCAAAATGTAGTGGCATAAAAATGCACACTTGTCTCACAGTTTCTGTGGGTCAGGAAGATGACATAAATTATCTAGGTTCTCTGTTTAAGGTCTCTCACAAATCTATAATCAAGTTATCATCCAAGGATAGGGTTTCATCTGAAGGCACAGTTGGAGATTCACTTCCAAGCTCAATTGTATGATTTTGGGAGGATTCAGTGCCTCAAGAATTATTGAACTGAGGGTATTCACTTCTTTGACAGCTGCTGGCTAGAAGCCACTCAGAGTGCCTTGCCATGAAGAACTCTCTAACATGGAAACTTGCTGATTTAAGGAGGCAAGAGAAAGAGTCTATAAGGGAGATGGTAGTCACAATCTTTTATAATCTAATCATGAGATGATATCCCCTCAATGTTGCCATATTCTATTGGTTAGAAGCTACTTATGTGGAAGTGATTACACAAGGTCATGAATACCAGGAGGTGGGGATCATTGGTGGTCATCTTAGACACTTCCTAAGAAGGAAATAAGACAGAGGGGACAAGGCTGGGCGCAGTGGCTCACGCTTGTAATCCCAGCACTTTGGGAGGCTGAGGCGGGCAGATCACGAGGTCAGGAGATAGAGACCACGGTGAAACCCCGTCTCTACTAAAAATACAAAAAAAAAGACAGAGGGGACAGAAATAGTACCCACTGTCCTTTGAATGTACCATGTTCTGTTTATTTTACTTGAGAACCACAAAAATTTACATAATTGTAAAACAAAATTAAGTTTTAGAAAATAATTCCAAACTTCTGCTTCTGGCAAAGATGAAATAACAGGGAATGAATGCAGATGTGTATTGGTCCATTTTCATACTGCTGATAAAGACGAGACTTGGTAATTTATAAAGAAATTACCAAGAGGTTTAATAAAGAAAAAGAGGTTTAATTGACTCACAGTTCCTTGTGGCTGAGGAGGCCTCACAATCATGGCAGTAGGTGAAAGGCACATCTTACATGGTGGCAGACAAGAGAGAAGTGAGAGCCAAGCGAAGGGGGTTTCCCCTTATAAACCCATCAGATCTCATGAGACTTACTCACTACCACAAGAACGGTATGGGGGAAACTGCCCCCATGATTCAATTTTCCCCCACTGGGTCCTTCCCACAACGCATGGGAATTATGGGAGCTACAATTCAAGATGAGATTTGGGTGGAGACACAGCCAAACCATATCAACACTTATAACTGAAATGACTTTAAAAACAGACAACTATATGAAACAATAGTTTTAAGATATTAGACATCAGGCAGTAAAGGATAGTAATCCTTGAGAGATGAGAAACAAATGAAGTGACCCAGTTTACTTCCTTGAGAAAATTTCCAGGACAAACACAAGAAGAGGAGCCCAGGCAGACAACAGCAGACTCTCAGAGTTAAGCAGAAATAACTAAGAATCTGTGGAGACCAGGGCAAAGGACAAAAAGTTGAAAGATGCTGAGAGAGAACTCCAGATATTCGCAGAGTATTCAGCAGAGTATTGATTAGTGTGTGTATGTAAAGAAACTACCAGAACCTGGGAAAAGAAATACCTGAAAGAATAAGAGAAAACAATTGGAGTTTATTTTTAAAACCAAGATTCATGCCTGTTCCTGCCAGACGGAGTGGAAAACTTTACAATTCTTGAACTACTGGGAAGAGTATGCAGAATGATGTTGCCTCAGTAGTGGGGAATTATTAGCTCTAGATTAAAATCTTGCTCTCATGCCACCTAATAAATCAGACCTGAAAGGATCAAATCATTCCCAAGTAACTTAACAAAACTGCAGAACAATGGTTCATAAATATATATTAGAACACAAAAGTATCTAGCATTCAACAAAGTAAAATTTACTATATCTGACATCAAATCAAGAATTATCAGGCCTGTGTAGACTTAATGTTTTCCCCCTTAGATCAGGAACAAGGCAAGAGTATTCACTCTCATCACACATTTGACATAGTACTGGGAATTCTATCTGATAAAATAACACAAGAAAACAAAATTACAAGCATAAACATACAGATCAGAAAGGGAAGAAATAAAAGTGTCTATATATGTGCATGATATGAGTGATTTGCTATGTAGAAATCCAAAGGATTTTATAAGAAATGCCTAGAACTGGAGTGATGTCCAAAAATATGGCAGAATAGGACACTCCTGACTATGCCTCCTCCCCAGATGCCCAAATAGACACCTACACATGGATCATTTACCTTCAAAAGAAAGCCAGAACTAGTTGAAAGACCCCTGTGCACTGAAGAATTAAGAAAATATCCACATTGAAGTGAGTAGGAAAAGCAGAGAAAGACTAATGCACAGACTCCATCCTGAGCACACCCCCTTAGGATTCCCATCTCCTAGGTTTTTCCTGAGGAGTGAAGGGTTCCTACAACACATATAGTACCTCAGCTTTTATGATCCCTGCCAGCGGGTTTGGCTTTTAAATCACCTTGCATGGAGAGCAGCAGGGATTTGGCACTGGATAATTTCTTTGAAGCACAAAGATCATAGAAGTGGTTTTGAATCATGCAAACACTCTCAGCAGCTGTAGCTCCTGGGTTCAGTCCAGCTTCTGGCTTCTCTCTGGAAGGAGTTTGCACACTTTCCAAGCACCACCCTGAGGTCTGGTTTCTTACTACCCTGCATATGGGAGCTTATGTGGCAAAGAATAAACCTCCTCCAGCTTCAGTGGGAAGGACAGCACTCCTGTGCCTTCCACCTCAGCTTATAACAGCAATAAATCTAGGTCTGCAGACTCTCCCTGAAGGGAGGTTGTGAGACTTTTGCAAGCTTGAACAACAGAGTGAGTAATCCCCCACATTTTCTGCTGGCATGCTACAGCAAAAAATCCAGGTCTGAAGACTTTCCCTAGAAAGAATTTCTGCATGCATCAAGTGCCCCAAAGTGCAGTGTGAATGAGAGTGCAAGCATCTGTCACAGAACCTCTTGGTTTAAATCAGAATGAATGAGAGTGAAATTGTGGCTCTCAGTTTCTCCCTGAGGAAAGAAGTAACTATAACATATATCTGACACCCCAGTTCTCCAAGCTGCATTTTGAGAAACTGGCTTCTATTTCACCTTTCTCAGGGCACTAGCATGACTTGGACCACTCTAATTTCCTGGAAGCTACTGAGAACAAAATCAGTGAGTTGGATAAGCTCAAAGAGTTGAGAGGCACTTAGAATCTCTGGCTGGGCTGATTGGTGAGGACCATCTCCTGCATGAGTCTACTATAACAAGATTGGGAGAGGTGGTTGTTGTATCTAATATACAGAAACCATCATGGATAGTCAAAGAAAATGAAAAAACAAAATTTTTTCCAAATAAAAGAACAATATAAATCCCCAGAAGCCAACCCTAATGAAATGGACATACATGATTTATCTGACAGGGAATCAATAAACAGTCATAAATATGCTCATTGAGGTCAAGACAGCAATGCATGAACAAACTTAGAATTTTTTAACAGATAAATAATTTTAAAGTTACAAAACAGAAATTATAGAGCTGAAGAACACAGTAACTGGACTAAAAAAATTCAATAGAAGGGTTGAATAACAGACTATATCAAGTGAAAGAAATTACTTATGAACTGTAAGACAGGTCATTGGAAATCATCTCATCTAAAAGAATAAAGGAATGAAAAAAGCCAAACA